>NC_057803.1:204748594-205369691 GCF_018294505.1 Triticum aestivum | reverse complement strand
CCTCCCTCCCCCTCTTCTTTTCCCTCCACCACCCCTTCCATTAATGCCATCCCTCTTCTCCTCTCTCCCTCTCCTACCACTCTCTCCCTAGATTTCTCTCTTCCTAGGGAGCTAGATAGCTAGTTAGAGTTATATATATATATATCTAGAGCTACTAGGTAATTAAGAAGAAAGGTGCTCGATATCCCTCTCGACAGATAGGTGAGCAAAAAATGCTTTTGTGTGGATAAGGACCGAAACTATATATATATGGGCGATATGAGAATATAATGAATTGTGTGTGGCATAATTTGAGTTGCCTACATTGTGTATTTGATGAAATAATGTGGCTGGCATGAGTTGCCTATGTTTTACCGAAATGTCGATTCAATTCCGTTTTGGCAAATTTCGGGAAAACTCAATATGTCTTATGTTTAGGGAAGGTCATGCCGAATTTTTGTATGAGTTTGATCCATGCATGCATATATACGTGGTTATAATATTTGCTCCGCACGCAGGTAATCATGAAGGTCAATGGAAGGATGGTGGAAAGATACTGGCAATCCGCTGTGGACGACATGTATGAAGAAAGACTGAAGGATGTTTTATGTCCGTGTCGAAAATGCAAAGGAATAGTCAGGCTCGACCCCTTTGAGTGTAGCACATTCAAGGCGCACCTGCTCATGCATGGTTTCATGCATGGCTATACTCGATGGATAAGTGAATATGATGATGATGAGGATGTCGACGGGGCAGGAAATAATGACATGGGGCCACCAGACGAAGAGATGACCGATTATGTGCCTGAAGACGAAGATGGCCTCGGAAATGTTGATGGCGAAGAGGCAGTTCAAGGCGGAGAATACACGGACATGCCGCCGTCTTCATCGCTACTAAGTTTAGCCACGCGGGACCCGCATGTTCGAGACCTGCTTCGCAAGAAGATGACTAGCTACAGAGCTACTTCTAGAGAGGAGGCCAAACTGGTGCAACTGGAGGTAGACTCGATGACTCCTTTGTATGATGGTTGGAATACCGAGGTGACCCGCTTGAGTTTGACACTAGAAATTCTAAAGACAAAGGCAAAAAACAAATGGACAGATACAAGCCTGGATGAGCTTCTGAAGTATCTAAAGAAGGTTCTTCCCGTGGGAAGCCTGTGTCCTACTAGTGCCGAGGAGGCAAAGAAAATCGTCTGCCCTCTTGATCTGCCACACATTAGATATCACACATGCTTCAATGATTGCATCATATATCGGAACGAGCATGCGGAAAAAACCATCTTTCCAAAGTGCAATGCTTCACAACATAAAAAGGCCGAAAAGAAAGCTCCATAGAAAGTTGTATGGTACTTTCCGATCACTCCGCGTCTACATCGATATTTCGTAGATCCTAAAGAAGCACATCTTATGCACTGGCACACAGAGAGGGTGAAGCTAGATAACGGAGATGAGCCGAAGCTGAGACACCTCGTAGATGCTAGCCAGTGGAGAGCATTAAATGCTGAATTTGATTTTTTTCGCAAATGATCCAAGGAACATCGTGCTTGGCTAGTAGTGATGGCATGAATCCATTTGGCAACCAGAACACCAATCATAGCACATGGCCCGTGTTTGTATGGATGTACAACCTCCCCCTAGTTGTGCATGAAGGAAAAATATATACACATGGCTATGCTTATTCAAGGGCCGAGACAACCGGGAAATGATATAAATTTGTATCTCGGGTTACTGAAAGAGGATCTACATACGTTATGGACAACGCCGGCCAAGACATGGGATGCAAGCAAAGGAGAGTATTTCTACATGAGAGTCGCGCTGATCACAACGGTGTAGGACTATCTTGGTTATGGCAATCTCTCCGGCCAATTGTGCCATAGATATTGCGGATGCATGAGGTGCATGGATGATACAACTTCTCCACAGCTATCGAAAGATGGCTGGTCTTCGAAAATCATTTACATGGGGCATCGAAGATGGCTCAAGAAGGATGACCTTTGAAGTAAGTGTGGAGATCTATTCAATGGTAAGGATGAGCATCGAGATCCTCCATGTAAGCGTAGCGGTGCAGAAATATATAAGTTATTGAAGAACTGGGAAGAGTGCCCCTCGCTGGGAAATATGAAGAAAAAGGCGCCAGACCCCTGCTAAAGGTATGGAAGACGAGATCTATTTTCTGGGACTTGGAATACTGGCCCATACTCGACACGCCTCATAGCCTTGATCAAATGCATATCACAAAAAATATGCCAGAGAGGACCAAGGATGGGCTGAAGGCAAGAAAATACTTGGAATTTTTGAATATCAGGAAAGATCTCCAAATGCCCGGTAAAAGTTCATCAGAGGAGACCGAGACGGAGACAACGACAGAAGATAGGGGAAAAAGTAAACACGAAGGAAGAACAATATTGCCCCCCTCTTGCTTCACCTTAGATCCGAAGGAGGTCGATCAATTGTTGAAGTGCCTTTCCAGAATCAAAGTTAGTTCCATATACTATGGGAAGATAAGTACATATCTAGACACTAAGAAAAAAAGGTTCAGTGGGATGAAGTCTCACGACTGCGATGTGATGATGACGTAGTTACTCCTGGTTGCACTTAGAGGGATTATGGACACACATGTGTGTGATACGCTTACTGACCTATGCCACTTTTTTATGTTATCTCTCGAAAGTCGATCAGTGTGAAGCAACTCCATAGGCTACAGGAAGAGATTATTGTCATACTGAATGAGCTAGAGATGTACTTCCGGCCCGCGTTCTTTGATGTCATGGTGCATCTATGTGTCCACATCATGGACGACATCATCGACATAGGGCCGACATTCCCACACATCATGATGCCGTTCGAGAGGATGAATGGCGTCATCAAAGGATTCGTTCGTAACATGTCCCATCCAGATGGAAGCATAGCCCAGGGATATCTGACCAAAGAGTGCATCTCTTTCTGTGAGACTTATCTTGTAGGCCGTAGAGACCCTGTTGTTGGTTTGCCCGTCAACAAGCACTGTGGAAGGCTCGAAGGCAAAGGTCACACCAACGGTCATAGGGATGTGAATATCTTATGCTCGGGCCGACAAAATGACCTTGACAGGGAAAACTTAGTAGTGCTACAACACGTAGATGTGCTAGAAGATTTCGTTACACTGCACAAAGAGACTATCACAAAAAAGTATCGTGACCATGGGGTGCACAGGACGAACGCTGAAGTTATTAGAGAGCACAACTCCACATTCTTGCGTTGGTTCAAAGAGCAAGTTCTGACTAATCCCCCGGAAGAGGGTTGTCCGAACGGAACGCTCATATACGCCTTAGCACATGGCCCCTCGACCAACCTCGCGACTTATCAAGCATACGGTATCAACGGATACACGTTCTACACGGAGGAGAAAGATATAAGCAGTGATCACCAAAACTCAGGGGTGACGATTGAAGCCATGACCGGGAATGTAATTAAAAGATATTACGGAAGGGTCGAAGAGATATGGGAAATTAACAACTGTGGATTCCATAGCGCGACGATGTTCCGTGTCAGATGGGCTAAGAATGTACAGAGAGAAAACCGACATTTCACTACCATGTGTATACCCGATTTCAATAGCAGTACCGTCAACATCATCGCCAAAAATGAGCCATGGGTACACGCTAAACACGTGACACAATGTTTCTTCATAACTGATCCGATCAATCCCAGCCGTGTTGTCGTGAGGAGAAGCAAAAGGAGCATCGTCGGAATGGATGGAGTCGCCAACGAAGAAGACTACGACTAGTACGGTGATGAAAGATCGTAATCTCTGGAGAAGGAAAAGTCACGACCATGGGCTCAATTATTCGACAACGAACAAAAGAGGGAAGAAGATCAGTCTGAAGCGTCGTCGTCGCCCAAGCTAACAAACTAATCCACAAATTTTGTGTGTGTCTAGCTATTTTGTATACCACCGATAGCGGTCAAATGATGTAATATATATTATACTAATTGTTATCCGGAGGGTAACGTGGTATTGCTCCAATGACAGACCAAATTAAACCCTAGCTAGCTAGAGCTATATATACCCCTGCTATACAAACTTTGTACAAATGCAAATGAAAGATAAGAAAAAGAAAAGTGCAAATGAAAGAAAAAGAAAAAGGAACTAATAAGTTGTGGAAAATGAAATGCAACAAAAATAAAAAAAGAAAGGAAGGAAGTTAGTTGAATATGAAGAAGAAAAGAAAAAGAAAAGTGCAAATGAAAGAAAAAGAATAATAAAAATAAAAATAAAAATAAAACAAAAGGTAAGCAGTAGCGCGTTTTGCTGCCTCGCGCTATAGCTAACTTAGCTATAGGGTGTTTTGCTGGCCCACGCTATAGCTAAGTTAGCTATAGCGCGTTTTGCCACCCCGCGTTGTAGCTAAGTTGCCTAGATAGCCACACATCTCTTTCCTCTCTCTCACTCTCGCTCAATCTGATCTCCTTTCTCTATGACGCGCGCCACCGTCGATGCACGCCGCACTTGGAACTGAAAATATGCGGTGATCAATTTTGCATTTTTCTGCCACTAAAGATTAGTGGAAACTGAAGAATGTTTTTTGTATTAAGCCACAAGTAGTTGTATTGGCAGCAAGTAGTTGGCAGAAAGTATTCTAAGTGAAATTATGCGGTGATCAATTTGCATTTTTGTTTTTTGTAGGAGACACAAGTAGTTGTTGTATTGGCAGCAATGCTTCATTCATTGCTATGTTTTTTGTTATATGCTATGGGCAGTAGCTTCACTTTTGCAGTTGTGTAGAAAATGAAAATTAGCCAGTGAAGCTTCACTTTGGGCAGTAAGCTTCACTTTTCAAGTTAAAAAAGAAGATTTTTACCTTTGGGCAGTAAGCTTCACTTTGGGCTGCATCTCCGTGATTGTTAGTGAAATGCTGCTTCAGCACATAGTACTTATTGTCATTTGCCGGGAAATTGATTGCGAGTGACCTATGTTTTGTAGGAAATGTTTATTCATTTCCATTCCGGAAAATTTCAAGCGCTATATATGTGCACTTTCTAGCAAAGGTCATGCCGAAATTTTCCGTGAATTTCGGCATGACTTGTGCTACAAAGTTGGACATATCGAGTGCTCGAGATTTGTCACGACGGGTATGAAACGACATTTCCGGCAAAACAAAGGTGAATTTTTTCATTATTCACTTTATTATATAAATCTCTATAATTAAACAACTACGACATTGAACCCTAGGAAACATGACCGACACCGTTGAGGCCGGAGGTTCTCAGTCCCAATTAGTTCGAGCACACGCCTACCTAGACTTTCTAGCGGATCAGGAGAAACAACAAGATGGGTGTCAGGACCCCCTTGTCATGATGGATGACGATGATGGTGGCGCCGGCACCGGCACTGATGCCACCAACGACACTGGCACTGAGACTGGTGTTGATGATGTTCCTAACTACAGCACGAAAGGTGGGACCTCCCAAGCCAGTGAGGGAAAGAAGGTAAAGAGGACACGACGCCAAAATGAGCTCGGCACCGGAAGACTGGTGGTCACGGTGGTGCACCCTGGCGAGTTCGAGCCAAATGAGCCGTGGGAAGTGGCAGCGTGTTACGACAACCAACTAGCATGCATCACACGGGATACATCTAACATCAACAACACGAAAATACGAAAGAATGAAAATTTGAAGAAGCTGCTCCTAACTAGGTTGCACGCAAGATTCCAGTTCCCCGGTCGGAATCACGATGTCGACCCATGGGATGATGATGCCATGAAAAAAATCAACAACAAAGCCCTAGGGAAGTTCAGCAACAGATTGAACGCTTGGAAAACTAGGGTGAAAAGGGCGATTGAAGTAGACCATGAAACCTACGCCGAGATTGTCGCCGACAATGCAAAAATTATGATAGAGGACTTTCAAAACTTCAAGGGGAGTTGCAATGAAGAAGCTACCAAGGCCAGGTCGGAGAGAGGCAAGCAGCTGCAGGCAAAGAACATGGGGAACCACCGCCTTCGAAGTCGTGGTTACACGGGAAAGAGGCCCAGGGGGGCTAAGGAGGACGCAGAACGTGTACGTCAGGGGATCCCAGACCCATTGGCTGAATTCATCGACCAGCAGGAGCACGACTTCATCAGGGCCCAATTCTCTTGGGATGTGACAGCCTGGTTTTTGCCCTCTTTATTTGCCTGATTTTCAGTTGGATTGATTTTGAAATTTGGAGTTTTTGAATGTTTTCATATGGCCTTAAACACTTGGGTACCCCTTGGCTTTCACCCAAGTGTCCCATTTCCCTCTCTAACCATCATTCTCACTGTGGTTCATCTCAAAATAATTATTGGAATAATTTTCTTAAATGAGAAATATTCATTTCCCTCTCTTAAACCCTAGCTAGATCAATGTGCTGCAAAGCAACCCCAATTTTTCTTGCCCACAAAAATCTGAGAAAATTCACAAATATTCTTGGAACCCTAGGGCATCCTCCTGAGCAAAAATATTGCATAACTTTTTGGAATATTTTTGCTACCGAAAATATTTCTGTTCTGGACAGAAATGGTGGTTTCTACAACAACTACCATTTTACTAGCTCCAATGTGGCTCATTTTTCTTGTGCATCATCACCTTAGTAGATGATTGCTACCCTCCAAAGCTCAGCTCCCAACTCCCAGCGTTTTGACCTCAGTAACCTCTCAAAGTTACTCATCAGAAACTTACTAGGCTTGTGAAATCTTTTCTATTGCGTCTGGATCCAAATCAAAGCGTGGTAAGCTTCAAAACTACCACTAACAACATGCCAGACATGAAGTTTGGGCTTAGGTCAGCCCGAGGTCAGGGTTCTCACGGTGACCGCGTTCATCCAGGCGTGCTGGCATACGGCCGACGCGCTCTGCGACGCGCCCGAGCCTCTATTGATCGCGTGGTCGCTTCCCCGCCTGCCTAAGAATCCCAAACCTCGCCACCATCTTTGTCGTAGCCCCCTTAACTCTCCCCTGGCACTCGTCGACGCCCGAGCTCACCGCCGCGAGCACGCGCATGGTCCGGCCAATGAAACAGTGCAGTGCACACTGTGCTCGTTGTCACCTGAGTGCCCCTGTGCTCATCCCCGTTCGCCCATAGTCCCCGCGTGAGCTTCATCTCCTTCTCCCTCTCTCACTGACGCCGCTCGTCACCAGGCACCGTGTCCAGGTGTACACCCGTGGAGCCCGAACCCCCCTCAATGCTCGGCTATAAATAGAGCCCTCCCCCAGCCTCCTCGAGCATCATCCCCCAGTCCCACACACCCCACAACCTAGTAGAGAACCGGAGCTACGGAGACGACCTGAGGTTATGGATATAAGTAATTAATTGGAGTTATTTTTCTTGCATAAGAAAAACGATAATTTGTTAGAAAAGATTCTGCTTAATGTGAGGTTTAATCTTGACCAGAGAAGTGTCAATAGTTGTTGATGGTTATGCTTAGTGAGGATATAGTTGACTCAGTCTTTTCCGTTAATATGTGATGCATATGTTCTTGTTGCACTTCATGGCGTACTATGACACCGGTTATTTTCAATTTAAAGTTGAACCTGATGGTAATATAACTTGAATATATCGTTGACCGGGTCATGGTGCCATTGAGAGTTTTTCCCAGTGCAACCACATTTGCCTATATGGGAAGGCCTTTATTCGGTCCGTTGTCATGCCTCTAGTCGGTGCCTCCAACTAGGGAAGGTTATGGGCGTGGTGTACCCTGGCCCGGTAAGCAGACAAAACCTTGTGTGCCCGTTGTTGAGATTTTGGTACCGGTCCTTGTAAGGGACGTTTATGTTTTGGCCACGACGATGGTCGTTGTGTCTTTGGTAGACACGGGGCCACCCAGGACTAGCCCAGTTGGGAGTGGGTCGGAGTGGCCAAGAGAGTGTCATGGCAATGAGGGGTTTCGTTGGAATGTCGTTGGTCCAACTGAATGGGAGTACGAGGCCATGGGTTCCATGGTGTGGGTACAGTAGACTACCTCTGCAGAGTGTATTAACCTATCGATAGCCGAGTCCACGGTTACGGACACTGTCGATGGGAACGACACCTATGGGATCACAAGAATCCCTACTGTGGTTAGCGGGGCGCGGGGTCGTGAGAAGAGCGCATCAAACAGATAGCACACAGTTCGTTTATCCAGGTTTGGGCCGCGATGATGCATAAAACCCTATTCCTGCTTTGGTGGATTGTATATATGTGTTCTTGAGCTAGCTATGGGGCGTGAGGAGCTCCAAAAAGCCGAATCCTTCCTCTGGTCGCCTCGGGCCTCCTTTTATAGAAAAAAGGGGTTGCCACAGTGGCACAAAAGAGGTAGAAAGGGTACAGTGCTACGAGGTGTCCTTGCTTTATCGGGGACAGGGGAGAAACCTGTCTCGTCCGTCGCCGCTCCTTCTTGTGTCGACACGCGCCTTGGCCAGCGACACCTGCAATGCCATGTAGGTAGGCAGGCAGCTGAGGTGGCGCAGTGGTGGGTCTTCACGAAGATCTGCATGCCGCCACGCGGGTGCCTGCCCAGCTGGTTGGGTCGGTAGCTGCATGCATGTGGTGATGGAGGTTTAGTCGGCGTGGGCCTGATGGTGGCCCTGCGGGTGTCCTCGGCAAGGGCCTTGCCGGGGCCCCGGCAAGGTTCTTGCCGAGGCGCCTGCTATCATCCCCGGCAAGGCGCTTGCCAGGGGCCTTGTGGTCTTCCTCGGCTGGGATCCCGCCAAGGGTTGTCATCTCCTTAGTGCGTATCTCATCTTGAATGTCTTCACAAAGATCTTCATGCCGCCACGGGGATGTCTGCCGAATCCTTGCCCTTTGGGGGTAGTGGACTCAAGGGTGATTTGCTCCGTAGGCGCGGGACGAGTCGCCACGGCAAGGGTCTTGCCGGGGTTGCTAGAACTGTCTCCCGGCAAGGATCTTGCCGGGGGAGTCCACTTCGTCCCCTTTGCTCTTCGTGGTCTTGGCCTTGGCGTTGTTCTAGTTCTCTTGAGCTTCGGTCTTACGCTGGCTCACCTCCCTTGCCTTGCTTGGTGTGGTGGTATCCGCGGCTCAGACTGCCCGTGCACAGTTATAGGGGTACAAAAAGTGTACCCCTCTTTTTGTACACCGACAGGAGCCCCCGGGCCTGGGCCACACATAAGCGCAATGCGTTGTTGGGCTAGGCCCAAAAACAGTGCGTGGGCAGGCGGGGCGGTTTTTACCGCGGTAAGATTCTTCGCGCGCTGCGCTTCCCACGATTCCCGCGCATGGCGCGGCGTGGGGAGGCGCGTGTGACGTGGGCGGCATGCGTGGGGTTGGTTCCCGCAGGCATGCATCACATCATAGTAAAGGGGCGGTTCGCGCCTTCCCCATAAACGGAGGGAGGCGTGGAGGCGCGACCCATTTAGTGAATGGGGCTGAGGCGCGGTCTTCAAGGCGTCCACTCCCCACGATCACGGGCTGGGGAGTGGTTGTCTTACCCATCCCCTCGGTTCTGCACATCCGCCACGTGTCTCCCATGCGCCTGGGGTGGCAAACGGTGGAGGCGGTAAACCGGGCCGTCACTGGTTGGGGCGGCGGGTCGGTCCTGGCTCCCTGTGCCTTCCATATCTTGATTGGCCGAGCGGGGCGGCCGAGCCCCAACCCCGATCATTTATAAAGAGCGGGAGGGGGGGATGGCGTACCGCATTCTTTCATCTTCTTCTTCCTTCAGCTTCTGCTCCTCCCTTCCATCCATCATGGAGAGAGGGAAGCCCGGTCCTTCAACAGTGGCGCGAGGGTCGCCGCTCGACAACGCGTCCCTCCTTCTCCTGCACCTGCGGTGGCAGAGCCAGCCGCGAGGGGAAGTGGGAGGGGGCGAGGCCGTGGGCGAGGTCGGGGCACTCGGGGAAGGGGAGGATGGGGTGGCGCGCCGGCCTCGCCTCCGCCAGCAGCTCCTCCTCCAATGGAGGTCCAAGTTGGGGATGACCCTTGTGAGTTCTTCATCAGGCTGCGCCGGCCGCCGCGCTGTCGCCTTCATCTCCCGACTCCATTTGCACGGGAGATGGAGCTGGATCCGCCGGAGTCATTGCGGCTGCACATGAGGGGCTACGGGATCAGTGGCACGCGGGTCCGCATCGACTTCCCCGCCCCTCACGTGATGTATCTTCGTCGGGGATGGAAGACGTTTGCTCATATCGACCTCTTGACGGAGGGGCTCACTCTCCATTTTAAGCTGATGGAGGGTGGCCTTCTCTCCGTCAAGGTCTTCGGGCTCTTTGGGACCCATGCAAGGTGCTGCGTGGAGAGCTCTTATGATAGTGAAGGCTCCTCCTCGGGAGGGAGTGACGAGGAGGACAGCGGCAGCGATGACGAGGGTACTAGGCGGAAGGATGACGGGTCCGACTAGGTGTCGGGTGCCGCTCCGTGCGGCACCGGTGACCCCATCATCCATGTCGCCGGCTCCCTGAACTTCTCGGGGTCGTCTCCTTGGGCGGCTGGCGTTGGGAGGCTGCGGAAGAGGAAGAGGGCGGGCGGCAAGGCCATCAAGTCAGAGTACGCGGGCACCGATGCCTTCGACGCGTGCTGACGTCCTGCTGCCTCGTCTTCGAGCTCTGCTTCCGGCGCCGCCATCACCATCCAGCCTTTGGACGGCCACCAAGATGTTCTCTTGGTGTCTTCTGCCACCCGTAGCTCGCCTAGGCGCTCCTTTTGTCCTTTTCGCCTCCTTGACCTGCCTCCTGAGGAGAGGGACAAGAAAGGGATTATGGGCACCTTATCTCTTTTTAGTTTGTAGGCCTTCGGGCCTTTGTTGAATTTAAAACTTGTAATCCCATCATTCATGTTTTTCATTCCCTATGGACTGTACCTGAGTGGAATGTTTTTTAATGAAAAAGGGATGCTTGCTGGGTCATTTGTTTGCGGGTGGAACCCACGACAAGGAGTAAATCCCTGATATCTTCAAGATAAACATTTCCTTGCCCGGCAACAAGACTTGCCGTCTCCCCACTTCACTCGACCTTCCTCACGCCTTTGGCGGAGGCAGGGATGAGACGGGTTCAGTCTCCTTGTTTCATCCTTTCGCTGCTGCGACTACGACCAAACTTGGCCCCAAGAACGAGCCCTAGGGCCTAGAGTTAGGGGAGCACGGTAGCTTAGGGGAAAACGAGGTTTCACATACCTCAGTCCATAATAGAATGCATGATAAGGGATGAAGAACTTATCTGAAGCTGCAGTCCCCGGCAACCCTGGTTCGCCGTGGGTGAATCTTTGCTCTTGCAGCCCCCGGCAATACTGGCTTGCCGGGGGCTAGATGCTGGTCTGTTCCTCTTTTTTTTCTCCCCAAGTGGTTCGGCACGGATATCTGTGTGTCCTGTGAACCAAAGAAGACAAAAGAAAGACAAAGAGACGCACACTCGACCTCTAAGCTAGGGGTTAGTCGCCGCTAAGCAGTATCAACCCTAACCAAGGACGAGAATCTACCTAGCATGCATGCTATAACTTAGGGCGCCGACACTTCATTTATTTATGCTCAGGGTTTGCGCCTGGCTTTGTACAAAGGGTTACATGCATCATCGGCAAGGCTCGTACAAAAGGTGGCTTGCCGGGGGGCCTGGCAAGCTGTCTCTCACGGGTAAAACTTGTGAAGATGCTCAATGTTCCAGGAGTTACTCACGGGAACGGCATCTTCGGTCTCCAGGCAGACTGCGCCGGGCCTGGTGACTCGTATTACCCGATAAGGGCCTTCCCACTTTGGCGTCAACTTGTTGGAATTCTTGGCCGATTGAACGCACCAAAGAAGAAGGTCGCCTTCCTCAAAGCTTCGGGCATGAACCTTGCAGCTATGGTAGCGGCGCAAGGCTTGCTGGTAGCGCGCTGCTCTCACAGCCACCCGAAGACGATCTTCCTCAAGGAGCGTTGCGTCATCTTGCCGCAATTGCTCTTGCTCAAGCTCGTCATAAGCGAGTACTCGAGGTGACCCGTATATGAGTTTCGTGGGGAGAACTGCTTCTGCCCCTTATACCGGGGCAAAGCGTGTCTGGCCGGTGGCTCAATTTGGTGTTGTTCTGATTGACCAAAGAACCGTCGACAATTCATCAATCCAGCACCTTCCACTCTTGTGCAGTCTGTCAAAGGTCTTTATCCTCAGGCCTCGCAGTACTTCAGCATTTGCCCTCTCAGCTTGACCATTGCTTCGCGGGTGAGCAATGGAAGTGAAACAGACCTTGCTGCCGAGGTCTTGAATATATTGCATGAAGGTGTGGCTTGTGAACTGCGTGCCGTTGTCGGTGATAACCCTATTGGGTACACCAAAACGGCACACCAGTCCTTTGAAGAACTTGATGGCTGACTGTGCTGTGACATTCCTCACTCCTTCCACTTCTGGCCACTTTGTGAACTTGTTGATTGCAACGTACAAGTACTCAAAGCCCCCGACAGCGCGGGGGAAAGGGCCCAGTATGTCGAGCCCCCAGACCAAGAAAGGCTAGGAGAGAGGAATGGTTTGAAGGGCTTGAGCTGGCTGATGAAGCTTCTTTGAATGGAACTGACATGCTTCACACCTGGTGACTAGTGTCGTCGCATCCTGGAGGGCGGTGGGCCAGAAGAAGCCTTGCCAAAATGCTTTGCCGGCAAGGGCCCTTGACCCGATATGGGATCCACATATGCCTCCATGTATCTCTGCCAACAGCCCCAGTCCTTCCGCTCGAGGGATACACTTCAATTTCACGCCATTCGGCCTCTTTCTGTACAGGACGTCATCAACGAACTGGTACATAGTAGAGCGACGGGCTACTTTTTCCGCTTCTTCCTGCTCCTCAGGAAGTTCCCCTGTTTGGAGGAATCGGACGGTATGTTGTGCCCACACTGGAGCCTGGGGCTCGACGGCGAGGACTAAAGGAATTTCCTCTGCTATCGGAGCGACTGTCTCCATGGCAAGAGCTTGATGCTCTGTCGGAGCCAGCCTTCCCGTGGCGGGCTCAGTGTCTCCGGGAACATCCTTGCCGGCGGCTTCGGGGAGCTCGATGGGAAAGTACTTGCCGGGCCCTGATTTTCTCCTCTTGTTCTGCTCTGTTGATGGATCAATGGATGGCTGAGTTAGCCAAAGCACAAAGGTACCTGGTTCCACAGGTAGCTTGAGGGCAGCGCGTTTTGACAGGAAATCGGTGATATCATTCTCCGCTCGGGGAATGTATTCTGCCTGTATACCGTTAAAGCGCTCTTCCAGCTTTCTCACTCCATCGACGTAGGCCTTCATCAACGGGCTCTGGTAATCCTTGTTGACTTGCTTAACGACAAGTTGCGAGTCGCCTCTGACGACGAGTTTCTTGATTCTGAGGTCCGCCGCGATCCTAAGACCGGCAAGCAGCCCTTCGTACTCAGACGTATTGTTTGTTGACACCTCCCTGGGGAAGTCCATCTGGATCACGTACTAGAGGTGCTCTCCGGTGGGCGCGACAAGTAGTACGCCAGCCCTGGCGCCCTGTAAGGAGAAAGCTCCATCAAAGTACATGATCCAGTCGCAACTTGCCTCCTTGCCAGGGAGAGCAGTCTCTTGGGTTTCTTCGTCAAGCGTCGCGGTCCATTCTGCAATGAACTCCGCCAGGACTCGGCTCTAAATCGTCGAGGTACTCTCAACCTTGAGGCTAAAGCTGTACAGTTCCAGTGCCCACTCTACGATCCTTCCTGTTGCGTCTGGATTGTGCAATATCCGTTGTAGAGGGAGGCGAGTGACGACAGTGATTTCGTGCGCCTGGAAGTAGTGACACAGCTTCCTCAAGGCCATAAGGAGGCCGAAGAGCAGTTTCTGCACATCAAAGTACCTCAATCTAGCCCCCTGCAGGAGGGAACTAACAAAGTAGACCGGGTGCTGCATCATTTTCTTCTTCGGCGGCACTTCAATTAGCTGTGTCGTCTTGGCATCGGTGGCATCGGGTTCCGTCGCTGCTATTGCTCATCATCAATTTCTCTCTGCGCCACTAGTGCGGCGCTGACCACCCGGTTCGTTGCCGCCAAGTGCAGCAGCAACAGTTCCTGTGGCCTTGGTGCAACTAGTATTGGCGCGGAGGAGAGGTACCTCTTCAAATCTTGCAATGCTGCTTCGGCTTCTGGCGTCCACTCCATCGGGCCCGCCTTTTTCAAAATTTTGAAAAAGGGAAGGGCGCGCTCGGCAAACTTGGAAATGAACCTGCTCATGGCGGCAACGCAACCAGCAAGCCGACACACATCCTTGACTCGCTTGGGCGCTTCAATCTGCTCTATAGCTTTGATCTTGTCCAGATTGGCCTCTATCCCACGTTGTGACACAAAGAACCCGAGAAGCTTGCCAGACGGGACGCCGAAGACGCACTTCTCAGGGTTCAGCTTGAGATTGATGTTGCGTAGGTTTGCAAATGTTTCTTGTAAATCTTATATGAGGGTTTCCCTGTTCTTAGTTTTGACCACTATATCATCCATATAAGCTTCCATATTTCTATGGAGCTGGGGTTCAAAACCAATCTGGACCGCCCTTGCAAACGTTGAACCAGCACTCTTCAACCCGAAAGGCATCCGTATAAAGCAATACGTACCGCATACGGTGATGAATGCCGTTTTCTCTTCATCTTCCCTTGTCATGAAGATCTGGTGGTAGTTGGAGTACGCATCGGGGAATGACAACAGATCACACCTAGCTGTGGAGTCAACAATCTGGTCGATGCGCGGCAACGGGAAGGGGTCTTTGGGACAAGCCTTATTAATATCCGTGTAATCAATACACAGCCTCCACTTCCCATTTGCCTTGTGCACTACCACCGGATTGGCCAACCATGTTGGATGGAGCACTCCTCTTACCAAACCCGCTGCTTCTAGTTTCCAGATCTCCTCTGTGATGAACTCTTGTCATTCCAAAGCTTGCTTTCTGACCTTCTGCTTGATGGGCCGCGCTTGAGGACAGACAGCAAGGTGGTGCTCAATCACCTCCCTGGGAATGCAAGGGATGTCAGATGCTTTCCATGCAAACACATCGACATTCGCCCGCAGGAAGGTGATGAGCACGTCTTCCTATTTGTCGTCAAGGGTGGAGCTTATGGTAAAAGCTCCTCCCGTGCCGTCCTCCTTGACAGAAACCTTCTTGGTTCTCGGCGGTGTGGCCCTGGACTTCTTTTTTCTGTCGGCGGAGATCTCTGGCACGTCCTCGACGGGAGCGCTACACTCTGAAGAGGTGCGCTTGCTGGAGTGGGTGCCCGAGGTCTCACCACTCTTCTTCTTTTGCCTTCCCGGGGCTCCAGCGGCAGGAGCAAGCGCCTTAGCAGTGGCGGCTGCTGCAACTGCATGTTGGTAGAGTTGGTCAGCGCAAATTAGTGCATCCTTCTTGTCTGATGGGACGGTGATGATCGTCATAGGCCCCGGCTTCTTCAGGGTGTTGTAGGTGTAATGAGACACCGCCATGAACTTGGCCAGCGCTGGGCGGCCAAGGATCCCGTTGTAAGGCAAGGGGATCTTGGCAACGTCGAACACAATCCTTTCTGTCCTGTAGTTCAGATCACTCCCAAAAGTCACGGGTAACGTGACCTTTCCCTTTGGTTGACTTCTTCCCAGGTTGACCCCCTGAAACGTGCCCGTCTCTTCGAGGTCTTCATCAGGAATCTGCAATTTCTCAATCACGGCAGGCGAGATTAAGTTCAGACCGGCCCCGCCGTCGACTAGCATCTTCGTCACCTTGAGGTTGGGTATTGTTGGTGAAACCAACAATGGCAAGCACCCGACTGTAGTAGTGCGATCAGGGTGATCCTCAGTGTCAAAAATGATAGGTGTGCTGGACCACTTTAGCGGCCTTTGCGCATCAAACTTCGGTTCCACCGTTGTAATCTCACGTGCCCACTGTTTAAGCTGGCGATGAGAGGTATGCAGCGAGGCACCGCCATCGACGCACATGGCCTCTGTAGCTTTCTGAAATTCTTGGTCACCAGACTCATCGTCCTCTTCATGATCATCATCTTTTGGCTTTTTGTCACGGCCCCGAGCGGGCCTCTCCCGCTGTTTATCCTTGCCGCGACGGCCCGCCTGGCCGTCACGCTTCTTGCTGGACCCCTCAGCACCGTCCTGTCCTTTCTCCTTGTCCCGCCTCTCATATTCAGCCCTCTACTTCTCAGCAAGGAGCTCAACCTGTCGGCAGTTCTGGAGATCACGGCCTTTGGTACGAGGGATCTTGCAGTATTGCTTGTCGGAGTTTCCTGGCTCCTCGGCAGCCGCCAAGGCCCGGCAGGCGACACATTCGGCAATTTCCTTGCCGGGGTCATCTGCCTTGGTTTTCTTGGCGGAGCCGGCATCGTCAGATCCCTCGACGACAAGCACAGCTTTACCTTTGCGCTTCTTGTTGCGGCGCCGACCTTTCTTCGGCGGGGCGGCAGTATCCTCATCTGAGGAGTCAGTTTCCACGCCGGCATCTTCGCCGGGGTACTTCCTTCCCTCTTAAGTTCGGGCACATCTGTTAGCAAGAACATAGAGTTCTGCCACATCTTTCACCTTGTTCATTGCCACTTCTTTGCACATCTTGCGGTTACGCACGTTCTGATGGAACGCGCTGATGATGGCGGCAGGGTGAACATCAGGGATATTGTACTGTACCCGGCTGAACCTCTATATATACTTGCGCAGACTCTCGCCTCCCTTCTGGGGAATGACATGCAGGTCGCTTGCTTGGCCATGGGCTTGGTGACCTCCAGTAAAGGCGCCCACAAACTCATGGCACAAATCCGACCAGGAGGAAATAGAGTCTACCAGCAAGTGCTTCAACCACGACATGGAGTTGGGTTTAAGAGCCAATGGAAAGTAATTCGCAAGCACCTTATTGTCGCGGGCTCCGGCGGCTTGCATCGCGATGGTGTAGATGCTGAGGAACTCAGAGGGGTGAGCCTTGTCGTTGTACTTTTCGCCAACGTCAGGTTTGAAGGCGCGGTGAGTGGGCCACTGGAACTGCCGCAGCTCACGGGTAAAAGCCGAACAGCCTACCTCGTAAGGTAGGCCTCCAGGGCTCTCCAGGGCCGGGTGGTTCACAGCAGGCCCTGCTCGCCTGTCTGACTGGTGGCGCGCTCCGCGCCGGCGCTCGATAGTGGTTCGAGCATCTTCATGGGCTCGCTCCCGAAGAACTTGGCGCTGGTCATAGTGGGTCCGTGGGTCAGACGATGCTATGGAGATGTCGTCGCCCGCAACGTCGCGACGAGCCGGCGTCCGTGGTACCGGATGGGGAAGAGGTGAATGCACCATGGTCGCGGCGCCGCCGGCTTTTCCGCCACTGGTCCGCGGGACTCCATCGGAGCATCGACCCGAGAGCCCCACCGGACTTGCTTCGTCTTTGTTGGCCACCGCAACAAGGCTTCGGATAGTGGCTCTCCATTTGTCGAGTTTCCCCGTAGTGGGAGGAAAGTCGAGGAGCAACTGCACGCGCGCCAGGGCCTCTGCTGGCGTCGGTGGCAGCGAAACCTGCATGGATCGCGACGCGCTTCGACTTCTGACCATGTCAGAAGGAGCTCTATCACGACCCCGCGGTCGCATGCCGTTTTCACCAACGCCTCGGTGAGTGGGCAGGTCTTCTACCTCCCGGGAGTGGCGCTCGGGGCTCTTCCCGCGGCGACGCCCAGGATCTTCAGCGTGATTAGGCCGTTCGTCGCGCGCTGCCTAGGAGGAGCGCGCTGTTGGCACCGGCGTGGGAGTCTTGGAGGCCCTTGCGACGCCTTCGGGCGGGTTGGCGATGACCCTGGAAGGCCCCGCTCCACCCACGAAGGGCTTGGCTCCGCCTTTGGATTTGGCGACGTGTGGCCCGTTACCAGGCGCACAAACATCGCCGCCTCCCAAACTCCTGCTGCTGGGATGGTGTTGGTGTTCGCGTGCAGCGCCCCGTCTCCTTTCTGCGACCGGTCCGCTGCTCACCCGCGTTGGGACGGGTTATCCGGCTTCCGACTGGCCAACCGCCACCGTCGTCTTCTTCTTGGGCGCCATGATGATGATGAACCACCGAACTAACTGCTAAAGCCGATTCTCACAACTGCGTCCCCTACCTGGCGCGCCAAAGATGTCGGTTGGAACGAACCTATGGGATCACAAGAATCCCTACTGTGGTTAGCGGGGCGCGGGGTCGTGAGAAGAGCGGATCAAACAAATAGCACACGGCTCGTTTATCCAGGTTCGGGCCGCGAGGTTGCGTAAAACCCTACTCCTCCTTTGGTGGATTGTATATCTATGTTCTTGAGCTAGCTACGGGGCGTGAGGAGCTCCAAAAGGCCGAATCCTTCCCCTGGTCGCCTCGAGCCTGCTTTTATAGAAAAAGGGGTTGCCACAGTGGCACACAGGAGGTGGAAAGGGTACAGTGCTGCGAGGTTATCCTTCGCATCACATGACAAGGCCATTTAATGCGTCTTGCTTAGGTGTCCTTGCTTTATCGGGGACGGGGGAGAAACCTGTCTCGTCCGTCGCCGCTCCTTCTTGTGTCGACACGCGCCCTGGCCAGCGACGCCTGCGATGCCATGTAGGTAGGCAGGCAGCTGAGGTGGCGCAGTGGTGGGTCTTTACGAAGATCTTCATGCCGCCACGCGGGTGCCTGCCTAGCTGGTTGGGTCGACAGCTGCATGCATGCGGCGATGGAGGTTTAGTCAGCGTGGGCCTGATGGTGGCCCTGCGGGTGTCCTCGGCAAGGGCCTTGTCGGGGCCCCGGCAAGGGTCTTGCCGAGGCGCCTGCTGTCATCCCTGACAAGGCGCTTGCCGGGGGCCTTGTGGTCTTCCTTGGCTGGGATCCCGCCAAGGGTTGTCGTCTCCTTAGTGCGTATCTGATCTTGAATGTCTTCACAATGATCTGCATGCCGCCATGGGGATGTCTCCCGAATCCTTGCCCTTTTGGGGCAGTGGACTCAAGGGTGATTTTCTCCATAGGCGCGGGACGAGTCGCCGCGGCAAGGGTCTTGCCGAGGCTGCTAGAACTGTCTCCCGGCAAGGATCTTGCCGGGGAGTCTGCTTCGTCCCCTTTGCTCTTTGTGGTCTTGGCCTTGGCGACGTTCTAGTTCTCTTGAGCTTCGGTCTTGCCCTGGCTCACCTCCCTTGCCTTGCTTGGTGTGGTGGTATCCGCGGCTCAGACTGCCCGTGCACAGTTATAGGGGTACAAAAAGTGTACCCCTCTTTTTGTACACCGACAGACACGCTCGAAAGTAGGTCACACCATGGGTCAATATTTAATCAAACTTGCACACTAAGTTATGAACTCTGCACTATTGATGATGGCGAGAAAGCCATGGGGTTGGATAAGACCAAATGTTGGCCGTGGTTATGGTCACTGAAAGGATCATTGTTTTAGACCAAGTATGGGTCATGGTTGTGATCACCGGAAGGATCACGAGATGTTCATAGTTAAGCTTTTGAAGTTGGCATGGTGGTGATCCAAGAAGTGATGACCGTTGGTAAGAGGGATTTTTCTCACAAGAGTATGCTCATAGCATGTTGGTTATATTGCTGCGTTGTCAATAATTGGTTAATTTTCGTGATATTGTTTGTCATTACGTTTATGTCTTTGTGAGCTTGCAAGTACATTCCATGTACTGACCTGGCATGTCATGCCAGATTTCAGGATAGCCTTGTTGGAAAGGAGCCGTCCGAGTCTAGATCGTGTCCACATCGGTGTCCCTGTGCTATGGAGTTCCGCTATGACGTTGTTCCGCTGCGGCGTAGTTGTTATGATCGAGGACTTCATGTTCACTAAATAATGTACATATTGTTCAGCCGCACCGTGTGTGCCGCCTGGCCTTGCTACCTGTTGTAATGTAAACTTTGATCCGCTAGCATCAATAAGCGGTTGTTTTCTATACCAAGATGTTCTGTGTTGCCAGAAAACATGGTCTTTGGGCTGGCAATGCATGGTAAACCGGTTGCTCTGAGCCGGGGTGCCACATGGGACCCCAAAATAAGATTTTCTTCATCGATGGTCCAACTAGGAAATTCATGACAATACTGGTAATTATCCTTTTACCACCATACATATTACCTTCTAATCAATGAAGTCTACTACATTCTAGTCGCATTCATAAATGATTCACGGTCCATTTTGCAGAGAGAGCAACACAAGCTTGCGGCCGAAAGCGACTCGTCAACTCAGTCAACTCAGTCGTCGGTGAAGTACAAGTGGGACACTCCTTTCAACCGGGCCATGAACATAATGATGGGACAACCGCCCGGCAAGCGGTCGCAATATGGACGTGTGCACGGCACTGAGGATGGCGCCACGTGGAAGTACTATTATAACGAGGACCCCGAGGCCAACAGATAGAGAAAGAAGTTCAGTCAAGTGACTATCGATGAGAAGGTGGCGCGGGTGATGGAGAAAGCAAGAGATGACATAATCGCTACCCGTAGAGATGATATGGTGGCTGCCTTTACAAGCTTGATTCCAATAGTGGTCACATGGGTGCAATAAAATCCAAACGCGCCAACAAGTGATTTTCCCATGCCCAGCTTCACCTTGAGCAACTCAATGAACACCGCACCTATACCCGTACCTAGTATGGCAACCGCACCCGCACCTCCTCCAGCACCTGCTCCTGCACCCAGCTGTCATAGCATCCCTAGCTCCGTCTCTGGCTTGAATGTCGGGCCGTCGACATTGGCTAAGCTCGACGCCCTCACGGTAAATACGCGTCGCACCTTCATCAACTCAACTAATAATTAATCTTTAGTTGCCATTATTTTTGGATCTCTGACGCTGCACGTATATGTCTTTGTAGGACGACTCCACTCCGTGCACCCTCCTTTACCACATGAAGGGCAGGTTGGTGGCAGTAGGGAAGGGTACTATAGTCAAGCCTAAGGATCGATTGTTTCACTGCCGGCAGATGCCTGGTAACACCTTAAGGGTCTCCATGGCGAGTGTGAAAGAGGGCTACGAGGGTTTCCCTCGTCCGATACAAACCGATGGAGAGGATGACGAGACTCCCACGCAGCTTGGCCAATGCAAAAATTAACCGATCCTGTGGCCGAAAAATCTTCTTCGTTTCGAGGTGGCCAGGAGCACACCAACGGGACCTCAGGAAGGTATGACCACAACACCACGTACACAAGTACAACCATCGTCTATGCTTCTTGCTGAGATAGAGAGACATGAGGAAGGATGGCCAACCATTCCGGAAGATGATGCCATCTGCCCCATGGAAGAGGATATGGATCATGACATGGAGGAGGCTGATGACCCTAACCAGTATTTCAATACTGCCTTTGACAACGAAGTAACAATGAGTCAACCGTATGAATATGAGATGCATGTACCAGTGTCGGAACGTCCTTGGGAGTGCAAGAAGTCTTTGTTCATGCAATCCTCGCAAGACATGCCTCTAGATGCCGGCTCCACCCATGCTCAATTAATTAGCTAGAGTCGTCCAATGCTGAGCCCGACAACACTAGGGGCGGTGCTTAGGGAGGGTCTGACAGACACACCAGCACCTAAGCCCACCAAGAAGAAGTAGAGGAAGAGACCGGCGGCGAGAAAATCCAATAAAGCTAGCAATGTTGGTTCTACCAGCCAGCCGCCTTCGACCAAGGTTGACCGTGTACCGATGAAACATGCTCCATTAATCCATGTAGCGGGAGAGCCAATGGTACTGGCCAATGCACTAGCTGCCATAGCAGGGGATCTCAGGAGACTCCATGACCATGTGCTTTCGACAGAGAGAAGCCTCCTCGCCTCGGATGATCCAGGATACCCACTTTATACGGTTCATGTGCCGAGCAGTTGCAAGATGTATGCCCACACATGCCCCGTGGACCACTTCTTCCTGAGGTTTGATTACATCTTCCAGATGTTTCAAATGAGGACACTCGATTTTACGTCCGTCTGCCTGTATGCGCTGCACATGAACTACATCGTCAGGAGAGAGCAAGTCATCGGTCTTGCGGTCGCGGACCCATACTACATGCATGAGGGCTTCTTTTCAATCAACGACGCCAACCGTCAATATGTGAGTCAGTACATCAAAGAATTCTTGGTCAGTAATAAGGACAAAGAAACTATTCTCCTACCTTATCATCCCAGGTAAGTCATCTGCGGATAGCACTATAACACATACGTGCATTTCAATAGTTACTTTGCACGCATGGCGGCTAACTTGATCGTGTATTTTGCGCAGCTAGGGTTGTCGTGCCGTTCTCATTGTTCTTTACCCGCGTTACTCCCGCGCTCTATATGTGGACCCGTCGGAGAACATACAAAGGAAGGATTACACACACATAAAGTATGTCCTTGATAGAGCTATGCTGGGCTTCAGCATGCGGGGTGGCTACATCTAATGCAAAAAAACAAATAAGGTCGGGCTTTGTTTCGGCCACAAGACTGACTTCTGTTGCATCCAGCAACTGCCAAGAAGTGACAATGATGGATTCTACGTCATCCATCTAATCATGGAGTACAAAAGGGATGTGCAATCACATTGCATGAAATATTCATCTAATACCCATATCCAAAGATGGGTCGAAGCCTTTGGAGCCGTGTCGGATAATCAACTTTGAAATGATTTCTACCGGATCCAGCAGGAAATTGCGTCCATCATCATGAAAGATGTCCTCGAAGAGAATGGGATGTTCTACTGCGGCCCAATATCGCGAGCTGACGTCCGAACCCGCATTTCCCTACAGCGTCAGGACATGACGCCTTTCACTAAGCTTGGGTGCACCCTTCCGGATATGGACAGATGGGAAGAGTTCACTGCTTAAAAACAATGTGTCTGTTTAGTTACTTGTAATTTTCTGTACGACGAAACATGGAATCTCTCAGTACGACGAAACTATTAGATGTATGGTGCTGCGCTCGAGTTAATTACTTTCGGTATGATGAAATTTGTTAACTATGTTTACTATATATGTTGCTTCTATTTCATAACCGTTTCATTGAATTCGCTTCATGATAGATATATATATATATATATATATATATATATAGACAGGTATATAGATCAACGAGGGCGAGGAAGTGGTATGCCGTGTATGTAGGGCATGTTCCGGATGTGTATGATGAGTGGATAGAGTGTGAGGTCCAAGTCTCTGGCTTCTCCGGCGGAAGCCAGAAAGGGTTTGATAGCAGAGCGGAAGCCGAAGCTAGTTACTTGAGATTCACAGCAGAACACGGGATTCAGAACCAGCGCCGCTGCAAAAACTACTACATAATATCGCTTTTGATCATCGTGATCGCTCTTATCTCGTATGTCATAGTTTAGGTAGATGATGAAACATGTGTCTATAGTGACAATGTAAGAGACATGTGATCATTAACTTGTATTGCTATTTCGAGATGATGATGAGATTGACATCATTTGTATTGTGACTATGTTGATATGATGAGCCTATGTTGTACCACTTCGATGATGATCATGAGACATTCCTTTTTCATATAGTTTCAGTGTATGTGTATGTTGCAATTGTATAAAACCTGTAAAAATACGAATACAACAACATAAAAAAGAAAATACTAGAAGTAGCGTGGGGTATTGGAGTAGTAGCAGCGCTGCCTTACCAGTAGCGTTGGTTGTAGGGGCATGCTACTAGTATTAGCAGTAGCGATGGACAGAGGCGCGCTACTACTAGATATAGATAGCAGTAGCGCTAGTTCAAACAAGCGCTACTGCTAAAAATAGATGTAGTGCCATAACAGTAGCGCGCCTGCCCGCGCTACTAATAGCCAGAAAACCAACGCTACTGGTAAGGGTTTTCCTAGTAGTAGAGGGTGTTTATATAGGTAGAGGGAGCTAGGAGAGGCCAAATGAGGTGCGGTTTTCTCCCACACGATCGTGATCCAACGACGGAGAGCATGGAGGGGGTTTAGATGAGCTAGTCGGCTGTTGTGAAGGGGTGCTGGGCTGTAAAGAGAAGGAGGGTTTCGGTCAACGCGGTTAACCGTTGGGGCATCAAACGACCTCCAGATGGAACTAAATTTGACAAGTGGTCTACTGGTGATATCCCAAGACCACTTGACAAATGTCGGCCCATTCCGAGAACGTTTTTCTTCCTCTCACGAAACAAGATCTAAGAGGTGCAATGGGTGCATGTGATAGTGTCAGATTCCGAAACGGACAACGGAGAAAGTGACCGGATGCAAGAGACGAACATGAATGCAAATGAGTTGCACATGATGACATGGCAAAGTGCAACAAACAAGCAAATGACATGGCAATGACGGAGAATAACTGGAAGACACCTGGCGCAACGGACTCGGGGTGTTACACCTGGAGAGGTGGGGGAGCCACCCCTAGGGCAGCCGCTCCTCCCGGCTTGGGGGCAAGTTTCCTAGGGGTGGGGGCGCCCAAACCCATCTAGGGTTTCCCCTGTGGCCGCCGCCCCTCCCCTAGGGAAACCCTAGGGAGCCTCCTCCTTCCCCCTTCCCTCTATATATAGTGAGGGAGAGAGAGGGCAGCCGCACCCTTCCCCAGGTGAAGCCCCTCCCTCCTCCAACACCTCCTCCTCCTCTGTAATGCTTGGTGAAGCCCTGCCGGAAACCGCAAGCTGAACCACCACCCCATCGTGCTGCCGGAGCTTTCCCTCAACTTCTCCTCCCCCCTTGCTTAATCAAGAAGGAGGAGACGTCCCCAGGCTATATGTGTGTTGAACATGGAGGCGCCGTCCGTTCGGCGCTTGGATCGTATATTCCACGATTTTAATCGCGGCGAGTACGACTCCAACAACCACGTTCTTGTAACGCTTCCGCTTAGCGATCTTCAACCACGTTCTTGTTGATAACATCTCCTAGATTGATCTTGGTGACACGTAGGGAAATTTTGAATTATTACTATGTTCCCCAACAATTTACAGCCCAAAGAATGTAATACAGCTGCGTCTCCGGCCAGCCCAGGACAAAAAGCCCATTTTCTGTCATGATTTTTTGTCATAGAAGTAGGAGCCCACCACATCTATGATGATACCTGTCACGGGAAACCATATCCACCTATGGAACCAGGAGGCCCCTTTGTTGGCTCGGCAGGGGGAGACGCCTTGCATAAAGAGCAGACGAGCGTCGGGCAGCACGGCAGGGATCACACAGGCAATTTTACCCAGGTTTGGGCCACTGCGAGGCGTGAAACCCTACTGCAACGTTGGTGGATTGATGTTGGAAAGGTGGTGCTGGAGCGTAGTACACTTTCCCGGCAGGGTTGCCTCAAGACAGCAGTGGCTACGCGTGTACGGGGGTGTGAGTTATCCAACCTTCTAACCATTTCTACGGTTGCGATGGGCCTCCTTGCATAGATCAAGGGATTACCACATTGGCAAAGTAGTTATTAAGCGCTGATAAGATAGCAAACAGTATTATCATACCTAACTCTGCGGGCTGACAGGGCGCATTAAATGCGTCGCTCAATGTCACATCGTTGGTTGCCAGCAAGGCTGGTCATGCTATCTTGCCAGCTCCGCGCCTCCTCGCTTGACACATCGTAGGACGGGTGTCGTCTAAGGGTTTCTCCTATAGAAAGTGATTGCCATGTGGCGAATGGTTGCCACTTAATCACTTTACGGCTTGACACCGCACTGATCGACGACGTGAGTCGTGGTAGAGTGGTTGGTGAGGTGGTTTTGCTTTCGTGAGCCCCGGCAGGACCTGCCGGGGTGCTTTGGTTGTCTGTTTCTGGAGGTGGCCTCGCCCCTTGCTGGGCTCGCCTACCCGGCAAGGGAGTATTTTCTTGATGATTTCTTGCTTATTTGGTTTTGATCTTGGTCCCTCTGATCTCCATGTTGGTCCTTCGAATCTCTAGGGTTCTTGCACTCTGATCTGGGCTGGTGCTCCAATCTTGTTCCGGTGCGTGTGCCGGGCTGGAGGGGTCCATGGGCCGGGCTGGAGGGGTTGGTCCGGCAGGGTGTGACGAGTTGTTTCCGGCAGGGTCTCTCTTGGGAGAGAACGGCTCTACCAGGAGAGGCTTATCGTAGTCCATCTTTCTCCTCTTCCGGGTCATTGTTGCTAGGGATACCGAGAGCTGAGTGAGAAGGAGAACAAAAGTCCCTGGTTCCACAGGAAGCTTCTACACAGCACACTTTGACAGATGATCGGCTATACTATTTTCCGCATGGGGTACATGCTCTGTTTGCAATCCGTCAAAGTGCTCCTCCAATCTCCTCACTTCCTTGAAGTATGCCTCCATCAATGGACTTTGATTATCTTTGTTGACTTATCTCACCACAAGATGTGAATCTCCTCGAATGATCAGCTTCTTAATTCCCAATTCAGCTGCAATCATGAGCCTGGCAAGGAGCCCTTCATATTCTGTTGTATTGTTGGTGGCTTCTTCCTGAGCAAAATGCATTTGGACGACGTACTTAAAGCGGTCCCCGGAAGGGGCGACGAGAAGCACGCCAGCTCATGCACCTTGTAGTGAAAAGCACCATCAAAATACATTATCCATTCTTGGGGTGATTCCTTGTCGGGGATAACTATCTCAATCACTTCCTCATCAGGAGCTGGCGTCCATTCTGCAATAAACTCTGCCAACGCCCTGCTCTGAATAGTCGATGTGCTCTCAAACTTCAAACCAAAGCTGGATAACTCCAAAGCCCACTCCACTATCCTGCCAGTAGCCTCAGGGTTTCGGAGTATCCTTCGCAGCAGAAAACGAACGACAACCGTGATCTCATGGTCTTGGAAGTAGTGGCGCAGTTTACTTGAGGCCATGATGACACCAAAAATCAGCCTTTTCACACTAGAGTACCTCGATCTAGCCCCCTGTAACAGGGAGCTAATGAAGTACACTAGGCGCTGCACCAC
Source organism: Triticum aestivum (assembly GCF_018294505.1). Lineage (NCBI taxonomy): Eukaryota > Viridiplantae > Streptophyta > Magnoliopsida > Poales > Poaceae > Triticum > Triticum aestivum. Next base: position 205,343,039 of record NC_057803.1, on the reverse strand, counting down.
TTTCTTCCTTGTCGTGTCCTTGGGGTTGCTCTTGTTGTCGTGCTCATTGCTGCCTTGATCCTTCGCTGATTCTGCCGGTCTCTGCTCGCTTTATGCCTTATCCACTTCTTGTTGCACTACCAAGGCTGCACTAACCACTTGTTTGGTTGCTGCCAAATATAGAAACAACGGCTCCTAGGGTTTAGGAGCAACCAAGGTAGGCATAGAGGACAAGTAGGCCTTCAATTCTTGCAAAGCTGCATCTGGTTCTGGGGTCCACTTCATACGACCGGCTTTCTTCAAAATTTTGAAGAATGGCAGGGCGCGCTCGGTAGATTTGGAGATGAATCTACTTAGCGTAGCAACACATCCTATCAGACGCCTCACATCCTTAACTGTCCATGGCGCTTGGATTTTCTCGATGGCCATGATCTTGTCGGGGTTGGCTTCGATCTCACAATGGGATATAGAGAACCCAAGCAGCTTGACGGAGGGAACACCAAATACACACTTCTTCGGGTTGACCTTCAGATTGATCTTGCACCAATTGTCAAATGTCTCCTCCAAATCCTAAATAAGGGTGGTCTTATCCTTGGTCTTGACCACAATATCATCCATATATGCTTCTATGTTTCTGTGCAACTGTGGGTCAAAACCAATTTGGATTGCCCTTGCAAAAGTGGACTTGGCACTCTTCAATCCGAATGGCATGCGGACAAAACAATACGTACCACACGAAGTGATGTACGATGTCTTCTCTTCATCTTCCTTGGACATGAAGATTTGGTTATACCTAATGTAGGCGTCCAGAAAGGAGAGCGGATCACAACCTAAAGTGGAATCCACAATCTGGTTGATACGCGGGAAATTGGTCCTTCGGGCAAGCCTTCTTGAGATCTATGAAATCTATACAAAGCCTCCACTTCCCATTAGCCTTCCGGACTACTACTGGATTTGCCAACCACGTGGGATGCATTACTCCTCTGACCAAACCAGCTACCTCAAGTTTCTTGATCTCTTATGCAATGAACTATTGCCTCTCCAAGGCCTGCTTCCAGACTTTCTGCTTAACAGGTCAGGCATGTCGGTAGACAGCAAGGTGGTGCTCGATTACCTCCCTGGGAACACCAGGGATATCAGATGGTTGCTAGGCACACACATCGATATTGACCCGCAGGAAGGCAACGTGCGCGATTTCCTATTTGCCATCGAGGGTGGCGTTGATAGTGAAAGTACCATCAACGCCAGCTAGCCCTGCCAGGACCTTCTTCAGTTGGCGTGCAGCAACCTTGGACCCCTTGCTGTTAGAACACTCTGGCACGTCGTCAATGGGTGTCGTGCACTCAATGGGGGCATGCTTCCCGGACTCTTTGCCGAAGCTCCTACAATCCCCCTTCTTTCCTTTGCCTTCCCTGGCGGTAGCTGCCGCTGCCGCAACCGTGTCCCGGTACATCTTGTCCATGCAAATGATTGCATCCTTCTCATCCGACAGGATGGTGATGACTTCTAGTGGCCCAAGCATCTTCAAGGTGTTGTAGGCATAGTGGGAGTCTGCCATGAACTTAGCCAGGGCCGGGCATCCAAGGATCCCACTATACGGCATCGGGAGATTAACCACATCAAACACAATGCTCTCAGTCCGGTTGTTCAGTTCTCCCCCAAATGTTACCGACAATGTAGTCTTCCCCTTAGGATGGCTCCTAACGGGATTTACTCCTTGAAACGTGCCGGTAACCTCTAGTTGTTTTTCTCCTATCCAAAGTCCGCTCATAACTGATGGGGAAATCAGATTCAAACCGGCCCCACCGTCCACCAACATCTTTGTGACCTTGAGGTCGCGAATTGTTGGGGAGACCAAGAATGGCAAGCACCCTACCTCAGTGGTACAGCTAGGATGATCCTCCTTGTCAAAGATGATGGGCGTGCGAGACCATTTGAGGGGCTTTCGGGCCTCTAGCGCTGGTTCCACGACATTGACTTCACGTGCCGACCATTTGAGCCGGTGGTCTGAACTGTGTAGAGATGCACCTCCGTCAGTGCACAGGGCATCCGTGGCCTTCTGAAACTCCTGCTCACTGGTTTCCTCTTCATCCCCTCCATCACTGTCATCATCACAAGTTTCCCCCTCTCGACCTTTGGCGGGCTTTCCTGGGTTCTAAAAGTGCTTTCCTGGGCAGTTTACTTCACCGCCTCAGCCCTTACCACCATCAAAATTATGACATTTCTCCTTATCACGCTTCTCATACCCTGCTCTCTGTTTCTGGACAAGCTGCTCAACCTGGTAACACTCTTGAAGGTCGTGGCCCTTGGTCCGATGGATCTTGCAGTGCGGCCACCTTTCCCAGCTTTTTTGGCAGCAGCGGCTTCCCGGCAGTTAGTGCACATGGCAGCTTCCTTGCTGGTGGCGTCATCTTTGGCCTTCTTGATGGTACTAGGTGTACCCGATCCTTCAACAGTCATTACTGCCTTATCTCTCCGCTTCTTACTGTGCTTCTTTCTCTTCTTCTGACTAGTTGATTCATCCTCATCCTCTGAATCGACAGTGGTGCAATCTTCCTCTCTGGCAACTTCCTTCCTTCCTCCATCCGAGTACTAGAGTGTAAAGCTCCTTCATAGTTTTGGGAATCGTACGTTCATCTTAGAACGAATATGATGGTTACGCACATTGGATTGGAAGGAAGCTATTACGGCTGGCGGATGGATATTTCGGGTATTTCTATGAACTTCGCTGAATCTCTGTAAATACTTATGGAGGGTTTCTCCTTCCTTCTATTGGAAAAGTTGCAAGTCGCTGGGCCTGCCGGGTTCTTGATGGCCACCACTGAAGGCGCCAATGAAGTCATCGCATAAGTCAGCCCATGCCGAAATGGAGTTCTCCGAGAGGTGCATCAGCCAAGACCTCACATTGGACATGAGGGCCAAAGGGAAGTAGCTAGAAAACACCTTCTCATCTCTTCCCCTGGCAGCATGAACAGCGATGGTGTAGATGCTCAGGAACTCTGTCGGGTTCAGCCTCCCGTCATACTTCTCAGGTATCTCTGGCTTGAACGTGTCCGAACAGAAGGCCAACAGTCTTGTCGCAGCTCACGAGTAAAGGCAGGGTAGCGAACCTCGAAAGGCAAGCACCCGCCAATATCGATCACGGGCTCGTCGACGTCAGGGCCGCCGTACCCGTCGGTTCGGTGGAGGTCGTCACGGTGTTGCTTGACGACGACACGCGTGTCTCCTCTCCGCCTATCCTTCGGCACTTGTCGTCGGCCTGTACGTACTCGAGGGTCAGAAGAGGCCATCGAGACATCATCAGGGTCTTGATTCTGTTGCGCTTGCGCTGGCTGCCGTGGCGGGGACTGCACCATGGGGATGGCTCCTTCCGTGCGGTCAGCAACACGAGCTGTCACTGTCGCCTGGGGACATCACGGCAGGTCAGCTCGCCGTGAGCCCCCAGCTATGGAAGAACAAGTAGACTTTGGATGGTGGCACGCCACTCGTCCATCTGCTCTGCCGCTGGCGGAAACTTCAGCAGCAGTTGAGCATGCGTCATGGACTCTGAAGCCACTCTTGGCATGGATAATGATGAAGTCCATCGTGCCGTCACTCGGCTCCTGACGGTGTCGTCGGCGGCAGTATTGCGCCCCCACTGCTATTGCGGGGCGACAACTTGGTCATGCTGTGGTGAAGGTGCTCTATGGCCAGCGGTCCGTCGGGCACAGCGGCTTGGTCGACCCATTCCGGAGGAGGTGCACACACGGCGGCCGCACCCATGGTGGGAGCGACCCGAGGGGGGCGATTCATCCTAGTCCGAGCACCATTGCTGCAGTTGTGCCCATCGGCGAGGGAAAGGGGCACAAATGGAATAAGCCCTTCACCCGTACCTTGGGGATTGTGGCCGTCCTGGTGTTGTCGATGCTGCGCTCCTCCAGCGCTTCCTGCTCCTACGTCAGCCGCGGGGGAAGTGGTTGCGGTGCCGCCTGCTCCGACTACTCCCCTAGTGGTGTTTGTGTCCTTGCGTGCATCCGCACCCACCGCAGCGGTGGAGGCCGCGGGAAGCGGAGCCTTCGAGGTGGATGGGTGAGCCGAAGGACTGGGTTTCTTCTTGGGCGACATGGTAGATGGCATCGTTGAAGATGAAGATGGTGATGAAGTCGACGCGCTGCACACGCCTTCAGGTTCGCGCAAACAAGCCCCCTACTAGGCCAAAGATTTCGCAGGAAACCACGGCCACCTTTGGGACTAGGAGGCCCCTTTGCTGGTTCGGTAGGGCAGCGACGCGTTGAGAAAAGAGCAGACAAGTGTGGGGCAGCAAAGCAGGGATCACACAGGCAATTTTACCCAGGTTCAGGCCGCCGTGAGGCGTAAAACACTACTCCTGCTTTGGTGGATTGATGGTGGAAAGGTGGTGGCAGAGCGTAGTACACTTGCCCGACAGGGTGTCCTCGAGGCAGCAGTGGCTACGAGCGTAAGGGGATGTGAGTTATTCAATCTTCTAACCCTTTCTATGGTTGCCATGGGCATCTGTTTATCATTCAAGGGTTACCAAAGTGGAAAAGTAGTCATTATGCACTGATAAGATAGCAAACAGTGTTATCATACCTAACTCTGCGGGTTGACAGGGCGCATTAAATGCACTGCTCAATGTCACATCGTGGTTGCCTGGCAAGGCTTGCCGGGCTATCTTGCCAGCTCTGCGCCTGCTCGCTTGACACGTCGTAGGACAGGTGTCGTCTGAGGGTTTCTCCTCTAGAAAGTGGCTTCCATGTGGCGAATGGCTGCCACTTAATCACTTTGCAGCTTGACACCGCACTGATCGATGACGTGGGTCATGGTATAGTGGTTAGTGAGGTGGTTTCTCTTCCGTGAGCCCCGATAGGACCTGCCGGGGTGTTTTGGTTGTCTATTTCTAGAGGTGGTCTCGCACCTTGTCGTGCTCTCCTACATGGCAAGGGAGGCTTTTCTTGATGATTTCATGCTTCTCTTGTTTTGATCTTGGTCCCTCTGTCTGCATGTTGGTCCTACGAATCTCTGCGGTTCTTGCACTCTGATTTAGGCTGGTGCTCCAATCTTGTTCCCGTGCCTGTGCACAGTCTTGGCAACAGAGCCAGGGTTTGTTGCACCGACAATACTGGGTTTTGTCACAATTATCGTCATAGAAGTGTCATAAGCATGATAGGAAAAAATCGTTTGGCCCAAAATGTCATGGATGTGTCTTTTTTTGTAGTGTTTATATTCGAATTGCTAAAGCGATGCATTGTCTGGAGTTCAAAATACTGACTCTATGGATCAATTATGTCGAATAATAACATACACATGCTCAAATTTGATAGAATATAGATGTCTGATGGATCAATGACTGTTCCTTATGCGAATTGCAAATATCATGATCCCATCGTAATATTTGGATACAATTTATATTTTTAATCATTGTGCACATCAATCTTTTACGTGTAATTTCACTCTCCATAGGCCCCTCCTCACACACGCACTAACTTTCTCTCCCACACATACGCGCACACGGTGTATATCCATCGGTGCTCTCTCACGCATGCTCACACACTCTCTCCCAAGGTGTCTTTCTCACACACATGCTCTCGATATCACCCTTCCTCCCTCTTGCAACCATTTATGACCGTTTTCACTTACCTTTATCACAAGCACTCTTCCTCTCACATGCATACGCACACACAATCCCCCTCGTCCCTTTCTCTATACATAGACCTGCCTACCTGTCTCACGCATGCACATTATCTTTAGGCCTGTCTCGCACTCATTTTCTGCACCTCTCTTTCTAATTGACAAATATGATTTTAGTAGAGCATTCTGTAGGATGCCCTTAAGGTTAGGTTAGATGAATGGTAATATCAGAGACAAAGGGTTACCTTTGTCCGAGGACCTAGGGTTAAAAATCCTAGCCGACTTTGTGAGTGGATAGAGAGTCCTTCACAACTCTGGTATCTTTGTCTTGTACGACTAGTCCTCCATGGGTCTCCCTAAATGCGTCACGGGCCGAACAATGTGGCGCAGGACGGAACCGAGCCAAGGGCCTTACCTCGGTCCACCGGACCTCGCGCGGTGACACACCATCTGCCCTTAGGTCTCGTTATCTTCTCACACCCACACATACCAACATAGACACCACACAAAATATTTTCTCCTCATGCATATGGAACTTTCGAGTCCCTTTAGGATAGTGTCGCATATTGGGCGTGACAAGTTGGTATCAGAGCCTTGACCGACCATAGGAGCCCCCTTGATTCTTCTTAGTTGGCTGTTGTTGAGTCTCGAACAAAACATTTTGAGTCTTAGGAATATATATATTGGTGAGTAGGATTTATTTTTACTCCTCAACTCCTTCATCGCTCTGGTGAGGACTCCTGACATAGATGTTTTAACATTCCTCTCCCCAACTTTCACTTAAAAAAATTAGGATCACGCGGGTATCTTGGAGTCTTTCCGATAATTTTCTGACGAGAACATTTGTCAGGACCCCGACTCGATGTCACATCGATCTAGCCGGTAACACTTCATATCACTTTGCGGCCTCACGCACGGTGTTCCCACGGGTGTCGCCTTACCTTTGCCCGGGACCGTTTGCGCCTTTTGGCTCACGTATATGATAGTGTCGCTAGCATCCATATGATAAAGAGCCCGGGCTGACATGACTAGTCGTAAACCCAAAGTGGCACAGACTTACAGGGACAGGCATCCATGACCCAGCTTCGAACGTGTCGGTCATCAGCAAGTGGGTCCGGGCTGTAGCACTGGGCTAGCAGGACTCCGGTAAACCGGGCTGTAGCGGGCTAACAGGACTCCGGTACTCCAAAGCGTGACATTTCCCCGAAGGGACAGACACAGGAACGAAGAAGGACACATGCCGGCCAGCCTAAGTGTTCCAGAGCAGTAGCAAGCTACCATGGCTCAGCGGTAACACTAGGAGACATTTCCCGGTAAGAGAGGCTACTAAAGATAAACAACTAGATAGTCAGATCCCACACATACCAAGCATTTCAATCACACACACAATATGCTCGATATGTGCAAATACAACGAAGCATCACAACATGACTCTACGACACAAGTACTTTATTCATTAGGCTCCGAGGAGCGAGATATTACAAACATGGGTCTCATGACCCAACACTCAGAGCATACAAGTCAAAGCACAAGCGGAAGCTATCATGTCTGAGTACAGACATCTATAAATGAAAAAGGCTGAGAAGCCTGACTATCTATCAGATCCTGCCGGGGCACAAGATCGTAGCTGAGGTAACAAGCTAAACGTCGAAGTCCACGTGGAACTACTAGTGAGACTGAAGTCTCTCTGCAAAAACATAAAATAGGCAAACGTGAGTACAAATGTACCCAGCAAGACTTACATCAGAACTAACTACATATGCATCATTTTCAACAAGGGGATGGTGGGGTTTAACTGCAGCAAGCCAGCTTTGACTCGGTGGCTATCCTAAACTACGACTGCAAGCGACTCTTTTGAGGTGGCGCACACGAGTCCACATATTCACCATATCAATACACCACTATGGATCCGCTCCCGTCTCCCTACGAGAACGCCATCCATAGCACTCACGCTTATCTTGCGCATTTTAAAGTATCCACTTTCACTTGTCTATGAACTGATATAAGCAACCCAGAAGTCCTTTTCCGCGGACACGGCTATTCGAATAGATGATGTTAACCCTGCAGGGGTGTACTTATTCATACATGTTTCCACCACTTAGCGTCTGCACACGACATGTGCTCGGCAGACTTCAAGCGAAAGCCGACGTGGGTGTAGACCACGACCTACCTAAACACTCAAGTCTCTAGTCCAGGTTTATCGCCTATTCGGGTTCCATCCATGAGGAGATCCGGCCGGAGTTTCGCTCACAACCCCAAACGATGTGAACAGGGTTCCCGATATACCAAACGGGCATCCGGTACACCGTGCCACGTACCTACCGCATCACAGCCCACCCCTACGGTCAGCGCTGTCCACGGCCTCCAGTAAGCTACAAACACCAGAAACTACTTGCAACTCCTGGACAGAGGACTAGGGTGAATAAGAAGTCGAGCGGGGTCATATTTCAGGGCCCAATGTATGGTAGTAACTGAATCATGGATCACAAACACAGAACTCAGTTCCTGAGGACGGCTACAATGAGACAACCCACCATGTACTCCTACATGGCCTCTCACCGCTACCTTTACCAAATCGTGTTCACACACTTAGCTCTCACACAGTAGGACATGTTCACACGCCTCTGATTCATCCCCGATGAATCAGACCTGACTCAACTCTAAGCAGTAGCAGGCATGACAAACAAACATGAATGAGTAGGCACAACAGGGCTCAAACAACTCCTACTCATGCTAGTGGGTTTCATCTAATTACTGTGGAATGACAGGTCATGCAGAGGATAAAGGGGTTCAGCTACCGCAGCAAGTAACAGATGAATCGATGTTGTCCTAATGCAGTAAAAGAGAGCAGGAGCGAGAGAGTGGGATTTTATCGGAATGAACAAGGGGGTTTTGCTTGCCTGGCACTTCTGAAGATAACATTGAGTCTTCATCGGTGTCAACGATCACATCATCGGTATCACGTCTATCGAGAGGGGACAAATACCGGCAACACAGAAAGGAACACAATCAATGCAATGCACAATATGATGCATGATCATGACATGGCAAAATGAATGTGTTTTGGGCTAATGCAACTAGCAACAGATTAAATGAAGTTGGTTTGAATCCAAGATTCAAATTCAAACTCCATATGGGGTTATTTAAATGTCAGTCACTTCATTTGTCCTAAACAGTAGTGATAAGTTGTTCTAACATGCATGAAAATGGTACAGATGGATTCCTTGAATTTTTCTGATAATTTTTCATATATAATTTATTTAATTTGGAGTTACGGTTAATTTTCTATGATTTTTAGAAGTTTTAGGCATTTTCTGGAATTCCAGAATTAAATTAAATCCAGAAAATACTTTATGACATCAGCAGTGCGTCATGCTTGCATCAGCAAGTCAACAGGGCTGCCCCGGGTCAAACCTGACCAGTGGGGCCCACTGGTCAGTGACACAGGGGCTAATCCCGGTCAAACCCAGCGCTGACTGGGGTTTGACCAGGGGTGGGGCCCGCTGTCAGTGGCCTAGGGGTTGATTAGTGTAGGGGGGGTTAGCCGCTAATGATGCCCACGTCATCATCGCCGGACTTACGCCGGCGGCGACCAAAATGGCGGCGGCAACGCGCCGGACTTGCGCTAAAGGCGACGGAGGCGGCGGCTGAGGGCACCAGGGCATAGCCCTCGCTCTTGCGCATCCAAAGGGCCAAATGGGAGGGGTTGGGGTGGTTCGAGCTCGCCGGGGTCGAGCTCGTGGCGGCGGCCGGCGTTCGGGAGCAGCCGAGTATGGTGCTAGAGGGCACGGGAGGCGAAGCTACTGGTAGCTGCAGGTTCGTGGAGGCGCGCTGAGCACACCGGTGTACTCGGGTGAGAGCTCCAGTGGCTGCCGTGACGGCGGCGACGAGGTTAGCGGCGGCCGGAGATCGGGCCAGCATGGCGCAGTGGCTGCAGCGCGTTAGCCAGAGAGCCGAGGAGCGCGTCGGGACCCTGGGGACCTGGGGAGCACGCGGGGGCTACTGGAGCGAGCGGAAGAGCGCCGGGACGCGAGGTCCACCGGCAATGGCGATGGCCGGAGCTCGGTGCTTGCGGGGAAGGCGGCTACGGCACGGGAACGAGCAGAAAAGGAGGGGGAAAACGAAGAAGATCTTACGGCGGTCCTGGAGATCAGCACGGGAGGCTCGGGGACAGCCTGGCTGCAGCCAATCGACGACGGAGAGGTCCGGCGACCGGCGGTGAAGAAGATGGCAATTGCGTTGCTTCGGTGCCTCCGGGCTCGCGTGATTCACCGGAGAGGAGCCGCTCGAGGTAGCAGAGGCGATGGACGACTCGAGGAGGCGAGGCGTGCGCGGTGGCTACAGATACGGTTGACGGCGGCGAGAGGCGTGCTCGGGGCTGCGAGAGAGAGGGCAGCAGGGGAGAGAGGAGCCGACAGGGAGGGAGTGAGAGGGGGTCGGGGGTGTCGTGGCGTCGCGGAAGGCGACCAGGGCGACGAGGGGGTAGCCAGGCAGGCAAGGAGGAGCTGGCGCGGCTCGCCTGTGCGCCGGGCACGCAGCTGCTTCGGGGCGAGGGGAGGAAGACGACGGAGGGTAGCGGTGGCGGGCTGGGCCGGCCAGGTGGGGGGAGCTGGGCCGGTCCTGATGGACCACCAGGTAAGCGCCAGGTAAGATGCTTTGCTCTTTTATTTTATTTCTATTTTAGTTACTGTTTTCTATTTTATGTAATTGTGTTTGGATTTATTAAAAATGCCAGAGCATTTCCAAAAATCATGCAACTGACTGTGGCCACTGTTTGGAATATTTCCAACAGTAAACATTTCAGTTTGTGATTATTTGAGCATTTAAAATATTATTAGCAATTAAATGCCCAAATGCAAATACTATATAATTTAATTCAAAAATCCAGGAATAGCCTATAAATATGTTCATCATTTTTGGAAGAGGTTTTCACCTCTAACAGAAATTATGAACATTTCCAAAGGGCATTCTGGGTTATTGAAAATATTTTTTTATTGAACCTAGTTAAATTTCATTTGGTGCTAGGGTTTCAACAATCCCCATTTCAAATTTCTTTGGAATTTAAACATGATGGCATGATGAACAAGCAAGTCAAGCAAGGGCTGAACTGGGGCTGTGACAACTCACCCCCACTAAACAAAAATCTCGTCCCGAGATTCAAGCGTAGGGTAAGGAGAGGGGGGAACGTCAACTAGTATAATCTTCATGATCCAGGGTGCACTTCAATTGAACGTTGATTCATTCACCATCATTGTCTTGAAGTCTTGCCTTGAGAACTCCAACTAACATAACAACGAGAGGGGAAGGGGACTCTAGAAGGACTGATCTTTTCGAAGATCGAACAACTCAGGATTAACTCACGGAATGAGACATAGGACTATCTCTCGGGTTGAGACACGAGATACACATCAAGAGGGGTGGAAAGAAACGGATGACGAAGGTTCACTAGATAGACAACAATTTCACGCTTAAGAAGGTGGTAAACGATTGTCAACGTAGCGAGGAGTTGAGTTGCCATGATACCATAACGATACACCCCGGAGGAGGGTGATTCGTAGATTATTTCCTTAAGTGGCAAAAAGAATTACCTTTGATTCAGAGATCATTGAAACTCTTTATATCAGCTTAAGGCAAATCATAATCGATCATTTGGAGGGGGTCGGTAGAATGGCATACTCAAACTTGGATGATGTGGATTACCTTGTTGAAGACAACGTAATGGATGATTTTTGCTTATCACCGGAAATGGAAGGGACATTGGTGGTGCAAGCTGGGAACAAAATGCAAATGCTGGGAACGATTCTGGTAACTGGGGAAGAACCCAACAATAGAGAGTGAATTCACTGTTGGAGTGGTTATAGCATAACCGAGGAAATCTGGGGCAATCCCAGCTAGTGCCGATGATAACACGTAGCGCTTGTGCGTGCTCTCAAGAACTTGAGCATTTCCATATTCATCAAGGTTTTACCAACATCCGTGTCAAGGGTCCGGTAACACAACTTACTACCATGATGAATGGTGATGGGGGATGCAGATGCAGAGGAAGATAACACCTTCTCAGATTACACCTTAGCAAAGCCAAGGAACAAAATCTGGATGATCGACCGAGAGACATTTAGCACTCCGCTTCTAATGTTCTCCTGGATGTGCTAGTGTATCCCATTCATAGATACGGTTTGATAACTAGAACATCAAGTAAAGGTCGGACTTCGGGAACACAAGAATCCATAAGGAACAACTAGGGAGGTAAACCCTACGAAATCCTTATAGGGAGGTGGCCAACTTCTTTAATCAAGATACTACAATAATAGGTCTCTCGGCTGGGTGGTGCTGGCCTCGACATCCACTTTACCGGTTATCGAGGGACCAATATTATAGTTCTTGGGAAATGTTCCAAACCATCATATCTGCCTGAGATTCAGATCTGGTTGGTGTCAGGATATCCCAGACTCATCAAGTCTAGAAAGAAAAATGAAAGTTTGCAACGCAAATCGACGAGATAATGTTGCGGGATTCTCGGGGAGTGAGCTACGATAGTAAGCTCCAAAACATGAGCTGGTTCTGCTACAACATGTGAACACGCTGTCCCAGACAAACATGACCACGTGGTAGTCTTATAATAAAACACTACCGAGTTCAGGAGGGGAAACCATCATTAAGGACATCGAAGTCTCCACGCGTGGAAATCCAAAGAGTTCACCTTGGACAGACTCCTTTATCTTTGAACAACTCAATCAGTGGCTTGGTGTGCTAGGATATACATATAGAATGAAGGTTGCAAATCTCCAGACCACCGAATACTTCGCACGTATGCATGACTGACTTGGGATGATTCCAAAGGAAACAACATTGACTTTCTCGAATCCACGGCGGCAACTTGCATCAAATGCACATGGACTGGAGGAAGTCACTTCTTACATCCGAACATTTGCTCCATGAACTAGCATGAAGAAATGCTTTCAAAAGTTTCCAACACTAACTTAATGTTCAACAAAATCATGGAGGGAATAAGGATGTTGTCAATGGGCTCAACAACAATTCATCTAGGTTTCCTTTTAAAAGGAATTCCATAGTTAAGTGAACACGGTGATAGCATTGGTCAGACCAAAGATATAATGGTGTATGCTCGAGGAATCAACCACGAGTAAGACAACATTACGAATATCGTTGGTTCTGATTTGATTTGACGATAGCCCACACTCAAATCAAAGGATTGATAAGACAATAGATCCAGCAACTGATCACAGGGACCAATCGATGAAGATATCATCTTTCTTCAACACACACTACACAAGAATATCCCTTTGGATGAACTAAATCGGGCAAGCTTCTATCTTCCAACTCTCCAAGTTGATGCATAGCTTAACCAACTAGCTCAGGGGTATCCAACACGGATTCTTGGAGAAAGGGTGGTTTACAGGATAAACCAACTTGATCACGAGCTTAACATAACAGTCAGGCGACAACCTGGTGATACTTTCGAGAAGATATTCGGAAAATCACGAACCACCGATATGTTACTAAGCTCGAGAACAATCTTGCTTTTCAGAGCAAGATGATATGATCAAATGAGCGAGGACTTGACAAAATCCTAACTCATCAATCAAAGAGTGCACCAGGAAATAAAGACTAGGTAGCACGATCAATCTTAGAATGGTGATTCAATAACCAACATACTAAGAATAAGATTATTGTCCATTAACTACCAAGCAATGGGGTTGCTAGGAGTATTGAGTTCACACATCATGATTCACTTGTCGGCACTCCGGCTGCAACAACACGGAACCGAGGAATGAACAATGATGGCAAGAAGTATCACTGTACCAAGAGTTCATAGGATGGTGTGCAATTCCTATAACAATCCCGATATAAAGATGGTAATACTTCAGGGTAGAACAGGATCAAAGGCTGGATTAGCAATTTGATCTGCGGGGCACAACTTCTTTGACCCAATCCTGGATATGGAAGAGGTACTGGAGTTTGTTTCTCCTAGTCATTCTGCGATAGAATGGCTTGACGGACCACAAGAGTATTAGGCATCGATAAACGAACGCACGCATACTCTTGACTATCAATTGATAGACGAGGGTCAGAATGCAACTAAAGAGATCAACTCAAAGGATCATATAATTTTCTGAGTTGTGGACGCATAGATTAGTATGTCGAACCAAGTTCAACATGTTTCTTCCGGATAACCCATGCTGAAAGGTAGAACTGGCAGAGTCACGATTTATGAATGGAGAACTCCTCAAGAGTACTCTAATTGTGATCTTTTGATCCAATAAACATCTGCCATAAGCGGTTCATAGTATTTGGAAGAAGGAAATACCACGGACCTCGAGGACTATCGCAAAGTTACTAATATCCTGAAGGAACTAGCAAACACTATCAACATGAAGTAAGTAGAGTGAATCTCGGGTTCAAAGCTCAAGGAGTAGAATACCTACTACTAAGTAGCATCACAGGATGCTTTCGAGAATGATGGCCAGAATCATCACACTGGGAACACAAATCATGGCTAAATTACTAGATGATCCCCTAAGACACCTAGGGTCATAATAATATCTCCAACATATATGTCAAGGTAACGGAGTACCTCAACTTACTGATTAGTGTGGTTAATCTGGCCCATGGGAACATTGAAACGGGAAGAAAGGATTTGCAAATGCATCAGGCTACTTAGAAACCTGGGATGACTCGGACAGCATAACGGCTGTAAATTCTCAGAAAAGATTTGAGACATTCACAAAAATGGTGGCATAACCACTCAGAAGCACAATATCAAGGTTTCGAGATCAACAATTAACATACAGAGGTAGAAACTGAACTGAGGCTTAAATCCAACAAACTTATAAGTCTACTGATTAGTAACACGTGATCCTAATAGAAAGAAGAGATAGCCTAGTTCTTAATCCCCGTAGAAGATAAGATGATGACTCAGATCAGAAGGGCATAAGGTATAAGGAGTAAAAAGAGCCTTACGTTCCATCCCACAATCAATTCCCTTACATAACTAAAGAATTTCTAGACTCAACTTCGACCAGTTTGGCTTGGTAATCCTACAGGCAGTCAGGCTCTGATACCAATGCTGTCAGGACCCCGACTCGATGTCACATCGATCTAGCCGGTAACACTTCATATCACTTTGCGGCCTCACGCACGGTGTTCCCACGGGTGTCGCCTTACCTTTGCCCGGGACCGTTTGCGCCTTTTGGCTCACGTATATGATAGTGTCGCTAGCATCCATATGATAAAGAGCCCGGGCTGACATGACTAGTCGTAAACCCAAAGTGGCACAGACTTACAGGGACAGGCATCCATGACCCAGCTTCGAACGTGTCGGTCATCAGCAAGTGGGTCCGGGCTGTAGCACTGGGCTAGCAGGACTCCGGTAAACCGGGCTGTAGCGGGCTAACAGGACTCCGGTACTCCAAAGCGTGACATTTCCCCGAAGGGACAGACACAGGAACGAAGAAGGACACATGCCGGCCAGCCTAAGTGTTCCAGAGCAGTAGCAAGCTACCATGGCTCAGCGGTAACACTAGGAGACATTTCCCGGTAAGAGAGGCTACTAAAGATAAACAACTAGATAGTCAGATCCCACACATACCAAGCATTTCAATCACACACACAATATGCTCGATATGTGCAAATACAACGAAGCATCACAACATGACTCTACGACACAAGTACTTTATTCATTAGGCTCCGAGGAGCGAGATATTACAAACATGGGTCTCATGACCCAACACTCAGAGCATACAAGTCAAAGCACAAGCGGAAGCTATCATGTCTGAGTACAGACATCTATAAATGAA
The DNA here is from genome assembly GCF_018294505.1 of Triticum aestivum. Lineage (NCBI taxonomy): Eukaryota > Viridiplantae > Streptophyta > Magnoliopsida > Poales > Poaceae > Triticum > Triticum aestivum. The sequence continues at coordinate 205,327,614 of NC_057803.1, read as the reverse complement.
AAAGGCTGAGAAGCCTGACTATCTATCAGATCCTGCCGGGGCACAAGATCGTAGCTGAGGTAACAAGCTAAACGTTGAAGTCCACGTGGAACTACTAGTGAGACTGAAGTCTCTCTGCAAAAACATAAAATAGGCAAACGTGAGTACAAATGTACCCAGCAAGACTTACATCAGAACTAACTACATATGCATCATTTTCAACAAGGGGATGGTGGGGTTTAACTGCAGCAAGCCAGCTTTGACTCGGTGGCTATCCAAACTACGACTGCAAGCGACTCTTTTGAGGTGGCGCACACGAGTCCACATATTCACCATATCAATACACCACTATGGATCCGCTCCCGTCTCCCTACGAGAATGCCATCCATAGCACTCACGCTTATCTTGCGCATTTTAAAGTATCCACTTTCACTTGTCTATGAACTGATATAAGCAACCCAGAAGTCCTTTTCCGCGGACACGGCTATTCGAATAGATGATGTTAACCCTGCAGGGGTGTACTTCTTCATACATGTTTCCACCACTTAGCGTCTGCACACGACATGTGCTCGGCAGACTTCAAGCGAAAGCCGACGTGGGTGTAGACCACGACCTACCTAAACACTCAAGTCTCTAGTCCAGGTTTATCGCCTATTCGGGTTCCATCCATGAGGAGATCCGGCCGGAGTTTCGCTCACAGCCCCAAACGATGTGAACAGGGTTCCCGAGATACCAAACGGGCATCCGGTACACCGTGCCACGTACCTACCGCATCACAGCCCACCCCTACGGTCAGCGCTGTCCACGGCCTCCAGTAAGCTACAAACACCAGAAACTACTTGCAACTCCTGGACAGAGGACTAGGGTGAATAAGAAGTCGAGCGGGGTCATATTTCAGGGCCCAATGTATGGTAGTAACTGAATCATGGATCACAAACACAGAACTCAGTTCCTGAGGACGGCTACAATGAGACAACCCACCATGTACTCCTACATGGCCTCTCACCGCTACCTTTACCAAATCGTGTTCACACACTTAGCTTTCACACAGTAGGACATGTTCACACGCCTCTGATTCATCCCCGATGAATCAGACCTGACTCAACTCTAAGCAGTAGCAGGCATGACAAACAAACATGAATGAGTAGGCACAACAGGGCTCAAACAACTCCTACTCATGCTAGTGGGTTTCATCTAATTACTGTGGAATGACAGGTCATGCAGAGGATAAAGGGGTTCAGCTACCGCAGCAAGTAACAGATGAATCGATGTTGTCCTAATGCAGTAAAAGAGAGCAGGAGCGAGAGATTGGGATTTTATCGGAATGAACAAGGGGGTTTTGCTTGCCTGGCACTTCTGAAGATAACATTGAGTCTTCATCGGTGTCAACGATCACATCATCGGTATCACGTCTATCGAGAGGGGACAAATACTGGCAACACAGAAAGGAACACAATCAATGCAATGCACAATATGATGCATGATCATGACATGGCAAAATGAATGTGTTTTGGGCTAATGCAACTAGCAACAGATTAAATGAAGTTGGTTTGAATCCAAGATTCAAATTCAAACTCCATATGGGGTTATTTAAATGTCAGTCACTTCATTTGTCCTAAACAGTAGTGATAAGTTGTTCTAACATGCATGAAAATGGTACAGATGGATTCCTTGAATTTTTTTGATAATTTTTCATATATAATTTATTTAATTTGGAGTTACGGTTAATTTTCTATGATTTTTAGAAGTTTTAGGCATTTTCTGGAATTCCAGAATTAAATTAAATCCAGAAAATACTTTATGACATCAGCAGTGCGTCATGCTTGCATCAGCAAGTCAACAGGGCTGCCCCGGGTCAAACCTGACCAGTGGGGCCCACTGGTCAGTGACACAGGGGCTAATCCCGGTCAAACCCAGCGCTGACTGGGGTTTGACCAGGGGTGGGGCCCGCTGTCAGTGGCCTAGGGGTTGATTAGTGTAGGGGGGGGTTAGCCGCTAATGATGCCCACGTCATCATCGCCGGACTTATGCCGGCGGCGACCAAAATGGCGGCGGCAACGCGCCGGACTTGCGCTAAAGGCGACGGAGGCGGCGGCTGAGGGCACCAGGGCATAGCCCTCGCTCTTGCGCATCCAAAGGGCCAAATGGGAGGGGTTGGGGTGGTTCGAGCTCGCCGGGGTCGAGCTCGTGGCGGCGGCCGGCGTTCGGGAGCAGCCGAGTATGGTGCTAGAGGGAACGGGAGGCGAAGCTACTGGTAGCTGCAGGTTCGTGGAGGCGCGCTGAGCACACCGGTGTACTCGGGTGAGAGCTCCAGTGGCTGCCGTGACGGCGGTGACGAGGTCAGCGGCGGCCGGAGATCGGGCCAGCATGGCGCAGTGGCTGCAGCGCGTTAGCCAGAGAGCCGAGGAGCGCGTCGGGACCCTGGGGACCTGGGGAGCACGCGGGGGCTACTGGAGCGAGCGGAAGAGCGCCGGGACGCGAGGTCCACCGGCAATGGCGATGGCCGGAGCTCGGTGCTTGCGGGGAAGGCGGCTACGGCACGGGAACGAGCAGAAAAGGAGGGGGAAAACGAAGAAGATCTTACGGCGGTCCTGGAGATCAGCACGGGAGGCTCGGGGACGGCCTGGCTGCAGCCAATCGACGACGGAGAGGTCCGGCGACCGGCGGTGAAGAAGATGGCAATTGCGTTGCTTCGGTGCCTCCGGGCTCGCGTGATTCACCGGAGAGGAGCCGCTCGAGGTAGCAGAGGTGATGGACGACTCGAGGAGGCGAGGCGTGCGCGGTGGCTACAGATACGGTTGACGGCGGCGAGAGGCGTGCTCGGGGCTGCGAGAGAGAGGGCAGCAGGGGAGAGAGGAGCCGACAGGGAGGGAGTGAGAGGGGGTCGGGGGTGTCGTGGCGTCGCGGAAGGCGACCAGGGCGACGAGGGGGTAGCCAGGCAGGCAAGGAGGAGCTGGCGCGGCTCGCCTGTGCACCGGGCACGCAGCTGCTTCGGGGCGAGGGGAGGAAGACGACGGAGGGTAGCGGTGGCGGGCTGGGCCGGCCAGGTGGGGGAGCTGGGCCGGTCCTGATGGACCACCAGGTAAGCGCCAGGTAAGATGCTTTGCTCTTTTATTTTATTTCTATTTTAGTTACTGTTTTCTATTTTATGTAATTGTGTTTGGATTTATTAAAAATGCCAGAGCATTTCCAAAAATCATGCAACTGACTGTGGCCACTGTTTGGAATATTTCCAACAGTAAACATTTCAGTTTGTGATTATTTGAGCATTTAAAATATTATTAGCAATTAAATGCCCAAATGCAAATACTATATAATTTAATTCAAAAATCCAGGAATAGCCTATAAATATGTTCATCATTTTTGGAAGAGGTTTTCACCTCTAACAGAAATTATGAACATTTCCAAAGGGCATTCTGGGTTATTGAAAATATTTTTTTATTGAACCTAGTTAAATTTCATTTGGTGCTAGGGTTTCAACAATCCCCATTTCAAATTTCTTTGGAATTTAAACATGATGGCATGATGAACAAGCAAGTCAAGCAAGGGCTGAACTGGGGCTGTGACAACATTGTTCTTGGTGCCTCCTGTCATTTAGGGGTTTTGGCAGTGTCCCGGGGAGTTGAGCTCTGAGGTGTTGTCATCACAATTTTATCGTTGCAGTTCCAGTATACCTGAGTTTTTGTCGACATCGAAAATCTCTTATATGTAGTTAGTGGAGAGATAACCTCGATGGCACCCAGTACTGGGGCAGGAGTTCGGTTGTATTGCCACAACTTGTATATCAGATGCTTTTCGAAGGTCGAGGTACAAGATTTCTCGACTTTTCTTGGTTATGTGTTGACGGATGGATACAATTGGAGCGTAGGGCTTGCTAGTTGTGTGATATATATTGTGCCTCCCTGTATCCCCAACACCAGATTGCATAACCAGAAAGTTTCGTGAGTTAATAGGTGGGAATTCAAGTTCCTCGTAGGATATCTTCCCAACAGACACATGACACGATATGGGGTCTATCATATGTTTGTTTCCGGCTTATTCTACAGGCCAAACCTTTGTTGTTATTTTGGTTTGTGGTATTCGAGTTGCTTCAATGTCAACTATTGATTCCATACCTTCCCTAAGCGGTGTTCTCATATTTCTATGCAGATGCTAATCCTTCTTGTTTATCAAGATTGTCATGTCAATTATTTTCCAGCAGGTTCGCTTCTCGTCAAGATGATCCTATCATTTTCCCCATTCGCAAGATCACTTCTTAGTTTTCTCAACAGTGTTCGTTCCACCCGTCCATGTTGCCTTTGTTTTTCCGCCCTCCCACCCTTTTTCTTCAAAGACTCAGAGATATGAAATCAACTATCATTTTATTCATGAGAAGTCTCTCCAACTTTTCCATTCAATGTTCTTATCCGTGTTTCCTCGTGAAAATGCTCAACAGCTTCAAGTTTATCATTCTTGGTTCTCTTTTCTTCTCCGGTGGATTCAATTCAAGCTTTCAGAGTTGATCATATCCCTTTGCTCCTTTCAAATGCTTTCTCGTGTTGGAAGTTCTTAACCAAGCAACTCTTGAGCATTTACATTGCGATACTTGTATCCGCAGTGCTGAAGATATCTCAGAAGATTCATGTTTCCATTCGTAATACGTTCAAGCTATTCGGAGATTATTATCTCATTCCAGTCATTCAATTCAGTTGGTGCAATCTCTCTTCAAAATCATTTCAACGGTGTTTCTTTTGAGTGGGCCCTGACCCACATGTATTTTCCCAGGATCTTACCTGACTCTTCTAATTTTTCTGGAGCTATTCTCAAAATATTTTTAAGTGTGACGTAAGAATGAATTTTCATCAGTCATATGTCTTTCTCCAAGATCTTTCACATTCTATTCATCGTTGGTTCAACCTTTCTATTCTTCATTCTGGAGTGCCTCAACAATTCACGGTGTTTTTCGTCGTCATTCTCGGATTTTGAAGACTGAAGAAGAGTTCCTCTTAAATCATTATCCATTCTCTTCAAGATGCGCAGTTCAAGATTGGTGCCATCCTCTCATAATTTTTTTGATTGTGAGAATTCTTTTCACCCATTCAGAGAAATTCAGGAGTCTGTTCAGTTTGATTCTCCGGAGCCCATCATCTCAAAATTATTCATTCTCAACCTTCAGCTCTCATTCTCCAAATCTTACCGGTGCATCGCTCAAGTATTCCCTAGACATCCCGTGATCTATTCATTCTCTTGTATCTAATTTTCCCCTCAAGTATCTTCATTTGTACCTAATTCTTCATGATGTTTCGTTCTCCTTTTCTTATTCTTTTTCAAATTCCCACGGTGGTTCATTCAAGATTCCTCCTCTTTTGCGATCGTATCAATTTATTCATTGTTTCAATCCTATCGGTGGTTCATTGAAGACCTTCCCAAGTTTGGCTATATCTCTTTGATCCTTTCAAGAAGAATAAGTAGTATGCCAAATCCATTGTTGGTCATCAATTTAATTTGATGAAGGATAAACATACAGTAAATCTTATTCTTGTTTCCTTGAGGTGATTCAATTCTTGTCTTCTGGAGTTCGTTCATGATATAAATTTCTCGGTTCTAAGTTGTTCATCTGTTCTTCCGGAGTTACAAGTTTTCCTCGGTTATCTCATCACGAAGCTCCACCTAATCATTGCAAGGATTCACCTTGTGTTTTCAACTTGTCTTTACTTTTGTTTGATCATTCTTTTGTAACCGGTGTTCTCATGAAGGCTCAACAAGGTGGTTCATGAACGACTTAATTCATTCTTGAAGTGTTCTTCAAGATTTTCCTTGGAAGAGCCCAAGTATTATTCTTTCGGTCTGCTCCACTTTCCTCCTCCTCTCCCTGGTTTTGTAACCGCCTGCGCCGGGAAACCCAACCTTCCACGAAACGGAGCCTGGCATGCCTCGTGTCCATCCAGGGTGCTTAAGATTCCTGAGGGCCTATGTGAGCTCGTTGTTCTCTCTGTCAGGAACGAACGTCCCTTGTTGTGCTCGGCGATATACTCTTGAAGCTTCGTGACGGCTATTTCCAGTTGCTGGTTCGTCCAAAAGCACTGTCGTGGTTTTGTCACGGCAGATGTCCCAGTGAGAGGACTTAGTCATGGAGCCAGCGCGACGGGTTAGCTTAAAGGGGTTAAAGCGGCACAAGGGACACAAGGAATTATACTGGTTCGGCCCCTTATGATGAAGGTAAAAGCCTACTCCAGTTGTGATGGAATTGCTAGGGTTTCGATGACCAGGGAGCGAATCCGCTTGCCTGGCTCTCAAGTTATTGTTTGTTGTCCCTAAACCGCCACCGGGTCATCCCTTTATATACACAGGTTGACACCCGACAGTTTACAGAATCCTGAGGCCGGCTCATAAGCGTGCCCGGCTCGGTTTCTAGATTTCCTTGCCTTACAACATAAGTTACATATCATATGGCGGTTTATGTCTACGGGCCCTAATCCGCCTTTGGGCCATGGGCCTTCATGTTATATCTCCTTTGTAAAGCGCCATACTACTTGTCTTCATGGGCTTCAAACTTTACTAACTCATTGTGGGCATAACCCGGCCCCTCATGGCCAGTTTATACTTAGTAGTAATATCCCCAACACTAGGCCCCAGATTGATTTTAACTTGTTCATGTCAATCTTAAAAACTTAGAAAAATTCCTCCTTCAGCACCTTCGCATAAATCTTGTAAACTGCCATGACGTCATCTTCCAGGTTTGTAATAAACCACCATGACGTCACCTGTTATTAAAATTGGATATATCTCACCTTCATTAATAAGCCTCCGACAATCGAGGCGACAACTCTATCACATATCCAACTTTTGGGCTCCTCGATTTTCATGCCTGTAACTTATCCCTTCACCTTATAAATAAGACCGGGGGGTCCTTTTGATTTCCCCCCTCTTGCCTCCTCGCTTCTTCTTCCTTGCACCGACCTGACCCTCACGCACAGCCGCCGTCGTCAAGCTCCGCCCTCGTCTTCATCTCCGGCCGCTGCATCAACCTGAACGTTCCAGAGAAATGCGGCGTGCTTCCTCTATTTCAACAACTTCGGTGAATTCCTCTTCTTTTCCTCTGTAGATCCGCTAGGGTTCTCGCGAGTTCATAGAAGCTTCATGGTGTTCTACCCTTGTTCTTCATTAGATCCCATATGACGGACTTCAAACTTGATGTACTTCCGTGCGGTAGCAATGACAGTCCTTAGTTTGCCTATCAAACCATGCCTTTTGTGTATAAAAACCGATCTAGAACTTCGCGAACTACTCAAGCACCAACTTTTAGGCCTAAATGTTTTCCTTTTCATGACATGTGGTAGATCCAAAATTCTAATGTGAAACTGTGAAACTTGTTTTTCCTCACTTAGTCTTCTTTTTTGCTTCAGATCTGTACTTTCATTGTCTGCGTAGGCGGTTTATCCTTTAGGAAATAATCTGCCATATACCATTAGTCCCCTTGTAAACCGCCAATCGCTTTACCATTTATAATAGCATCAACCTTCGGTTTAACAATGTGCATCCACCTCTGTCTTCCCCTTTTGATCTTGCGTCGCTTTATGCGTATCTGTCATAAAACTTAATCGGCATTTTATCTTTTTCTAGCTTTTGATTTGAAATGGCCAAACAATTTTATGCTTGTAACTGGGTGCCTTCCCGGGTTACTGAAGAGCAAGTAGATGGATGTGTCAGAACTGGCGCTTTACCTAAATGAAGCGAAATCCGCTGTGAGTTCCTGGTCCAGAAAATCCTCCTATCCCCAAGGATGGCGAGGTGGTGGTATTTGTTGATCATATGAGCCGTGGATTTGAACCGCCCGGATCCAAGTTTTTTCGTGATGTGCTTGCCAGCTTCCAGATCCACCCTCAAGGTATCAGACCTGACTCTGTGTCCAATATTTGCCACTTTCAAGTGTTTTGTGAGGCCTATCTGCAAGAAGAGCCGACCGTTGAATTGTTCAGGGATTTTTTTCTACTTGAACCGTCGTATTGAATTTGTAGACGGGCCCAACACTGAACTTGGCGGCGTTTCCATTCAGAAAAGGAAGGACGTCAGCTTTCCTCATGCCAAACTTCATAGTCATCCTAAAGACTGGAACCAGACTTGGTTCTACTGTAAAGATACTTCCCCTAATTATGAGAACCCTCTGCAGGGGTTATCATGCTCACCGGCTTACCAACACACATCCATTTCCGCAACGGCTGACTGCCAAGGAACGGGCCACATATGTGCCACAACTCGCCAAGCTTAGAGCTTTTATGGCTAATGGTTTGACATAAGTAGACTTTTCTCGTTGCTGGAAATCTTGGAGTATTTTACCGTTAAGCCGTCAACCCGATTTAATGTGTGAGTACATAGGGGACTCAAGAGATACTCAACGACATATTGATATTTAGCTAACAAAGGCTGAAGTTACTGAGTCTGTTAAGAAAATACTGAATGAATCGGAGGCTGTCTGCAGCAAGACCGGGTTAAGTACCTTCTATACTTTGAATAAACCGCCAACTGTAAGAATTGCATCACTCCTGCTTGTACTTGATATTCTTAACTGTGTAGTCTTTTATATCCTCTGTCAATCTTTTAACAGGGTGATGACTCATTTTGGAAGAAGAAACCTCAAGATAAACCGGCCAAGACACCTCGCCCCAAGACCAAGGTTACTAAAAGACTTGCCAAGAAGAAAAGCGATGAACCCTCTGAACCGAACGTTCATGATGACCCGGATAATCCGGACTCAGAGGTAGAACTTGACTCTCTTGGTTCGTTTTTCATGCACCTCATTGACAAGGATTATTATCAGGATGACGCTGAAGGCAGCCAAGCCGATGAAGCAGAGGTAATTATCCTTTCCTCCGGTTCAGACCCTCTGCCAACCCAAAAAATCCATCAAGCAATCCGGAAAGTAAGATTTTCTCACCCCCTAGCTCACTTGGACCCACACTTTCTTTTGAAGAAGCAGCAACATGAAGCTCGCCGCATAACCCGGCACAGCGGCCAAGTAGTCACTTCAGCTGGTTTACCGAACACTCCAGTTCGGAAATGTCAATCTGAGGTCTCACCCACTTCCGAACCTTCTTATCCCAAGGCAGGTTATTTCCAACAACCTCTTAATCCGTACGATTCAAATTATCCCAACGCCCCATTCATCATCTGGCGAATCAACAACTCCCTCCTCTTAAGATTGTTCCTGGGTAAACACTTTACACTTAATCTTTTGACGCTTTATACTTGCGTTTTATACTAACCTTTATCCCTTTCGGAGCCAAGGCCAGATCCAACAAGAAAGCTCGGGTAAATAAACCGTCTGATGACCATGTGGTTATTGAACTGGAGAGAACACCAGAACCGGAAGGTAAAAATGCTGACGCCATGCTTGATGATCCGCCCCCTCCAGATCATTACTTTGTTGAAGAAGTAGAAGGTGATTCAACAGGCCATGCTGATAAAACCGACAAGCCCGGTCCGCCCTGATGATAAACCGTCAAGTCCGGCTAAGGCTACTGATAAATCGTCAACTCTAGTGCATGCTGCTGATGACAAGGAAGATGACATTACGATTACCGGTTTTGGCCACACCACTACTGGCAATCATGTTGCTCTATCAAAACATAGTGCCAAGGAAGAACTTTCTGCTATGGGAAAAGGCAAATGGAACACAGACTTGTCAAGCTATGCCCACCTCAACGCCCAAGAACTTCATTCCGGTTTTTTAAACCATTTGTACACAAGCCGCGACTACGAAGCCGGTTTAGTGAATCTAATGAAGGAGCGATATGAGTTAACTACATAACAGTTTCTCTCTTATGTCCAATTTCAAGTACCAACTCCAGTAGCCCCCAAGGGCCGATTTATGATGTCAATCTAAACCAGGACTTTGCAATATCTCAACTTTGCATGCTTATCCTCCAAAGGCCGGTTGATCTTTTTAAGATGAACCGATACTTTAGCATTGTAATCTTCTAACTTTCTCCTGTGTAGTCCCCAAGGGCCGATTTATCTTTCCAAGCCGAATCGGAACTTTGAACAATGTTACTTTGAGCAAATGTGCATTAGCATCCAAGTGCCAAGAATAATACTTGTATTGTACTTGGGACTCGTAAAAAATTTCTGATAATCAAGCAAATAGGCATTAGCCCCCAAGTGCCAAGTGTATAACTTGTTATGTGCTTGGTACTTCAAATATGTACTGCCAACTCATGATATGTCTATCTCATGTAGGCTGAGAAGAGCAAAAAGGAAGCCCAAACAGCTGATCTTCAAGAAAATATCAAATCCCAGGATGCAGAAACCTCCAAAGCCAAAGAGGAACTGACCAGTGCCTTAGAGGCCATGGAGCAGCTGAAGGAAACTTTTAAGAAGGAACAGGCGGCTTGGGGCATAGAGAAAACCGCATTGCAAAAGAGAGATGAAGACGCAGAAGCAACCCTTAAACCTGTGGCCGAAGAGCTGACCTGTTTAAAGCAGCAGATAAATGCCATGACCGCTGCTGCTTTTGGTAAGTATACTCACCTGAAGTTTTCAACATACAATATCTCATCAGTTACCGGTTTACTTATGCTCACAATGACATAGGAACTCGCATTACCCATCTGGCTCTGACATGCGAATGAAGCTGAAGGCTGCCTATACTCTTATAGACCAGTTATATTCCGGAGCCCAACGGGCCATTTGCACTGCTTCTCATAGCAAACTGCCTCCAACTTTGATAAAGGAAACCCTTGAGAGGCTGTCAATGCTGCCTTCCCGGTTGGACGAGTTAAAAAGATCAGCTGCAAGGTCAGGTGCGCTGACTGTGCTAATCCGGGCTAAGGCATGGATACCAGATCTTGACTCATCGGACATAGGCAGTGGCTATCCTGCCATAAAGGAGGACGATTTAGAGTTTAACAATGATGATCTTCGAAGGTTGACAAAGGAAATACGCCCCTTAGCGAGCAAATGGCTGAAGAAACAGTTCTCTCTCACTATCAGTCGGTTTATGATTCTGATCATAAAAGACTTCCTGCACCAACACATGATGTAGAAGATCTTATTCCGCCAATCCGTAAGCACAGCTGTGCCCCTGATGTTGACCCCTCCAACATTATAAGCGATGAAGTTGTGTTCCAAGCCTTAACTGGAATCGATTGGGCAACCATTGACTTCCAGCCACTGGGTAGAGAGGAGGAGGATGCACCAGCGCAAGACAATCCACAGCCGTCAAGTCAGCCTAGTGACGGGTCATAATCCGGAGGCCGGTTTAGCCTTCTACGTACTGCCACACTTGTTGAAAACAATTATAATTTTTTGGCATTAAAGCGCCTTGTAATAGGCTAGTTTAAAAATACTTGGTCTGCTATATTATGTTCATAATCCGTAGCAGTGTTATTCAACCTGTTCCTGCATAAAAGAAGTTGAAAGTGTCCTAGCGGTTTACCGCAGGACGAGTCATGATGCCCAAATATATATAGCCGGGTTTTATAACTGAGGGAGTCCTGGATTAGGGGGTCTCCATACAGTTGGACTATATCCTTTGGCCGGACTGTTGGACTATAAAGATACAAGATTGAAGACTTCGTCCCGTGTCCGGATGGGACTCTACTTGGCGTGGAAGGCAAGCTAGGCAATACAGATATGTATATCTCCTCCTTTGTAACCGACATTGTGTAACCCTAGCCTCCTTCGGTGTCTATATAAACCGGAGGGTTTTAGTTCGTAGGACAACATACAAGCATACCATAGGCTAGCTTTTAGGGTTTAGCCTCTCCGATCTCGTGGTAGATCCACTCTTGTACTACTCATATAATCAAGAATAATCAAGCAGGACGTAGGGTTTTACCTCCATCAAGAGGGCCCGAACCTGGGTAAAACATCGTGTCCCCTGCCTCCTGTTACCATCTGCCTTAGATGCACAGTTCGGGACCCCCTACCCGAGATCCACCGGTTTTGACACCGACATTGGTGCTTTCATTGAGAGTTCCTCTGTGATGTCGCCGTTAGGCTTGATGGCTCCTTTGATCATCGATAGCGATGTAGTCCAGGGTGAGGGTTTTCTCCCCGGTCAGATCTTCATATTCGGCGGCTTCGCACCGCAGGCCAACTCGCTTGGCCATCTGGAGCAGATCGAGAGTTACACCCCTGGCCACCAGGTCACGTTTGGAAGCTTAAACTACATGACCGATATCCGCGGAGACTTGATCTTCGACGGATTCGAGCCCCTGTCTAGTGCACCACACAGCCACGATGAGCATGATTTAGCTCTGCCATTGGACAGTGTCCAGGAGATCGTGCCAGCAACTGCTCCGACCCTCAATTCGGAGCCAGCTGCGCCATCCATGGGCGGGTGGATAGACCCCGCCACGGAGGCCACACTCTCATCAGCGATCGAGCCGAGTATCGACCTTACCCTTCACGAGAGCCGCGACGCCGAACTATCGGATTCCTCCCCGGCCACGGACTCCGAACCGCCTGCACCCGTGCCTATCGAATCTGATTGGGCGCCGATCATGGAGTTTACCTCTGTGGGTATTTTTCAGCACTCGCCCTTCGGCGACATACTGAATTCATTAAGGTCTCTCTCCTTGCCAGGAGAATCCTGGCCAAACTATGTCCTGCAGGATTGGGGTGCGGATGACGAAGAAATTCGCCACCCACCCACCACCCACTTAGTAGCCACTGTCGACGACTTAACCGACATGCTCGACTTTGACTCCGAAGACATCGACGGTATGGACGACAATGCGGGAGACGAAGAGGAACCACTACCCACAGGCCACTGGACAGCCACCTCATCATATGATATATACATGGTGGACACACCCAAAGAAGGCAATGGCGATGAGACAGTGGAGGATGACCCCTCCAAGAAGCAACCCAAGCGCCGACGTCAGTGGCGCCACTCTAAGTCTGGCCAAAGAAAAAGAGGTGACACCGGCACAGGAGATAATACCACTCCGGATAGTGCTGAAGACGACAATAATCCCCTCCAGCGAGATTTAGGGCAGGAGGACGGAGAAGCCAGCCCTCCCGAGAGAGCGGCAGATGAAGAGGCGGGGGATGATAATTACATGCCTCCCTCCGAAGATGAGGCAAGCCTCGACAATGACGAATTCATCGTGCCTGAGGATCCCATCGAACAAGAGCTCTTCAAGCGCCGGCTTATAGCCACGGCAAATAGCCTTGAGAAAAAGCAACAACAACTTCAAGATGATCAAGATTTGCTAGCTGGTAGATGGATTAAAGTCCTTGCGGCCGAGGAATATAAACTTGAACGCCCCTCCAAGAGTTACCCAAAGCATAGGATGCTACCCCGACTGGAGGAGGAAGCATACGATGCGGCTGACCGGCCACTTCGTGGCCGCGATAGAGAGGCATTTCAGCTAAAAGCTCAGCCCGCACTCCGACGCCACTCAAATAAAAATGTCAAGTGATGGGGAAATGTGCCAGACCTGCGAGACGTATTGGAGAACAAAGCAAAACACGCAAGGTCGATCTACGGATCGCGAGGGCGCGCCACTACGCGAGACGATAACCGTCACGCTGGATACAATAAAAGTACGTCCGGCTGGGCCGAACAGAGCGGACAAGACTCATTTGAGCTACGTCGTGATATAGCCCAGTACAGAGGCACCACACACCCCATATGCTTCACAGACGAAGTAATGGATCACCAAATCCTAGAGGATTTCAAACCCGTAAATATAGAATCATATGACGGCACGACAGATCCTGCGGTATGGATCGAGGATTTCGTCCTGCACATCCACATGGCCCGCGGTGATGATCTACATGCCATGAAATACCTCCCACTCAAGCTCAAAGGACCAGCTCGGAATTGGCTCAACACCTTGCCAGCAGAGTCCATTGGCTGTTGGGAAGATCTGGAAGCCACATTCCTCGACAACTTCCAGGGCACTTATGTGCGACCACTAGATGGCGATGACTTGAGCCACATAATTCAACAGCCAGAGGAATCTGCCAGGCAATTCTGGACATGGTTCCTAACAAAGAAAAATCAAATCGTCGACTGTCCGGACAAAGAGGCCCTAGCAGCTTTTAAGCACAACATCCGCGACGAGTGGCTCGCTCGGCACCTTGGCCGGGAAAAGCCGAAATGCATGGCAGCCCTCACGACACTCATGACCCGCTTTTGCGCGGGAGAACAGCTGGCTGGCTCACAGCAATAACATATCAAAGAACCATGGTACTTCGGATACCAAGGATTGCAATGGCAGGTCACGTCGCAACAAACACAAGCGCCGCATTAACAGCGACAATACCGAGGATACGGCAGTCAATGCCGGATTCAAAGGCTCTAAACCCTGTCAGCGGAAAAAGCCATTCCAAAGAAGCACTCCGGGCCCATCCAGTTTGGACCGTATACTCGACCGGTCGTGTCAAATACACTGCACCCCCGACAAGCCAGCCAACCACACCAACATGGATTGTTGGGTGTTCAAGTAGGCTGGCAAGTTAAATGCCGAAAACAAAGATAAGGGGTCACATAGAGATGACGAGGAGGAGCCCCGGCAGCCGAATACCGGAGGACAGAAGAGGTTCCCCCCACAAGTGCGGACGGTGAACATGATATACGCAACCCACATCCCCAAGAGGGAGCGGAAGCATGCGCTAAGGGACGTATATGCGTTGGAGCCAGTCGCCCCAAAGTTCAACCCATGGTCCTCTTGTCCGATCACCATCGATCCCAGGGACCACCCCACTAGTATCCGTCATGGAGGATTCGTCGCACTGGTTCTAGACCCAATCATTGACGGATTTCACCTCACTCGAGTCCTCATGGATGGCGGCAGCAGCCTGAACCTGCTTTACCAGGACATAGTGTGCAAAATGGGTATAGACCCCTCAAGGATCAAACCCACAAAAACGACCTTCAAAGGCGTCATACCAGGTGTAGAGGCCCATTGCACAAGCTCAGTCACACTGGAAGTGGTCTTCGGATCCCCGGATAACTTCCGAAGCAAAGAGTTAATCTTCGATATAGTCCTGTTCCGCAGTGGCTATCATGCACTGCTCGGGCGAATCGCATTTGTGAGATTCAATGCGGTACCGCATTATGCATGCCTCAAGCTCAAGATGCTAGGACCTCGGGGGTCATCACAGTTAATGGAAACACAGAGCGGCCTCTTAAGGCAATCCACTAGTTCGGCGGTTAAGGACCTAGACACCTTCAAGCGCGCCTGGAGTAATCGGCAACAAGACCGCCTGGCACGTTCTGAGCTTGCATAGCAATGCAGCCCCCACCATGGTCCCAGGCAAACGACGAAATCCATGCCACGCGTACATAATTACGCATTAAAAATACCATGGGCACATGTGGGGAGGGGGGCACGCCTACGGCACGCCCCAAGACGCGGCTCAACCGCACTAGGGGCTTCCCACTCTGTTATTTTTCTCTTTCTGGACTTTAATCTCTGGAAATCCTGTCCGGCAGTACGATTGCCGGACACATGATGCAGCAACCAAGGAGGCAGAAAGCTACGTTGCATCGCGGAACTCCTAGGTGCATTACGATAACGAGTGATATACTTTCTTTAATACCATTCCTCAGCTTGCCCTTGGAAGGGACATGTCAAATAGTCCTACTTTTTGCCTATCGCACTACTTGTATCATTCTGCTTTAACGTACCTTTTTGAATAAACAATGCATAGCACTAAGACTATTATTGCATTCTTCTTTCATATATATATATATATATATATATATATATATATATATATATATGTTCATTCATGACATCCAGCACCCGTACACTCTGGTACGGCCAATATGCTAGGGGCTTAAGCATACCCCATTATACGGCGTGAGAAGTCCGAACACTTCTGACAGTGCGGCACCCCGAACTTATAGCACTATCTGCATCAGCTCTGAATCATGTCTTGGGTCAATAGTTGGGTCTGCCCGGCTCCCATGTTTTGGTACCTTATGTTCCGCTATATCAGCTAAGGTAGCACTGGGAGAACTACTGTGATTGTGCCCTGGTTCTGCTGGGCTAACCACCTCAGTAGAGAAAGCTAAAACTGACTGTCATGATAAGGCGAGAGACTGGTCGCTGTTCGAGAGGTTTCGAGTCCCTAAAGACTTATACCGCTTAGAGAGAGGAGTTGGCTTTATCCGGCTTAAGGCGTGTATAGCGCCCCGAATTCGGCCTTCCGAATACTAGGGGCTTTGCAAAAATTTAAAATTATAGAATTCTATGGCTAAGTGAGAGTGATAAATCATTATAGTTTGATTGCCTTGTTCGTTGTGCTGAGCACCTCCCTCGAAGGACCCAAAAATCGGAACAAGAGTGCTCAGGTTTATCCCGAACAACCTAGCACTCGTGGCATGGGGGCAGAAGCTGACGACTAGCCATCTCTCAGATTTGATAAACCGCCGAAAGGAAGGTAATATTTTAAATTCAAACAAGCGTTGCATAGCGCATGTGAACAAGTTTTCATAATACAGGATCACACGAGCAAGTTTAGTCAAATATTACATCTTTCGCACACTCGCCCGCTACAAGACGGGCACCCTTCAGGACACCCTCATAATACATCTCGGGGTGGCGATGCTCCTTGCCCTGCGGCGGCCCCTCCTTCACCACCTTCACGGCGTCCATCTTGGCCCAGTGCAGCTTCGCGCGGGCGAAAGCCCAGCGTGCACCTTTGATGCAGACAGACTGCTTGATGACTTCCAACCGCGGGAAGGCATCCACAAGCCACCTCACCAGGCCGAAGTAACTGTTGGGAAGGGCGTCGCCAGGCCACATCCGGACTATAAAGCCCTTGATGGCCTGTTTGGCAGCCTTGTGCAGCTCGACCAGTTGCGTGAGCTGGTCGCTCATAGGCATCGGGTGTTCGGTCCCAGTATACTGAGACCAGAACCGCTTCTCCGTCGAGCTTCCCTCCTCGGCCTGGTAAAACTTTGCGACATCCGACACGCTGCAGGGCAAATCTGCGAATGCTCCTGGGGAGCTCCGGACTCGGGTAAGTAACAAGTAATTTCCTGGAGGGCGTTTTGGCTTGAGCCTTGGCATTCTTTGCACTCTCAAGGGCCGCGGCAAGCTCAGACTCTCGTGTCTTTCAGTCAAGCTCCAACGCCTCGTGCTTCGTCATGAGAGCTTGGAGGTCTTGCTGCACCTCGCCCACCTGCGCCTCTTGCTTTTCCCACTCGGTGCGCTCCTGAGCCGCTTTGTTTTCGGCCTCGGACTGTGCCTGCTTCAGTGTCGCCACTTCGGTCGTGGCCCCTGGCAAATAAATAATGATCCTGTCATTTTGCAATCACATCTTATATATACATATATATATATATATATATAGACAAGGTATTACTTACCTTTGTTCTCCTCGAGCTGCCTCTTGGCAGGGCTGAGCTCTTTCTCGGACCCCTCAAGGTCCTGCTTTAGTGCGGCGACCTCCGCAGTCAGTGCGGCAGAGGTCAGCAGTGAAGCCTTCTTACGCATATAGACATACTTATGTTAGACTCCTATAGATATTATTTGATCCTCTATTCGGCTTTTCTTTGTGAATACCAAATAGAGCATCAGGGGCTACTGTCTATGCGGTAATAATTTTCCTATATTTTAAATACTTACCTCAAAGCCTGTTAGAAGGCTAGCACAGGCTTCAGTCAGTTCGCTCTTGGCAGACTGAACCTTCTTGATCACCGCACTCATAAAATTGCGGTGCTCTTCATCGATGGAAGCGCCGCGAAGCTCTCCCAGCAGGTTATCTGGTGTCTCTGGATGGACAGAGGTCACCGACACGGGCGTCTTACCCCTTGTGGAAGGGGGCCGCCTGCCCGAGTCCGGAACCACTGGAGGTTCCGGCGCGGTGTCCGGCTAAGGGCCGAACTTGGAGCCCCCGGGAGCCTTGCTCCCTTTGCTCCTGGAGTCTGGAAGGTCGCCTTGAGGCACCTCTGGGACTGTCTGTGACGCCCCGAGACCGATGTGCCAGGTGTCCTCCGCTTATTTGCTGTTGTTGGCTTGTTATTGCTTGAGTGTCATGCATTACATATCATGTCATCATGTGCATTTGATTTGCATACATGTTCGTCTCATGCATCCGAGCATTTTCCCCGTTGTCCGTTTTGCAATCCGGCGCTCCTATGTCACCCGGTGTCACTTTCTACCTTTTTTCGTGTGCGGGTGTGAAACGTTTTCGGATTGGACCGAGATTTGTCATGCGGCCTTGGTTTACTACCAGTAGACCGCCTGTCAAATTTCGTGCCATTTGGACTTCGTTTGATACTCCAACGGTTAACCGAGGGACCGAAAAGGCCTCATGTGTGTTGCAACCCAACACCCCTCCAAAGTGGCCCAAAACCCACCTAAAACCCCTCCATCATCTCGGTCGTTCGATCACGATCGTGTGGCCGAAAACCACACCTCATTTGGACTCTCCTAGCTCCCTCTACCTATATATTTGTGTCTCCCTCCGAAATTCTCGCGCAGTCAAACCCTAGATCCACTCCTCTCCGCGCCGCCGGACAAATCCATCACCGGTCGGACATGTCCGCTCGCCCGGCCACCTCACTCGGACCAATCCAGAGCCGCCACCTAAGCAGCGCCGCCTCCCTCCTCCTCTAGCGCGCCGCCACGTGTCCCCCCAGCGCCCCACTTCGCCACGGGCCGCCGAGCCCATCTGAGGCCCGCTCGGGCCCGGACGCCGCGACTGCTCGCCCGCACGAGCCCGAGATGCCACGCGCGCCGCCCGCGCCATTGCCCCCCGCCATCTTCGCCCGCTCCAGCCGCCGGAGCCTCGCGCCGCCGTCCGCGCCCACTGGCGCCTATCAGCTCCTCCCGCGCCGGCGACCGCCCCGCTCCGTCGCCTGGTTCGCCGCCGCCGCCGCCCACGGCCACCTGCCCGCGCCGCTGCACTCACCGCCCGAGCTCTCCGCCGGCGAGCGCACCAGCAGCGCCCTCCGCCAGATCCTCACGCACGCCTCCCACAGAGGAGTTCGCCGCCGACCTCCTGCGCGCCTCTGCTCCTCCTCTCGCCGGCCTTCCCTCGCCCTGGAGCTGGAGTGCCTCGCCGCGTCCTTCGCCGCCGCTCGCGAGTTCGCCGGAGTTGCGCCGCTCGCCGGAGTTGCCATCGTCGGACGCCTCGTCACCGGATCCCGACAAGGTGGATCGGATCCACCCCTTCATCCATCCAAACGCCGCGCGCCCTCGCCCCCGGATCGCTTCATCCCGGATCTCCTTGTCCCGCTTCCCTGAGGTATATTTTTTTCACCAAGTCCCGAGGATCTCAGTACTTTTTAGCATTTTCCGCATGTCGTAACTCTGCATCTGTAGCTCCGATTCGTGCGTGTAGCATATCAAAATGTTCGTCTCGATGAGTATATCATTTCATCTCATTGCATCTTTTTCATTTGAGCTCATCTTGATGCGGGAAGTACTATTGGAAGAGGGCTATGTGATGTTTATGTCAGATCTGTTTCAGCAAATGGCATTTTGTCATTTTTTTTCCATGATTAATGTGTGCATGCCATGATCCTGAGCTCTTCATGTGTTTTGATGAATGCCATGCCATCTTTACAGGGGTGTATGCCATGTATTTTTGTGATATTTGTGGTGACTAGCACAAGCATGCAAAGTAGCGTAATTGTTGATGCTGATTTCAGGGACTTAGAATTTCTCCAAGTCCTTGTCCTGTTTTTGTTTTTATGCCATATGTTCATGTTGTTTCCTAGTGATCCGTGCATCTTTTGAGGATGATAAGTAAGGATGTTTTGTTAATATTGTGGTGCTCTATCCATCCTTGTCTTTGTTTGCAATTATGGAGCACCCTAGCTCGAGTCAGTCAAGCTCCACTTTTGCTATAAAATGTTCCTGGCAGATTGTTAACATGTTTAGTGATTTTCCCGAGTTTGTTGTTATTGATCCGTGCATGCTATGTTGTTGTTCTTGCCATGTCTATCTTCTATGCCATGTATTCTTGATGGGTGTATGCTTAGTTTGTCATTCCATGCTCTGTAGTGAGTGCATCGAGCTCGTAAACATGCCTACTCGTTAACTGTTTTGCATGCTCCGGTTTTTCACTAAGTCTGAATCTGTTTATGTTTTTGCTATGTTCACATGCTTGCAATTGTATTTTCTTATCCCGTTTGGCTTATGGTCACTAAGGGAATTTTGTTAAGTGCTTTGAGTAGCTTCATGCCATGCCTTGCTTTACTATGTTAGTTTCCTGTAGCATGTAGTTTTCATGCTCTAAAATGTGCTTCCTGATGATAAATTCCAGACTTGTTATTTCTCTATGTCTGAAACATGTTATCTTTTGCACTTTTGCTATGCTTGTTTGAACCTGTTACTGGATGAATTAGCCGTAGCTCAGTGTTCATCTTTTGTCAAGCATCGTGAATCGATCCCTGCCATGTATTATTTTGTCATGTTTGAGTGCTGTAGCATATATAACTTGATGCATTTAGTTGGTTACTTGCTGATTATCGTAGACCGGTGCTATATTTGTTTTGCTTGCCATTTCCAAACCATGCATCCGATTCCGGTGATCTTTATATCGATTTCAACCGAAATCACCTCACCATTCCAGTGGAACTCTTGGATTTCCATGTTGAGGCCAGGTTCAATCATTCCTTGTCAAATCTTTCATATGCATCACATACCGCATCCCGCATATCATACCATGTTCATGTGTTGGTTCTTTACCATGATGTGTGCTTCTTTCCGCTGCGGCTTCTTCGGGTTGGTTCCGATAACGTCGCGTTTGTGAGGACCCATTCGACTACGTCCATTTATCTTCTTCATGGACTCGTTCTTCTTCCTTGCGGGATCTTAGGCAAGATGACCATACCCTCGAAATCACTTCTATCTTTGCTTGCTAGTTGCTCGCTCTTTTGCTATGCCTATGTTGCGATACCTACCACTTCCTTATCATGCCTCCCATATTGTTGAACCAAGCCTCTAACCCACCTTGTCCTAGCAAACCGTTGTTTGGCTATGTTACCGCTTTACTCAGCCCCTCTTATAGCGTTGTTAGTTGCAGGTGAAGATTAAAGTTTGTTCCTTGTTGGAACATGGAGATGTTGTTCCTTGTTGGAACATGTTTACTTGTTGGGATATCACAATATCTCTTATCTAATTAATGCGTCTATATACTTGGTAAAGGGTGGAAGGCTCGGGCTTATGCCTGGTGTTTTGTTCCACTCTTGCCGCCCTAGTTTTCCGTCATATCGGTGTTATGTTCCCGGATTTTGCGTTCCTTACATGTTTAGGTTATAATGGGAACCCCTTGACAGTTCAACTTGAATAAAATCTTCCAGCAAGGCCCAACATTGGTTTTACCATTCGCCACCTAGCCTTTTCTTTCCCTTGGGTAGGCCTGACCAAGGGTCATCTTTATTAAACCCCCGGGCTAGTGCTCCTCTGAGTGTTGGTCCAACTTGTCAGCTGCCGGTGGCCACCAGGGGCAACTCTGGGCTGGCCTACCGGAACCTTGGACAATCCGGTGTGCCCTGAGAAAGAGATATGTGCAGCTCCTATCGGGATTTGTCGGCACATTCGGGTGGCTTTGCTGGTCTTGTTATACCTTTGTCGAAATGTCTTGTAACCGGGATTCCGAGTCTGATCGGGTCTTCCCGCTAGAAGGAATATCCTTCGTTGACCGTGAGAGCTTGTGATGGGCTAAGTTGGGACACCCCTGCAGGGTTATGAACTTTCGAAAGCCGTGCCCGCGGTTATGGGCAGATGGGAATTTGTTAATGTCCAGTTCTAGAAAACCTGAAGTTGACCTAAATTAAAATACATCAACCGCGTGTGTTACCGTGATGGTCTCTTCTCGGCAGGGTCCGGGAAGTGAACACGGTGTTGGAGTAATGCCTTGACGTAGGTTGTTCCAGGATCACTTCTTGATCGTAGTTGTTCGACCGTTCTTTTTCCTTCTCTTCTCGCTCTCATTTGTGTATGTTTAGCCACCAAATATGCTAGTCGCTTGCTGCAGCTCCACCTCATACCTTTTACCCTTCCTATAAGCTTAAATAGTCTTGATCGCGAGGGTGTGAGATTAGTGAGTCCCCGTGACTCACAGATACTTCCAAAACCAGTTTGCAGGTGCCGATGTTACCGAGAAGGTGATGCAACCAAGCTCAAGGAGGAGCTCGATGAAGATCTTGTCCTTTGTGTTGATTCATTCTAGTTGATCAGTAGTGGAGCCCAGTTGGGGTCGATTGGGGATCTGTGTAGCATTTGGGGTAGTCTTCTTTTATTTTGGTTCCGTAGTCGGACCTTGATTGTATCTGGATGATGTAATGCTTTATTCATGTATTGTGTGAAGTGGCGATTGTAAGCCAACTATGTATCTCTTTCCCTTGTGTATTACATGGGTTGTGTGAAGATTACCTCACTTGCGACATTGCTTTCAATGCGATTATGCCTATAAGTCGTGCTTCGACACGTGGGAGATATAGCCGCATCGAGGGCGTTACACTGTCTACCCCCCAGCTCGGTGCCCCTTGAGACAATACCTCGGCATTGTCCGTAGGGCAAGGGGAGGAGGCGGTCAGGAGTGGATCGCTATCCATATCCGACGAATCCAAGGAGCCGTCCGACGAGGATACGTTGATACGGGCTTGGGGCGGTCTGCATAATCATTTTCGGCGTCAGGAGAAGTAGTGCGATATAGGCATGCTATGAGTTACTCTGGTATCCGAATACTTACGACTTTGCCAAGGGCTTGGCCCTAAGCAGCCACTCGTCTTCACCTTCGGCGGCGGTGGTGGAGCAGTATCGAAGGAGAGTCCTTCCTTTCTTGGACCCTTCGGCCTCCCCAGTTGGGGCGACCTTCCTTTTCTTGTCTCCCCCGGCTGGAGGGGGAGCATCTTCATCTTCCTCCTCGTCTTCATGGAGGAGTGCATCACGGAGTTATCGGACGATGAGTACGATACCACCTGGCGCCGGGAACTCTTTCGGGTTCCCTTGGCCTTCTTCTTGGTCTTCTCCGGCACCTTATAAGGAGCCGGAGTCAGCATCTCCATTAGGAGAGCATCCGCGGTGTCTTCGGGCAAGGGGGCCAGACAGTCGATCTGCTCCGATACCTCAACCCAGTCCTGCTAAAGGCATGAGAGCTCAGACCCCGCACATGGTTAAGCTATGGGAAATAAATATCCTACCAGATGTACAGAACTTACCGGATTTGCAGGGTGCTTCACGCTTAGCCCGCGGTCCTCGGTGAGAGAGGGAGGGACCTCGGTGCCCTTGAACAGCACCCTCCAGACGTCTTTGTGCGTTGTGTCGAAGAGCTCGCTTAGAGTCTGGTGCCGGGCCGGGTCGAACTCCCATAAGTTTAAATCCCGTTGCTGACACAGGAGGATCCAGCGGAAGAGCATGACCTGGACTATGTTGACAAGCTTAAGTTTCTTGCTTGTCATATTCTGGATACATTTCTGGAGTCCGTCCAGCTCCACCGATGAACCCTAGGACATGCCCTTCTCCTTCCAGGAAGTGATCCACGTGGGGATTCCAGATCGAAACTCGTGGGCCGCCACCCAGTTGGTGTCGCGTGGCTCGGTGATGTAGAACCACCCCGATTGCCACCCCTTTATGGTCTCCATGAAGGAGCCCTCGAGCCATGTAACGTTGGGCATCTTGCCCACCATGGCTCCGCCGCATTCCGCTTGCTGGCCGCCCACCACCTTCGGCTTGATATTGAAGGTCTTTAGCCACAGGCCGAAGTGGGGACGGATACGGAGGAAAGCCTTGCACACGATGATGAACGCCAAAATGTTGAGGATGAAGTTCGGGGCCAGATCATGAAAGTCCAGCCCATAATAGAACATGAGGCCGCGGACAAATGGATGGAGGGGAAACCCCAGTACACGGATGAAGTGGCGGAGGAAGACCACCCTCTCGTGAGGTTCTGGGGTAGGGATGACCTGCCCCGCAGCTGGCAGCCGGTGCGCGATGTCCGCGGCTAAGTATCCGGCTCCACGCAACTTTTTGATGTGCCCCTCCGTGACGGAGGAGGCCATCCACTTGCCTCTCGCACCGGACATGATTTGGAGAAAGTTGAGGAGGAAGATGCGGACTTGGGCACTGGAGCTCGAGTGCGCGAGAATGGATGAGCAAGCAGGAAGAAGGCGTGGTTAGAAAACGGTGAGATCTTATCCCTTTATAAGGGCGGACTAAACTATGCGCCCCACTAGCTTGTTGTCGGTTGGTTGGTGCAACATATGCCAACGGGTGGCTTATCATTGTGGGAGCCAATAAAAATGGCCGGTGACTGGAAACGGGATAAGGCGAAGACATGCACGCCGGTGGATCTTACCCAGCTTTAGGGCTCTCCATGGAGATAACTCCCCTACTGCTGCTCTGCGGGGTCTCCGCATGGTCACTAGATTGGCAAGTAGCTACAAGAGGCTCCTTGAGCTGTTTGGTGAAAGGATGAAGAGGGGCAAGGCTTGCCGGCTCCTCCTCTCGTTGTGGTGTCTAAAAACTATCCAAAGAGAGATCCCCCTGCATGGGTGCCCTAGGGGGTTTATATAGGCCTACCCCCCAGGGGTACAATGGTAATCCGGCTATGCGCGAGCCCCAGCCATCTATGTCTACGCTGGTCGGCTTCTCCGCCGACCGATGGGCCCGCCACCTGGTAGGCCCCGCCGGCTGCCGGCCCTCTGGTCGACAGGCCGGCCCCACCGCTCGGGAGTTTTGTCGGAGGCTGGTTACTGTTGCGTTGCCTCTGGTGACGAGGGCTTTGTCGTGGTAAGCATGGCTATAGTGCCGTCGCGAGGCGGCTCATCACTGTAGCCTTACCTTGTATTATCTCCTTAATGAGGCACCTCCTTCGAGGGAGAGAGCTGGCCGGCTATTTGGACCCGGCCGTGCCCCAGGCCGACTGCGGGAAGCCTGGCCGCCTTTGGGGTCTCCCTGACTGAGGGGGCCCGCCACCCACGGGTCATACTGACCGCTCGCCGTGGGTGACGTCACGATCAACGTGGCAACAGTGCCGCCATGGATGGGTAATGGCCGCCCCGTACGACGCACTGTGGCCATGCGTGCCTCGGGATTCGGGGGTGGCAGGCTTCACTGTAGCCACGCCCCGTCTTGTCGTTGTTATGTGGGTGCAAACTCTGAGGGAACGATCTTGGCCGCCTGCATAGGGGCCGGCTCCTGGGAGTCTGCCTTCTCATAGCTGGCTTCTTGGAGTCGGCCTTCTCGTGGTCTTGTTTCTCAAGGATTTCAGGGCTGGGCCGCCTTTGCGCAGCCGGCCTGAGCGGTAGCCAGCTGGGGGAAGGCGGCCCCAAGTCTTGGATGCTTGGAGGGTCAATCAGCCTATAATTTTTCTGAATAACCAGGGGAAGCCGGCTGGGCTACCCATGGTCATTTACTCCGACACCTGGTAAAACTCGCTTATCCACCAAGCACCGTAATTGATGGCGTGGTTGGGTTACCCACGTCCGTATTGATGAGAATCCCGAAATAAGGGGAACACGATCTCTGATTTGACAAGACGTGTCAAGAAACCGCCTCGCGTTATGTGCGGGGCTGGTTAAAGAAAAATGGGTCGAATAATTACCGGGCCATGGCATGATGTCATGCTGCCAAAATGTGTCAGCAGATTAGATTTGTGGAAATATTATTCTCTCTACGGTGGTATGTGGAACTTATTTTGCAGGGTTGGACACTATCCTTGTATTCAAACTCTTCTGTGGTGTATTCGGAGGAGGAACCCGCCTTGCAATGCCGAAGACAACACTACGCGCCGGACTCATCGTCATTAAAGCCTAGTTCAGGGGCTACCGAGGGAGTCCTGGATTAGGGGGTCTCCAGACATCCGGACTATATGCTTTGGCCGGACTGTTGGACTATAAAGATACAAGATTGAAGACTTCGTCCCATGTCCGGATGGGACTCCACATGGCGTGGAAGGCGAGCTAGGCAATACGGATATGTATATCTCCTCCTTTGTAACCGACCTTGTGTAACCCTAGCCTCCTCCGGTGTCTATATAAACCGGAGGGTTTTAGTCCATAGGACAACATACAATCATACCACAGGCTAGCTTTTAGGGTTTAGCCTCTCCGATCTCGTGGTAGATCAACTCTAGTACTACTCATATTATCAAGAATAATCAAGCAGGACGTAGGGTTTTACCTCCATCAAGAGGGCTCGAACCTGGGTAAAACATCATGTCCCCTGCCTCCTGTTACCATCCGCCTTAGACGCACAGTTCAGGACCCCTACCCGAGATCCGCCGGTTTTGACACCGACAATAACCCAGGCTGTACTTTGAAAATAATCAAAGATGATGAAGAGATGACACATGTGATATTGAATCACACCGTTGGTTGACCAACTTTTGTATATTAAGGGTGATAACCCCAATCTTGAGTATTGATAACTCCTTCCATGTTTGCCGGTTTATAATAAAACCGTACCGGGTTATAATAAACACCGGTCTATCCATATATAATGCTGGTGACTTGTAGTCGAAACCAGATCGGGTCAATAGACACCGGATTATAACTGATCATGTACTTGCAACTTATCGTTGAAAGCCAACCCGGGTCAATAGATGCCGGATTATAACCGATCATGTACTTGCAACTTATCGTTGAAAGCCAAGCCGGGTCAATAAATGTCGGATTATCATAAGATATTATAAACATCATCAAAGGAGAAAGAACTTCGGCAAATAAAAACATAAGAAGAACATGCGAGGCTTTTCAGGGGCTGCCAAGCCCAAATCGAGGCTTTTCATGGGCTGCCAGGCCACTGAGTTAAACCATTTTACAAACCTTTTAAGATGGACCTCACATTAACCAATTGTCGTTTTAACTTTGACCAGTTCAGGGTCTATGAGATTGACTTGTCAAACATTCAGAGGGTCATACCAGGATTACCTGGACGGAGTGGCTTACTTAAAAAGTCAGGATAACCTGGGGTTTTAGGTGAATACACCTGGCTTCCAAGCCTGGCTTGATAGCCTATTGCAATGGTGCAAACTCTTTGTTCTTTGAGAAGGAAAGAGCCCCCAAGCAACATTTGAGCTGTGCTCAGTGGGTTCCTATGTTTGAGTTGTGCTTTTGCAACACTCTCTTTGGCCCTCACGTGATTTCCTTTTGGCCTTAAGCCGATCAAGACGTGTGGCTATGGTTCAAATACAACCAAGCCCCCATGTGATTTCCTTGGTGGCCTTATGCCGATCAAGAGGTGTAGCTATGGTTTGAATACGACCGAGCCCCCAAGTGGCTTTATAAACCGGATCAATGGGAAATAGAACTCCTCTTTATAAACAGAAGTCCCCATGTAACCACACATGATGTAATAAAACAACAGACACCCAGCTTTAGCTGAGGCTCCGGTTTATTATATTGATCATAATATATACATTGTCATAACTATGTACATATGAGGATCCTGTGGCTCAAGTATAGTAAGGCCAAAGATGAGCTATATTCCACGGCCTTTGGGTCTCCTCCTCCGATTTACATGAATCTTTGTGCTCTCATACATCGATAAGGTAGCATGATCCGTTGTGTAGATTTTTGGTGACTACAAAAGGTCCTTCCCAAGGTGGGGACAACTTGTGCATATCAGTCTGATCCTGGATGAGCTGGAGCACCAGATCGCCTTCCTGAAAAGTTTTGGTTTTAACCCGGCGGTTGTGATAACGACGTAGGTCTTGCTGGTAAATCACCAAACGAGCCTTTGCAATATCACGCTCCTCATCTAACAGGTCAAGTGAATCTTGACGTGCTTTCTCATTATCAGCTTCAACACAAGCCGCCACACGGGGCGAGTCATGACGGATGTCACTAGGGAGAACCGCCTCTGCTCCGTAAACCATGAAGAAAGGTGTGTAGCCCATAGATCTGTTCAGTGTGGTGTTGATACTCCATAACACAGAAGGTAACTCCTCCACCCAACAACCTGGCGTCCGCTTTAAAGGAACCATAAGCCGGGGCTTGATGCCTCTTAAAATCTCTTGATTGGGTCTCTCTGCTTGACCATTAGATTGGGGGTGACCCACTGATGACACGTCAAGCCGGATGTGCTCCCGTTAACAAAATTATTCCATAGCACCCTCGGACAGATTAGTACCATTATCGGTTATGATGATGTGTGGAAAACCAAAATGGAAGATCACCTTTTTGAAGAATTGAACCGCCGTAGCTGCATCACACTTACTGACTGGTTCTGCCTCCACCCACTTGGTGAACTTATCAACTGCCACCAGAAGATGGGTCTTATTGTCCTTGGACCTCTTAAAGGGCCCAACCACATCCAGCCCGCAAGTTGCAAACGACCAAGTGATTGGAGTCATCCTTAATTCTTGAGCCAGAACATGAGCGCGGCATGCAAACTTCTGACAACCATCACACCTTTTTACCAAATCCTCAGCACCAGCATGAGCCGTCAACCAATAGAAGCCGTGACGAAAAGCTTTAGCTACCAAGGATTTTGAACCGGCGTGGTGACCACAATCTCCTTCATGGATCTCACGCAAAATCTCACAGCCTTCTTGAGGAGACACACAACGCTGAAACGCCCCTATTAAACTGCAATGATGCAGTTCCCCGTTGATAATGGTCATTGACTTGGATCGCCGGATTATCTGTCTGGCCAAAGTTTCGTCCTCTGGTAACTCGCCCTGGTTCATATACGCCCAATATGGGACCATCCAATCCGGGATAACATAAAGAGCTGCCACTAACTGAGCCTCCAGGTCCGGAACAGTCAAATCCTCCTCCATAGGTAGCTTGACCGACGGGTTATGCAAAACATCCAGGAAAACATTAGGTGGAACCGGTTTACGTTGGGAACCCAAATGGCTTAAAGCGTCCGCCACTTCATTCCTTCGCCGGTCCACATGATCGACTTGATAACCTTTGAAACGACCTGCAACAATATCTACTTCTCGACGATATGCTGCCATGAGTGGATCCTTGGAATCCCAAGTGCCAGATACTTGTTGAGCTATCAGGTCCAAGTCACCAAAGCACTTAACCCAGCTTAAATTCATCTCCTTATCCATCCGAAGACCATGGAGCAAGGCCTCATATTCAGCTACATTGTTAGTGCAAAGGAACATTAAAAGGAGAACATATAAAAACTTATCACTCGTGGGGAAGTTAATACGACTCCAGCCCCCGAGCCCTCCAATTGTTTGGACCCATCAAAATGAATAGTCCAATAAGTGTTATCTGGCTTTTCCTCCAGTGCCTACAACTCTGTCCAGTCATTGATGAAGTCTTCAAGTGCTTGGGACTTGATTGCTGTGCGAGGCGTATATTTTAACCCGTGAGGTCCAAGCTCAATGGCCCATTTGGCAACCCGTCCAGTTGCTTACCTATTTTGGATGATATCCCCCAAGGGGGAAGAACTGACCACAGTAATAGGATGACCCTAAAAATAGTGCTTGAGCTTCTGGCTTGCCATGAAAACTCCATACACCAGTTTCTGCCAATGTGGGTACCTCTGCTTCGACTCAATAACCACCTCACTGATATAATAAACCGGCCGTTGTACCGGATACTCCTTTACGGCCTCCTTGCGCTCCACAACAATAACCACACTAACAGCCCGTGCATTAGCAGCCACATATAACAACAAGGGCTCTTTATCAACAGGAGCAGCAAGGATAGGCGGCTCAGCTAGCTGCCGCTTTAAACTCTCAAAGGCTTCATTGGCAGCATCACTCCAGACGAAATGGTTTGTCTTCTTCATCATCTGATATAGAGGGATTGCCTTTTCTCCCAAACGGCTGATAAACCGGTTCAATGTTGCAATACGACCCGCCAGACGCTGAACATCGTTAATATGCACCGGTTTAGCCAGGGACGTAATAGCTTTGATCTTCTCTAGATTAGCTTCAATGCCCCTGTTAAACACCAGAAAACCCAATAGCTTGCCTGCCGGTACACCAAAGACACATTTGGCCGGATTAAGCATTATCTTATAAACCAGGAGGTTATCAAAAGTCTCATTCAAGTCATCTATCAATGTTTCCTCCTCTCTGGATTTTACCACAATATCATCCACATAAGCATGAACATTGCACCCAATCTGATTATGAAGACAATTCTATACACATCACTGATAAGTCGCCTCGGCACTCTTGAGCCCAAAAGGCATAGATACATAGCATAAGGCTCCAAAGGGAGTTATAAAAGATGTCTTCTCTTGGTCCTTAACTGCCATTTTGATCTGATGATAACCAGAATAAGCGTCCAGAAAACACAAACGGTCACAACCCGCCGTAGCATCAATGATTTGATCAATACGAGGGAGAGTAGAGGGATCTGCTGGACAAGCCTTGTTCGGATCTGTGTAGTCCACACACATATGCCAAGTTCCGTTCTTCTTAAGTACCAGGGCCGGATTAGCTAGCCACTCAGGGTGAAAGACTTCCACAATAAACCCTACTACCAAAAGCCGGGCTACCTCCTCACCAATAGCCTTGCGCCTTTCTTCAATGAACTAGTGGAGAAACTGCCTGACTGGTTTAAACTTAGGATCTATATTAAGAGTGTGCTCAGCAAGTTCCCTCGGTACACGTGGCATATCGGAAGGTTTCCATGCGAACATGTCCCCGTTCTCACGGATGAACTCGATGAGCGCGCTTTCCTATTTTGGATCTAGGTTAGCACTGATGCTGAACTGCCTGGATGAATCACCAGGAACAAAGTCAACCAGCTTAGTCTCCTCAGCCGATTTAAACTTCAAAGGCGGATCATGCTCTGTAGTTGGCTTTTTCAGAGAAGTCAAATCTGCCGGAACAACATTGTCCTTTTAGAACTTCAGCTCCTCCGTTGCACAGACCGACTCAGCATAAGCCTTGCTCCCATGTACTGTGATTGTCCCCTTGTGACCTGGCATCTTAAGCTGTAGATAAACATAATAGGGCCTTGCCATGAACTTACCATAAGCCGGCCGGCCAAACAGGGCATGATATGGACTCTTGATTTTCACCACTTCAAAAGTCAATGTCTCTGATCTTGAAGCATGATCATCTCCAAAAGTAACCTCTAGAGCTATCTTGCCAACTGGGTAAGCCGATTTACCAGGCTCCACACCAAGAAAAATGGTGTTTGACGGTTTAAGATTTTTATCTGTCAACCCCATGGGTCGAAAGGTTTCATAGTAAAGAATATTGATACTACTCCCTCCATCCATGAGTACCTTGGTGAACTTATACCCCCCAACATGAGGTGCCACCACTAAGGCCAGATGGCCCGGATTATCAACCAGGGGTGGATGATCCTCTCGACTCCACAAAATGGGTTGTTCAGACCAGCACAAGTAACGGGGCACCACCGGTTCAACGGAGTTCACTGCCCTTTTATGAAGCTTCTGATCGTGCTTACATAAGCTAGTGGTGAAGACATGGTACTGCCCACTATTCAACTGCTTAGGATTACTCTGATAACACGATTGTTGCTGTTGCTGACTCCCCTGATGATTATAACCGCCCTGGTTGCCCTGACTGCCTTGATTGCCACGTCTGGTGTGGTTGCCTTGAAATCCTCAACCGGAGCTGCCACCACCATAACCCGACCCATGAGAACCGCCACTTGAACTGCTCGGCGGTCCATGATGATATTGGAAAAGATTCGAATTCTTATATTCCTGCATAATAAAGCAGTCTTTCCAAAGGTGCATAGCTGGCCTTTTTTCTTCCCATGCTTTAGGCAAGGCTGGTTTAATAGGCGCTCAAGATTGGGACGTGATCCTCCACCCCGCTGGGGCGGTTTACCCTTACGACGCTGAACATTATCCTGGGTGTTGGTGTTAGCCACAAAGTCCAAGCTATTATCCGCCTTGCGCTTACCGTTGTTCCCATGACCTGCCGGGTTATGCTGCTGCCCCTTGACTCTGCCATTCTTCCTTCTCTTCCCCGGCCTTTCATCCTCAAACTCAGGGTCCTTGGTACTATCCGAATGGGCATACATAACCAGAGCTGCCATAAGCGTTGCCATGTCATTGCAGTGACGCTTGAGCCTTCCCAACTTTAGTTTCAAAGGCGTTAACCGGCAATTGCCTTCCAACATCAAGAATGACGTATCAACATTGATGCGATCTGATGAATGCAAAATAGTCGAGACTCACTTTACCCAATGGGTTGTAGACTCGCCCTCCTCTTGAACACAGGCGGCTAAGTCCACGATTGACATGGGATGCTTGCGCGTATCTTTGAAATTCTGGATAAACCAGCTTTTAACTCAGCCCATGACCAACGGAGTGAGCTGGTAAACTTTTCAGCGAGGTACATGCCATTCCTTCTAGCATCATGGTGAAGTACTTAGCACATGTCGCGTCATCCACGTCCAGCATCTCCATCGCCATCTCATAGCTCTCGACCCAGGATTTGCGGGGTAAATCGGCAGTATAATTGGGCACCTTACGAGGACCCTTGAAATCCTTGGGCAGCCGCACATTACGTAAGGCCGGGGTGAGACACGACACCTCCAAAGAACTGAAAAGCACATATGGCTCCACTGAAGTGGTCGGACGAACCGGAGTAAGCTGACGAGCCGCGTATTGCGCTGCTAATTCGGCTTCTCGACGTGCTCAACCGTGATACACCACATCCTAGGCATTAGCACCGCCACCCGCTGGGTTATGCCCTCGTGGCGGGTTACGGTTCTGTTCACTGCTTGGTACAGCCGGTTCATCAATATGCCTGTTGTAGCTCCGACTTAGGCGGGGGGGGGGGGGTGGAATGAATCCTCTCATGACTGTATGAATAAGCCTACTGTTGGGTCAAAGCTGTCTGAAGGAGCTCTTTAGCCCGTCGTGTTTCCACTTCTACTGGAGACTCGCCTTCGATCAGGAGAGCTACCAATCGTGAAGCGGCGGCGACGATGTTATCCAATGGGTTAGAGTAATGCCCCGGAGGCGTTGAGACGTGCTGTGATGGGACATTGTTCTGACGGGGCGGATCTGTCGCGCGTGGCTGAACCGGCGCCCCGTTCCAGGTGCCTCCACCCGGTTTACCATTTGGCTGGTTGATGGTTCCTATCCCTGGAGTGTTGATGAGATTCCTTCCCTCGTAAAGCAGAGGTAGGTGAGACCGGTAACTTCTCCTCATGACATCATTTCATGCGCTCTGATCCAACATAAGCCGATAAGCCTGTCCCTCTAACTCGGCCCGCTCTGCAGCCATCCTGGTGTTCTCTGCTGCCAGATCTATCTTAGCTTGAGCTATCTGATCCTTCACCTTTGCAATTTCCGCGTTATGCTAATCCTGATCCGCCGGATTAACCTCAGCCGCCAGCAATGCTGCCAGAGTGTCGAATAAATCAGACAAAACCTGAACCGGCGCTGGCGCAGGGCCTCCTGCCCCAGCTGGTGTTGCAGCTACTGAACCAGAAATCATTGCTGCTACGGTAGAAGAATGTTGCACCGACTGTGTACCGGCCATGAAAATCGCAACTCGGCTCGGCGGATCAGAGAGGTCCGGAATACTGTCGCCAACAGAACCGCCACTAATCCGGCCATCTTGCAGAGTAAGCAACGGTTTCACCACCAGATACCGATCTATCCTCAGATTCCGCTCCATGGATGACTCCCACGAAGGCATGCTTTATGACAGGCTGAACTCGGGTGGGTCTTGACGATGTTGGTGCAGATGTCCGGCTTAGGGCCCAGTTCACCGATCTTGCCAATGAAAACGTGTATTCCGCCAAAGGGGACCCGGTACCCATACTCAATCGAGCCGGCATCGGGGCCCCAGCCTGCATCGTCGATGTAGATCTTGCCGCGACGACTCTTGGTCATCCGGCCCACAGCGTATCCCTTGAGTCCTTCGAAGCTGCCCTTCAAGAACTCGAAACCATCGTGTGATAGCCCCACGGTGGGCGCCAACTGTCCTGGTTTTGTCATGGCAAATGTCCTAGTGAGAGGACTTAGTCATGGAGCCATCACAATGGGTTACCTTAAACGGGTTAAAGCGGAACAAGGGACGCAAGGAATTATACTAGTTCAGCCCCTTACAATGAAGGTAAAAGCCTACTCTAGTTGTGATGGAATTGCTAGGGTTTCGATGACCAGGGAGCGAATCTGCTTGCCTGGCTCTCGAGTTATTGTTTGTTATCCCTAAACCGCCGCCGGGTCATCCCTTTATATACACAGGTTGACGCCTGGTGGTTTACAAATCCCGAGGCCAGCTCATAATTGTGCCCGGCTCGGTTTTTACCTTTCCTTGCCTTACAACATAAGTTACATATCATATGGAGGTTTATGTCTACCGGCCCTAATCTTCCTTTGGGCCCTGGGCCTTCATGTTAAATCTCCTATGTAAAGCGCCATACTTCTTGACTTCATGGGCTTCAAACATGATGAACTCATTATGGGCATAACTTGGCCCCTCATGGCCGGTTTATACTTAGTAGTAATATCCCCAACACGCACTTTCCTTTTTCAGGGTCCAACGTTCTCCCAACCCCGAAGAACCAAGTCTTTGAACGGTCTGGCCATTGCAATGTCTGTGGTTCGACCCCTTTATGAAGCAGGTCTTTCTCAGCCTTGTCCTACAACGGTCGGGCTTTGAGGTAGCCACCTGACCCCGTGCAATGTTGAAGCTCCTTCTCTGCCGCATTTTTCTTGTTTTTCGCTGACATCTTCTTACTCTTCTCCGATGTCTTGTGGGCCACAAATGCGTCCCAGTGATCTCTTATCTTCTCAAATTGGCCGCTAAATTCTGGAGTCTTGTCTTTGTCGACAAACGTTGTTTTCAACTCATTCTTCCACCTCCTGAATAGATCTGCCATCTTCTTAAGAGCATGAGCTTTGACCAATGGCTCTATAACTGGCTTCTCCGGATCCTCCTCTGGCGGTAGGGTGAAATTTGCCTTCAGCGCGGTCCAAAGATCATCTTTCTGCCTATCGTTGACATAAGACACCTGAGGGTCTTCATTGTTAGGCTTATACCATTGGTGGATGCTGAGCGGAATCATGTCCCTAACAAGAACCCTGCACTGAGCAGAAAATGCTTCCTTGGTCTGGATGTGTTCAATTGGTTGGCCATCGCCCGCGATTGCTGTGATCGTGAACCTTTCATCCTGGCGCAACTTTTTCTTCTGGCCACGTCTCGTTACCAAAGTTTGGCTCGATCCAGAGGGCTATAAAAGAATAAAGAAGAGAGTTAAGATGTGTACATACCAAAACAATGAATGCATCAATTAGGTAGTCAGCACAGGCTTAATTAATATATATACCTAGCCGGACTCTGTTTGGTCACCGGAGCCGTCATCAGTCTCCTTCTTCCACCGGCATTCGGTCACCGGAGCCATCATAATCATGTCCTTCGTCCTCCATTGTTTGATCACCAAAGCCTGCTTCACCCTCTCCTTCCAGACCAGCGGTGTCATTGAGATAGTATAAGACATCAACTCCACAAAGGATTATGTCCCCCAACACCTGTTCTGCTTCGAAGTCTCGGTGCTTCATAGTTTCTGCAAATATTACAACATGGCAATTAATATACAAACATGACAGATGGATATATTAGTGGCAAACATAGACCTAGCTAGCTAATCACAACAAGGAATAATATTAGTGGCCTCGACGTTTCTAGGTTTGGGGTGGCCTCGGCAAAGCTTCTAGCGTTTGGGGTGGCCTCGACGACAACGCTCTTTTAACTTGGTAAATTTGGGTGGCCTTAGTAGTGCTTCTAGGGTTTGGGCTGGACTGCCTCTCTCATGATTGTCCGACGTCCGGACCGACAAGGGATTTAACAATATGGAGCCATTCTGGATGTGTAGAAAATGGTCCATATTTTTTCTGATCTCATCTACCCTTCTATATGTCACGTTGTCTAGTGTCAAAGAATTCAAGAAAACCATGACTTCATCATTAGCCGGAAATGACAGGCACATAATGGTACAAAGCTCTTCAAAGTTGTTTTGGAACGGAGGTCCCGATAGAATAATTCGCTTTTTGGTACAAAGTTCAGCAAGAGCCTTCCGAATATCGCTATTTCGAAGGCCTTTGCTGAAATTCGTACCATAAAGCGAATTATTCTATCAAGAACTCCGTTGCGAAACAACTTTGAAGAGCTTCGTAGCATCATACGCCTGTTACTTCTAGCTAATGATGAAGCCATGGATTTCTTCAATACTTTGACAGACAACATGACATATAGAAGAACATATATGTAGATGACATGAGAAAAAAATTGGATGAACTTGTGCACATCCGTAGTGGGGGCATTCTTGATAAATATGGACACTCGACCCCTAGACGACCCTCGACCCCTCAGCGACCCCTGACCCTCTACACTAGTTCACGACCCT
The DNA here is from genome assembly GCF_018294505.1 of Triticum aestivum. Lineage (NCBI taxonomy): Eukaryota > Viridiplantae > Streptophyta > Magnoliopsida > Poales > Poaceae > Triticum > Triticum aestivum. Next base: position 205,291,409 of record NC_057803.1, on the reverse strand, counting down.
CGACCCCTGGAGGACCCTCGACCCTCGACCCTTCGGCGAGCCTCGCCCTCTACACTAGTTCACGACCCTCGACCGCTCGGCGATCCACGAGCCTCTACCCTAGTTCCCGACCCTCGACCCCCTCATGTCATGTTTATCTAGTGACAAAGGATTCAACAAAACCATGTCTTCATCATTAGGCAAAAGTAACATGCGCATGATAGTACGAAGCTCTCGAAAGTTACTTTGGAACGGAATCGCAGATAGGATAATTCGCTTTTTGGTACAAAGTTCACCAAGAGCCTTCCGAATATCGCTATTTGGAAGGCCTTTGTTGAAATTCATACCAAAAGGCGGATTATCCTATCCGGGAATCCGTTCCAGAATCACTTTGGAGAACTTCGTACCATCATGCCCTAGTTACATCCGACTTCTTCTTTCTCTTCTTATTTTTTTCTCCTCTTATTCTCTTTTTTCTCCCCTTTTTCCTCTCCTTCTTATTCTTCCCTTCTTCCTTCTTCCTTCTTCATAGATATTTTTTTCTTCTAGAAATGTAACTTTTGCCGCTCATGTCGAAGTTATCGGGGAGGGGGTATATTGGCCCCCCTCATGTTGAAGTTATCGGGGAGGGGGTATATCGACCCCCCTCATGTCGAAGTTATCCGGAAGGGGGTATATCGACCCCATCATGTCGAAGTTATCGGGGAGGAGGTACATCAACCCCCACGCCCCTCATCATGCATATATAGCCACATACATATAAATCTAATAAAAATTAATCTAACAAAAACATACTCTAAACAAAAAAATTAATCTAATAAATTCAATAAAAACTAGTTCTAAACATACATATAGCCACATACATACATATATACATTATATACATATGAACAAAAATTTAATCTAATAAAAAATAAAAAAACATAGCGGGGGCGGCGCGGCAGTTCACAGCGGGGGCGGCTGGCGGCGACGACGGTGGTGGCGGTGAGGGTACCGGCGCATGGGGGCGGGCCACGGGCAGGGGCTCAGGTGCGGTGCAGGGGCAGGCACGGCGATGGCGTGCTCGGGAGCAGGGGCCTCACGACGACGGGCGTAGGCGACGGCGACGACGACGAGGACCAGGGGCGGCACGACGACGGGCGCGGGCGATGGCATGGTCGGGGGTAGGGGCGGCGCGACAACAGGCACAGGAGACGGCGACAACGGGCACGGGTGATGGCTACAAGGAGCAGGGCATTGGCGATGGGGCAGAGGATGGCGTCGGCGTCGGGGAGAATGAGAAACTGCTGAAAATTTCCAAAGTGTTGGCTTATATAGCTAGCCCTTTAGTCCTGGTTAGTGCCACCAACCGGGACCAAATGTCTCTTTTCAACAGCCCAAAGGGCGGGAAGCAGACACCTTTTATCCCGGTTGGTGGCAGTAACCGGGAGTAAAGGAGGGCATTGGTCCCGGTTGTTACTACGAATCAGGACCAATGCACCCTTTTCGTCCCGGTTGGTGCCACCAACCGGGACCAATGGTCGTGTGCTGGAACTAGCGTAGTGCGGTGGGATGTTTAGTCCCACCTCACTAGCCGAGAGGGGCTCGGAGTGGTTTATAAGCCCTACCAAGCAGACCACTTCAAGCTCCTCTATACTGCAGGCTTACGGGCCTAAATCCACTCTTCGTGTCTGTGGGCCTACTATGGGCCTACATCTTGGCCAAACTAGCGGGTTTCTAGTCGCATGCAGGCCGTGGTGGCATTTTTTTAATTTTTTTTCCTGTTTTTTGTTTTATTTATTTTATTTTGTTTCTACAACAGAAATGGCGTAGGCATCTTGATCAACAAGAGCCTCAAGTATGGAGTGGTAGACGTCAGGAGACGTGGGGACCGGATTATCCTGGTCAAGCTGGTAGCTGAGGACTTGGTTCTCAATGTTATCAGCGCATATGCCCCGCAAGTAGGCCACAATGAGAACACCAAGAGGGAGTTCTGGGAAGGCTTGGAAGACATGGTTAGGAGTGTACCGATTGGTGAGAAGCTCTTCATAGGAGGAGACCTCAATGGTCGTGGGTACATCTAACACAGGTTTTGAAGGGGCGCATGGGGGCTTTGGCTATGGCATCAGGAATCAAGAAGGAGAAGATGTCTTAAGCTTTGCTCTAGCCTACAACATGATTGTAGCTAACACCCTCTTTAGAAAGAGAGAATTACATCTGGTGACTTTTAGTAGTGGCCAACACTCTAGCCAGATTGATTTCATCCTCTCGAGAAGAGAAGATAGGCGTGTGTGCCTAGACTGTAAGGTGATACCCTGGGAGAGTGTTGTACCCCAGCATAAGCTGGTGGTTGCTGACTTCCGCTTTTGGATTCGTGTCCAGCGGGATAAGTGTGCCAAGGTCGCTAGAACAAAGTGGTGGAAGCTCAAGGGGGAGGTAGCTCAGGTGTTCAAGGAGAGGGTATTTAAGGAGGGCCCTTGGGAGGAAGGAGGGGATGCGGACAATGTGTGGATGAAGATGGCGACTTGCATTCGTAAGGTGGCCTCGGAGGAGTTTGGAGTGTCCAGGGGAAGGAGAAGCGAAGATAAGGATACCTGGTGGTGGAATGATGATGTCCAGAAGGCGCTTAAAGAGAAGAAAGATTGCTTCAGACGCCTATACCTGGATAGGAGTGCAGACAACATAGAGAAGTACAAGATGGCGAAGAAGGCCGCAAAGCGAGCTGTTGGTGAAGCAAGGGGTCGGGCATATGAGGACCTCTACCAACGGTTAGGCACGAAGGAAGGTGAAAGGGACATCTATAAGATGGCTAAGATCCGGGAGAGGAAGACGAGGGATATTGGCCAAGTCAAATGCATCAAGGATGGAGCAGGCCAACTCTTGGTGAAGGACGAAGAGATTAAGCATAGATGGCGGGAGTACTTCAACAAGCTGTTCAATGGGGAGAATGAGAGTTCTACCATTGAACTGAATGACTCCTTTGATGAGACCAGCATGCGTTTTGTGCGGCGCATCCAGGAGTCTGAGGTGAAGGAGGCTTTAAAAAGGATGAAAGGAGGCAAGGCAATGGGCCCTGATTGTATCCCCATTGAGGTGTGGAAAGGTCTCGGGGACATAGAGATAGTATGGCTAACCAAGCTTTTCAACCTCATTTTTCGGGCAAACAAGATGCCAGAAGAATGGAGACGGAGTATATTGGTACCAATCTTCAAGAACAAGGGGGATGTTCAGAGTTGTACTAATTACCGTGGAATTAAGCTGATGAGCCATACAATGAAGCTGTGGGAGAGAGTCATTGAGCACCGCTTAAGAAGAATGACAAGCGTGACCAAAAATCAGTTTGGTTTCATGCTTGGGAGGTCGACCATGGAAGCCATTTTCTTGGTACGACAACTTATGGAGAGATATAGGGAGCATAAGAAGGACTTGCATATGGTGTTCATTGACTTGGAGAAGGCCTATGATAAGATACCACGGAATGTCATGTGGTGGGCCTTGGAGAAACACAAAGTCCCAGCAAAGTACATTACCCTCATCAAGGACATGTACAATAATGTTGTGACAAGTGTTCGAACAAGTGATGTCGACACCGATGACTTCCCGATTAAGATAGGACTGCATCAGGGGTCAGCTTTGAGCCCTTATATTTTTGCATTGGTGATGGATGGGGTCACAAGGGGTATACAAGGAGATATCCCATGGTGTATGCTCTTTGCGGATGATGTGGTGCTAGTTGACGATAGTCGGACGGGGGTAATTAAATAGGAAGTTAGAGTTATGGAGACAAACCTTGGAATCGAAAGGGTTTAGGCTTAGTAGAACTAAAACCGAGTACATGATGTGCGGTTTCAGTACTACTAGCTGTGAGGAGGAGGAGGTTAGCCTTGATGGCCAGGTGGTACCTCGGAAGGACACCTTTCGGTATTTGGGGTCAATGTTGCAGGAGGATGGGGGTATTGATGAAGATGTGAACCATCGAATCAAAGCCGGATGGATGAAGTGGCGCCAAGCTTCTGGCATTCTCTGTGACAAGAGAGTGCCACAAAAGCTAAAATGCAAGTTCTACAGGACGGCGGTTCGACCCGCAATGTTGTATGGCGCGGAGTGTTGGCCGACTAAAAGGCGACATGTTCAACAGTTAGGTGTGGCGGAGATGCATATGTTGAGATGGATGTGTGGCCACACGAGGAAGGATCGAGTCCGGAATGATGATATACGAGATAGAGTTGGGGTAGCACCAATTGAGGAGAAGCTTGTCCAACATCGTTTGAGATGGTTTGGGCATATTCAGCGCAGGCCTCCAGAAGCTCCAGTGCATAGCGGACGGCTAAAGCATGCGGAGAATGTCAAGATAGAGCGGGGTCGACCGATTTTGACATGGGAGGAGTCCGTTAAGAGAGACCTGAAGGATTGGAGTATCGACAAAGAGCTAGCTATGGACAGGGGTACGTGGAAGCTTGCTATCCATGTGTCAGAGCCATGAGTTGGTTCCGAGATCTTATGGGTTTCACCTCTAGCCTACCCCAACTTGTTTGGGACTAAAGGCTTTGTTGTTGTTGTTGTTGTTGTTGTTGTTGTTGTTGTTTCTACTTACAGCAAAATACTTACTAGTTTTTCAGTTATTCTTTTTGGTTTTAGGTAATAATAATTATAAACTTTTTGTTAGTGCCATAAATTTTCCAATTTGAATAGTTTAAATTTGAATTCTTTGAAATTTGTGTGAATCACTAGTTTGTGATTAACTTCACTATAAAAATAGATTTTTCCTTCTATTTAATATTACTGTGTTTTATCATTATATTCAAAAACAGTTTTTGTTATTTTAGTTTCTAACAAAAAATCTTTATGATAATTCTTTTTGCTTTAAAATTTCTAACAAAAAAAGTTATTTATCATTTTTTTGCTTATAATGTTTTGAATAGAAAATACTTGTATAATTTTAGTTCCATAAATTTTATCTAATTTTAGTCTCAATAATACTAGAGGTTTATAAAAGCTTTTTAGTTGATTCCTTTTGCTATTAGAGTTTCATTAAAGTTGTCTAGTTCATTCTTTTTTCTATTAGAGTTTCATTAAAGTTTTCTGGTTCATTCTTTTAGTTTATTATTTTTCCTATTAGAGTTTAATAAATGTTTTCCACATCATTCTTATTTATATTAGTTCATTCTTTGATCTAAATGACCCTGGAATTCAAAAGCACTTCAGATGAACTCTGAAGAGGTTGAAAATTGTCATGGTATCATCATTTCACCCACATAGCATGTGCTAAAAAGTTGAGAGGGTTACGGCAAAAACTGGATGCACTTCGTGTACAAAAGGGACAATCTCTTTTGAAGTATAGTGGTTTCGGACGAGAACTCATCTGTTACAAAGGGATTTCATTTCTTTGAACTCCAGAGTTTTTGTGTTTTCAAAATGAACCATTCAAATCCACATCATCAATTTGCAACCCTTCTGACTTCATTTGTTATTTTTCATATATTTACTAATTTTTTGAGCTAAATGACTCTGAAATTGAAAAGCACTTCAGATGAACTCTGGAAAATTGGCATGGTATCAATATTTCACCCACATAGCATGTGCTAAAAAGTTGAGAGGGTTACAACAAAAACTGGATGCACTTCGTGTACAAAATGGACAATCTCTTTTGAAGTATCAGGGTTTCGGACGAAAACTCATCTGTTACAAAGGGATTTCATTTTTTAACTTATTTGATCTCCAGACTTTTTGTGTGTTCGAAATGAACCAGTCAAATCCACATCATCAATTTTCAACCCTTTCTGACTTCATTTGTCATTTTTCATGCATTTACTAATTTTTTGAGCTAAATGACCCTGAAATTGAAAAGCACTTCAGATGAACTCTGAAGAGGGTGAAAATTGGCATGGTATCATCATTTCACCTACATAGCATGTGCTAAAAGGTTGAGACAGTTACGACAAACACTGCATGCACTTCGTGTACAAAAGGGACAATCTCTTTCAAAGTATCGGGGTTTTGGACGAAACTCATTTGTTACAAAGGGATTTCATTTTTTTGAACTTATTTGAACACTAGATTTTTTGTGTGTTCAAAATGAACAATCCAAATCCACATCATGAATTTTCACCCCTTTCTGACTATATTTGTTATTTTTCATGCATTTACTAATTTTTGAGCTAAATGACCCTGAAATTGAAAAGCACTGCAGACGAACTCTGAAGAGGTTGAAAATTGGCATGGTATCATCATTTCACCATATAGCATGTGCTACAAAGTTGAGAGGGTTACAGCAAAAACTAGATGCATTTCATGTACAAAATGGACAATCTATTTCGAAGTATCAAGATTTTGGACGAAAACTCATCTGTTACAAAGGGATTTCATTTTTTGAACTTATTTGAACTCCAGACTTTTTGTGTGTCCAAAATGAACCATTCAAAGTCACATCATCAATTTTCAACCCATTCTGACTTCAGTTGTTATTTTTCATGCAGTTACTAATTTTTTGAGCTAAAAGACCCTAAAATTGAAAAGCACTAATGATGAACTCTGAAGAGGTTGAAAATTGGCATGGTATCATCATTTCACCCACATAGCATATGCTAAAAAGTTGAGAGGGTTACGACAAAAACTGTATGCACTTCGTGTACAAAACTGATAATCTCTTTCGAAGTATCAGGGTTTCATATGGAAACATCTATTACAAAAGGCATTTCATTTCTTCACATGTAACTATAGTGATATTCTAGATCTAAGGCATCGTCATAATAGTTGTGGGGAGAAAGTCTTCACTTTTTCTTCGCTTGTGTCCTTTGCTTATTGCGCCATAAGCATGGATATTCTGCATCAGTTAACAGGGTGCTTGGGGCCGCCTTGTCTTTAAAGGGAGGAATTTCATGAAACTTTTCATAATCTTCAGACATGTCTGTCTTGCCCTCCAATGCCACGATGTCTCTTTTTCCTGAAAGAACTATGTGGCGCTTTGGCTCAAGGTATGATGTATTCACTTCCTTATCTTTTCTTTTTGTCAGTTTGGTAGGCATGTTCTTCACATAGAAAACCCGCGCCACATCATTGGCTAGGATGAACGGTTCGTCTGTTTACCCAACATTGTTCAAATCCACTGTTGTCATTCCTTAATGTGGGTCTACATGTACCCCGCCTCCTAATAGATTGACCCATTTGCACTTAAACAAAGGGAACTTAAAATCATGTCCGTAGTCAAGTTCCCATATGTCCACTATGTAACCATAATATGTGTCCTTTCCCCTATTGGTTGCTGCATCAAAGCTGACACCGCTGTTTTGGTTAGTGCTCTTTTGATCTTGGGCAATCGTGTAAAATGTATTCCCATTTATCTCCTATCCTTTGTATGTCAATACAGTCGAAGATGGTCCCCTGGACAATGAGTACAACTCATCAGAAATAGTGTTCTCACCTCTGAGACGTGTTTCCAACCAACTGCTGAAAGTCCTGATGTGTTCACATGTAATCCAGTCATCACACTGCTCCGGGTGTTTGGAGCGTAGATTGTTCTTGTGTTCATCGACATACGGGGTCACCAAGGTAGAGTTCTGTAGAACTATGTAGTGTGCTTGAGACGAAGAATGTCCGTCCCTACATATTATTGAGTCCCCTCCAAGCGTGCCTTTTCCAGTCAGTCTCCCCTCATACTGTGACTGAGGGAGACCAATTTTCTTAAGGCCAGGAATGAAGTCAACACAAAACCCAATGACATCCTCTGTTTGATGGCCCATGGAGATGCTTCCTTCTGGCCTAGCGCGGTCACAGACATATTTCTTTAGGACTCCCATGAACCTCTCAAACGGGAACATATTGTGTAGAAATATAGGGCCCAGAATGACAATCTCGTCGACTAGATGAACTAGGACGTGCGTCATGATATTGAAGAAGGATGGTGGGAACACCAGCTCGAAATTGACAAGACATTGCGCCACATCACTCCTTAGAGTTGGTAGGATTTCTGGATTGATCACCTTTTGAGAGATTGCATTGAGGAATGCACATAGCTTCACAATGGCTAATCGAACGTTTTTCGGTCGAAGCCCCCTCCATGCAACCGGAAGTAGTTGCGTCATAATCACGTGGTAGTCATGAGATTTTAGGTTCTGAAACTTTTTCTCTGGCATATTTTGTCAGGACCCCGATTCTAAGTCACACCGATCTAGCCTGTAACACCTCATATCACTTTGCGGCCTCACGCACGGTATTCCCACGGGTGTCGCCTTACCATGGCCCGGGACCGTTTGCGCCTTTTGGCTCACGTATATGATAGTGTCGCTAGCATCCATATGACAGAGAATCCGGGCCGGGATGACTAGTCGTGAACCCAAAGTGGCACTAACTTACGGGGACAGGCATACATGAATCAACATCGAGCATGTCGGTCAGCAGCGTGCGAATCCGGGCTATAGCATTGGGCTAACAGGACTCCGGTGAACCATGCTGTAGCAGGCTAGGCAGGACTCCGGATGTCACCGCGTGACATTTCCCCGAAGGGACAGACACAGGAACGAAGGGAATCACATGCCGGCCAGTCAAGTGCTCCGAAGCAGTAGTGCTGGGCTAGCAGGACTCCGGTGAACCGGGCTGTAGCGGACTACTATGGCTCATGGAAGCACAAGACTACATTTCCCCATAAGAGAGGCTACCAAGGATAAACAACTAGGTTGTCGGATCCCACACATACCAAGCATTTCAATCATACACACAATATGCTCAATATGTGCAATACAACATGGCATCACAACAAGACTCTACGACTCGTAATATTTATTCATTAGGCCCCGAAGAGCCAGATAATACAAACATGGGTCTCATGACCCAACATTCAGAGCATACAAGTCAAAGCATATGCGGAAGCTTAACATGTCTGAGTACAGACATCTACAAATGAAAAAGGCTGAGAAGCCTAACTATCTGCCAGATCCTGCCGAGGGCACAAGATCGCAGCTGAGGTAACAAGCTAAACGTCGAAGTCCACATGGAACTACTAGTGAGACTGAAGTCTCTCTACAAAAACATAAAATAAACAAACGTGAGTACAAATGTACCCGGCAAGACTTACATCAGAACTAACTACATATGCATCGGTATCAACAAAGGGGTGGTGGAGTTTGACTACAGCAAGCCAGCTTTGACTCGGTGGCTATCCTGAACTACGACTGCAAGTAACTCTTTGAGGTGGCGCACATGAGTCCACATATTCACCATATCAATACTCCACTATGGATCTGCTCCCGTCTCCATATGAGAACGCCATCCATAGCACTCACGCTTATCTTGCGCATTTTAGAGTATCCACTTTCACTTGTCTATGAACTATGTAAGGGGTCCAAGTTTCCATATCCAAGGAATCCGGCTATTCGAATAGATAATGATAACCCTGCAGGGGGGTACTTCTTCACACACGCTCTCGCCACTTACCACCATGTACACATCGTGTATCTCAACAACCTTCAAGCGGAAGCCTGGCGAGGGAGTCGGCCACGACCTGACTAACCAACAAGTCTCTAGTCCAGGTTTATCGCCTATTCGGGTTCCATCCGCATGGAGATCCGACCGGGGTGTCGCTCACAGCCCCAAACGATGTGTACCGGATTCCCAAGCCCACCATCCGGGTGCCACTTGGTACACCGGGCCACTGTGCCTAGTCTGTCCCAAGCCCACCTGTACCGGGTGCCACTTGTTAGACTAACACTACCTACAAACACCAGAAACTAGTTGCAACTCCTGGACAGAGATCAGGTTGATTAATAAGTCGAGAGGGGCACTTGAGCATTCTAATGCGTGGTAGTAGTTGTTCATGGATCACCAACACAGAACTCAGTTCCTAAGGACGGCTGCAATGAGACAACCCACCATGTACTCCTACATGGCCTCTCACCACTACCTTTACCAAATCGTGTTCACACACATAGCTCTCAACAGTAGGACATGTTCACCACATTCCAATTCATCCCCGATGAATTAGACCTGACTCAACTCTAAGCAGTAGCAGACATGACAAACAAACATGAATGAGTAGGCACATCAGGGCTCAAACAACTCCTACTCATGCTAGTGGGTTTCATCTATTTACTGTGGCAATGATAGGTCATGCAGAGGAAAGGGGTTCAACTACCGCAGCATGTAACAGTTGAAACGTTGTTGTCCTAATGCAGTAAAAGAGAGAAGGAGCAAGAGAGTGGGATTGTATCTGAATGAACAAGGGGGTTTTGCTTGCCTGGCACTTCTGAAGATAGTATAGTTCTTCATCGGTGTAATCGATCAAATCATCGGAACCACGTCTATCGAGAGGGGACAAACACTGGCAATTGAGAAAGAACACAATCAATGCATTGCAACAATATGATGCATGATCATGACATGGCAATATGCTGTGATTTGAGCTAATGCATCTAGCTATGATTTAAATGAAGTTGGTTTGAATACATGATTTAAATTCCAACACCATATATGATTATTTAAATGACTTCTAGTTGTTTTGTCCAAAACAGAGGACAAACATTGTTCAAACATGCATGAAAATGGTACAGATGGATTCCTTGAATTATTCTGATAATTATCCATATATAATTTATTTAATTCTAAGCTATGGTTGATTTTCTATGATTTTTAGAAGTTTTAAACATTTTCTGAATATAAATAAATCATTTAGATTTATTTAAAATCCAGAAAAACATTACTGCATCAGGATGACATCGGCGTGACATCATCAGGTCAACAGGGGCTGACCAGGGTCAAACCTGACCCGTGGGTCCCACACGTCAGTCTCACAGTGCTGGCTCGAGTCACAGACAGGTTGGACCGGTCAAAAGCCACGTCAGCAAAGTCAATGCTGACAAGTGGGTCCCACTGGGTTATGAACTAATCTAAACAAAAAATCAAATTAAGCTAAACAGGTACATGGCCCCACATGGCAGTGGCTCTAGGGTGTTTAGCCGGGTCATTAGTGCGAACTAAACTAGCGCCACGTCAGCAAAACGCCGGCGACCAAACGCACGGTGGTGGCGCACCGGAGTTGCTCGGAACAACGCTATAGAGCACCGTTTCACGCGTGGTTTGCGGCTACGGCGAGCTGGGGGTGTGGCGCATCTTCTGGGGAAATCGCCAGGAGCCGGGGTGGCCTATAGAGACGGCAGAGACGACAGAGGCGGCGGCCGGAGTTCGGCCTCCAGCGGGCGCAGCGTTGCAGCTAGCTAGCGAGGGAACGGAGGGGCGTTCGGGGTTGCTATACGCTCCAGAGGGACTCTAAGCAGCACAGAGTGACTAGGGGAGCTCGGCGATGTCGCGGCTGTCGGCCATGGTGGGCGGCATTGCGGGAGCTCGGTGTGCAGCAGCTATGGGACGAGCTAGAGCTTGGAGGTAGGGGGTAAACGTAGAGGAGCTCACGGCGATGCGGCAGGGTAGGTTAGCGGCCTCGGGGACGCTCTGGACGAGGCGAATTGACGGAGTTGATCTCCGGGCACCGGAGGTGAAGACGACGACGCTCCGGTTGATTGGGGCCTCTTCTGCTCGCGTGCGTTGGGTGTGTTGCTCCAGGGGTCGTGGCGGAGCTCGGCGAAGCGGAGAGGGAGCGAGGGAGTGGCTGTGGCCGTGGTGGAGCTCATCAGTGGCGGCGGCGCGGTTTGGTGAGGTGGGGAACAGTGAGGGAGAGGGAACCATAGGAGGAGGGGATCGGTGCGGGGCTTCGTCCACGTCCCCTGGGCGTTGCGCGAAGGCCACGGGGGCGTGAGGCAGGCAGGGAGGAGGTGGCTGCCTCAGCGCGCGCCGTGCCCGCCTTCGCCTCTGCATACTGGCAGAGGTTGAGGACGACTGGCGAGTCGCCAGGTGGGCTGGCCCGGCTAGAGGAATTGGGCCAGGTAAGTGGGCTGACAGGTAAACTCTCCACTACTACAAAAACAGCTATAGCCAATATGGACACTAATGGCGCACTATACATGTGGTGCGCCATTACTAAATACTAATGGCGCACCATGTGTTGGTGCGCCATTAGTGTGCAAATACTAATGGCGCACCACATCCACGGTGCGCCATTAGTAAATTTTTTTTTAATTTTTTCAAAACTACTAATGGTGCACCGTGGGAGTGGTGTGCCATTACTAGTTCAACTAGTAATGGCGCACCACTCCCACGATGCGCCATTAGTAATTATGTTTCAAAAAAATTCAATTATTTTTATTTTTATTTTTTAGACTACTAATGCCGCACCGTGGGAGTGGTGCGCCATTACTAGTTGAACTTGTAATGGCGCACCATCCCACGGTGCGCCATTAGTAACTTGGCCATCACTTTCACCGAATGCACCCCCCCCCCCCCCCCCCCCGTGGACCGCCTTTTCAATTTTAAAAAATAAAAAAATGATGGAAATGTCAAAAAAATAAAAGAAAATAAGTTTCCCATGTGATATGTGGTCTAGTTGTTGTGAAAATTTACAAATATGAATTTCGACTTTATTTGCGAAATCTCTCGAGAATTTGTAAAATGGGCATAACTTTTGCATACGAACTCGGATGAAAAAGTTTTTTATATGAAAAATAATCTACTCGAAAAGTTACATCCGAATTTAACTAGGCGAACACCGTTAAACATTTTCAAAATCCTCAAAAACCTAATAGAAAAAAAGATACGGGGCTTTTAAGATCTGGAGAGGCAAAAAAATTCAAAAAAAATCAAACTTACTAATGGCGCACCTACCCATGGTGCGCCATTACTATCTTCCCGCCTTCAAAATTCAAAATAAGTCAGAAAATAAAAATAAAAAAGTTACTAATGGCGCACCTGCCCATGGTGCGCCATTAGTATCTTCCCGCCTTCAAAATGCAAAATAAATAAAAAAATAAAAATAGTAATGGCGCACCTGCCCGCGGTGCGCCATTACTATGCCGTATATATGGCTGGGTGTGGTCCTCTCCTCCTTACCTCTTCATTCTCCTCCTCCACTCCACCTCTCATCCACTCCATCTCCTTCTCTCCTCCACTCCATCTTCCCTTCTCTCCTCCATACTACCCTCCTCCTCTCCGGCGACCTCCTCCTCCTCCTCTCCGACGACCTCCTCCTCCCTCCTCTCCTCCCCTCCCCTCCCCTGACGATTTCTCCTCCCTCGTCTCCGGTGAGCTCCTCCTCCCTCCTCTCTGGTGAGCTCCTCCTCCCTCCTCTCCGATGAGCTCCTCCTCCCTCCTCTTCGGTGAGCTCCTCCTCCCTCCTCTCCTCCCATCCCCTCATGGTTTCTCCTTCCTCCTCTCCGATGCTCCGGTGAACTCCTCTCCGGCGACCTCCTCCTCCTCGTCTCCAGCGAACTCGTCTTCGGCAAAAGAACATGGCAAAAGAACATACAAGATCCAAAAATAGGAACAAAATTTGAAATAATATCGCCAAAAAACAAGCAAAAAAACGAGCAAAAAATGGGCGAAAAAATCACGATCGAGATCCAAATTCAAAATTCAAAAATAGCAATGGCGCATGGTGGGGGTTAGATGGTGCGCCACTACTATTTTCCCGCCTTCAAAATTCAAAAATACTAATGGCGCACCGTGGCCTATACTAATGGCGCACTAGTGTCCTATACTAATGGCGCACCAGTGGTGCGCCATTAGTATACCAGATACTAATGGCGCACCAGTGGTGCGCCATTAGTAAAAAATACTAGTGGCATGGTACTAGTGGTGCACTAGTAGTGCGCCATTAGTAGGCAAAACTGGTGTGCCACTAGTAGGCCTTTTCCTAGTAGTGCTCTCTCTCACTTCTATTCTGTTTGTTTCTGCTTTCTATTTTTCCATAATTGTTTTGACTTAAGTAAAATGCTAAGGCATTTTCAAAAACCTTGAAAATATTTCCAATAGCCCTCAACCACTTTCAGAATTATTTGGGCATTTTAATTATTTATAGCAATTAAATGCCCAAATTCAAATAATTTATGAATTCATTCAAAAATCCAAAGTGACCTAGGAAAATGTGCACCATTTTTGGCAGAGGTTCTAGACCAATTCAAAAATGATGAACATTTCCAAAGGAATTTTGGGTTCATTGAAAATGATTTTTTTATTTGAACCTAGTTGGATTCATCTGTGCTAGGGTTTCAACAGTCCCTAATTCAAATTCATTGAAATTTAAACATGATGCACACATGACTAGCTAGTCTAGGTCAAGGTAAAGGTAGGGATGTGACAACTCACCCCTACTAAACAAGAATATCGTCCCGAGATTCAAGACGTGAGGTAAGAAGGAAGAGGGTCACAAAACTATTAAAATCTTCTAGATCCAACTGCCCATCTCGAGGATGTTGATTTATTGTGTCATCTTGATCTTGACGTCTTTGCTTTCGGGATCTTCATCCAACATGATGACGGTAGAAGAAATTCTACAGGAATCAATCGCCTCGAAGATCGAGCACTCAAGATCAACTCATGGAGTGACATATAAAACATCTCTTGAGCTGAGACACGAAACACACATCAGGGGTGATCGAAAGAAGCGGATGATAAAGGTTCAATTTGGTAGGCAACAATTCCACGCTTAAGTAGGAGGGTGCATGGTTTCGAAGTAGCGAGGAGATAATTGTCATGATATCATAACGAGACATCTTAAGGAAGGTGACTCGCAGAAATATTCCCTTAAGTGGAAAAAAGAATTACTTTTGATTCATAGATCATTGAAACTCTTCATACCAGCCTAAGGCAATCATAATTGATCGTTTGAGAGAGTTCGAAAGAATGGCATACTCAAACTAGGATTGATGATGTGGACTATCTTGTTGAAGACAACGTAATGGATGATTTGCGTATCATCGGAGATGGATGGGACCCATGGTAGGACCACTTTTGAAGATGATCCTAAACAACAATTACCGAGAGGACAACCCATGGGAATTGGCACAATGGCGGTGCAAGCTGAGAACAAAATGCAACTGTTGGGAATGTTCCAACCATCATATCTTCCTGAGATTTAGATCTGGTTAGAAACAGGATACTTCAGACTCACATGTCTGAAAAGAAGAGTTGCAACACAAATCGACGAGATAATGTTGCAAGACTCTCAGTAGATGAACTATGATAGCAAGCTCCAAAACATGAGCTGGTTCTGCTACATAAATGTGAACACGCTGTTCCAGACAAGCATGACCACATAATAGTCTTACAACAAAACACTATCAAGTTCTGGAGGGGAACCATGAATGAGGGTAGCGAAGTCCTAACATAAGTCATGATTCTTAAGAAGGAACTTCTTCACCTTGAACAAATCAATCAGTGGCTTGGCGTGCTTGGAAATACATTTGGAATGGAGGTATCTAATCTCACAAACCAATGTATACTTCGCACATGCATGACTGACTTGGGATGATTCTAAAGGAAGCAACATTAACTCTCTCGAATTCACGATGGCAACTTGCATCAAATACACATGTGTAAGAGGAAGTCACTTCTTTCATCCAAACATATGCTTCATGAATGGAACATGAAGGCATTGTTTACAAAGTTTCCAACACTAGCTAAATGCTTAATGCGAATCATGGGGGAGACAAGATGCTGCTGATGGGCTCAACAGCAACTCATCAGAATTTCCATATCACTGGACTTCCACCATTATGTGAACAAAGCGATAGTATTGGTCAGACCAAAAGATGTAATGGTGTATGCTTGAGGGATCAACCACGAGTAAGACAACATTACAAACATCGTTGGTTCTGATTTGACTTGATGACTGCCCATACTGAAGTCAAAGTTTTGACAAGGCAATAGATCCAACAACTGATCATGTGGACCAATGGATGGAGATATCATCTTTCTTCAACACACACACACACAAAAGATATCCCTTAACATGAACTAAGTCAGACAAGATTTTATCTTCCAACTCTCCAAGTTGTTGTTTGGCTTAACCAACTAGCTCAGGGGTATCCAACACAGATTCCTGGAGAATGGCTGGTTTACAAGAAACCAACTTGATCACGAACTCCACATATCGGTCAGGGGACGACCTAGTGATACTTCCGTGAAGATATCCGGAAAATCATGAACCACCGATATGTTAATAAGATCGAGAACAATCTTGCTTTTTAGGGCAAGATGATATGATGAAATGAGTGAGGGATTGAATAACCCTAACTCATTGATCGAAGAGTGCACCAGAAATAAGGACTAGGTAGCACAATCTATCCTAGAATGATGATTCAATAACCAGCACGCTAAGAATGAGAGTATTGTCCATTAACTACCAAGAAACAAGGTTGCTAGGAGTATTGATTTCACACCTCACAGTTCACTTATCGGCAATCTTACAACAACACGGGACCGAGGAATGAATAATGATGGCGAGAAGTATCACCCTATCAAGAATTCATAAGAGGTGGTGCAATTCTCATGACATTCTTGACAATAAGATGGTAACACTTCAAGGTAGAACAGAGCAAAAGCTGGATTGGCATTTTGATCTGTGGAATACAATTGCTTTGATCCAATCCTAGATATGGATGAGGTTCTGGAGTTTGTTTTCTCCTAGTCATTGTGGAGTAGAATGGCTTGATGGACCACAAGAATAATAGACTTTGATGAACGAATGCAATGATATACCCTCGACTATCAATTGATAGACGATGGTCAGAAACAACTAAGGAGGGACAACTCAAGGAACATATATCTTTCTGAGTTGTGGATGCATAGATTAGTATGTCGAGCAAAGCTCAACATTTCTTCCGGATAACCCATGTATAAAGGTAGAACTAGCAGATTCACAATGTAGAACGAAGAACTCATCAGGAGCACTCTTATTGTGATCTTTTGGTTCAAAAGAACTTCTGCCATAAGCAGTCCATGGTACTTGGAAGAAGAAAATACCACGGGCCTCGAGGACTATCCCAAAGGTTACTAATATTCTAAAGGAACTAGCAAACACTATCAACATAAGGTAAGTTGAGTCAATCTTGGGTCAGGAACCCAAGAGTAGAATACCTACTACTAAATGGCATCATGGGATGCTTTCGAGAACAATGGCCAGAATCATCACACCGGGAATACAAAGCATTGCTAGATTACTAGGTGACTCTCTAAGACACCTAGGGTCATAATAGTAGCTCGAACATATATGTCAAGACAACAGAGTACCTCAACTCATTGATTAGTGTGCTTATTCTGACTAAAAGGACATCGGGAACGGAAAGAAAGGATTTGCAAATGCATCAGATTGTTTAGAAACCTGTGATGACTCGGACAACATAACGGCTGTAAATGCTCAAAGATATTTGAGTCATCCTGCAAAATGATGGCATAGCCACTCAACATCATAGTAACAAGGTTCTGAGGCCAGCTATGAACATACGGATGTAGTAGAAGCTGAACTAAGACTTGAACTCAACAATCCTAGGCAACTACGGTTTAGTAACATGTCATCCTGAGAGATAGAAGAGAAGCCTAGTTCTTAACCCCGTAGAAAAGATAAGATGACTCAGATGAGAAGGTCATGATGATAAGGAGTAAAAAGAGCCTTACGTTCCCATCCACAATCGATTCCCTTATATAACTAAAGCATTTCTAGACACGACTTCGACCAACTTGGCTTGGTAATCCTACAGGCAATCAGGCTCTGATACCAAAGCTGTCAGGAGGCCATGGTGCGAGCTCAGCTACTACCGAGGTTCCCGCCAGCACCCGAGCAGATGGATGAGTGGCGTGCCACGATCCAAAGCATGCTTGGTTTAGCCGAAGCTGGGGGCTCACGATGAGCTTGCCCACTACAACATCCCCAAACAACAGCCACCGCCTGCTGTCGTTGTTAAAACCAGCGGATATCGGGTAGGGGGTTCACGAACTTTGCATCTAGGATTGATGGTAACAGGAGATGGGGTACATGATGTTTACCCAGGTTCGGGCCCTCTCTATAGAGGTAATACCCTATGTCCTGCTTGATTGATCTTAATGAATATGAGTGTTACAAGAGTTGATCTACCACGAGATCATAATGGCTAAACCCTAGAAGCCTAGCCTGTATGACTATGGTAATGAGTATCCTTTCCAGACTAACCCCTGCGGCTTATATAGACACCGGGGGGATCTGGGGTTACATAGAGTCGGTTACATAAGAACGAATCTTCATAGTCGGTCGCCAAGCCTGCCCTCCACGCCAAGTAGAGTCCAATCCGGACACGGGTACGGTCTTCTGCCGTCATGTCTTCACAGCCCATCAGTCCGGCCCATGAATAATAGGCCAGACGCCCGAGGACCCCTTAGTCCAGGACTCCCTCAGTAGCCCCTGAACCTGGCTTCAATGACGAGGAGTCCGGCGCGCAGATTGTCTTCGGCATTGCAAGGCAGGCTCCCCCTTCCGAACTCCTAGTTGATCTTCAGATGTGATGATTGTATGTGGACTTGTATACAAAAATGCAGAGGACATAATATTTTACGAGTTCAACCCATTGACCACTTTTTGGTGATATGACACCATGCCTGCCCAGCCACTACTTGCGAACCGTTTTAGCTGGCTCGTCGCCCCATGTCCAAAGACGTGGCTTTATTGGCGTGTCTTATCCAAGCGGAGATCGTGCCTCCTTTTTTAAGGGATTCCTGTCAACACGGACGTGGGTAACTGTAACGCGCCAAGACCGATGCTCGAGAAGACTTCCATCAGTTCCGGGCTTCTCCGTGTGTTTGATTTTTGCTTGCTCCTTTTATTTTTGCATTGCATCATGTCATCATGCCATCATGTCATAAATCTTTTGCATCTCAACTAAATAAATTGTGTGGATCTTCGATCCATTTAAATCGAGGGAAGAGTGACTTCTCTTTATAACATATCCTCCCGATATTAGGGAGCTATATTAAATATTCCATTTTCGGAATCATGCATGAACACACTCGCAAATAATCGCATGTCTTTTCTGCTTCGTGTTTGCTCCTCAAACTTCGCCCATAAATTCTTTTATCTTTTTCTAGAGGTCTACCAAAAATCTCAACATTTTGGGACCTTTCTAACGCCCACTTCTTATTCGAACTCATTTGAATTTAATTCAAATGAGTTCGAATCCAAAATTTTTACACATGTCCATTTATACTTTGCTTGGATCAAGATCATTATTGCGAGTCCAGTAAAATTATCCCCATGCCCAGTTTCCACCCCTACCTCTCTTTCTTATCCTTCCCTTTTCTGTTTTGCCTTAAAATGGGAAAAGAGAGATATTTAGGCGGAGAGGTGGCCTGCACCACTGCCCACCTGGGCCTCCCAATGGCCAACAGCCACACCAGTTGGCCAAGGCCCAGCCGGCGCCCTTCCCACTGGGTAAGCTCCAAGGCCCAGTCTTTCCCTTGTTAACCCTAAGCCCACCTAACCTAGAGCCCAATCCCTCCTGTCGATCTCCCCCTCTTTCCCTCGATCCCTCACCGCCGCCAGGAGCCATCTCCCTCGAACCCCTCCTTCTCCGCTCGTTCCTCCTACAACGCCACCTCCCACGCACGCGCTCGCAGAGACAGGAGCCCGATCCCCTCGCTCTTCCTCCCCTCGTCTCCCTCTCCTCTCTCCCACCTTGAGCCAGGGAAGAGCCCCAGCGCCCAATCCTCTCCAAGCCGCCGGTCACTGGACCTCACCTGGCCTTCCTCCACCACCACTGCTGGCCTGCTTCCCCTCCTGCAACCTCGTCCCCGACGCCAGCCAGAGCCATGCCACCACCTTGCTTCGTCGCCCGCGACCTCCTCCTCCTGGCTCTGCTCCGGCCCGCCTAGTCCCATCGCCTCAAGTGCCTCAAGTCCCGCGCCCGAGCCCTCTGCTCGAGCAGGAGCTCCACCTCCCTTGTTCTGTGCCAAGTCCGATGCCATCCGCTTCGTCATGTTGCTGCTCTTCCCATTGACCGCATCGACCTCCCCTGCTCCATTTGGTGGACCACCAGGCTGCCCTCTCCTTCCCCTGCGTAGGAGCTCACAGCCACCACCATGCGCCGCCATGTACCTCAACCGCCGCTGGTTTCGGTGACCCGCCAAGGCCGGTTACAACCCGTGTACCACTACTAACTCCAAGACTTACGAGAACATCTTCCTGGAACGACAAGTACCACGACGATCGTTGTTTCGCCAAGCACACCTTTGGATACGCCAAGACCCAGACCATCATGTACCCCGACATCGATGACCCTCAAGTCCGTCTACGTGGTGATGCGCAAAGTACCTTTACCGCCATCTTCGGAATCCCAAGAATGCCAAGTACCTCGATGCCCGATGCCTAGAACGACTACCATTGCCGAGACCCTTGAACCAAAAACTTCAAGTTCAACTATGTCACAAGAACGAGACCGGCGGGTCCGAAGACACCAAGTACCACGACAACCCCGAAGGGAGTCGAATTCATCAAGTCCACCTTCGAAACGTGTACCCCTACATGGCTATGAAATGCGTACCACTACCATCGACCCTCGAAGACCCCGCGGACGACAAGTTCCTCGTTGTGACCCTGAACACCTACGGGGTGTGTACAATTACAAAACGAGAACGTCTACTTCCACTACTTCCTCTACACCGACTCAAACCGCTCTGATAATGCACGCTTCAGAGGTATAAGGTCGAGACGACCGCCGTGGACAAATGTTGCGTGATGTATGAGTTGCACCCTATGTTTGCAGCATGCCCGAGTTGTCACTTGCTCGGTCCTCCTCTCCTACCGCTAACTCGTGGGAACCCGGTTACCGAGATCACCCCACCATCTTGCACGACACGCTCCCATCACACTTCCTTTTGCACCGGCATCTCAATTGAGTTACCGAAAACCGATACGTTGTCGTGGCATCACTTTCAAATTCGTTGTCGTGGCACCCCTTACATTTCCGCCACGATGACAATGCTTCATATCATGCTCTTGCCAACTTTTCCAAATTGCATAAAACTTGCTAATGTCATCCGCATCATGTTAATAACATTTAAATGGTTAAAATTGTTGTTTGCTTTAAATTGCTAAATGCACATGAGGATTTACCGGAATTGTTGTTTGATCTTTCCGGCCTCATTTAAAATGCCTAACTGTGTATTTTACTCATGCTTCACCTCTTGCCATGTTAACCGGGAGTGAACTAAATAATTGATGTGGTGTTTCGTCAATATGCAACTCGTTGCATATTAAGCTCCAGTTAATTTGTAGAATTGCTTGTGCACTTTGCCATGCCATGCCTCATTAAACCGGACATGCATCATACCTGATTGTGCATCATCCATGTTTATGTGGTGGTTGTTTACTATGTTTGCTTCTTTCAGGGTTGCTTCCCTCGTTAGCTACGGTTCCGTTCCGCAGTTGTGAGGATTCGTTCGAGTACGACTATTTGCCTTCTTCATGGACTCGTTCTTCTTCCTTGCAGGATCTCAGGCAAGATGACCATACCCTCGAAATCACTTCTATCTTTGCTTGCTAGTTGCTCGCTCTTTTGCTATGCCTATGTTGTGATACCCACCACTTGCTATATCAGGCCTCCCAAATTGTCATGCCAAGCCTCTAACCCACCTTGTCCTAGCAAACCGTTGTTTGGCATATGTTACCGCTTTGCTCAGCAATTCTTATAGTGTTGTTAGTTGCAGGTGAAGATTGGAGTTTGTTCCATGTTGGAACATGGATATGTTGGGATATCACAATAGATCTTATTTAATTAATGCATCTATATACTTGGTAAAGGGTGGAAGGCTCGGCCTTATGCCTGGTGTTTTGTTCCACTCTTGCCGCCCTAGTTTCCGTCATACCGGTGTTATGTTCCTTGATTTTGCGTTCCTTACACGGTTAGGTTATAATGGGAACCCCTTGACAGTTCGCCTTGAATAAAACTCCTCCAGCAAGGCCCAACATTGGTTTTACCATTGCCACCTAGCCTTTTCTTTCCCTTGACTTCTGCAGACTCAAGGGTCATCTTTATTTAAATCCCCGGGCCAGTGCTCCTCTGAGTGTTGGTCCAACCTGTCAGCTGCCCTTGGTCACCAGGGGCAACTCTGGGCTGGCCTACCGGAACCTTGGACAATCCGGTGTGCCCTGAGAACGAGATATGTGCAGCTCCTATCGGGATTTATCGGCACATTCGGGTGGCTCTGCTGGTCTTGTTTTACCATTGTCGAAATGTCTTGTAACCGGGATTCCGAGTCTGATCGGGTCTTCCTGGGAGAAGAAATATCCTTCGTTGACTATGAGAGCTTGTGATGGGCTAAGTTGGGACAACCCTGCAGGGATTTGAACTTTCGAAAGCCGTGCCCGCGGTTATGGGCAGATGGGAATTTTTTAATGTCCGGTTGTAGAGAACTTGACACTTGACTTAATTAAAATGCATCAAACGCGTGTGTAGCCGTGATGGTCTCTTCTCGGCGGGGTCCGGGAAGTGAACACGGTGTTGGAGTTATGCTTGAACGTATGTAGTTTCATGATCACTTCTAGTTCACGACCGTGCTTTGCCTTCTCTTCTCGCTCTCATTCGCGTAAGTTAGCCACCATATATGCTAGTGCTTGCTGCAGCTCCACCTCATACCTTTTCCCTACCCATAAGCTTAAATAGTCTTGATCGCGAGGGTGTGAGATTGCTGAGTCCCCGTGACTCATAGATTACTTCCAAAACCAGTTTGTAGGTGCCGATGATACCATGCAGGTGACGCAACCGAGCTCAAGGAGGAGCTCAATGAAGATCATATTCGTTGAGTTGTCTCGTTTCCAGTTTATCAGTAGTGGAGCACAGTTGGGGCGATCGGGGATCTGTAGCATTAGGAGTAGTCTTCTTTTATTTTGGTTCCGTAGTCGGACCTTGTTTGTATCTGGTTGATGTAATGCTTTATTCATGTGTTGTGTGAAGTGGCGATTGTAAGCCAACTATGTACCTCTTTTCTTATTCAGTACATGGGATGTGTAAAGATTACCCCTCTTGTGACATTGCCTTCAATGCGGTTATGCCTCTAAGTCGTGCTTCGACACGTGGGAGATATAGCCGCATCGAGGGTGTTACAAGTTGGTAATCAGAGCCTTCCCCGACTTAGGAGCCCCCTGCTTGATCGAATCATTGGCGTTGTTGAGTCTAGAAAAATGTTTTGAGTTTTTTAGGATTATATATATCGGAGAGTAAGATTATTTTTACTCATCAGTCCCTTCGTCACTCTGGTGAGGCATCCTGACGTAGAGTTTTGACTCTTCTCTTCTCAAATTTCACTAAAAAATTTAGGATCACGCGGCTATCTTGGAATTATTCCGATGGTTTTGTGACGAGAACATTGTTCTTGGTGCCTCCTGACATTTAGGGGTTGTGGCAATGTCCCGAGGAGTTGAGCTTCGAGGTGTTGTCGTCACAATTTTATCGTTGCAGTTCTGGAATACCTGAGTTTCGCCGACATCAAAAATCTCTTTTATGCAGTTGTTGGTGAGATAACCTCGACGCCACCCTGTACTGGGGCGGGAGTTCGGGAGTATTTCCATAACTCGTATAACGGATGCTTTTCGAAGGTTGAGGTAAACGATTTCCGAAGGTTTAATGGTTATGTGTTGAAGGATGGATACAGCTGGATGTAGGTTTTGTTAGTTTTGGGTCAGATTATTATGCTTGCCCTGTATCCCCAACACCTAATTGCATAACCGGAAAGTTTCGGGAGTTTATAAGTGGGAATTCAAGTAGCTCTTAGGATATCTTTCCAACAGATGTATGATATAAAATTGGGGTTCGATGTCTAGTGGTCCGGCTATCCATGGTTGGTTTTACAGTGGTCTCGTTGTGTCTTAAGGAGTCCTTGGCTATGCTGACTCGGGGATGCTTCGTATGTCATGTGCACTGCCTTGTACATGATGGTGTTGTACGACCGAGCCCGTGTAGGCCCCACCACGAAAACTTCGGACGAAATCTCTATCATATGTTTGTTCCGGCTTATTCTGCAAGCCAATTCTTTGTTTAGTTTTTGTTGTGGTATTCAAGTTGCTTCGAAGTCAAGTGTTGATTCCATACCTTTCCTAAGCAGTGTTCTCATACTTCTATGTGAATACCAATCCTTCTTGATCATCGAGGTTGTCTTTTCAATTCTTTCCAATCGGTGTTTGTTTCATCCGTCTCCAAGTTGCCTTTGTTTTTCCTGCCCTCCCATCCTTTTTCTTCTTCAATGACTCAGATTTCTTAATCAAGTATCATCTTATTGATGAGAAGTCTCTCCATTATTTTCCTGCAATGTTCTTATCCGGTGATTCTCAGGAAGATGCGTACGGAGCTTCAAGTTCATCATTATTCGTTCTTTTTCTTCTCCAGTGGATTAAATTCAAGCTTTGGTTTTGAGCATAGTCTTTTCTTTTGCCCAATGCTTTCTCGTGCCGGTGCACCTCTTAATCATCCACTTCTCGCTATTCAATTGTTCCGGAGTGCTGAAGATATCTCGAAGAATCATGTTTCCACTCTGCATTCGTTCTAGATTTTTCGAGGATGTTATCTCATTCAAGCCATTTAATTCAACTGGTGCAATCTCTCTTTTGAAGCAATCGTTTCAACTGAGTTTTTCTCTTGAGTGGGCCCTAACCCACATGTCTTTTCCCAGAATCTTACCTGACTCTTCTAATCTTCCCGGAGTTACTCTCAAGTTATTTTCGAAGTTTGACGTAAGAATGAATTATCATCAGTCATAGGTATTTCTCAAAGATCGGTCTGATTCTTTTCATCGTTTGGCTCAACCTCTCCGCTTCTGATTCTTCCGGAGTGTCTAAACAATTCTTGATGGTGTTTCCATCGTCATCCTCGAATTTTGAAGACCGAGGAAGAGTTTCTCTTCAATCATATTTGTTCTCGTGAAGATTCTTAGTTCAAGCGTGATGCCATCCTCTCATAATTGTTTTCCATTGTGAGAATTCTTTTCAACCATCCGGAAAAATTCAGGAGTCTTTTTAGTTTGTTTCTTCGGAGCCCATCATATCAAAAGTATCCATTCTAGCTTTCAGCTCTCGTTTTCCAATCATACCGGTGCATCATTTAAATATCCTCTAATCAGTTCATGATCTCTCTGTTCTCATGTATTTATAATCTCTCAAGTTTCTTCGTTCTTTTATAATTCTTCCCGGTGTTTTCCTTATCTTTTCTTTGTTCATTTTCAATTCTTACGGTGGTCCATTCAAGATTACTCTTCTCTGGGTTTCTTATTAATTCATTCGTTGTTTCCAAATCACACCGGCGTTCCATCAAGACCTTCCCAAGTTTACGATATATCTATCCTTTATCTTTTCCAATAAGAAGGAGTAGTATGCCAAATCCGTTGCTCGTCATCAATTTAATTGATGAAGGATGCGCATAATGTAATTTTTATTCTTGTTTCATCCAAGTGATTAATTCCTAATTCCGGAGGTTCATCAAAATTCTTGATTTCATTTGTTTCATCTTTTTTTCCCGGAGTTCCAAGCTCTCTCAATTTTCTCATCATGAACATCCATCTAATCATTGCAAGGCTTCACCCTGTGTTTTCAACTTCACTTTCCTT
Source organism: Triticum aestivum (assembly GCF_018294505.1). Lineage (NCBI taxonomy): Eukaryota > Viridiplantae > Streptophyta > Magnoliopsida > Poales > Poaceae > Triticum > Triticum aestivum. The sequence goes on along the minus strand of NC_057803.1, from coordinate 205,266,017 downwards.
CCATTTGTCATCCTTTCGTTTACCGGAGTTCTTCATGGAGACTCTACATGATGGTTCATCAAGGTTTTAATTTCTTCTCGAAGTGTTCATTGACATTCTTTTCTTAGGAGATCAAGCATTCTTCATCTTGCATTCCGAAGTGCAATTCTTTCTACCTTATCTTTTGAGGTGGTGTTATGTCATTCTTGATAAATATCCTTCGTGTTTCATGATTCACATGTTGTGAAGAATGAGATATTTTAAATTCATCAACCTCTTCGTTGGAGTTATCTTGTATCATGTTTCACCTAAAGCCTTCCCTAAGGATTGTTGCTATTTATGGTGCTCATAAATGACCCAAGTTCTTCATTTATCCTCCTGGTGAAATAAGTTTCTCGTCTCCTTGTTCTTATCAATCCAACCTTGTCTTCGTTAGTGGCAGAATTTCACCTTAAGCTTTGAGATGTTTTCATAAGCCCACAAGCAGCCTTTTGTTTTTGTTGTTGATTTTCCAACAACTCCATTCAATACTTCTTCCTAAGGATGCTTCTCAAATTCTATTGTGGTAGAAGATATCATTTTCTTCTCAACTCTTTCCTTTCCAACGATCCAACTACTATTCTTTTGTTCCGGAGGCATTGTGATGTTGCTCTCTTCAACCCATCTTCTTGTTTTGTCAGGATCGTGTTCTTTTCATGCTTATCAATTTAACCGGAGTGTTGTGTCCTCTCCGCAAGATCTTTTTGCCTTATCAAGTCTTGCATCTCTTTTCAACCGGAGTGCTGTCCGAATTTGTTCTTCCTTATTCCTCTTTTCTAACGGAGTGTTTTCAACTTTGTTCATCTCCGTTGTTTTCTTCTTTTCAATTTGTTCAACCTCTCAAGGTTCTTTGGTTTCACTCTTGTGTCAAGAAGCAACTTAGTTTTACCTCTTCTTTTCCTCTTCCATTTTTTCTCCGGTGCCTTCCTAGATCTCGGGACGAGATCCTCTCGTAGTGGTGGAGTGTTGTAACGCCCCAAGACCGATGCTCGAGAAGACTTCCATAGGTTCTGGGTTTCTCCGTGTGTTTCATTTTTGCTTGCTCGTTTTATTTTTGCATTGCATCATGTCATCATGCCATCATGTCATAAATCTTTTGCATCTCAACTAAATACATTGTGTGGATCTTCGATCCATTTAAATCGAGGGAGGAGTGACTTCTCTTTATAACATATCCTCCCGATATTAGGGAGCTATATTAAATATTCCATTTTCGAAATCACCCATGAACACACTTGCAAATAATCACAAGTCTTCTCTGCTTCGAGTTTGCTCCTCAAAGTTCGCCCATAAATTCTTTTATCTTTTTTCGGAGGTCTACCAAAAATCTCAACATTTGGGGACCTTTCTAACGCCCACTTATTATTCGAACTCATTTGAATTTAATTCAAATGAATTCGAATCCAAAATTTCTACACATGCCCATTTATACATTTCTTGGATCAAGATCATTATTGCGAGTCCAGTAAAATTATCCCCATGCCCAGTTTCCAACCCTACCTTCCCTTTCTTATCCTTCTCTTTTCTGTTTTGTTTTAAAATGGGAAAAGAGAGATATTTAGGCAGAGAGGCGGCCTGCACACCTGGCCAGGCCTGCACCACTGCCCACCTGGGCCTCCCAACGGCCAGCAGCCGCACCAGTTGGCCAAGGCCCAGCCGGCGCCCTTCCCACTAGGTCGGCTCCAAGGCCCAGTCTTTCCCTTGTTAACCCTAAGCCCACCTAACCTAGAGCCCAATCCCTCATGTCGATCTCTCCCTCTTTCCCTCGATCCCTCACCACCGCCAGGAGCCATCTACCTCGAACCCCTCCTTCTCCGCTTGTTCCTCCTACAGCGCCACCTCCCACGCACGTGCTCGTAGACACAGGAGCCCGATCCCCTCGCTCTTCCTCCCCTCGTCTCCCTCTCCTCTCTCCCACCTCGAGCCAGGGTGGAGCCCTAGCGCCCAATCCTCTCCAAGCCACCGCTGACGACAGAGCCTCTCCCGGCGCGCCCCAAAAAACAGAAAGGCTAAAGAAAAAAAAGAAGGCCCAAAAAAAGGGGCAATGCAATTATTCCTTTTTCCACACTTGTGCTTCAAAGTAGCACCATGTTCTTCATATAGAGAGTCTCTTGAGTTATCACTTTCATATACTAGTGGGAATTTTCATTATAGAACTTGGCTTGTATATACCAACAATGGGCCTCCTCAAGTGCCCTAGGTCTTCGTGAGAAAGCAAGTTGGATGCAAACCCACTTAGTTTCTTTTGTTGAGATTTCATACTTTTATAGCTCTAGTGCATCCGTTGCATGGCAATCCCTACTCCTTGCATTAACATCAATCGATGGGCATCTCCATAGCCCATTGATTAGCCTCGTTGATGTAAGACTTTCTCCTTTTTGTCTTCTCCACATAACCCCCATCATTATATTCTATTCCACCCATAGTGCTATATCCATGGCTCACGCTCATGTATTGCGTGAAAGTTTATGAGTTTGAAATTAAGGTATGAAACAATTGCTTGGCTTGTCATCGGGGTTGTGCATGATGAGAGCGTTCTTGTGTGACAAAAATGGAGCATGACTAAACTATATGATTTTGTAGGTTTGCTTGAAGTATTATTATTCTCTATGTCAATATGAACTTTTGTCTTGAATCTTCCTAATTTGAATATTCATACCACAATTAAGAAGATTTGCATTGAAATTATGCCAAGTAGCACTCCGCATCAAAAATTCTCTTTTTATCATTTACCAACTCGAGGATGAGCACGAATTAAGCTTGGGGATGCCTAATACGTCTCCAATGTATCTATAATTTTTGATTGCTCCATGCTATATTATCTAGTGTTTTGGACTATATTGGGATTTATTTTCCACTTTTATATTATTTTTGGGACTAACCTATTAACCGGAGGCCCAGCCCAGAATTGATGTGTTTTTGCCTATTTCAGTATTTCGGAGAAATAGAATATCAAACGGAGTCCAAACGCAATAAAACCTTCAGGAACGTGATTTTCTCACCGAACGTGATCCAGGAGACTTGGACCCTACTCCAAGGAGTCAAAGAGGCGGTCACGAGGGTGGGGGGCGCGCCCACCCCCCTAGGGCGCGCCCCCCTGCCTCATGGGCCCCTCAGTGGCACACCGACGTACTCCTTCCTCCTATATATATCGACGTACCCCCAAACAATCAGAACAGGAGCCAAAAACCTAATTCCACCGCCGCAACTTTCTGTATCCACGAAATCCCATCTTGGGGCCTGTTCCGGAGCTCCGCTGGAGAGGACCGTCATCACGGAGGGCTTCTACATCATCATAGCCTCTCCGATGAAGTGTGAGTAGTTTACCTTAGACCTTCGGGTCCATAGTTAGTAGCTAGATGGCTTCTTCTCTCTTTTTGGATCTCAATACAAACTTCTCCCCCTCTCTCGTGGAGATCTATTCGATGTAATCTTCTTATTGTGGTGCGTTTGTTGAGACCGATGAATTGTGGGTTTACGATCAAGTCTATCTATGAATAATATTTGAATCTTCTCTGAATTCTTTTATATATTATTGGTTATCTTTGCAAGTCTCTTCGAATTATCTGTTTGGTTTGGCCAACTAGATTGGTAGTTCTTGCCATGGGAGAAGTGCTTAGCTTTGGGTTCAATCTTGCGGTGTCCTTTCCCAGTGACAGAAGGGGCAGCAAGGCACGTATTGCATCGTTGCCATCGAGGATAACAAGATGGGTATTTCATATTCCATGAATTTATCTCTCTACATCATGTCATCTTGCTTAAAGTGTTACTCTGTTTTTAACTTAATATTCTAGATGCATGTTGGATAGCGGTCGATGAGTGGAGTAATAGTAGTAGATGGAGAATCGTTTTCGTCTACTTGTCACGGACGTGATGCCTATATACATGAGCATGCCTAGATATTCTCACAACTATGCTCAATTCTGTCAATTGCTTAACAGTAATTTGTTCACCAACGTAGAATACTTATGCTCTTGAGAGAAGCCAATAGTGAAACATATGGCCCTGTGTCTATTCTCATCATATCAATCTCCATCACTTTAATCTTGCTTTGCTTTTTTACTTTGCCTTTTACTTTTCACTTTGCATCTCTATACCAAAAATACCAAAAATATTATATCTATCAGATCTCACTCTCGTAAGTGACCGTGAAGGGATTGACAACCCCTAATCGCGTTGGTTGCGAGTAGCTATCGTTTTGTGCAGGTACGAGGGACTTGAGCGTGGCCTCCTACTGGATTGATACCTTGGTTCTCAAAAACTGAGGGAAATACTTATGCTACTTTGCTGCATCATCCTTTCCTCTTCGGAGAAATCCAACGCAAGCTCAAGAGGTAGCACTCCACACTTCGGCTTGAGGCTCAAGACCTTCGATGTGAAGTCGCAAGTGGTAGAGGGAGAGCAGGCCGAGTGTGGCGGCGCTACAATGAGCAAGCTTGCTAGCACCGTTTGGCTGCAATGATCCTTCGTTAAGTCTTCTGATCTGTGGCAACAAGGGTGGTTCTATATTACCGAGCCCCGCAACTCCAAGTGGGCAACTGCGCCTGCATTTCGATCCATCCCCCCAACTCAGCTTGCATCATTGATTAACAAGGTGCTAGATTGGGGATCAACGAATGATGTGCGAACTCTGTAGAGTCGCATCCGAAGCCTCATTAAGAGGGACATTGACATAGCCAATGTCGTTCAAGTAATGCTAGTTCGTCGGACCCTGTCGTGCCAGCGACGGCCTCTCCGCCTATGGGAGTTCAATCCAGAAGGGTCGTGGACTCTTTAGCACTTCTTCGGCACAACACATGAAGGAATGTGGAGATTATTTTTCGGGAAACGAAGGCAATGGCCGGACACCACCGAAGATGTCGGCCTAGACTGTAACCATCCGGATACTCCGGTAAGTACCCGTTTACCGAATAGCTTATAGTTAGATACCCAGTGGCATGATACCAACAGTATCCTCCTTTTTCATGGCGGAATAAAGAAGGTGGAACTGATTAGGTGTCCGGCTGCCCTTCCTGAAGACTCAACTACTCCTGTGTTAACAAGGATGATGGCCTCGGCGCCATACCAGGCACCGGCAGGGGAGGTGTAACACCCACAATGCGGCTATATCTCCCACGTGTCGGGGCACGACTCAAAGGCATAGCCGCATGGTCGGTCTGTTGCAAAAGGGGTAATCTTTACATATCACATGTAAAAAATAAGAAAGGGATAAAGAGTTGGCTTACAATCGCCACTTCACATAATACATAAATAATCCATACATCATCAAAGGTACAATCAAAGGTCCAACTATAGAACCAAAATAAAGATAGACAACCCCAAATCCTAGATCCCCGATCGTCCCAACTGGGCTCCTCTACTGCTCATCTGGAAAAGAAACATAGTAACGGCCCGAATACTCGTCGAACTCCCACTTGAGTTTGGTAGCGTCCCCTACACTGGCATCATCGGCACCTGCATCTGTTTTGGAAGTAACCGTTAGTCACGAGGACTCAGCAATCTCACACCCACTAGATCAAGACTATTTAAGCTTAAGGGTAGGAAAATGTAGTGAGGTGGAGCTGCAGCAAAGCACTAAGAATATATGGTGGATAACTTACGCAAAAGAGAGCGAGAAGAGAAGCAATGCACGGTCGAGAAGCTAATAGTGATCAAGAAGTGATCCTGAAGCTTAGCCAATGGTAAAGCAAGACATTTCGACAATGGTAAAGCAAGACCAGCAAAGCCACCCGATGTGCCGACAAATCCCGATAGGAGTCGCACGTATCTCGTTCTCAGGGAAACACCGGATGAGACTAGCTATGAGTAAAACCAACCCTCAAGTTTTCCCGAGGTATTCCCGCAGGCAGCTCGGTTCAGACCAACACTCAGAGGACCACTGGCCTGGGGGGGGGGGGTTTAAAATAAAGATGACCCTTGAGTCTGCAGAACACAAGGGAAAGGTATATGGTGGTAGGTAGGTAAATGGTAAAACCAAGATTGGGCATTGCTGGAGCAGTTTTATTCAAAGCAAACTGTTCAAGGGGTTCCCATAACACCCAACCGCATAAGGAATGCAAAACCAGGGAACATAACACCGGTATGATGGAAACTAGGCCGGCAAGGGTGGAACAAAACACCAGGCAAAAGGCCGATCCTTCCACCATTTACCAAATATATAGATGCATTAAAGTAAATAAGATATAATAATAATATCCCAACAATATCCATGTTCCAACATGGAACAAGCTTCATCTTCACCTGCAACTAACAACGCTATAAGAGGGGCTGAGCAAAAGCGGTAACATAGCCAAACAACGGTTTGCTAGGAAAGGTGGGTTAGAGGCTTGACATGGAAATATGGGAGGCATGATATAGCAAGTGGTAGGTAGCGCGACATAGAGTTAGAACGAACAACTAGCAAGCAATGATAGAAATGATTTCGGGTGTATGGTCATCTTGCCTGCAAAGTTCTCAGAGTTGTCAAAAGCTTGATCCTCGTTAGTGTACTCAACAAGTTCCTCGATCACGCACTCGTCTCCCGGCTCTACCCAAAGAAAGAACACAATAAAAGGACCAACAATCAATCACGGTGCAATGCACAAGCAACATGATGCAAAACATGGCATGATATCGAAGACATGATATGCAATGCATATGTGTGGTTCAGAAGGGAAAGAGTGATCAAGGAATCAACTTGGCAAAACAAGTATGCTGCTGGAAAGATGAGATGATTTCAGTCGAAATCAATACAAAGATCACCGGAAACGGATGCACGGTTTGCAAATGGCAAGCAAAAGAAGAATTGCACAATTCTGCGATTAACAGCACGATGCCATCTAGAATGCAACAAGAAACAAAGCTACTGCATTCCAACATAACAAAAAAGTATATGGCAGTGATGTACAAGAGATGCTTGACAAAACATGAACACTGGGCTATGGCTAAAACACACTAGAACAGGTTCAAACAAGCATGACAAAAGTGCAAAGGATATCAGCTTCATAGACTTGGTGAAAATACTAACATGTCAAAGACAACATCAGGAAGCACTATTTAGAGTAAGAAAATGACATGCTACATGAACATATAGTAGCAATACAAGGCATGGGATGATTTTACTAAATTCATAGAACAAAATCACCTTAGTGATCATGAGCAAAAAAGGCACCGAAGATATGATGGCACCCATGTAAACATAGCAAGTTTCATCAACAGTTTCAGACTTAGCAAAAAACAGAGCATGTCATAAACAGCGTTATGTAGGCAACTTTACGAGCTCAAATCACTCACCACAAGGCATTGCATGACAAGAGAAGCATGCTAACCACAAGATGAAATGTTCATGAAGGTAACCACGGCAAGGGAAAGTTCATAGCATGCATGGATCACTAACAACAACTATGGCAAAATTGATTAACATGTTAACATTCTGCCAGGAACATTTTATAGCAAAAGTAGAGCAAGAACAAGACATGCTAGGGCACTCCATAATTGGAAACAGGGGCAAGGATGGATAGAGCATAATGACATGTTCAAAACATCCTTACTGAAGCATCTCAAAATAAGCATGGATCTCACTGTAGCATCAGGTTAACATGGCGTAAGAATAACAGCAGGAAAAGGACTTAGCAAAATCCCGAGTCCCTGAAAACAGCAGTATTGCGGAGGCTACTTTGCATGCTTGTGCTAGTCACCACATTGATCACAAGAATGCAAGACAAACTCCACTGTAAAGATGGCCTGACATAGTCCAAAACACATATAGAGCTCATGCCCATATGAAGCACACATCAAGTGTGACAAAAAAGACAAATCACCATGATATGATAATTACAGCAGTAAGCATATTATAGCACTATTGCATCAATTATTAGGGCATCAAGATGAACTCAAACGAGCATGCCACAATGGAATGAAATGAAGATCATCTCAAAATGAACATTTTGATATATCATATGCATGAAACGGAGCTATGGTCATGGAGATATGAGGCAATGAACAGGGGCACAAAATGTTGTAGAAAAGGGACTTGGAGGAAATTATACCCTCCCAGATCTAGGATTTGACCATGGAACGTTCTTAGAGGTTCGCCGGAGGAGAGGGGACGGCGAGATCTGGCCGGATCCAGCGCGGCGCGGCGGCGGGCGACGAGGTGGCGGCGCGGCAGAGGTTGACGGTGGCCACGCGGCAGCGGGGCAGAGCGGGCTGGAGAGGTGGTGGCGGCGGCGGGGCGGAGAGGGCCGACGAGGAGGCGGCGCGCGCTCGGTCGGCGGCCGCGCGGGAGGCGCATGGGCTCGGGGGGGAGGGGGGCGCCTAGGCCCGGTGGGCTGGCGGCCGGTGGCGGGACGGCGGCGCCACATGGCGGGCAAAGAGTGGCTAGGCGCGGGCGTGTCCGGCAGGTGCGGACATGTCCGGTGGACGAGAGGAGCGTTTTTTCAGGGTTTGGATCCGGGAATGGACGGGGAGATGCATATTTATAGGTAGAGGGGGTTTGGAGTTTTGAGTGTCCAAATGAGGTGTAGTTTTCGCCCACACGATTCTGATCCGACAACGGAGGACATGGAAGTGGTTTAGATGGGTTGTTGGGACGTTTTGGAGGGGTGTTGTGCCGCAACACGCAAGAGGCTTTTGCGGTTACCTGGTTAACCGTTGGAGCATCAAACGGACTCCAAATTGAACGAAATTTGGAAGGTGATCTACTGGTGGTGTACCAAGGCCACTTGGCAAATCTTGGTCCATTCCGAGAATGTTTAACACCATCTCACGAATGGAGAAAACAGGGGTGCGCCGGTGCATGTAGGAGTGTCGGATTGCGAAACGGACAAAGGGGAAAATGCTCGGATGCATGAGACAAATACGAATGCAAATGCGATGCACATGATGACATGATATGAAATGCATGACACGAACAAAATGCAAAACGAAGACAAAACCCAACCACGAAGGGAAATCACATAACTTAAAGCCGAAAATGGCAAGAGTCGGAGTTACAAATATGGCAACCTACATCCGGGGTGTTACAACACTCCACCACTACGAGGGGATCTCGTCCCGAGATCTAGGACTGAAAGAACTCTGGATATTTGGAACGGAGGTGATCCTCGCGTTCCCAGGTGGCTTCTCGGTCGGAATGGTGTGACCACTTCACTTTCAGGAATTTGATAGACTTGTTGGACGGAATCTCAAGTAGATAGGCGAGGTCACCTCTTTTGCCAATGATCTTGAAAGGACCCACATATCTTGGGGCCAGCTTCCCTTTGATACCGAAGCGACGAGTGCCTTTCATTGGAGAGATGGGAGGTAGACATGGTCTCCGATCTCGAAAGCCAAGTCACGGTGCTTGCTATCATAGTAACTCTTCTGGAGCGATTGGGTGGCTTTGAGATTTTCACGGATGACTTTGCACATTTCTTCAGCTTCTGTGATTAAGTCATTGCCAAGAAGTTGGCGTTCACCAGTCTCTGACCAATTGTGAGGAGTACGACACTTTCTGCCATAGAGAATTTCGAATGGGGCCTTTCCCGAACTCGCTTGGAAGCTGTTGTTGTAGGAGAACTCGGCATATGGAGACAATCTTCCCACTTCATACCGAAGGAAATGACACAAGCCCTGAGCATATCTTCAAGGATTTGATTGACTCGCTCAACTTGGCCACTAGTTTGAGGATGGAAAGCTATGCTGAAGCGAATGTTGGTGCCCATGGCCTTCTGGAAGGAGTCCCAGAACTTAGAAGTGAAGATGCTTCCACGATCTGAAGATATCAATTGCAGAATGCCATGCAAAGAGACAATCCTGGAGGTGTATAGCTCTACCAACTGAGCTGATGTGATAGATTCTTTGATTGGAAGGAAATGAGCCACTTTAGTAAGCTTGTCGATGACAACGAAGATAGCATCATTTCCACGCTTGGACTTGGTAAGTCCAGTCACGAAGTCCATCTCAATATGGTCAAACTTCCATTCTGTAATAGCAAGAGGTTGGAGGAGACCAGCTGGCCATTGGTGTTCTGCTTTCACTCTTCTGCAGACATCACATTCATACACGAATTGAGTAATTTATCGCTTCATTCAAGTCCACCAGTACGACTGCTTCAGGTCATGGTACATCTTTGTACTTCCAGGATGAATGGATAGAAGGGAATTGTGCGCCTCGTTCATAATGACTTTCCTTAGATCACCTTTAGGAACCACAATTCGATCCTCGAAGAATAGATTGTCTTTGTCATCAATGCGATAGCACTTGTACTTTGGTTGGCTCTTGGCAATCCCATTTTTCACCTTCTTCACCATGGATTCCAAGAATTGTGCCTCACGAATTTGATCTTCCAAAGTAGGAGAGACTTGGAGGTTGGCAAGAAAGCCTTGAGGAACAACTTGGAGATTTAGTTTGCGGAAAGGTTCACAAAGGTATGGTTGGAAGGGCTTGAGAATTAAGATGTTGCAGTAAGCCTTCCTGCTCAAAGCATATGCAATGAAATTGGCCTTGCCTAGAGTATATTCGATACTCGGATTGTATTCTTGAATCATTTCGACCCAACGAGTCTGCCTGAGGTTGAGGTTGGGCTGAGTGAAGATGTATTTGAGGCTCTTATGATCTGTGAAGATGTCCACTTTCCATCCCAACAAGAGATGTCTCCACGTTAATAATGCATGGACAACAGCCGCCAACTCAAGGTCGTGAGTGGGGTAGTTCCTTTCGTTGGTCTTCAACTGGCGAGAGCTATAAACCACAACTTTCTTATCTTGCATCAACACAGCACCGAGACCTTGTAAGGAGATATCACAGAAAACTTCAAATGGCTTGGGTTCATCAGGAGGAGTTAAGACAGGAGCTGTGACTAACATATCTTTGAGGGTGTTGAAAGCAACATCACATTCAGGCGTCCAGACATACTTGACATGCTTCTGGAGGAGGTTGGAAAGAGGCTTTGCAATCTTAGAGAAATTCTCAATGAATCTTCGACAATAGCTTGCAAGCCCAAGAAAACTACGGACCTGCTTGACATTCTGAGGAGGTTCCCAACTCACAATTGCAGACACCTTCTCAGGATTAACAGCGATTCCCTTGGCGGAGATGATATGACCCAGGTAGATAACTTCGTCAAGCCAGAACTCACACTTTGAAAACTTCGCATAGAATTGATGCTCTCTGAGTTTGTCGAGTACCAATCTCAAATTCTTGGCATGGTCCTCCTTATTCTTGGAAAAGACCAAGATATCATCGAGATACACCAGGACGAAATCATTTGTGTAAGGGTTGAAGATGAAGTTCATCATGCGAGAGAATGTTGGAGGAGCATTGACAAGGCCGAAAGACATGACAGTATATTCATAAGAACCATAGCTTGTTCTGAATGCTGTCTTGGGGATATCTTGTTCACGAATGCGAATCTGATGATAACCCATATGGAGGTCAAGCTTGGAGAATACTTGAGCACCTTTAATTTTCTCGAATAGCTCATTGATGTTGGGAAGTGGGTACTTGTTTTTATTGTTTTCTTGTTCAATGGACGGTAGTCGACGCAGAGTCGTTCCGTTCCATCCTTCTTCTTGACAAAAAGAACACCACAACCCCATGGAGATGAACTCGGTCTCATCAGACCCATGCGCTCTTGTTCATCGAGTTGTTTCTTCAACTCCTTCAACTCCTCTGGTCCAAGCTTATAAGGACGATTGCAAACAGGTTCCGTGCCAGGCTCAAGATCGATAACGAATTCAACTGGCCGGTGAGGAGGCCTTCCCGGAAGCTCTTCTAGAAAGACGTCTTGATATTCACAAATGACTGGAATCTGAGAGATGGCATTCAACTCGCCCTTCTCATTGAGAGAAAACAGCTTAATGTTTTCGTCACGAGCGGCATAGATGATCACATCCTCAGATGAGTGTGTCAAGTGAATCTCCCTGGTAGCACAATCAAGCTGAGCCTTGTGCTTAGAAAGCCAGTCCATCTCGAGAATTAGACCAATATCCGATTCACCAAGAACAATTGGAGAAGACAAAAATTTATAGTTTCCCATCTCGATACCGACATTCGGAACCATCATGCTAGATCTCAAACGCTTAGCCGGAGAAACAACTTGCAGAGCTCTAGGTAGAACCCTCGTGTCAAAATTGTGCTTCGATGCAAATGGATATGACATGAAAGAATGTGATGCACCAGTATCAAGTAGGACTTTAGCAGTAATGGATTTAATTGGAAGGTTACCCATGATCACTTCTGAAGAATCCTCCGCCTGAGCTGCGTTCATCATGTTGACCTTAGCATGCTTGGGATTATGCTTGACCACTGCATTGCTGGCAGATCTCACAGGAGGAGGAGGCGGAAGGCACCTTTGGTTGAAGCATTTGTTTGCATAGTGCCCTTTCTACTGACACTTGTTCCAAGTAAACTCTAAGAGCGGACGATGATAAGGACCACTTGACCTTGGATCTTGAGAATGAGCTTTGTTCTCATAGCCTGGGTTGGGTGGGTGGGAAGATCCATTGCCACCTTTACTCTTCTGCTGATAAGGCCGATGAAACGGAGGAGGAGGAGGCAACCAAAACTTCTGTTGCTTAGCTGCCACTTGTGATGAAGAAGAAGATTGAACTACATCCCTGACTCTCTTCTTGGATGCCTCACACTTGAGCTGAGCAGCTTCTTGCTTTAGTGTCATGTTGTAGAATTCGTCAAACTTAGTCGGCTCAAGAAGCACGAGAGCTAATTGCAGATCTTCTCTGAAGCCACCTCTGAATTGGTAAATCATACTCTTTTCATTAGGAACGTATTGTGTAGCGAAGCGAGCAAGTTTCTGAAATTGGATATTGTATTTATACACGGACATGCTGCCTTGCTTGAGATTGCGGAACTCCTCACGCTTGATCTCTGCAACACTTGGTGGGATGTGATGAGCTTTGAAGTCTCGACGAAAATCATTCCAGGTAATCACACGACCTCCTCTGGAATCTCTGTATTGTTGAAACCACTCAACAGCTTGGTCCTTGAGTTGAAACGAAGCAAACTTGACAATGTCCTCAGGCCTGACATTGCTACATTCTAAATGTTTGCAGATATCCACGAGCCAGTCGTCGGCGTCTGTGGCCTCGACACAGTTGCTGAAGGACTTCGGCTGGTTTGAGAGGAACTAGTTGAGGGTAGCAAACTGAGGCTGATTGTTGCCTTGGCCTTGATTTCCTTGGTTGCCTTGCCCTTCGTTGTGCTCTTGCAAGAGTTGCAAAAGCATCTCAGTGTTGGCGTTGGTCGCTGCCATGAAAGCTTGCCATGCATTTGGAGGTGGAGGTGGTGGCGAAGGGTTCGACTGATCCCCATCATTGCAGTTCGGATTCTGACATGTTGGAGGAGCCATCCTGAATAGGTTGACATCCGTTAGCATCTTGAAAAACAGATATTCAAGCTGAATCAATGGATCGAAATTGCAACATAAAGTCTTAACATTCAAACAAGGATGAATGAATGAATTCTAAAGTAAATCATCACATTTCCATTAAGGTTGAGAAGCCACTTAGATAAAGCTAGATGAATAAAGCAACAAGGTACGGATATGAACAAATAACTGGTAAGGATTACCCAATCACAAACCAAATATCTACGGGCAGAAATACTAGAGCTACATGAATTCCCACCTATAAAACTCCCAAAAATTTCTGGTTATGCAATCAGGTGTTGGGGATACAGGGGAAGCATAATATCTCACCCAAACTAGCAATTCCTACATCCAGTTGTATCCATCCTTCAACACATAACCAAGAAACCTTCAGAAATCATGTACCTCAACCTTTGAAAAGCATCCGTTATACGAGTTATGGCAATACTCCCGAACTCCCTCCCAATACTGGGTGGCGTTGAGGTTATCTCACCGACAACTGCATAAAAGAGATTTTCGATGTCGGCGAACTCAGGTATTCTAGAACTGCAACGATAAAATTGTGATGGCAACACCTCAGAGCTCAACTCCCCGGGACATTGCCACAACCCCTAAATGTAAGGAGGCACCAAGAGCAATGTTCTTGTCACAAGACTATCAGAACGGTTCCAAGATACCAGTGTGATCCTGAAAAAATTCATGAAATTTGAGGAGAGAAGAGTCAAAACTCTACGCCAGGAGGTCTCACCAGAGCGACGAAGGGACTGAGGAGTAAAAAGAATCCTACTCTCCGATATATATAATCCTAAGACTCAAAACATTTGTTCTAGACTCAAGAACGTCAGCGATTCGATCAAGCAAGGGGATCCTAAGTCGGGGAAGGCTCTGATTACCAACTTGTAACACCCACAATGCGGCTATATCTCCCACGTGTCGGGGCATGACTTAGAGGCATAGCCTCATGGTAGGTCTGTCGCAAGAGGGGTAATCTTTACACATCCCATGGACTGAATAAGAAAGGGATAAAGAGGCGGCTAACAATCGCCACTTCACGTAATACATAAATAATTCATACATCATCCATGGTACAATCAAAGGTCTGACTACAGAACCAAAATAAAGAAAGACAACCCCAAATGCTAGATCCTCGATCGTCCCAACTGGGCTCCTCTACTGATCATCCGGAAAAGAAACATAGTAACGACACGAATCCTCGTCGAACTCCCACTTGAGTTCGGTAGCGTCCCCTACAGTGGCATCATTGGGACCTGCATTTGTTTGGCAGTAACCGTGAGCCACAAGGACTCAGGAATCTCACACCCACGAGATCAAGACAATTTATGTAACACCCACGATGCGGCTATATCTCCCATGTGTCGGAGCACGACTTAGAGGCATAACCGCATAGTAGGCATGTCGCAAGAGGGGTAATCTTTACACATCCCATGTACTGAATAAGAAAGGGATAAAGAGTTGGCTTACAATCGCCACTTCAGACAATACATAAATATAGCATTACATAATCCAGAATACAATCAAGGTCTGACTACGGAACCAACATAAATAAAGACACCCCAAATGCATAGATCCCCGATCGCCCCAACTGGGCTCCTCTACTGATCGTCCAGAAAGGAAACATAGTAACATCCTGAATCCTCGTCGAACTCCCACTTGAGTTTGGTAGCGTCCCCTGCATTGGTATCGTCGGCACCTGCATCTGGTTTTGGAAGTAATCTGTGAGTCACGGGGACTCAGCAATCTCACACCCTCACGATCAAGACTATTTAAGCTTATGGGTTGGAAAAGGTAGTGTGGTGGAGCTGCAGCAAGCACTAGCATATATGGTGGCTAACTTACGCAAATGAGAGCGAGAAGAGAAGCAAAGCATGGTCGAGAAGCTATAAAGACCAAGAAGTGATCCCGAAACTTCTTACATTCAAGCATAACACGAGACCGCGTTCTCTTCCCGGACTCCGCCGAAAAGAGACCATCACGGCTACACACGCGGTTGATTCATTTTAATTAAGTTAAGTTTCAAGTTCTCTACAACCGAACATTAACAAATTCCCATCTTCCCATAACCGCGGGCACGGCTTTTAAAAGTTCAAAACCCTGCAGGGGTGTCCCAACTTAGCCCATCACAAGCTCTCACGGTCAACGAAGGATATTCCTTCTCCCAGGAAGACCCGATGAGGCTTGGAATCCCGGTTACAAGACATCTCGACAATGGTAAAACAAGACCAGCAAGACCACCTACTGTGCCGACAAATCTCGATTGGAGATGCACATATCTCGTTCTCAGGGCACACCGGATAAGATAAGCGTACGGGAGCCAACATAACCCAAGTTGCCAAGGGACGGCCCCGCACGGTGCTCTAGTTTGGACCAACACTTAGAGGAGCACTGGCCCGGGGGTTTAAAATAAAGATGACCCTTGAGTCCGCGGAACCCAAGGGAAAAAGGCTTAGGTGGTAGATGGTAAAAACAAGGTTGGGCCTTGATGGATGAGTTTTATTCAAGGTGAACCGTCAAGGAGTTCCCATTATAACCCAACCGCGTAAGGAACGCAAAATCAAGGAACATAACACCGGTATGACGGAAACTAGGGCGGCAAGAGTGGAACAAAACACCAGGCATAAGGCCGGGCCTTCCACCCTTTACCAAGTATATAGGTGCATTAAATTAAACAAGATATACTAATGATATCCCAACAATAAACATGTTCCAACAAGGAACGAACTCCATCATCACCTGCAACTAGCAACGCTATAAGAGGGGGCTGAGCAAAGCGGTAACATAGCCATACAACGGTTTGTTAGGACAAGGTGGGTTAGAGGTTTGACATGGCAATATGGGAGGCATGATATAGCAAGTGGTAGGTATCACGGCATAGCAAAAGAGCGAGCAACTAGCAAGCAAAGATAGAAGTGATTTCGAGGGTATGGTCATCTTGCTTGCAAAGTTCAACGGGTTCCTCGATCACAAACTTGTCTCCCGGCTCTCCCCAAGGCAAGAACACAAGCAAAGGAAACCACAATCAACCACGGTGCAATGCGCAAGCAACATGATGCAAAACATGGCATGATATGCGGGATGTAATATGCAATGCATATGCGTGCTTCGGAAGGGAAAGATTAAACCAGACATCAACTTGGCAAACCAAGTGCGCCGCTGGAAAGATGAGTTGATTTCGGTCAAAATCGATATAAAGATCACCGGAATCGGGCGCACGGTTTGCAAATGGCAAGCAAAACAAGAATGCCACAATTCTGCGATTAACAGCACGATGCCATCTAAAATGTAACATGAAACTAAGCTACTGCACTCTAACATAGCAACAAAGCACATGGCAGTGACCTACTCAAGATGCTTGACAAAAGATGGACATTGAGCTACGACTAGATGACACAAGAGCAGGTTCAAATAAGCATGGCAAAAGTGCAAAAGATATCAGCTTCTCAGACTTAGTGACAATCCTAACATGCCAGGAATTAACATCAGGAAGCAATGTTTAGAGCAGGATAACAACATGCTACAGGAACATATCATGGAAAAACAAGGCATGGCATGTATCTAATCAAAGCATATAAGAAAAGTCCCTTACTGATCATAAGATAAAAAGGATAATAAGATATGATGGCACTCATGTAAACATAGCAAGTTTCGTTAATAGATTCAGACTTGGCAGAAAACTGGACATGGCAAAAACAGAATTATGAAGGCCTCTTTGCGAGCTCGATTCACTCATCACAAGGAATTGCATGACAAACTAAGCAAACTAAGACATGTTCAAGAAGCTAAACAAAGCAAGAACAATCTCATGGCATGCATGGATCAACTACAACAACCTTGGCAAAATTGATTAACACGTAAACAATCTGCCAGGAACATTTTATAGCAAAAGTAGAGCAAGATTAAGTCATGCTAGGGTACTCCATAAATGCAAACAGGGGCATGGATGGTTAGAGCTCAACCAAATGCCCAAATCATCCTTACTCAACATACTCAGAAGAAGCATGGATCTCTCTGTAGGAACATGAATACATGGCATAAAAATAACAGCAGGGAAATGACTTAGTGAAATCCTAAGTCCCTGAAATCAGCAATATGACGAGAGCTACTTTGCATGCATGTCCTAGTCACCACATTGATCACAAAAATACATGGCACACACCCCTGTAAAGATGGCATGGCATAGCCCAAAACACATGTAGAGCTCATGCCCATATGCAGCACGAAACAATTGTAGCAAAAATGACAAAAGCTCATACTCTGCTAAGAAAAAGGAACTAACATTTTATAGCACTCTTGCATCAACGATTTGGGCATCAAGATGGACTGAAACAAGCATGGCACAATGGAACAAACTTAAGAGCACATCCTAATGAACATTTTGATATATGGCACGCCCAAAATGGAGCTACGAGCAAAGAGTTATGATGCAATGAATAATCGCATAAATCATCACAGAAAAAGGCTTAGGGAAAATCAAAGTCAACCTCTAGATCCAGACCTAGGGTTTCGCGAGGATCGAGGTTCATCAGGGAAGGCTCACCGGAATAGGAGGTCGCGGTGGCCGGAGACTGCAGCGGAGGAGAAGGGCGGGGAGGCGGCACAGGTGCGGCGGAGCTGGTCGCCGGGCGTGGAGGAAGCAGGGAGGCGCAGCGACGCCGGGCGGAGGAGCTCGGCTCCAGAGAGCTCCGGTTGCCGGCGGGAGGCGCGGTCAAAGGTCAGCGGCGGCGAGGGAGTGCGGCGGCGGTGCGAGCACGCGATGCGCGGACGGGCGGCGGTGGAGGCGACCGGGCCTCGGGGGCCCGACCCGGGCTCGGGCAGGCCGGCGGCACGGTGGCGACGTGGTGGACACGTGGCAGCCCCTGGTTGGCCGGGCAGCGGTGGCTGACGCGTCCGGCTCCGCCCGGACGGGTCCGGCGGCGGCAGGGGATGAAATTAGGGTTTCGGGACCCGGAATTTGAGAGGGGTGCACATATATATAGGTAGGGGGAGATAGGAGAGTCCTAATTGAGTGCGGTTTTCGGCCACATGATCGTGATCGAACAGCCGAGAGGATGGAGGGGTTTTGGATGGGTTATTGGGCCACTTTGGAGGTGTGTTGGGCTGAAACACACACGAGGCCTTTACGGTTCCCCTGTTAACCGTTGGGCTATCAAACGGACTCCAAATGGCACGAAACTTGACAGGCGGTGTACCGGTGGTGTACCAAGGCTGCTTGGCAAATCTCGGTCCTATCCAAGAACGTTTAACACCCGCACACGAAAAGAGGTAAAAGGTAGCGCCAAAGGACATAGGAGTGTCGGATTGCAAAACGGACAACGGGGAAAATGCTCGGATGCATGAGATGAACACGTATGCAAATGAGATGCACATGATGACATGATATGAAATGCATGACAAGAGCATAATGCAAAACGAAGGCAGACCCAACCACGATGGCAAAACATAACTTATAGCCGAAAATGGCAAGAGTTGGAGTACAAATATGGTAGGTTACATCCCGAGATCTAGGACTGAAAGAACTCCGGATATTCGGACGAAGGTGGTCCTCGCGTTACCAGGTGGCCTCTCGGTCGGAATGAAGTGACCACTTCACTTTCAGGAATTTGATAGACTATTTGTGAGTCTTGCGCTCGGTTTATTCAAGAATAGCAACGGGATACTCATGATAAGACAGGTCTTCTTGGAGATCAATCTCTTCGAAGTTGATGGTGCGGTCAGGAGTCTTGAAACACTTACGAAGCTGTGACACGTGAAACACGTCGTGCACATTTGCAAAGTTGGACGGAAGCTCAAGTTGATAGGCGAGATCGCCTCTTTTGCCAATGATCTTGAAAGGACCCACGTATGTAGGGGCAAGCTTCCCATTGATACCGAAGCGACGAGTACCTTTCATTGGAGAGACACGGAGGTAGACATGGTCTCCGATCTCGAAAGCCAATTCACGATGCTTGCTATCATAGTAACTCTTCTGGCGAGATTGCGCGGCTTTGAGATTTTCACGGATGACTTTGCACATTTCTTCAGCTTCTGTGATTAAGTCATTGCCAAGAAGTTGGCATTCACCAGTCTTTGACCAATTAAGAGGAGTACGACACTTTCTGCAATAGAGAATCTCGAATGGGGCCTTGCCTGAACTCGCTTGGAAACTATTGGTGTAGGAGAACTCGGCATATGGAAGACAATCTTCCCACTACATACCAACAGAAATGACACAAGCCCTGAGAATATCTTCAAGAATTTGATTTACTCACTCGACTTGTCCACTAGTTTGAGGATGGAAGGCTGTGCTGAAGCGAATGTTGGTGCCCATGGCCTTCTAGAAGGAGTCCCAAAACTTAGAAGTAAAGATGCTTCCACAATCTGAAGATATCAACTACGGAATGCCGTGCAAGGAGACAATCCTGGAGGTATATAGCTCTGCCAACTGAGCTATCGTGATAGATTCTTTGATAGGAAGAAAATGAGCCACTTTAGCAAGCTTGTCGATGACAACAAAGATAGCATCATTTCCACGTTTGGACTTGGGAAATCCAGTCACGAAGTCCATCTCAATATGGCCAAACTTCCATTCTGGAATGGCAAGAGGTTGGAGGAGACCAGCTGGTCATTGGTGTTCTGCTTTCACTCTTCTGTAGACATCACATTCATTCACGAACTGAGCAATTTCTCGCTTCATTCGAGTCCACATTGATCACAAAAATACATCGCATACACCCCTGTAAAGATGGTATGGCATAGCCCAAAACACATGTAGAGCTCATGCCCATATGCAGCATGAAACAATTGTAGCAAAAATGACAAAAGCTCATACTCTGCTAAGAAACAGGAACTAACATTTTGTAGCACTCTTGCGTCAATGATTTGGGCATCAATATGGACTCAAACAAGCATGGCACAATGGAACAAAATGAAGACCACATCCTAATGAACATTTTGTTATATGGCACGCCCAAAACGGAGCTACAGGCACAGAGTAATGATGCAATGAATAGAGGCATAAATCATCACAGAAAAAGACTTAGGGAAATCGAAGTCAACCTATGGATCTAGATCTAGTGTTTTGCGCGGATCGAGGTTCGTCAGGGAAGGATCGCCGGAACAGGAGGTCGCGGTGGCCGGAGACCACAACGGAGGAGAAGGGCGGGGAGGCGGCGCTGGTGCAGTGGAGCTGGTCGCCGGGCGGCGCTAGTCGCCGGGCGCGGAGGAAGCAGCGAGGCGTGGTGACGCCGGGTGGAGGAGCTCGGCTCCGGCTAGCTCTGGTGGCCAGCGGGAGGCGCGGCCAAAGGTCGGCAGCGGCGAGGGAGTGCAGCGGCGCTGCGGGCGCGCGATGCGCTGGCGGGCGGCAGTGGAGGCGACCGGGCCTCGGGGGCCCGACCCGTGCTTGGGCGGGCCGGCGGCGCGGTGGTGGCACGGTGGACACGTGGCAGCCCCTGGTTGGCTGGGCGGCGGTGGAGGACGCGTCCGGCTCCGCCCAGACGTGTCCGGCGGCGGCGGGGTATGAAATTAGGGTTTTGGATCCCCGAAATTTGAGAGGGGTGCACATATATATAGGTAGGGGGGAGCTAGGAGGGTCCAAATGGAGTGCGGTTTTCGGCCACGCGATCGTGATCAAACGGCCGAGAGGATGGAGGGGTTTTGGATGGTTTATTGGGCCACTTTGGAGGGGTGTTGGGCTGCAACACACCAGGCCTTTACGGTTCCCCGGTTAACTGTTGGGGTATCAAACGGGCTCCAAATGGCACGAGACATGACAGGCGGTCTACTGGTGGTGTACCAAGGACGCTTGGCAAATCTCAGTCCAATCTGAGAATGTTTAACACCCGCACACGCAAAGAGGCAAAAGGGGGCCCCGAAGTACATAGGAGTGTCGGATTGCAAAACGGACAACGGGGAAAATGCTCGAATGCATCAGACGAACACGTATGCAAATGAGATGCACATGATGACATGATATGAAATGCATGACAAGAGCAAAATGTAAAACGAAGGCAAACCCAACCATGAAGGCAAAACATAACTTAGAGCAAAAAATGGTAAGAGTTGGAGTACAAATATGGTAGGTTAAACCCGGGGCGTTACAATTTAAGCTTAAGGGTAGGAAAAGGTAGTGAGGTGGAGCTGCAGCAAAGCACTAAGCATATATGGTGGCTAACTTACGCAAAAGAGAGCGAGAAGAGAAGCAACGAACGGTCGAGAAGCTAATAGTGATCAAGAAGTGATCCTGAAGCTACTTACACTCAAGCATAACACAAGGCCGCGTTCACTTCCCGGACTCCGCCAAAAAGAGACCATCACGGCTACACACTCGGTTCTTTCATTTTAATTAAGTTAAGTGACAAGTTCTCTACAACCGGATATTAAAAAATTCCCATCTTCCACATAACTGCGGGCACGTCTCTCGAAAGTCTATACCCTGCAGGGGTGTCCCAACTTTGCCCATCACAAGCTCTCACGGTCAACGAAGGATATTCCTTATCCCGGGAAGACCCGATCAGTCTCAGAATCCCGGTTACAAGAAATTTCGACAACGGTAAAACAAGACCAACAAAGCCACCCGATGTGCCGACAAATCCCGATAGGAATCACATGTATCTCATTCTCAGGGAAACATCGGATGAGACTAGCTACGAGTAAAACCAACCCTCAAGTTTCCCCGAGGTGGCCCCGCAGGCAGCTCGGTTCGGACCAACACTCAGAGGACCACTGGCCTGGGGGGGTTTAAAATAAAGATGACCCTTGAGTCTGTAGAACCCTAGGGATAGGTATATGGTGGTAGGTAGGCAAATCATAAAGACAACATTGGGCCTTGGTGGAGGAGTTTTATTCAAAGCAAACTGTCAAGAGGTTCCCATAACACCCAACCACGTAAGGAACCCAAAATCAAGGAACATAACACCGGTATGACGGAAACTAGGGCAGAAAGAGTGGAACAAAACAACAGGCAAAAGGCCGAGTGAGGGAGTCCTGGATTAGGGGTATCCGGACAGCCGGATTATATCCTTTGGCTGGACTGTTGGACTATGAAGATACAAGATTGAAGACTTCGTCTTGTGTCCGGATGGGACTCTACTTGGCGTGGAAGGCAAGCTAGGCAATACGGATATGGATATCTCCTCCTTTGTAACCGACCTTGTGTAACCCTAACCCTCTCCGGTGTCTATATAAACCGGAGGGTTTTAGTCCGTAGGACAACATACAATCATACCATAGGCTAGCTTCTAGGGTTTATCCTCTCGGATCTCGTGGTAGATCAACTCTTGTAATACCCATACCATCAATAATAAATCGAGCAGGACGTAGGGTTTTACCTCCATCAGGAGGGCCCGAACCTGAATAAATCGAGCAGATCTCGTGTCCCCTGCCTCCTGTTACCATCCGCCTAGACGCATAGTTCGGGACCCCCTACCCAAGATCCGCCGGTTTTGACACCGACGTGGGTGCTTTCGTTGAGAGTTCCACTATGCCGTCGCCAGAAGGAAGGATGTCTCGTCTCGTCTTTAAAGACGGTACTACTGTTGGGGGAGCTTTGGCTTTCGGCCAAACTCTACGGCTAGGCGGTTTCATCATGACCACCTGTTCGGCCGCCGCGCCGACGATGACTTCTCGGGTCATCGAAAAGAGCCTCCACGTCAAATCGGCACTCGCCGAACAGATGGATCCAATGGAGCTTGCTTCCTTAAACGAGCTCTTGGATCGCATCGCCGCCTTGGGAGTCGCTACAGACTATGATCGGATTGGGCTTAAACCCGATCAAAGGGAGATTAACTCTCCACCGGTCACCCACCATATTGCAGTGGTGGAGGCACAATGTGGCGACTCTTCCTCTATTTTGAGGACTAACTATGTCTGGATTCCTGAGCTCTCCGAGCCGGATACCCGCTTACGGGAGGACATTACCCAAGCCCTGAACCTAGAATCAGGCAGCGGGCCAAATTTATCGGGTAACACACCAGAACCCGAACTTCCAAGATTGGAAACGCCTCGACCCTGGGTCTCAGATTGGGTAGGGATTCGGACTCAAATCCACCCACCCACCCAGACATAAACGATCTTTCCCACATTAGGAAAGAGCCCCATGAAACATTACATCATTATTGGGCCAGATTCCTCCTTGTGATGAACAAGGTTAAGGACTGTCGCGAGGAAGATGCAGTCTCACTTTTCTGCAGTAATTGCACGGACAAGGGAATCCTTAACGCCTTAAGTCGCCATGACATATGACGCTTCGCTAACTTGGCGTCAATAGTACGAAAGTACTGTGCGATGGAAAGCGCCTGGAAAACTAAAACGAAATTTTGGGATAATCCGGCTCCGAATATACACCCAGTCGAAAGTAAAAGGGTGCACTATCATAAGACGCCCGAGCTAGTTGCAAAGAAACAAAACCCCTCTGCAGGGCATGGAACCGTACTGGAGGGATGGCTTAACGGACCCTGCAAAATTCACAGTACAACGGATACAATACCAACACACAGCTTTAGAGCATGTTGGATACTCCGGCAGGTGGCCAAAAGTGGTGAGGATCTTCTTATCCCAAATGCCACAGATCACCATCCCGTGGAGAACAATACGGTGTTAACAGTCTTTGAGACATTTGCGTCAAATAATAGGCGCAAGCAAACACTCTACAGCATGGCCGAAATCTGCCACGTAGCAGCAATAAATCCATGGAGTGACATGGCTATTACCTTCAATGCCAGTGATGAACCTAAATTTCGAACAGTCCGAGCACCAGCCGCACTGGTCCTCAGTCCAATTGTGGACAACTTTCGACTCACCAAAGTACTCATGCACGGCGGAAGTGGATTAAACCTCATCTACGAGGAAACTCTTCAAAAAATGGAAATAGACTAGAACTGCATTGAGCAAAGTAGCACAACCTTCAGAGGAATCATACCCAGTCGGGAGGCACGATGCACTGGGAAAATCACACTAGATGTGGTATTCGGTACGCCAGAGAATTATAGGCCTGAAGAAATTACATTTCAAGTGGCCCTGTTCAGCAGTGGATACCACGCCCTTTTAGGACATGAGGCGTTCACAATCTTCCAAGCTGTACCCCATTATGGGTACATGAAGCTCAAAATGCCTGGGCCCAACGGAATCATCACTCTCGCCAGTGATCCGGACACAGCACTCCGCGCCGAAAACAAAACAGCCGCACTGGCCCTCGAGGCATTATCCGAAGCCCTCTTGGCTGAGGAATTAAGCACGCTACGCTCCACAATGGACAGGGACGACGTGATACTCGATAAGAGATCCAAGTCCACCTCTTTTAAACCAGCGGATGAAATATTCAAATTCCAAGTCCATCCAACGGACCCTACAAAAACAGCCTCCATCGGGGCACAGTTAAAACCCGCCATGGACGCCGCACTACGAGAGTTCCTGCGCGAGAATTGGGACATATTCGCCTGGCACCCCTCAGAAATGCCAGGAATCCCACGCAGGCTGGCCGAGCATAGCCTCAATATCATAAAGGGATTCAAGCCGGTCAAGCAAGCTCTTCGGCGTTTCTCCAAACCTAAGAGACACGCCATGGGAGAGGAACTAGCCAAGTTATTGTAGGCCGGATTCATCAGCGAGATAAAACACCCGGACTGGCTAGCAACCCTAGTGATGGTAACAAAGAAGGATAAATCCTAGCGCCTTTGTGTCGATTTCAAGGACCTCAATAAAGCTTGCCCAAAGGATCCCTTCCCCCTCCCCCGCTTTGACCAAATTATCGATGCTACCGCAGGACACGAGTCATTGTGTTTCCTCGACGCATACTCTGGTTACCACCAAATCAAGATGGCGGAGTCTGACCAAGCCGCAACGGCATTCATCACACCATACGGTCCCTTCTGTTTCAACACAATGCCTTTTGGGCTCAAAAACGCCAGCGCAACATATCAGCGCATGATTGAGACATGCCTGGAGAAACAAATCGGCAAAACAGTATAGGCATACGTAGACAATGTGGTCGTTAAAACCAAACACGTCGACTCTTTGATAGACGACTTGAGGCTCACATTCGACAACCTCCGAACATACGACATTAAGCTCTATCCGGAAAATTGCGTTTTCGGCGTACCAGCCGGAAAGCTCCTGGGTTTCATTGTCTCCGGTAGAGGTATTGAAGCTAATCCGGCCAAAATCCAAGCTTTGTCATAGTTGGCTACCCCAACAGACCTCAAACAAATCCAGAAGTTAACTGGATGCGTGGCGGCTCTAAGCCGCTTTATCTCCCGCTTAGGAGAAAAGGCTTTGCCCCTTTATCGCCTCCTTCGACGCAATGAACACTTTGAGTGGACGGACGCTGCCATAGCCGGATTGGAAGAAATAAAGGCCATTTTGGCAACCAACCCAATCCTGGCCGTGCCAAACATTGACGAACCAATGTTGTTGTACATTGCGACAACTCATCAAGTTGTAAGCGCAGTGCTCGTCATCGAACGAGAAGCTGCCGGACATAAATTCCCTCTTCAGAAGCCGGTATACTATGTATCCAGTGTCCTCACTCTGTGTAAATCATGGTACCCACATTATCAAAAGATAGTCTATGCGGTATTCATGGCATCCCGGAAGCTGCAACAATACTTTCAAGAGTGTTCGATCATAGTAGCCTCGGAAGTGCCACTTAATGATATTATAAACAACCACGACGCTACAAGCCGGATTGCTAAATGGGCCATTGAGCTCCTCCCGTTCGACATAACATACAAACCTCGACGGGCCATTAAGTCGCAAGTATTGGCCGACTTTGTAGCCGAATGGACGGAGGCCGAACTCCCTAAAGAGTATGGAGCATACTCCAATTGGATCATGCACTTCGACGGTTCTAAAATGCTGGCTGGTCTAGGGGCTGGCGTCGTCCTGACGTCCCCAACCGGAGATACCGTTCAGTACGTACTGCAAATATTGTATACAGACTCCAACAACGCAACCGAATACGAAGCTCTGTTGCATGGTCTTCGGATGGCGGTCTCCATGGGCATTCAACGCCTGGAGGTGCGTGGGGATTCAAACCATGCAATATCCCAAATAAATGGAGACTTTGACGCCAAGGATCCAAAAATGGCGGCCTACCGAAAGGCCGTCCTAAAAATGTCAGCTCGGTTCGAGGGACTCAAATTTCACCATGTGGCTCGGGAAAACAATCAAGCGGCGGATATCCTCGCCCGCATCGGCGCAAAACGTGATGCGGTGCCCCCAACATATTTCTGGAAAGGCTATTCAAGCCATCCATAGTATGGGAAGGGGACACCGGTAACAATAGTCCGGACCCGGCCAAAATGCCCGATACCGAATACTCTGACACAATCGAAGGCTCCGCCACCGAAATAACACCTTCAGCCCATGTAATAATGGCCATTATCGCCCCGTGGACAGAACCATTCCTGGCCTACCTAACTAGGCAGGAACTCCCGGAGGACCAAAATGAGGCACGCTGCATAGTGCGGCGATCTAAGGCTTACAGGGTCCACGAGGGAGAATTGTATAAAAAAAGCAATACCGGAGTCCTTCAAAGGTGCATCTCCGAAGAGGAAGGGCAAAACCTTTTAGCAGAAATCCACACCGGACTCGGCGGTCACCACGCCGTAGCTCGGGCTCTTGTAAGCAAGGCCTTCCGTACAAGATTCTATTGGCCAACGGCCCGGGCAGATGCACATGACTTGGTCCAACGTTGCGCTGGTTGCCAGCTCTTTGCAAATCAAAGCCACATGCCACCCACCGCCCTTCAAACAATCCCCATTACGTGGCCCTTCGCAGTCTGGGGGCTTGACATGGTTGGACCCCTTAAAGGGGGAACCCACAAGAAAAAATACTTACTGGTCATGGTGGATAAATTCACCAAATGGATAGAGGCCAAGCCAGTTAAAACAGCCGAATCCGGACCAGTGACAGACTTCATATCTGGGGTCGTACACTGTTATGGCGTCCCCCACAGCATCATCACTGACAACGGCACAAACTTCACAGACGATGAGGTAAAACTCTGGTGCAGCAAAATGGGCATCAAGCTTAATTATGCTTCAGTCTATCACGCACAAACCAACGGCCAAGTCGAGCGAGCAAACAGTCTTATAATGAGCGGCATTAAACCCAGATTAGTGCATTCCTTAATAGAGTCTAACATGCACTGGGTAGAGGAGCTCCACTCTGTACTCTGGGGGCAGCAGACCATGCTGAATTGTAGTACCGGATACACACCCTTCTTTATGGTGTACGGCGCAGAGGCAGTCTTGCCCTGTGACATAATTCATGACTCACCTCAAGTGTGCATGTATGAAGAAAGAGAAGCCGAGCTCGATCGGTAGGACAGTCTGGACACCCTGGAGGAGGAGCGCGACGTAGCCAAAGCCCGTTCCGCATTTTATCAGCAACAGGCTCGCAGATACCAAAGCAGAGAAGTACGGGCCAAAACTTCTAAAGGTGGCGAACTAGTTCTATGCCTGTCGGATAAGAAAAAGAACAAGCTCGAGCCCAAATGGGAAGGTCCCTTCATTATTGACCAAGTTATGACCGGTGGAGCGTACCGACTGCGGGATGCATCGACTAGTCGACTCGAGCCGAACCCATGGAACGCGGCTAGGCTCCGAAGATTCTACGCCTATCGCCGGACCCTATGTTCGTCCCCTCCCTTTGTCCATTTTTTGCATGTACATTATCTGTCTTGTTTTTCTTTCTTCCTTTATTTTATTATTTCTCTAGGCCTTTAAGGGCCAACTTGTGCCTCGCTTGCACATTATAGATGCGCTAGCCGCGCTCATAATACCCGGGGGCTTCTTTCACAGAAGCTTAATTATTTATCTGGGCCTCAGGCCCTAAACATGTGTCATGCTTCCGCATGTACCTTTTTTCGCCATTATATGAATCGATATGACTTAAGTTTTGGCCAAGATGGGTTGCTTGACTCTTGTATTTATGCCCTACGTTCCCGTTAATTCGGCTAGGGCATAAGGGGAGCACCTCTGCGATTGTTACTGCCGGGTCAGCCGGACGTGTACCTTAGACTAGGTGAAGCCGAAAGCTGGCGTTCTTAAGGGAATATTCGGTCGGTGAACAAAAGATGATTTTTATTCATTGTCCATATCTGCCCCCAGATGTTTTTCCTGCATTTCCTATCGCAGTCCGGACATTCACTTTAGGGCATGCTTACCCAGGGAAAGGAACCCTTAACGGAACTATTCTCCCTGGAAGATGTTTCTTCCTTCCCATGTAATATAACATAACTAGTTGGGAACTTGTCTGTTCAAGCACTTATGACTCCTACGCCTGGTCTCCACGCATGCCCCGGTTCTTATATAACCGCACGGGTATTCGAATACACTCCAGACCATCGGGTCCCGAGGTTGAAGCGAAAAGGTCCGCCAAGACAAATGATCTACAATCTAGATAGAAGGCATTATACATGTCACTTTCATTACATAGTCATGTAGACTGACTAAATTCCTCTTCTATACCATCCAAAAGGCGGTCTAGCTTACAATCCTGTTGGGAATACTTTGCGACTAATTCTACTTGCCCATAAACTAAGCTAACGGGGATCTCTTTTCCGTCAGGGCCCACAGGTCCGACCTCGGCCATGTGATTTGGGTTTTCCTTGGTATACCGCATCTTCACCATGGCCCAGGCTTCTCTGGCACCTTGTCGGCAGGCTGATATCTTCCATAATCGGAAGCGCAACCGTGCTCCCTTGAGCTTCTCCGCAACCTCTGCAACACCCTCTGGCAGGGAGACGGATGGCCACAAGGCCTGGGAAACACCCTGCATCACCTACCGAACTTGTTCGTGCAGATGTGACAGCTTAGATAGAAGATCACCCGCAGACCCAAGCATTTCCTCCGCGGGACGACCCGTCAGCATACCTATAGACATAACACTATTAGTCGGCTTCTTCACCAAACTCCTTTAAAAGGATTCGTTCAAGCACTTACTGAAAATGCCGCGCCGAAGCCGCTTATTCTCCTTCTCGGAGTCTGCAAGTTGGCCCCGAACGTCTTTTAGTTCCACGCTCAGCTTAATATTGGCGTCTTGGAGATTGTTTTTCTCCCGCCTAACCTCAGTCAGCATGCGTTTGCCAGCCTCTAGCTGTCACATAACATACTGGTCCTCAGGATTTTCTCCGGATTCATCTACAACATCTGTTGTTAGATCTGCAGCCATGCCGCACATTATATGGTAACCATCATTCTTTAAAGTAAATGTTACCAGCAGGTGACATTTTCGGTTCCTGCAACGCGGCCACAGCAGCCCGCAGTTGGGTCTTGCATTCCTCTAGCTCCTGTGACAGCCTAGTATTCTTCTCTGTAAGAACCTGCACAATAAATATGATCCTTAAATCAGTTCTGCTAACTGTTTCAAGTCTTAGGGGCTACTGATACATATAAATCGTTAGATTTACTTACCCATACATGCTTTACATACTGATCCGTGGCTCTGGCTAGACCATCTTGAGCAGCTCAGAGGTACGCCTCTCCAGAATTGAAGGCATCAAATGCCTCTAGTGAGAAACAAGCGTCACGGAGTACGGCCCGGTGGCACACATGATTCATGGCGCTTTCCACCTCTGAGTTTGTAGCGGATAATCTATCTGCATCCTCTATAGGGGGATTATCCGGCGCCCGCCCCATATCAGCTTCCGCCTCTATGTCCGGTCCTAGCGCCCGGCTAGTGGAAGCGTGATTAGTAACATCACCAGACATATTCCAGCGAGCGTTTTTTCTGTTAAAGAAACATGGGCGTCATTATATTTCGAGAAAGACGACAACCATGGAGCGGGGTTTGTTATACCTTTGCGTCGGCGTCTCCGTCCTGACCACCTTCCTTTTTGGCCTACCCGGCCTTGGTGCCTCCTGTTGGCGCGTTGCTGCGGGTTCGGCAGGGCGTCCCGAATGCCTTCCCTGTAAAAATGCCATGTGTATATGGTGGGTGAAGTGTCTAAAAGGGGATCCTAGTTTTGGAATTGTGATTTTTGGTTTTTCTTACGTGCGATGCAGGGAGCAGTCCGGGATAGTCGGTCATAATGGCCACCATGGCATCGTTGCAGCTTAACTGATAGAACTGCCGGTCTATCAGCTCCATGAATATAATCGAATCTTCTTCAAGTCCGGAGTCGAGGGCCCGGTCAGGGTCCTCTGGTTGTGGAGAAGGGCTGCTGACTTCCTTTATGGCTTTTCGCAGTTCCTGCCGCAAAGTGGCAAGGTGAATGCTTACGACAAAGAATGCAGGAAAAATGGGAGCAGGGAGATATAACTTACCCAGCTTGGAGGATTGTACATGGAGAATCCATCCCGTGGCTTGATGTGAGTGAACTCCTCTTGCTCACCCTTGAACAACTCAGACATAATTTTCGCTAAAGCAGCAGCATTGTCCGGACCCTTATGCCCGCAGCGGGTGGCGTCATCCGCCCCGTTATAACACCACAAGGGGTGCCCACTGTATTGAAGTGGTTGCACATCCCGCATTATGCAAATCGACATAACTTCGATTACTGTCAATCCTGATCGAGTCAGTGCTTTAATTCGGTTCATCAGATAGAGGACTTCTCCATTGTCTTCCACCTGGGGGCTCCGTGGGTGCCATCTTCGGCGTTTCTTCAGAGGAGCATTGTTGAACTCAGGAAGACCCCGCCGAACAGGGTCCGGAAGTGGAACGTCCTCCATATAAAACCAATCTGAAGGCCAGTATTTGGGTGACTTCTTCGGAGTACCGGACATGTATCCGGTATCGGCGATGCGCCATATTTCGGCTCCGCCCACTTGATAAAGTGACCCCCTCTGTGTGCGAGGGATGAGGCAAAATAGCCTTTTCCATAGCTCAAAGTGAGCCTCGCAGCCCAGGAACAACTCGCAGAGAGCCACATAGCCGGCGATATGTAGGATGGAGGCGTGGGTGAAATTGTGTAATTGGAGGCCATAGAACTCCAGGAGCCCGCGGAGGAACGGATGAATTGGAAATCCAAGTCCCCTTAATAGATAGGGAACAAGGCAGACCCGTTCCCCCGTAGAGGGATAGGGAAAGCTCTCTTCTTGCTCCCCGCCATTATAGGTGGCAAGCACGGCTCGAACAGGCACCATGTACGCCGGAGGGAGAAATCCCTTAGTCTGTAGTTCGACTAAACGACTGTGTGGGATTGAACACCTCTCCCAATCATCGGGCTTAGTGCTTCGGAGGCGGGAGGAGGAGCTGCGGAGGTCGGCCATGCTGGAATGGATCTTTCCGGAACGCGCTCTGATGGACTCTCGCTGAGGGAGGATGGTATGGATCAGATCTAAGGATGCCCATCCCTTTAATAGACAATTTATTTATCTGGCTAGGGGGGCGAATGTAAAAATGCCCTGGCGCCTCGTATTCATTCGACGCGTGGGAGAAAGCCCTTATTGGGCACAGAAGCCAAGAGGTCCAAACATTTATGGGACCGGACACTGCTTTACAAATGTTCGAAAGATGGAGAAGAACCCGCCTTGATATGCCGAAGACAATACTGCATGCTGGACTCATCGTCGTTGAAGCCTGGTTTGGGGGCTACTGAGGGAGTCCTGGATTAGGGGGTATCCGGACAGCCAGATTATATCCTTTGGTCGGACTGTTGGACTATGAAGATACAAGATTGAAGACTTCGTCTCGTGTCCGGATGGGACTCTACTTGGCGTGGAAGGCAAGCTAGGCAATACGGATATGGATATCTCCTCCTTTGTAACCGACCTTGTGTAACCCTAACCCTCTCCGGTGTCTATATAAACCGGAGGGTTTTAGTCCGTAGGACAACATACAATCATACCATAGGCCAGCTTCTAGGGTTTAGCCTCTTAGATCTCGTGGTAGATCAACTCTTGTAATACCCATATCATCAAGAACAAATCGAGCAGGACGTAGGGTTTTACCTCCATCAAGAGGTCCCGAACCTGGGTAAAACATCGTGTCCCCTGCCTCCTGTTACCATCTGCCTAGACGCACAGTTCGGGATCCCCTACCCAAGATCCGCTGGTTTTGACACCGACGCCGAGCCTTCCACCCTTTACCAAGTATAAAGATGCATTAAAGTAAATAAGATATAATAATAATATCGCAACAATATCCATGTTCCAACATGGAACAAGCTTCGTCTTCACCTACAACTAGCAACACTATAAGAGGGGCTGAGCAAAAGCGGTAACATAGCCAAACAATGGTTTCCTAGGAAAGGTGGGTTAGAGGCTTGACATGGCAATATGGGAGGAATGATATAGCAAGTTGTAGGTAGCGCGACATAGCAATAGAGTGAACAACTAGCAAGCAAAGATAGAAATGATTTCAAGGGTATGGTCATCTTGCCTGCAAAGTTCTCAGAGTTGTCGAAAGCTTGATCCTCGTTAGCGTACTCAACAGGTTCCTCGATCACGTACTCGTCTCCCGGCTCTACCCAAAGCAAGAACACAAGAAAAGGACCAACAATCAATCACGGTGCAATGCACAAGCAACATGATGCAAAACATGGCATGATATGCAAGACATGATATGCAATGGATATGCGTGCATCAGAAGGGAAAGAATGATAAAGGCATCAACTTGGCAAAACAAGTACGCCGCTGGAAAGATGTGATGATTTCGGTCGAAATCGATACAAAGATCACCGGAACCGGATGCATGGTTTGAAAATGGCAAGCAAAACAAGAATGGCACAATTCTGCGATTAACAGCACGATGCCATCTAGAATGCAACAAGAAACTAAGCTACGGCACTCCAACATAACAAAAAAGTATATGACAGTGATCCACAAGCGATGTTTGAGAAAACATGAACAATGATCTACGGCTAAAACACACTAGAACAGGTTCAAACAAGCATGACAAAAGTGCAAAATATATCAGCTTCACAAACATAGTGAAAATACTGACATGTCAAAAACAACATCAGGAAGCACTATTTAGAGCAAGCAAACGACTTGCTACATGACCATATCATAGCAATACAAGGCGTGGCACGATTCTACTAAATGCATAGAACAAAAGTCCCTTACTGATCATGAGCCAAAATGGCACAAAAGATATGATGGCACCCATGTAAACATAGCAAGTTTCATTAACAGTTTTAGACTTTGCATAAAAACAGAGCATGTCATAAACAGTATTATGAAGGCAACTTTGTGAGCTCAAATAACTCACCACAAAGCATTTAATGACAAGACAAGCATACCAACAACAAGATGACATGTTCATGAAGCTAACAATGGCAAGAGTAAGTTCATAGCATGCTTGGATCACTAACAACAACCATGGCAAAATTGATTAACATGTTAACATTCTGCCAGGAACATTTTATAGCAAAAGTAGAGCAAGAACAGGACATGCTAGAGCACTCCATAATTGAAAATAGGGGCATGGATGGATAGAGCATAACCACATGTTCAAAACGTCCTTACTGCAGCATCTCAAAATAACATGGATCTCACTGTATCATCAGGCTAACATGGCATAAAAATAACAACAGGAAAAGGACTTAGCGAAATCCTAAGTCCCTGAAAACAGCAATCTTGCCGAGGCTACTTTGCATGCTTGTTCTAGTCACCACATTGATCATCAAAATGCAAGACAAACTCCACTGTAAAGATGGCCTGACATAGTTCAAAACACATGTAAAGCTCATGCCCATATGAAGCACGCATCAAATGTGATAAAAAAGACAAATCACCATGATATGATAAGTAACAGCAGTAAACATTTTATAGCACTCTTGCATCAATTATTAGGGCATCAAGATGAACTGAAACAAGAAAGCCACAATGGAATGAAATAAAGAGCATCTCACAATGAACATTTTGATATATCATATGCATGAAACGGAGCTAC
Source organism: Triticum aestivum (assembly GCF_018294505.1). Lineage (NCBI taxonomy): Eukaryota > Viridiplantae > Streptophyta > Magnoliopsida > Poales > Poaceae > Triticum > Triticum aestivum. Next base: position 205,231,822 of record NC_057803.1, on the reverse strand, counting down.
GGTCATGGATATATGAGGCAATGAATAGGGGCATAAAATGTTGGAGAAAAAGGACTTAGAGGAAATTATACCCTCCTAGGTCTACGGTTTGACCGCGGCACGTTCATCGAGGTTCACTGGAGGAGAGGGAGATGGTGGCCGGAGGGCGGGGAGGTCACCGGAGGAGAGGGGATGGCGAGATCCGGCCGGATCCGGCGCGGCGTGGTGGCGGGCGATGAGGTGGCGACGCGGTGAAGGTTGACGGCGACCGGGCGGCGTCGGGGCGGAGCTGGCCGACGAGGAGGTGGTGCGCGCTCGGGTAGCGGCCGCGCGGGAGGCGTGTGGGCTCGGGGGGCCGCGCCTGGGCCCGGCGGGTGGTAGAACGGCGGCACCACGTGGCGGGCAGAGAGTGGCTGGGCGCGACGGCGCGGGCGTGTCCGGCGGGTGCGAACGAGGGTTGCGTTTTTTAGGGTTTGGATCCGGGAATGGATGGGGAGATGCATATTTATAGGTAGATGGAGTTTGGACTGTACAAATGAGGTGTAGTTTTCTCCCACACGATTGTGATCCGACAATGAAGGACATGGAAGTGGTTTAGATGGGTTGTTGGGACGTTTTGGAGGGGTGTTGTGCTGCAACACAAAAGAGGCTTTTGCGGTTACCCGGGTAACCGTTGGAGCATCAAACGGACTCTAAATGGAACGAAATTTGACAGGAGGTCTACCGGTGGTGTACCAAGGCCACTTGGCAAATCTTGGTCCATTCCAAGAACGTTTAACACCCGCTCATGAAAGGAGACAAGAGGGGTGCGCCAGTGCATGTAGGAGTGTCGGATTGCAAAATGGACAACGGAGAAAATGCTTGGATGCATGAGACGAACACGAATGCAAATGCGATGCACATGATGACATGATACGAAATGCATGACATGAACAAAATGCAAAATGAAGACAAAAGCCAACCACGAAGGGAAATCTCATAACTTAAAGCTGAAAATGGCAGGAGTCGGAGTTAAAAATATCACAAGTTACATCCGGGGTGTTACAGGAGGGCGAGAAGGCCCAAGATGGACACTGAGTCCGGAGAAATCGACCTTTCCTTGCCCAAAGACGGAGGCGAAAAAGGACCCAGCATCCCTTCTCCAAGAAGGAGAAAAAGGGCCGCTTCCGAATATTGGGAGGGGCAGTCTTCCAAGATGGGCAAGATGCCACCGTCAAGCGCCCTAGGTTTGGAAAGTGACATCGTTAAACAACTTCAACAAGTGGACAAGCCCTCGGCCAAACTGTAAGAGAATCTGGAGTACTTTGATAGCGTCCCTCTCCATTCCTGTTACCGAAGATATACGTAATGCATTCATGCATTTTTACAGGTCGGCACAGAGTTTTTTTTGGGCGATCCTCTTCTTCGTGGAGTCTCCTCCCAGAGATGATGGTGAGCGAGGCGCCTCCTCCAACTTGTAACGCGCACGATGCGGATATATCTCCCACGTGTCAAAGCATGACTTAGAGGCATAACCGCATTGTAAGCAATGTCGCAAGTGAGGTAATCTTCACAACAACCCATGTAATGAATAAGGAAAAGGAGTACATAGTTGGCTTACACTCGCCATGTCACACAATAGCATAAATATCATTACATTCATCCAGATAGAATCAAGGTCCAACTACGGAAGCAAAATAAAGAACAACCCCAAATGCGACAAAGTCCCCGATCGCCCCAACTGGGCACCACTACTGATCGTCTGGAAAGGAAACGTAGTATCATCCCGAGTCCTCATCGAACTCCCACTTGAGCTCAGTCGAATCACCTGGAACGGTACCATCGGTCCCTGCATCTGGTTTTGGAAGTAATCTGTGAGTCACGGGGACTCAGCAATCTCACACCGTCGCGCTCAAGACTATTTAAGCTTATAGGAAGGGTAAAAGTATGAGGTGGAGCTGCAGCAAGCGACTAGCATATATAGTGGCTAACATACGCAAAAGAGAGCGAGAAGAGAAGGAAAAGGCACGGTCGATAACTATGATCAAGAAGTGATCCTAGAACAACCTAGGTTCAAGCATAACACGAGACCGTGTTCTCTTCCCGGACTCCGCCAAAAAGAGACAACCTACGTTCAACCATAACTCTGTTGATTCATTTTAATTAAGTTAAGTTTCAGGTTTTCTACAGCCAGACATTAACAAATTCCCATCTGCCCATAACCGCGGGCATGGCTTTCGAAAGTTCAAATCCCTGCAGGGGTGTCCCAACTTAGCCCATCACAAGCTCTCACGGTCAACGAAGGATATTCCTTCTCCCAAGACAATCCGATCAGACTCGGAATCCCGGTTACAAGACATCTCGACAATGGTAAAACTAAACCAGCAAGGCTGCCCGAATGTGCCGACAAATCCCGATAGGAGCTGCACATATCTCGTTCTCAGGGCACACTCGGATAGGTCAAGCTACGAGTAAAACCAACCCTCGAGTTACCCCGAGGTGGCCCCGCAGGCTGCCCATTTCGGACCAACACTCAGGGGAGCACTGGCCCGGGGGGGTTTAAATAAAGATGACCCTCGGGCTCCGGAAACCCAATGGAAAAAGAGGCTAGGTGGCAAATGGTAAAACCAAGGTTGGGTATTGCTGGAGGAGTTTTATTCAAGGCGAACTGTCAAGGGGTTCCCATTATAACCTAACCGTGTAAGGAATGCAAAATCAAGGAACATAACACTGGTATGACGGAAACTAGGGCGGCAAGAGTGGAACCGAACACTAGGCATAAGGCCGAGCCTTCCACCCTTTACTAAGTGTATAGATGCATTAAAGTAAACAAGATAATATAATGACATCCCAACAATAAACATGTTCCAACAAGGAACAAACTTCAATCTTCACCTACAACTAGCAACGCTATAAGAGGGGCTGAGCAAAGCGGTAACATAGCCAAACAACGGTTTGCTAGGACAAAGTGGGTTAGAAGTTTGACATGGCAATATGGGAGGCATGATAAGCAAGTGGTAGGTATCGTATCATAGGCATAGAAAAAGAGCGAGCATCTAGCAAGCAAAGATAGAAGTGATTTCGAGGGTATGGTCATCTTGCCTGCAAAGTTCTCCGAGTTGACGTTAGCTTGATCCTCGTAAACGTACTCAACGGGCTCCTCGATCACGTACTTGTATCCTGGCTCTACCCAAGCAAGAACAACAAGCAAAGGGAGACACAATCAACCACGTGCAATGCACAAGCAACATGATGCAAAACATGACATGACATACGGGATGCGATATGCGATGCATATGCATGTTTTGGAAAGGAAAGGTTGAACCTGGACTCAACTTGGAAAACCAGGAGTGCCACTGGAAAGGGGAGTTGATTTTGGTCGAAATCGATATAAAGATCATCGGAATCGGATACACGGTTTGGAAATGATAAGCAAAACAAATATGGCACCGATCTGCGATTAACAGCATGAGGCCATCTAAATGCATCAAGAACAACATGCTACAACACTCTAACATGACAAAAAATACATGGTAGGGATCCACTCAAGATGCTTGACAAAAGATGAACACTGAGCTACGGCTAATTCACCAAATAGCAGGTTCAAACAAGCATGGCAAAAGAGCAAAAGATAACAGGTTACAGACTTAGTGAAAATAACATGTCAGGAATTTAACATCAGGAAGCAATCTTTAGAGCAAGATAACAACATGCTACAGGAACATATCATGGCAAAGCAAGGCATGACATGAAGCTACTCAAAGAACACAACAAAAGTCCCTTTCTGACCATAAGCCAAAAGGGATCAGAAAATACAATGCAACCATGCGAACATAGCAATTATCGTTAACAGATTCAGACTTGGTATAAAACTGGAACATGGCAAAACAGACATTGAGTAGGCATGTTTACGAGCTCGATGCACTCACCACAAGGCATTTCATGACAAACTAAGCATACATCCAGCAAGTAGCATGGCATAGAAGCTAAACATGGCAAGAACAACAACATAGCATGCATGGATCAACTACAACAACCTCGGCAAAAATGCTTAACACGTAAACATTCTGCCAGGAACATTTTATAGCAAAAGTAGAGCTCAATTGACTCAAACTAGGGTGCTCCATAATTGCAAACAAAGACATTGATGGATAGAGCACAACAATGTCTACAAAACACCCTTACTGATCATGCTCAAAAGAGGCATGGATCACTTGGTACCAACATGAATACATGGCATAAAAATAATGACAGGGCCAAGACTTAGAATATTTCAAAGTCCCTGAAATCAGCAACATTGAGAGGGCTACTTTGCATGCTTGTTCTAGTCACCACAAAGATGGCATGACATACTTCAAAACACATGTAGAGCTCAAGTTCATAGGAGGCGCACATCAATCATGGCAAAAATGACAAATGTCCAATTACTGATATGAATCTGAAACTAACAGAAACTAGCACTCTTCCAACAGCATTTTGGGCATCAAGATGAGCTCAAATGAACATGATGCAGTGAGATGAAATGAAGTACTCGTCGAGACGAACATTTTGATATGCTACACGCCCAAAACAGAGCCACAATTGCAGAGTTATGACGCGATGAAAATGCACAAAATATCTAGAGAGAGGGAAAAGTCAACCGATTAGGGTTGGATCCAGATCTGGATCAGACCAGGCACTGTAGCGGCGCGGACTTCGAGGATGGCCGGAAACACTGTTCGCTAGAGTTGGGGTCCAGCTCGGGGTCGCTGGTGGAAGGAGAGCTTGCCGGTGCGGTGGCGGCGCTGGGCGGCGATGGTCGACGCGGCGGGGCGACGATGGTCGAGGCGGCGAGGTCGGCGGCCACCGGGCGAGGCGATGGAGATGGCGCGGCGGCGGAGCGCGGGGGTGCGAGGAGGCGGGCGGCGCGGCCTGGGGCCGGGGAGGGCCGGCGCTGGGCCTGTGGGCCCGCGGAGGAGGCGACGATGTGGGCGTGAGCTCGGACGAATCGGGCGGCGACAAGTGACGCTGGCGGGCGGACTGGACACGTCCGTCGGGGGAATTTTTGTCCGGCGGGCGAGGAGAGGGAGGGGGCTAGGGTTTCGCCCGAGATTTGGAATGGGAGGACCTTTATATAGGTAGGAGGATCTAGGAGGCTCCAAATTGAGCATGGTTTGCAGCCACGCGATCGTGATCGAAGGGCCTAGGTGATGGAGGGGGTTTAGGTGGGTTTTGGGCCACTTTGGAGGGGTGTTGGGCTGCAACACACATGAGGCCTTCTCGGTTCCTTGGTTAACCGTTGGAGTATCAAACGAAGTCCAAATGGCACGAAACTTGACAGGCGGTCTACCGGTAGTAAAACAAGGCCGCATGACAAGTCTCGGTCCAATCCGAAAATGTTTAACACCCACACACGAAAAGAGGTGGAAAGGGACACCAAAGGACATAGGAGCGTCGGAATGCAAAACGGACAACAGGGAAAATGCTCGGATGCATGAGATTAACACGTATGCAAATGCGATGCACATGATGACATGATAAGAGATGCATGACAAAGACAAAAAAACATGAAGACAAAACCCGACAACGAGGAAATATCATATCTTAGTGCCGGAAATGGCAAGAGTTGGAATACAAATATGGCATGTTACATACGGGGTGTTACAACACTCCACCACTACGAAAGGATCTCGTCCCGAGATCTAGGACTGGAAATACTCTGGGTACTCAGAACGGAGGTGATCCTCGCATTCCCAGGTGGCTTCACGGTCGGAATGATGTGACCACTTGACTTTCAGGACTTTGATAGACTTGTTGCGAGTCTTGCGCTTCAAGAATAGCAACGGGGTGCTCATGATAAGACAAGTCTTCCTGGAGATCAATCTCTTCGAAGTTGATGGTGCGGTCAGGAGTCTTGAAACACTTGCGGAATTGAGACACGTGAAACACGTCGTGCACGTTTGCAAAGTTGGAGGGAAGCTCAAGTTGATAGGCGAGATAGCCTCTTTTGCCAATGATCTTGAAAGGACCAACATATCTCGGGGCAAGCTTCCCTTTGATACCGAAGCGACGAGTCCCATTCATTGGAGAGACGCGGAGGTAGACATGGTCTCCGATCTCGAAAGCCAAGTCACGATGCTTGCTATCATAGTAACTCTTCTGGCGCGATTGCGCGGCTTTGAGATTATCACGAATGACTTTGCACATTTCTTCAGCCTCTATGATCAAGTCATTCCAAGAAGTTGACGTTCACTAGTCTCTGACCAGTTAAGAGGAGTACGCCACTTCCTGCCATAGAGAATCTCGAATGGGGCCTTGCCCGAACTCGCTTGGAAGTTGTTGTTGTAGGAGAACTCGGCATATGGGAGACAATCTTCCCACTTCATACCGAAAGAAATGACGCAAGCCCTGAGCATATCTTCAAGAATCTGATTTACTCGTTCAACTTGGCCACTGGTTTGAGGATGAGAAGCTGTGCTGAAGCGAATGTTGGTGCCCATGGCCTTCTGAAAAGAATCCTAGAACTTGGAGGTGAAGATGCTGCCACGACCTGAAGATCTCAACTGCGGAATGTCGTGCAGGCGGACAATCCTCGCAGTATATAGCTATGCCAACTAAGCTGCTGTGATAGATTCTTTGATAGGAAGAAAATGAGCCACTTTAGTGAGCTTGTCGATGACAACGAAGATAGCATCATTGCCACGCTTGGACTTTGGAAATCCAGTCACGAATTCCATCTCAATGTGGTCAAACTTCCATTCTGGAATGGCAAGAGGTTGGAGGAGACCAGCTGGTCGTTGGTGTTCTGCTTTCACTCTTCTGCAGACATCACATTCATTCACGAACTGAGCAATCTCGCGCTTCATTCGAGTCCACCAATACGATTGCTTGAGGTCCTGGTACATCTTTGTACTTCCAGGGTGAATAGAGAGGAGTGAATTGTGAGCCTCGTTCATAATGACTTTATGAAGGTCACCTTTAGGAACAACAATTCGATCCTCGAAGAATAGAGTATCCTTGTCATCAAGACGATAGCACTTGTACTTGGGTTGACTCTTGGCACTCCCAATCTTCACCTTCTTCACCATAGCATCGAGAAGTTGAGCCCAAGGTATGAGATACTTGGAGGTTGGCAAGAAATCCTTGAGGAACAACTTGAAGATTGAGTTTGCAGAAAGCTTCACAAAGCTCCGGTTGGTAAGGCTTGATAATTAGACTGTTGCAGTAAGCCTTCCTGCTCAATGCGTCAGCAATTACATTGGCCTTTCCTGGAGTATATTCGATACTCGGATTATACTATTGAATCATTTCGACCCAATGAGTCTGCCAGAGGTTGAGGTTTGGTTGAGTGAAGATGTACTTGAGACTCTTGTGGTCAGTGAAGATGTCCACTTTGCTTCCCAACAAGAGATGTCTTCATGTTAAAAGAGCATGGACAACTGCCGCCAACTCAAGGTCATGAGTGGGGTAGTTCTTTTCGTTGGGCTTCAACTGGAGAGAGGTATAGGCCACAAATTTCTTCTCTTGCATCAACACTACACCAAGACCTTGAAGGGAAGCATCACAGAAGACTTCGAACGGTTTGGATTGATCTGGAGGAGTCAGAACTGGAGCAGTGACTAACTTCTCTTTTCAGGGTGTTGAAAGCGATGTCACATTCAGGAGACCAGACATACTTCACATGCTTCTGGAGAAGGTTGGAAAGAGTCTTCGCGATCTTTGAGAAGTTCTCAACGAACCTTCGACAATAACTTGCAAGCCCAAGGAAGCTGCGGAGTTGCTTCACATTCTGAGGTGGTTCCCAATTCACAATTGCAGACACCTTCTCAGGATTAACAGCTATGCCCTTGGCGGAGATAATACGCCCAAGGTAGAGAACCTCATCAAGCCAAAACTCACACTTAGAAAACTTCACATAGAACTGATGTTCTCTGAGTTTATCCAGCACCAATCTCAAATGCTTGGCATGATCCTCCTTGTTCTTCGAAAAGACCAAAATGTCATCGAGGTAGACCAAGACGAAGTCATTTGTGTAGGCGTTGAAGATGAAGTTCATCATGCGGGAGAATGTTGGAGGAGCGTTGATGAGGCCGAAGGACATGACAGTGTATTCATATGAACCATAGCTTGTTCTGAATGTTGTCTTGGGGATATCTTCTTCACGAATGCAAATCCGATGATAGCCCATACGAAGATCAAGCTTGGAGAACACTTGAGCACCTTTGAGTTGTTCGAAAAGCTCATTGATGTTGGGAAGTGGGTACTTGTTCTTTATGGTCTTCTTGTTCAATGGACGGTAGTCGACACAAAGTCGGTCCGTTCCATCCTTCTGCTTAACAAAAAGAACATCACAACCCCATGGAGAAGAACTTGGACGTATGAGACACATACGATCTTGAATATCGAGTTGTTTCTTCAGCTCCTTCAACTCTTCAGGTTCAAGCTTGTAAGGATGTTTGCAAACAGGCTCCGTGCCAGGCTCAAGATCGATAACGAATTCAACTGGCTGGTGCGGAGGCATTCCTGGAAGCTCTTCTAGAAAGACGTCTTGATATTCGCAAATGACTGGAATCTGAGAGATGGCATCCAGCTCGCCCTTCTCATTGAGAGAAAACAGTCGGATGGTATCATCACGAGCGGCAAAGACGATTACATCCTCAGACGAATGTGTCAATTGAATCTGCCTGGCAGCACAATCAAGCTGAGCCTTGTGCTTAGAAAGCCAATCCATTCCGAGAATAAGATCGATATCCGAGTTACCAAGGACCATTGGAGAAGAAAGAAACTTATAGTCTCCCAACGTGGTAGTAACATCTGGAACCACCAAACTGGCACTCGAGCGTTTACCTAGAGAAACGATATCCATTGCTTTGCCCAAATGAGAAGAAGTGAATTCATTCTTGGCAAAAATTGGCTTTGACATGAAACAATGCGATGCACCAGTGTCAAAAAGAACTTTTGCAGAAATATCCTTAACAGGAAGGTTACCATAATCATATCTGACAATTCCTCTGCCTGAGCTGCGTTCAACAAATTGACCTCGGCGTGCTTGGGATTATGCTTGACCACTGTGGTGCTAGAAGATCTCACAGGAGGAGGAGGAGGAAGACGCCTCTGATTGAAGCATTTGTTGGCATAGTGACCTTCTTCTGACACTTGTTACATGTGACCTCCGAGAGCGGACGGTGATACGGAGCACTTGATCTTGGAGCATGAGACGAAGTCTTGTTCTGAAAGACTGGTTTGGGTGGGTGGGAAGATCCATTTCCACCTTTGCTCTTTTGCTGATAAGGCTGACGAAAGGGAGGAGGAGGAAACCAATACTTTTGCTGTTTAGTCACCACTTGAGTTGAGGAAGGAGTTGCATCTCTGACTCGCTTCTTAGAAGCATCGCACTTGATTTGAGCAGTCTCTCATTTCAGTGCCATGATGTAAAACTCATCATACTTCCGAGGCTCGAAAAGCACGAGAGCAAGTTGAAGATCTTCTCTGAGGCCACCTCTTAACTGATAAATCATGATCTTCTCGTCGGGGACGTCCTGCTTAGCGAAACGAGCGAGCTTCTGGAACATGATGTTATACTGTTAAATAGACAAGCTACCTTGCTTTAGATTGCGGAAATCCTCGCGCTTGCTCTCAAAAATACTCTGAGGAATGTGGTGAGCTTTGAAGTCTTGACGGAATTCATCCCAGGTAATCACACGACATCCTCTGGAATCTTTGTATTGCTGATACCATTCTGCAGCTTGGTCTTTGAGTTGGAACGAGGCAAACTTGACAAAGTCCTCAGGCCTGACATTGCTGCACTCGAAATGCTTGCAGATATCCACGAGCCAATAATCAGCATCTGCTCCTTTGACACAGTTACTAAAGGTCATTGGCTGGTTTGCGAGGAACTGGTTGAGTGTAGCAAATTGATTCTGATTGTTGCCGTGGCCATGATTCCCTCGGTTGTGCTCTTGCAAAATTTGCATGATCAACTGCGTGTTTGCATTGGTAGTGGCCATCACAGCTCGCCACTCCTCCGGAGCAGGAGGTGGTGGTGGTGGATCAGGATTCGAACGCGTAGGAGGAGCCATCTTGAAGCGGGTGACATCCGTTAGCATCTTGACAGACATATATTCAAGCTGAATCAAATGGATTGAAATTGCAAAAAATAGTCTTAACATCCGAACAAAATGAACGAATGCATTCCAATTGAAATGATCACACTTCCATAAATTGAGAAGCCACTTAGATAGAGGTAGAACAATAAAACAACAAGGTACGGACAAGAACAAATACTTGGTGAGGATTACCCAATCGCAAACCAAATATCTGCGGAAGAAATACTAGAGCTACATGAATTCCTACCTATGAAACTCCTGAAATTTTCCCGGTTATGCAATCAGGTGTCGGGGATACAGGTGAAGCATAATATCTCACCCAAAGCTGGCAAATCCTACATCCAGCTGTATCCATCCTTCAACACATAACCAAGAAACCTTCGGAAATCATTTACCTCAACCTTCGAAAAGCATCCGTTATACGAGTTATGGCAATACTCCCGAACTACCGCCCCAGTACTGGGTGGCGTCGAGGTTATCTCACCAACAACTACATAAAAGAGATTTTCGATGTCGACGAAACTCAGGTATTCCAGAATTGCAACTATAAGTTTGTGACGACAACACCTCGGAGCTCAACTCCCCGGGACACTACCACAACCCCTAAATGTCAGGAGGCACCAAGAACAATGTTCTCGTCACAAAACCATCGGAACGATTCCAAGATACCTGCATGATCCTAAATTTTTTTAGTGAAATTTGAGAAGAGAAGAGTCAAAACTCTACGTCAGGATGCCTCACCAGAGCAACGAAGGGACTGAGGAGTAAAAAGAATCCTACTCTCCGATATATATAATCCTAAATGACTCAAAACATTTTTCTAGACTCAACAACGCCAGCGATTCAATCAAGAAAGGGGCTCCTAAGGTCGGGGAAGGCTCTGATTACCAGCTTGTAACGCCCCGGAAACACCCGCCGGTGGTCATTACTCCTGGCAGGGTCTAGACTGGCCCCACAGATCAATACTAGTCTTTTCTGCACACTTTGTCCTCACTCGTGCGCACCCGGGAGCAACTTCCCGATTGGTCACCCATCCTGACACTACTCCAAGCTGAGCACGCTTAACTTTGAAGTTCTGTCCGAATGGGCTCCCGGAAAAGAAGGAATTCCTTATTGATATGAGTAGTCTATCATCCCTAATAAGCCAGGCCATCACAGCCCTCGACCAACAAGGCGGATGAATCTGAAGTGTCAGCTCGGAGGGTCCCTTTTGACCAACAAGTTACGCAGGGGATAGAAGAGGAAGTACCCGAAGGTGGAGCACCGACCATCCGGAATTCCTTGGCTGATGAGAACAAAAGTCCTGGACTGACTGGTTCGTAGCAGAAAGTGATTTTGGAGACGGGTGAACAGATTCCTTCAAAGGATGATTGTGGTCCTGGAGCAGCTTCGGGACCCGGAGACTCCGGATATATTGCGGGACATGTTGCGGAAAGCATCTGTCTCGAGAGAACAGTGTACCTTGATGGGTACAGTGATTTAGAAGATTTCGTCCGTGAGGAGCGGATTAAATGAAGCCTTGATGAGCCTACTGAAGGGCTTCAAGGTTTGTGACATAATGTTTTTAGCTATGTTTCATTTACAAAGATGCGCCTGTGTATAGGTAGTAGCCCCTTATACTCGGATTGGCTTCCACTGGGAAGCAAACGGAGGATCGAAAAGGATCGTTTCAGGACTAACCTGATGAACTTTGAACACATGCTGCTTCCCCCTTGGCCACTTCCCGGACTATGGATATTGCTGATTTGCAGCGGAAGCTTGATGTGGCAGGGGATGATCTTGCTTTAATCAATACATTTTTGTGGCATAAGCATGATTCTGAGATTTGGCTGCAGATGGTGCTGCCGCCGTTGAAGTTTTTCGAGCGAAGCTAGCCCAGGCCAAGGAGAAGGCTCGGCGTAGCAATGCTACTACCGAAAAGGCATCGGCTGAATTAAAAGCCGAACAAGTTGCACGGCGCCAAGATGAGGAGAAGATATCCACGACGACGCTCGAACTGGAGAATGCTACCGGCCGTTGTGAATTTCTAGAGAAGGAGAGTAAAGCCTTAACGGCTGATCTGGACAAGGCCTTACAAGAAGCGAGAGAACCACGGTCGGAATGTAGAGCAGCCCGTGAGGAGGTTCGACAGGCGTGGGAGATTGCGGCTGGAAAGCCCTTTCTGCTGTAAACTAAGTTCGGTGACCCGAACTATGCCCAGCTTAACCGAAGAGTTCTGCCGATGCGGCGTAGTATTACCAAGTGCGAGATGGATATGCAACGGAGAAGCTTTTTTGGTCGCAGTTGGTGCATCAAAGCGCCCTCTGTTGCTCAATGAACAGATGTCCCAATGGGCCGAACTTCATAGGATATCCGGCGCTGCCATGAAGGATGTCGTAATCCGGTTGTGGCCAACCGAGCCTGTTCCGAATAGCTATTTCGGTTTGGTGAAAAGGCTTATTGACACGGTGCCGCGTATCGATGCTGTGAAGCGGTCAACGTGCATTGAGGGTGCACGGATGGCTTTTGCCCGGTTCAAGACGTTCCGGGAAGATGAAGGCCATCGATGTTACGACGAAGGGTCCACCCAAAGGCAAGGACCGTCCGGAACCAGAGCATTATTTTGAAGATGTCCTAGAGGCCCCCTTTTTATAGGGGGTCAGTGCTCAAAAGACATAATGTTCGAGTGAGGTGTATGAAAATTGTAAAAGACAATTTTATAGTTAATCTATTTATGTTTTGCTTGAAAGCTTGAATTCCTCTTCTGCTATTTTGATATAATCTGAAAGTTTTCCAGTCGTCGGCTTCAGCCCCCTCGTAGGAAGTACGGGGGTGTTCAGATAAGCATTTAATCACTCTTTATCCAACGTCTTGGTCCATGAAGGAGGTGATAAGGCGGCGAACCAGGCAATCGGACTATAAGGCGTTAACACTTTCACTTAGCCATAGGGGTTTTATGGTGGGGCTACGACATAGCCCCTGGTATGTATGTGGCGTATGGTGCCTTACATATTTGATCTGAAAAAGATCCCTCGTGTGACACGGAGAATCGCTAAAGATTCTAATAAGTCGTCAAGTGGTTGACCAGCTCACGCCGCATCATGACTGTCAGTTTTCGGCTTTCTTTACTGAGGTGCTCGTCCGGTTTAGACCAGGGCACAATCGCAGTAGTTCTCCCTTTACTACCCTAGCCGATAGTGCAGAACATAGGGTAGCAAGCACAGGAGCCGGGCAACCCAACTATTGACCCAAGACAATGATTCGGAGCTGATGCATATAAGGCCAAACTTCCGACGCCGAAGTATGCTATAGAGCTGTTCGGACTTTTACTAGCAACTCATTTGTTCCCACACCGAGTGAGGGAGTCCTGGACTAAGGGGTCCTCTGGCGTCCGGCCTGTTATCCATAGGCCAGACTGGTGGGCTGTGAAGACATGAAGGCGGAAGACTGCACAGTGTCCGGATTGGACTCTACTTGGCGTGGAAGGCAAGCTTGGCGACCGAAGATTCCTTCTTATGTAACCGACTACATGTAAACCCTAGATCCCCTCAGTGTCTATATAAACCGAAGGGGATAGTCTGGAAAGGATACCACATATACTCATTACCATATTCATAGGCTAGACTTCTAGGGTTTAGCCATTACAATCTCGTGGTTGATCAACTCTTGTAATACTCATATTCATCAAGATCAATCAAGAAGGAAGTAGGGTATTACCTCCATAGAGAGGGCCCGAACCTGGGTAAACATCGTGTCCCCCGTCTCGTGTTACAATCGATCCTAGACGCACAGTTCGGGACCCCCTACCCGAGATCTGCCGGTTTTGACACCGACTTTGTTGCTTTCATTGAGAGTTCCACTGTGCCGTCATTGAAAGGCTCGATGGCTCGCCTTGTCATTAAGGACAACATTGCCGCAGGGGTAGTTTTGGCCTCAGGCCAAACCCTCCGGCTGGACGACTTTACTATGATCGCCCGTTCGGCCGCGGAGCCGACGATGACATCTCGGGCCATCGAAAATCCCCTTCGCATCAACTCCGAGCACTCCAAGCAGATGGATCCAGTTGATTTTTCATCCTTAAACGACCTCCTAGATCGCATCGCCACTTTGGGAATCGTCACAGATTATGATCAGATCGGGCCTAAAACCGATCAGGGATAAACCCAAACTCCACCGGTCACCCACCAGATCGCGACAGTCCTGGAGCAGGACAGCGAGTCTTCTTCTATATTGAAGACCGATTATGTTCAGGTCGCCGTTCATGAAGAGTCGGATACTCACCCGCGAAAGGACACAACCAGCCCTCCGAACATAGCATCGGACGGCGGTTCCAAACAATCAGAAGATATTCCGGAAATTGGACTGTCTAGTCCGGAAGGTCGTCGGACTCCAGACAACCTGTTAGGTCGGGGTTTCGATTTAATTCCACCCACCCACCCGGACATAGAGGCTCTCATGAGCATAAAACAACAATCTCAGGAGAAGGTCCACCACTTTTGAGCGAGATTCCTCCTTGTCAAGGACAAGGTAAAAGATTGTCGTGACGAGGACGCAATATCAGCATTCTGCAAAAACTATGCGGACGAAGGAATCATCAACACCATCAATCGACGCTGCATACTAAAATTTGCTGACCTAGCAACCATCATACAAAAATACTGCGCGATGGAAAGCGCCTGGGAAACTTGGGCAGCTCGCTGGGAACCACCAGCCCCAACCCAACTTACCCTACAAGCGAAAAGGGCGTACCCTCGGGGCACACCCAGTCCAACAGTTAAAAAACACAAAGCAACTATACAGCACTTCACCATTATGGAAGGGTGGCTCGATGGCCCATTCAAAATACATACAACAATAGATATCGTGGCAACCCACAGCCTTAGAGCATGTTGGATACTACGACAGGTAGCCAAGAGCAGCGAGGACATCCTTATCAAGGACGCCCCAGAACAACACCACCCAGAAGACGACGACCAAAGAGTATTGACAGCCTTCGAGACATTCACTTAAAATAACAAGCGCAAAAGGGCACTTCGCGAGCTCAATGAAGTCTGCCAAATCGCTGTAATAAACCCATGGAACGACACGGCTATAACATTCAACACCGGTGACGAACCAAAGTACATAATAGTATGAGCACCAGCCGCGTTAGTCCTCAGCCTCATCGTGGATGTATTTCGACTCACCAAGTCATGGACGGCGGCAGCGGACTAAATCTCATTTATGAGGACACACTCCATAGAATGGAAATAGACAGGAGCTGCATCCAAGGTTGTCAGAATCGCGATTTTGAATCGGATCGGAGCTTTGATGGTAGGATCACAAATCGTAGAATCTCCACTATCAGGATGGTAGAAACGTAGATTCTAAGAACTAAAATCATAGAATCAAAGGGGTTAGTTTGGATCGTAAAGTCGTAGAATCGTATAACAAAATTGCGATTTTGACAACCTTGGCTGCATCAAACAAAGTAACACAACCTTCTGGGGAATTATTCCTAGTCGGGAGGCGCGGTGCACGGGCAAAATCACACTTGACGTGGTATTTGGATCGCCGGAGAACTATCGGTCCGAAGAAATAACCTTCCAAGTGGCCCCTTTCAGCAGGGGATATCACGCCCCGTTGGGACGGGATGCTTTTAGACGCTTCCAAGCTATACCTCACTACAAATATATGAAGCTCAAAATGCCGGGACCAAACGGTATAATTACTCTCGTTAGTGATCCGGACATAGCACTCCGCGCTGAAAGCAAAACCGCATCCCTGGCCCTGGAGGCACTATCTGAAGCCCTCGCGGCGGAAGAATTAACCGCACTACACTCCAAAGTGGACAGGGACGATGTGATCCTCGACAAACTCCCCAAATCCACCTCGTTCAAACCGACAGAAGAAATAATCAAATTCCAGGTCCACCCAATGGACCCCAAGAAGACATCATCCATCGGAGCTCAACTGAACCCAACAGTCGATGCCTCACTACGAGAATTCCTACGCAAAAACTGGGACATATTTGCCTGGCACCCTTCGGTTATGCCAGGGATCCCACGCAAGTTGGCCGAACATAGCCTCAACATATTAAAGGGATTTAAACTAGTCAAGCAAACACTTCGGCGCTTTTCCGAACCTAAGCTACAAGCCATGGGGGAGGAGCTGGCCAAGCTCATCGAGGCTGGATTCATCAGAGAAATCAAGCATCCGGGCTAGTTGGCAAACCTGGTAATGGTACCAAAGAAAGATAAATCCTGGCGCCTATGTGTCGATTTCAAGGATCTCAACAGGGCTTGCCCTAAGGACCCCTTTCCCCTTCCCTGCATTGAACAAATCATTGACGCCATCGCAGGACACGACTCACTATGTTTCCTCGATGCATACTCCGGATAACATCAAATCAAAATGAAGTAATCCGATCAAGCTGCAACAGCATTTATTACCCCATACGGGCCATTCTGCTTCAATACCATGCCCTTTGGGCTCAAGAACGCCGACGCCACATATCAACGCATGATTTAAACATGCCTGGAGAAACTGATTGACAAAATAGTAGAAGCTTACGTTGATGACATTCGACAACCTCAGGGCGTATGACATCAAGCTCAACTCGGAAAAGTGTGTCTTCAGCATCCCCGCTGGAAAACTATTGGGCTTCATTGTCTCCAATAGGGGAATCAAAGAAAACCCAGCCAAAATCCGAGCTTTTTCACAATTGGCTAAGCCAACAGACCTTAACAAGTTCAAAAACTTGCAGGTTGCGTGGCAGCTCTAATCCGCATTATCTCCAGATTAGGAGGAAAGGCGCTGCCACTCTATCGCTTTCTACGGCGAACCAACCACTTCGAGTGGACGGACGCGGCAACAGCCGGACTGGAAGAAATAAAAACCCTTCTTGCGAGCAATCCAATCCTGGCCACACCAAATGCCGGCGAACCGATGTTATTATACATATTGGCAACACATCAGGTGGTAAGTGTCGTACTCGTCGTTGAATGAGAATAGGACGGACATAAATTCCCGCTTCAGAAGCAAGTATACTATGTATCTACTGTCCTTACACCATGCAAATCCCGGTACCCTCATTATCAAAAAATAGCCTACGTGGTCTTCATGGCATCTCGAAAGCTCCGTCACTACTTCCAGGAGTGTTCGATCACGGTGGCCTCCGAAGTACCACTCAACGACATTATAAACAACCACCATGCTACGTGCCAGATTGCCAAATGGGCCATTGAGCTCCTGCCATTTGACATTACATATAAACCACGTCGAGCTATCATATCCCAAGTACTGGCCGACTTCATCGTCGAATGGACAGAGGCCGAACTCCCTAAAGAGTCGGCACATACTCCAATTGGGTCATGCACTTCGGCGGCTCCAAAATGTTGGCAGGGTTAGGAGCGGGTGTCGTTTTAACGTCCCCTACCGGAGACATCGTCCAGTACGTTCTCCAAATACTATACACAGACTCCAATAATGCAGCCGAATACGAGGCCTTATTGCATGGTCGTCAGATGGCTGTCTCCATGGGCATACAACGCCTAGAAGTGTGCGGGGACTCAAACCTTGCAATATCTCAAATAAACGGAGATTTCGATGCTAAAGATCCGAAGATGGTAGTGTATCATAACGCAGTCATAAAAATGATGGCCAAGTTCGAGGGGCTCAAGTTCCATCATGTGGCTTGAGAAAGTAATCAAGCGGCGGATGTTCTTGCTCGTATTGGCGCTAAGCGCGACCCCGTACCACCTAATATCTTCCAAGAAAGGCTTTTTAAGCCATCCGTGGTGTGGCAGGGGGAAAACGGCAATACTAGTCCGGACCGAAACATAACCCCAGATCCCGGAAACACCGACATAACACCGTCGGCGCATCTCATCATGGCAGTCATTGCACCATGGACCGAACCCTTCCTGGCGAACCTTAATAGGAAGGAGCTTCCTGAGGACCATAATGAGGCCCGCTACATTTTTTGGCGCTCAAAGGCCTACAAGGTTCATGATGGAGAGCTCTACAAGAAAAGCGCCACCAGAGTCCTTCAACGATGTATATCCGAGGAAGAGGGGCAGTAGCTCTTGGCTGAAATTCATGCTTGACTCGGCGGTCACCATGCCGCATCTCGGGCCCTTGTTACCAAGGCCTTCCATAAAGAGTTTTATTGGCCGACGGCCCGAGCAGATGCATAGGACCTTGTCCAACGTTGCGTCAGATGTCAACTCTTTGCCAATCAAAGCCATATGCCCCCCACTTCCCTACAAACAATCCCCATCACTTGGCCTTTCGTGGTCTAGGGACTCGACATGGTTGGACCCCTTAAAGGAGGAATCCATAAGAAAAAATAGCTGCTGGTTATGGTGGACAAATTCACTACGTGGATAGAGGCTAAACCGGTCAAAACGGCTGAGTCCAGCCCGGTGATAGACTTCGTATCTGATGTTGTGCACCATTATGGTGTCCCACACAACATCATCACTAACACCGGCTCCAATTTCACAGCCGATGAGGTAAAAACCTGGTGTACTAATCTGGGTATTAAACTAGATTACTCCTCCGTCTACCACCCACAAACCAACAGTCAAGTCAAACGCGCCAACGGTCTTATTATGAGCGGCATCAAGCCCAGACTAGTGCGGTCTTTGAAAGAATCAGACAAGCACTGGGTTGAGGAGCTTGACTCCGTACTCTGGGGGCTGCGGACCGCGCCCAATCGTACTACCGGGTACACACCTTTCTTCATGGTGTATGGTGCAGAGGTCGTATTGCCCTGCGATATTATTCACGACTCACCTAGAGTGCGTACGTACGAAGAAAGAGAAGCCGAGCTCGATCAGCAGGACAGCCTAGATGCCCTGGACGAGGAACGTGATGTCGCAAAAGCCCGTTTAGCAGTTTACCAACAGCAGGCTCGAAGATATCAAAGCAGAGAAGTACGGGCCAAGACTTACAACGTTGGCGAACTTGTTCTACGGCTCCCGTAGAAGAAAAAGGACAAACTCAAGCCCAAATGGGAGGGCCCTTCATAATTCACGAAGTTCTCACCGGAGTAGCGTACCATCTTTGCGATGCACCAGAAAATCGCCTCGAGCCGAACCCCTGGAATGCGGCCAGACTCCGGAGATTCTACGCCTAGTGCTAAACCCCTTGTTCGTCTCCTCCTCCCCTATAGTTTCCATTATTTTTCTCTCTCTTTTCCGATTACTTTCTTCTTTCTTACTTTAAAGCTTTGGTGCGGCTAGACCACACACCATTGGCACACATATCTTTAAATATGTACACCACTTGTACCTGGTGGCTTCTTGGACAGAAGTTCTTGTCATTCCTTGAGCATCAAGCTCCTCACATATGAGTTTTTCCATATGTACCTTTTCTTTGCCAATATATGCATCGATATGACTTATGTTTTGGCCAAGCTGGGTTGCCTGGCTCCTGTGCTTATGACCTACGTTCCCGTTCGTTCGGCTAGGGCATAAAGGGAGCACCTCTGTGATTGTTACCGCCGGGTCATTCGGATGTGTACCTCAAACTGGGTGAAGACGAAAGCTAGCTTTCTTAAGGGAATATTTGGTCGGCGAATTAAAGATGTTTTTTAAAGCTCACTCCATTATGCACCCCCTGAAGTTATACAAACCGTGGTGCTCACATCACAATTTGGACATGCGCATTAAATGCATGCACACCCAGGGAAAGGAACCCTTAACAGTACTATTCTCTCTGGAAGATGTTCCTTATGATATCAATGTAATATAACATAGCTAGCTAGATACAACTTGTCTGTTCAAGCAACTATGACCCCTACGCCTAGTTTTCCAGGCATACCCCGGCCTATTCGGCTGCGATGGTATTCGGAAAAACTCCGCACCTTCGGGACCGGAGGTTGAAGCGAAAAGGTCTACCATAACAAATGATATACAATTCGCCTAGATGAGGAAAGTACACAGTCACTTGGACTCAAAAACCTCCCCTACACCTTCCAACATGCAGTCTAACTTACAACCCTGTTGGGAATATTTGGCGGCCACCTCTACTTGGTCATATACTAAACTAACGGGAATTTCTTCCCCATTCGACCCTACCGGTCCGACACGAGCCATGTGATTAGGATCCAGCTTGGTATATCGTGTCTTCACCATGGCCTAGGCCTCTCGCGCACCCTCTCTGCATGCCAATATCTTCCACAACCAAATACACTGTCGCGCTCCCTTGAACAGCTCTACCAGCTGCTCCATGCTTCCTGGAGGGGGTTCGGATGGCCATAAAGCCTTGGCTACACTCTACATTGCCTGCCGAGCTTGCTCGTGCAACTGCGACAGCCCTTGCACAAGATCACTCGATGATCCGGACACCTCCTCTTCGGGGCGGTTCGTCAAAACACCTGTAATTACAGCTATGTCAGCTACCGTTACCACCAAAACTGTTATAAAACAAAAGTGGCCACATACTGAATATGCCGCCTCGCATCTTCTTTTTCTCCTTCACAGAGACAACTAGCTGAGCTCGCACATCTTTCAATTCTTCGCCCAGTTTGGAGTTCGAGTCCTGAAGTTTCTTTTTCTCTTGAACGACTTTTGTCAATACATGCTCGCCCGCTGCTAGTAGCTTTTTTCGCTTCGAGCAGTTTGGAGTTCAATACACGCTCCGGGTTCTTCGCTTCGAGCAGTGTCCAGCGGCTCTTGCACTAGGTCTAATGGCCGAACACAAGGATTAGCACCCAGATTTGCACTATCGGTGTATCATTATGAATTTTCGATAGAAGGAAACATTACTGGGAGATGCCTTGTATTTCTCCAGTTCGGCATTGGCAGCAAGCAACCGGCGCTGACACTTTTCCAGATCCTCAGCTAGCTGGGTGTTCTTCTCCGTAAGCACCTGGTCATCATTGATCCTTAAATCAGTTGTTTCAACTCCTTTGAGTCTCAGGGGCTACTGGCATATGTTTATTGTTACACCCACGATGCGGCTATATCTCCCACATGTCAGAGCATGACTTAGAGGCATAACCGCATAGTAGGCATGTCGCAAGAGGGGTAATCTTTACACATCAGATGTACTGAATAAGAAAAGGATAAAGAGCTGGCTTACAATCGGCACTTCACACAATACATAAATATAGCATTACATCATCCAGAATACAAGCAAGGTCCGACTATGGAACCAACATAAATAAAGACACCCCAAATGCATAGATCCCCGATCGCCCCAACTGGGCTCCTCTACTGATCGTTTGGAAAGGAAACATAGTAACGTCCTGAATCCTCGTCGAACTCCCACTTGAGTTCGGTAGCATCCCCTATACTGGTATCATCGGCTAACATACGCAAATAAGAGCACTAGCATATATGGTGGCTAACACGCAAATAAGAGCGAGAAGAGAAGCAAAGCAATGGTCATAAACTGGAAGTGATCCTGAAACTACTTACGTTCAAGCATAACACAAGACCCGTGTTCATTTCCCGAACTCCGCTGGAAAGAGACCATCACGGCTACACACGCGGTTGATTCATTTTAATTAAGTTAAGTGTCAATGTCTCAACAACCGGACATTAACAAATTTCCGTCTGCCCATAACCGCGGGCACGACTTTCGAAAGTTCAAAACCCTGCAGGGGTGTCCCAACTTAGCCCATCACAAGCTCTCACGGTCAATGAAGGATATTACTTCTCCTAGGAAGACCCGATCAGACTCGAAATCCCGGTTACAAGATATTTCGACAATGGTAAAACAAGACCAGCAAAGCCGCCCGAATGTGCCGACAAATCCCGATAGGAGCTTGTCACAGCCCCAGAGTTGTTTGTAGATAGTGGCATCTGCATCCATGCATCATGTTTGATTTCAAAGGAAATTTGAAGTGGGGATGACCAAGCCCTAGCACTAAAGCAATTCAAATAGGTTCAACTAAGAAAATATTTTTCAATGAATCCAAATGGCCTTCAAAAATGTTCACCATTTTTGGGAAATGCTGGAAACAGTAACCAGAGATATTGCACATTTTTCCATGACATTTGGATTATTGAATTAACTCATATTGTATTTGAATTGGGGCATTTAAATCCTATAAACATTTTTTAAATGCTCTAATAATTCTGAAACTAGTTTTGGGTTGTTAGGAACAATCCCAAAAGAGCCCACAATTATTTTCAGGATTTTTGAAAACGTTTTGGTATTTTTAATAAAGCCCAACAGTTGCAGGAAAATTAGAAAACAGAAAACAAATTAGTAAACAGAGAGAGAGAGGGTCACCTGGGCCACTTACCTGGCGGCCCATCTGCACTGGCCCAGCTGACTGGCGCTGCCAGTCGTCGTCTCCACCGCGCCAGAAGGCACCGAGCGTGTGCTCGCCGTGTGCACACACGCGCCCGTGCCACCTCCTGCCTGCTAGCTTGCGTGGCGCCGCGGACAGACCCGCGAGAGCCGTCTGGATCGCTCTGACCGCCCCGCCACTCTCTCCCCCGTCCTCACCCTCTCCCCTGGATCTCTCTCTCTCGCGCCCGACAGCTGCCGTCGCCGCCGTCCACCAGTCGCTCAGCCACTGGCCTCCGCACGCCTCCCCGACGCACCAAGAAGTTCCGTCGTCGTCCTCTACGCTGTCTCCGCCAAGCCACGCGAGCGGAAAAGCCCTGCAGCATCGTCCCCGTCCTCATCTTCAACCTCCGGCCGCCGGCAACCTCGCCGTGGATTCGCGGGCTCCAGTGCGTCCCCGACCTCATCGACTACGCCATCGAGTTCACTGTGAGCTCCTTCCCGTTTCCCCTCCTTTTCTTTGCTTGTTCCCGTGCCACAGCACCCCCCCGCCCGCGTGCCCGAGCACCGCCGTCTGCCATGGCCGCCCAGCTCCCTTGCCCCGAGCCCCTCCGCCCGAACCCGTGGCACCAGAGCGCTTTTGGTGGCCCGTGGGTGCCATCTAGGCCACCAGCTTCTTCCCTACCGCCCTGCAGCCCCGCGCCCGCACCCGACCGAGCTCCGGCCGCCGTCGTGGTCGACGCCGCGGTCGTCTCCGGCCGCCCCAGCACATGCCACTTCCACCATCCGAAGCCCCGTAGCAGCAGCTCCCCAACGCGCCCAGCCGCGCAAGCAGCCGTGGCCGGAAACAGCCGGCCGGCGATAGCCGCCGTGCACTGCTTAGCGTCGGCGATTAATCGCCGGCTAACCCGTCATTAGCTGCCTAACCACCTGGTTAACCACCCCTGACCCACAGACAATCGGGCCCCACCTGTTTAATTAACCGGCTAAAGAAATTAGTTAGGATTAGTCTAATTCCAGTGGACCCACGCGTCAGCATTGACCATGCTGACGTGTCTGTTGACCGGACCCACCTGTCATTGACCCTAGGCTGCACTGGGTCACTGACCAGTGGACCCCACTGGTCAGGTTTGACCCGGGGCAGCCCTGTTGACTTGCTGATGCAAGCATGACGCACTGCTGATGTCATAAAGTATTTTCTGGATTTAATTATATTCAGGAAATTCCAGAAAATAGCTAAAACTTCAATAAATCATAGAAAATTAACCGTAACTCCAAATAAAATAAATTATATATGAAAAATTATCAGAAAAATTCAAGGAATCCATCTGTACCATTTTCATGCATGTTAGAACAACTTATAGGTGCTGTTTAGCACAAATCATATGAAGGGCATTTAAATAATCACATATGGAGTTTGAATTTGAATTTTATATTCAAACCAACTTCATTTAATCTGTTGCTAGTTGCATTAGCTCAAAACACATTCATATTGCCATGTCATAGCATGCATCATACTGTGCATTGCATTGATCGTGTTTCTTCTGTGTTGCCGGTATTTGTCCCCTCTCGATAGACGTGATACCGATGATGTGATCGTTGACACTGATGAAGACTCAATGTTATCTTCAGAAGTGCCAGGCAAGCAAAACCCCCCTTGTTCATTCCGATACAATCCTACTCTCTCGCTCCTGCTCTCTTTTACTGCATTAGGACAACACCGATTCATCTGTTACTTGCTGCGGTAGCTGAACCCCTTTATCCTTTGCATGACCTGTCATTGCCACAGTAAATAGATGAAACCCACTAGCATGAGTAGGAGTTGTTTGAGCCCTGACGTGCCTACTCATTCATGTTTGTTTGTCATGCCTGCTACTGCTTAGAGTTGAGTCAGGTCTGATTCATCGGGGATGAATCAGAGGCGTGTGAACATGTCCTACTGTGTGTGAGCTAAGTGTGTGAACACGATTTGGTAAAGGTAGCGGTGAGAGGCCATGTAGGAGTACATGGTGGGTTGTCTCATTGTAGCCGTGCTCAGGAACTGAGTTCTGTGTTTGTGATCCATGATTCAGTTACTACCATACATTGGGCCCTGAAATATGACCCCGCTCGACTTCTCATTCACCCTCGTCCTCTGTCCAGGAGTTGCAAGTAGTTTCTGGTGTTTGTAGTATGCTGGAGGCCGTGGACAGCACTGACCGTAGGGGTGGGCTGTGATGCGGTAGGCACGTGGCCGGGTAAACCGGGCGCCCGTTTGGTGTCACGGAACCCTGTTCACATCGTTTGGGGCTGTGAGCGAAACTCCGGCCGGATCTCCTCATGGATGGAACCCGAATAGGCGATAAACCTGGACTAGAGACTTGAGTGTTTAGGTAGGTCGTGGTCTACACCCACGTCGGCTTTCGCTTGAAGTCTGCCGAGCACATGTCGTGTGCAGACGCTAAGTGGTGGAAACATGTATGAAGAAGTACACCCCTGCAGGGTTAACCTAATCTATTCGAATAGCCGTGTCCACGGAAAAGGACTTCTGGGTTGCTTATATCAGTTCATAGACAAGTGAAAGTGGATACTCTAAAATACGCAAGATAAGCGTGAGTGCTATGGATGGCGTTCTCGTAGGGAGACGGGAGCGGATCCATAGTGGTGTATTGATATGGTGAATATGTGGACTCGTGTGCGCCACCTCAAAAGTTACTCGCAGTCGTAGTTCAGGATAGCCACCGAGTCAAAGCTGGCTTGCTGCAGTTAAACCCCACCACCCCTTTGTTGATAATGATGCATATGTAGATAGATCTGATGTAAGTCTTGCTGGGTACATTTGTACTCACGTTTGCCTATTTTATGTTTTGCAGAGAGACTTCAGTCTCACTAGTATTTTCCGCGTGGTCTTCGACGTTTAGCTTGATACCTCAGCTACGATCTTGTGCCCTCGGCAGGATCTGATAGATAGTCAGGCTTCTCAGCCTTTTTCATTTATAGTTGTCTGTACTCATACATGATAGCTTCCGCTTGTGCTTTGACTTGTATGCTCTGAGTGTTGGGTCATGAGACCCATGTTTGTAATATCTCGCTCCTCGGAGCCTATTGAGTAAACTACTTGAGTCGTAGAGTCATTTTGTGATGCCATGTTGTATTGCACATATCGAGCATATTGTGTGTATGTTATTGAAATGCTTGATATGTGTGGGATCTGACCATCTAGTTGTTTATCTTTGGTAGCCTCTCTTACCGGGAAATGTCTCCTAGTGTTTCCACTGAGCCATGGTAGCTTGCTACTGCTCCGGAACACTTAGGCTGGCCGGCATGTGTCCTTCTTCGTTCCTGTGTCTGTCCCTTCGGGGAAATGTCACGCGGTGAATACCGGAGTCCTGTTAGCCCGCTACAGCCCGGTTCACCGGAGTCCTGTTAGCCCAGTGCTACAGCCTGGATTCACTCGCTGATGACCGACACGTTCGATGCTGGGTCATGGATGCCTGTCCCTGTAAGTCTATGCCGCTTTGGGTTTACGACTAGCCATGTCAGCCCGGGCTCCTTATCATATGGATGCTAGCGACACTGTCATATACGTGTGCCAAAAGGCGCAAACGGTCCCGGGCAAAGGTAAGGCGACACCCGTGGGAATACCGTGCGTGAGGCCGCAAAGTGATATGAGGTGTTACATGCTAGATCGATGTGGCATTGAGTCGGGGTCCTGACAGAGCTGCACATATCTCGTTCTCGGGGCACACCGGATGAGCAAGACGTCGGGTTGGCATACACTCTGGTTGCCCAAGGGGCGCCGGACATCGCTCAGGTTGGACCAACACTTAGAGAAGCACTGGCCCAGGGGGGTTAAAATAAAGATGAACCTCCGGCTCCGGAAACCCAAGGGAAAATAAGGCTAGGTGAGGCAAATGTAAAACCAAGGTTGGGCCTTACTGGAGGAGTTTTATTCAAAGTGAACTGTCAAGGGGTTCCCATAACACCTAACCATGTAAGGAACGCAAAGTCAAGGAACATAACACCGGTATGACAGAAACTAGGGCGGCAAGATTGTAACAAAACACCAGGCATAAGGCCGACCCATGCACCCTTTACCAAGTATATAGATGCATTAATTAAACAATGTATATATAGTGATATCCCAGCAATATCCATGTTCCAACATGGAACAAACTTCATCTTCACCTGCAACTAGCAACGCTATAAGAGGGGCTGAGCAAAGCGGTAACATAGCCAAACAACGGTTTGCTAGGAAAGGTGGGTTAGCGGCTTGACATGGCAATATGGGAGGCATGATAAATCAAGTGGTAGGTATCGCGACATAGCAATAGAGCGAGCAACTAAGCAAGCAAAGATAGCAGTGATTTCGAGGGTATGGTCATGTAACGCCCCGAGACCGATGTGCCAGGTGTCTTCCTGTTATTCATTGTTGTTGCCTTGTCATTCGTTTGCGTGTTGCATCTTGCCATGTCATCATGTGCATTGCATCATCATGTTTTCAAAACTTGCATCCATCCCTGTCTCCTCATTCTTTCCGTTGCCCATTCTGAGCCCAGACACACTTGCATGCGCCCGCGACATGCCCGAAATATTATTTTATAAGTGGTCGGGAAATGTTCTCGTAATGGGATGAAAGTTGGCGTGTGGTCTTATTATAGTGTAGATAGGCCGCCTGTCAAGTTTCATCGCAATCGAAGTTCGTTTGATAGCCCAACCATCAAACTATAGCGGCATTACACCCGGGCAATCGTCGGACGTTTTCGGTCTCTGGAAACAGTCGCCGGGTCTCTCTCTTTTCTCTTCTCTCAACCTGAAGCCTTCTGCACAGCCCACCACCTCTCACCATCAGGCCCTACCTAACCTCTCTCGTCAGCCCGCGGCCCTCCTCGCGCGCACGTCCGAAATTGTCCCGGACCCGACCCGAGCAGTCGTCACTGTTGTGTCCGGATCATCCCCAAATTCTACAAAACGTCACCGTTTTCTCATTTGGACTCTCTAGTTTATTTTTCCCGACCGTCCGATTTTGATTGGAGGGACAAGATAGCCCCTAACCTAATCTTCCTGAGATATATATAATTGACCAACCCTAAATTCGAGGAGGCTTGTCCCATTATTCCCTTTCGGCCACCGCCACTCTCCCTTGTTTTCAGCACCACCCCAATCGGCAGCTTCCACCTTGCCCTGATTCAAATCTTCCGCGCACCACCAAGCTCTTCCTCGCGCCCGTGCACTGCCTCCCAGCCATTAGGACCTCAAAGCGCTGCCGCTCCTCGCCAGATCCGCGACTACCCCCCTGTGACCTGCTCCATTCCAGCCAGTCCCCGGCGAATCCACCCCAAAGTCTCGCGCCATCACCCACCGGAGCATGCTGTCGGGCCCCTGGTCCCTCCTGTTTCGCTCGCACTTGCCTCGTCAGGCCTTAGCGCCCGCAGCCTCGCTTGAGGTCCAGATCGGGAGGAACCTGAGCTCCCTCATCTTCGTGCAGCGCCGACGACCTCGAGCACAGCCTCGCCGGAGCCCCAGCAGGAACTGCTCGTCGCTCTCTCCTTCCTCCCATTCTTCTTCTATCTATCTTAATCTCCATCTCTTCCCCGTGTTCCCCTGCAGGAGCACCAGTCCATGACCCGTCCCGTGCCGGCGGACCTCGATGGGGACCTCACCCGCACCTCCTCTGCCCCGCGCCTCGGATCCGTGCCCTGCCTCCATTCCCGCGTCGTTCCCGCCGTGTCCCTGCTGCGTTGCCATTCCCTCGCCGGACCGCCAAGTTCCTCGACTCGCTGCCTCGTCGACGCAGTAACGACAGCAGTTCGCCAAGCCCCACAACCGCTCCTCTGTATGCCCGTTGACCGCATCCCGCGTCAAGGCCCCGTGGTCCCAGCCTCATCCCCGCCTCCAGGTCGCCGCCCGCCTCACCGGGTTCCTGCGGCCGCTCCCCTGCTTTCCCTGTGTTGAACGTCAGGAACTGCTGCGTCGACTGCCTGTCTCGTGCGAAGCCCAGCTCCATCAGCGCCCGTTGACCCCATCTATGAAGCCCAGCCGCTACCAGATGTAGCAGCGCTGCGGCCTAGCTTCTCTTCCATGGAATGGGCCTTGGCCCGTGCTGAGGCCACCCCCGTGCGCCCTCCTTTTTTTCCTGTTCTTTCTTTCCCATAGTTGGGTCAGATCTCAGATTCGGCCCATATCCTTTTTTTCCTGCCTCTGCGGTTTTAGTATTTTTCCAGAGACAACAGCTTTTGTAGAAAACCCCCTAGACTTCATGCATCTAATAACTAATTAACCGTGCATCGGATTAAAACAATTTATATATGAAATATGCTTAGTTTCATCTAGTTTCATAATATGTCACTTTCATCTATGTTTAAAATGTTTAAAATGATGTTTGCTTATACTTTGGCATATTGCCATGTAAAATGTTTTAATTCATAACTTAATAACCGTAGCTCCAAATTTAATAAACTTTATATGTAAATGGGGTGGAAAAATTTGCTTCACCCCTTGCCATGCTAACCGTAGCTCCAAACTTAATAACCGTTGTTTCCGGCCTCATTTAAACTTGACTAGATAGTTAGTTTAAATGTGCTTCACCCCTTGCCATGCTAACCAACATTTAATATTGTTGAGTACATAAACGAGAGAGAACTAAATAAGTCATGTGGTGTTTTCTTTAATACGCAACTCCATTGCATATTGAGCTCCACTTAATTTGTAGGATTGTTTGTGCACTTTGCCATGCCATGCCTCATTAAACCGGACATGCATCATACTTGTTTGCGCAACGTGCCATGCTTATGTGGTGGTTTTTTACTATGTTGTTTGCTTTCTTTCCTGTGTACTTCTTCTCGGTAATCCGGTAACGTCGTGTTGTGAGGATCCATTTGACTACGTCTTCTTGACTTCTTCATGGACTCGTTCTTCTTCCTTGCGGGATTCAGGCAAGATGACCATACCCTCGAAATCACTTCTATCTTTGCTTGCTAGTTGCTCGCTCTATTGCTATGCCTATGCTACGATACCTACCACTTGCTTATCATGCCTGCCATATTGTTAAACCAAGCCTCTAACCCACCTTGTCCTAGCAAACCGTTGTCTGGCTATGTTACCGCTTTGCTCAGCCACTCTTATAGCGTTGTTAGTTGCATGTGAAGATTGGAGCTTGTTCCATGCTTGGAACATGGATATTTTGTTGGGATATCACAATATCTCTTATTTAATTAATGCATCTATATACTTGGTAAAGGGTGGAAGGCTCGGCCATATGCCTGGTGTTTTGTTCCACTCTTGCCGCCCTAGTTTCCGTCATATCGGTGTTATGTTCCCAGATTTTGCGTTCCTTATGCGGTTGGGTTATAATGGGAATCCCTTGACAGTTCACCTTGAATAAAACTCCTCCAGCAATGCCCAACATTTGTTTTACCATTCGCCACCTAGCCTTTTCTTTCCCTTGGGTAGGCCTGCCCAAGGGTCATCTTTATTTTAACCCCTCCCCTGGGCCAGTGCTCCTCTGAGTGTTGGTCCGACCGAGTAGACTGCGGGGCCACCTCGGGGCAACTTGAGGGTTGGTTTTACTCGTAGGATGTCTCATCTGAGTGTGCCCTTAGAACGAGATATGTGCAGCTCCTATTGGGATTTGTCGGCACATTCGAGCGGTATTGCTGGACTTGTTTTACCATTGTCGAGGATGTCTTGTAACCGGGATGCCGAGTCTGATCGGATTGTCTTGGGAGAAGGAATCCTTTGTTGACCGTGAGAGCTTGTGAAGGGCTAAGTTGGGACAGCCCTGCAGGGATTTGAACTTTTGAAAGCCGTGGTCGCGGTTATGTGCAGATGGGAATTTGTTAATGTCCGGTTGTAGAAAACCTGAAGTTGACCTTAATTAAAATACATCAACCGCGTGTGTTACCGTGATGGTCTCTTCTCGGCGGAGTCTGGGAAGTGAACACGGTGTTGGAGTAATGCTTGACGTAGGTTGTTCTAGGATCACTTCTTGATCATAGTTGTTCGACCATGCTTTTGCCTTCTCTTCTCGCTCTCATTTGCGTATGTTAGCCACCATATATGCTAGTCCCTTGCTGCAGCTCCACCTCATACCTTTTACCTTACCTATAAGCTTAAATAGTCTTGATCGCGAGGGTGTGAGATTGCTGAGTCCCCGTGACTCATAGATACTTCCAAAATTAGTTTGCAGGTGCCGATGTTACCGAGCAGGTGACGCAACCATGCTCAGGAGGAGCTCGATGAAGATCTTGTCCTTTGTGTTGTTTCGTTCTAGTTGATCAGTAGTGGAGCCCAGTTGGGGTCGATCGGGGATCTGTGTAGCTTTTGGGGTAGTCTTCTTTTATTTTGGTTCCGTAGTCGGACCTTGGTTGTATCTGGATGATGTAATGCTTTATTCATGTATTGTGTGAAGTGGCGATTGTAAGCCAACTATGTATTTCTTTCCCTTATTTATTACATGGGTTGTGTGAAGATTACCTCACTTGCGACATTGCTTTCAATGCAGTTATGCCTCTAAGTCGTGCTTCGACATGTGGGAGATATAGCCGCATCGAGGGCGTTACAAGTTGGTAATCAGAGCCTTCCCCGACCTTAGGAGCCCCCTGCTTGATCGAATCACTGGCGTTATTGAGTCTAGAAATGTTTTGAGTCATTTAGGATTATATATATTGCAGAGTTAGGAATTCTTTTTACTCCTCAGTCCCTTCGTCGCTCTTGTGAGGCATCCTGACGTAGAGTTTTGACTCTTCTCTTCTAAAATTTCACTAAAAAAATTTAGGATCACGCAGGTATCTTGGAATCGTTCTGATGGTTTTGTGACGAGAACATTGTTCTTGGTGCCTCCTGACATTTAGGGTTGTGGCATTTTCCCGGGGAGTTGAGCTCCGAGGTGTTGTCGTCACAATTTTATCGTTGCAGTTCTGGAATACCTGAGTTTAGTTTCGCCGACATCGAAAATCTCTTTTATGTAGTTGTTGGTGAGATAACCTCGACGCCACCCTGTACTGGGGCGGGAGTTCGGGAGTATTGCCATAACTCGTATAACGGATGCATTTCGAAGGTTGAGGTAAACGATTTCCGAAGGTTTCTTGGTTATGTGTTGAAGGATGGATATAGCTGGATGTAGGATTTGTTAGTTTTGGGTGAGATATTATGCTTCCCCTGTATCCCCAACACCTGATTGCATAACCGGAGAATTTCGGGAGTTTATAAGTGGGAATTCAAGTAGATCTTAGGATATCTTTCCGACAGATGTATGATATGAAATTGGGGTTCGACGTATAGTGGTCCGCCTATTCACGCTTGGTTTTACAGTGGTCTCGTTGTGTCTTAAAGAGTCCTTGGCTATGCCGACTCGGGGACACTTCGTATGTCATGTGCACTACCTTGTACATGATGGTGCTGTACGATCGAGCCCATGTAGGCCCCACCACGAAAACTTCGGACGAAATCTCTATCATATGTTTGTTCTGGCTTATTCTGCAAGCCAATCCTTTGTTTTTTTTGAGTTGTGGTATTCGAGTTGCTTCGAAGTCAAATGTTGATTCCATACCTTCCCCAAATGGTGTTCTCATACTCCCATGTGAATACCAATCCTTCATCATAATCGAGATTGTCTTGCCAATCGTTTTCAACCAGTGTGCTTTGCTTCTAATGGATCCAATTTTTTTTCAACATCCGCAAGATCAACTCAAGTCTTTTCAACGATGTTGTTTCATCCGTTCCAAGTTTCTTTTATTTTCCCACCCTCCCACCCTTGTTTCTTCAAGAACTCGGATTTCTTAATCAAGTATCCTTTTAGTCATGTGAAGTCTCTCCATTCTTTTCCTTCATGTTCTTATCCGGTGATTCTCATGAAGATTCTATCGGAGCCTCAAGTTTATCATTCTTCATTCTTTTCATCTCCGGTGGTTTCAAGTCAAGCTTTGTTGATCATATCATTTTCCTCGTTTCATATGCTTACTTATGCCAGTGCACCTCTTAATATTCCCCGCTTGCTATTCAATTGTTCCGGAGTGCTCAAAAAATCTCAGAAGATTTGTGTCTCCTTTATCAATTCATCCAAGATATCTCGAGGTTGTTATCTCATTCAAGCCGTTTAATTCAACCGGTGGAATCTCTCTTTTCAAGAAATCATTTCAATGATGTTTTCTGTTGAGTGGGCCCTAACCCACAGGTCTTTTCCAGGATCTTACCTGACTCTTCTTAATCTCCCGGAGTTATTCTCAAATCTTCTAAAGTTTGACGTAAGAATGAATTATCATCAGTCATATGTATTTCTCCAAGATCTTTCAAATTCTTTTAATCGTTGACTCTACCTCTTCGCTTTTGATTCTTCCGGAGTGTCTCAACAATTCATGGTGGTGCTTCTCGTCGTCATTCTCAGATTTTGAAGACCGAAGAAGAGTTTCTTTTAAATCTTGCCCCATTCTCTGCCATCCTCCCATAATTGTTTCGGTTGTGAGAATTTCTTTTCACCCATCTGGAGTAATTCAGAGTATTTTCAGTTTGATTCTCCGAAGGCCATCATTTCGGGATTATTCATTCTAGCTTTCAGCTCTCATCCTATTAATTTTACCGGTGCATCGATCAAATATCCTCTAATTAGTGCATGATCTCTTCGTTCTCTCATATATAAATTCTCTCAAGCATCTTCTTTCATTTGCTAATTCTTCCCGGTGTTTCTTTATCTTATCTTCGTTCATTTTTAATTCTTATGGTGGTTCGTTCAAGAGTTCTCGTCATTCGTTATCATATCAATTTATTCATTGTTTTCAATCCTTCCGGTGGTTCGTTGAAGACCTTCTCAAGTTTGCACTATATCTATCTTAATCCTTTCTATGAGAATAAGTAGTATACCAAATCCGTTGCTTGTCATCAATTAAATTGGTGAAGGTTAAGCATAATGTAATTCTTATTCTTGTTTCATCCATATGTTAATATTTTCTTTCAGAGTTTGTTCACGATGATTAAATTCTTGGTTTCAAGTGGTCGTCTTTCTTTCCCGGACTTCGAAGCTCTAATTATCACGGAGATCCATCTAAATCATTACAAGGTTTCACCTTGTTTTTCCAACTTCTCTTTATTTTCGTTATTCTTTTGCTTACCGGAGTTCTTCATGAAGGTTCTACTTGATGGTTCATCAAGGATTTATTTCCTTCTCGAAGCGTTCATCAAGATTCTTTTCCGAGAAGCTCAAGTATTCTTCTTCGTGCAATCCGGAGTGTGATTCCTTCTACCTTATCTTTTCAGGTGGTGTTATGTCATTTTGACAATTTCTTTCGTGTTTCATGATTCGCAAGTTGTCAGGAATGAGATATTTTAAATCCATCAATCTCGTCATTGGACTCATCTGGGGTTATATTTCATCTAAAGCCTTCCCTAAGGATTGTTGCTATTCATGGTGCTCATAAATGACCCAAGTTCTTCATCTTTCCTCTCGACGAAATAAGTTTCTTGTCTCCTTGTTCATATCAATCCAATTTTGTTTCCATTTATGGCAGGTTTTCACCTCAAGTTCTTGAGATGTTTTCCATAAGCCCTCAACAAGCCTGTTCTTTTTGTTGTTGATTTCCCAACAACTCCGTTAAATCCTTCTTTTTAAGGATGCTCTCTCAAATTCATTTGAGGTAGAACATGTTGTTTTCCTTTCCGTTCTTTTCATTGCATTCTTTCATTTGTTCCGGAGGCATTACGATGCTGCTCTCTTAGACCCATCATCTTGTTTGTCAAGATCATGTCCAATTCCTTCCATTTATAGTCGGAGTGCTGCCCAAATTACATCGTTCTTATTCCTTCTCTATGTTGTTTTAACCGGAGTGTTGTCGTAATCGATCCTTATCGTTCCTTGTACATCTCATTTCTACTGGAGTGCTTGCATGTACTTCTTGTCCATTGCAACCCCTTTCTTATGCTTTTAAACCTACAAGGTTCTAGTATTGATCCTTGTTCCTCTTTTCTATTGGAGTGTTTTCAAATTCATTCATCTTCGTTGTATTCTTTTTTCAGGGGCTTAACCTTCTCAAGGTTCTTTGGTTTCACTCGTTTGTCAAAGAAGCAACTTAGTTTTACCCTCCTTTTTCACTTCTGTTGTCCCTCCGGTGCCATTCTAGATCTCGGGACGAGATCCTCTTGTAGTGGTGGAGTGTTGTAACGCCCCGAGACCGATGTGCCAGGTGTCTTCCTGTTATTCATTGTTGTTGCCTTGTCATTCGTTTGCGTGTTGCGTCTTGCCATGTCATCATGTGTATTGCATCATCATGTTTTCAAACCTTGCATCCGTCCCGGTCTCCTCGTTCTTTCTGTTGCCCATTCAGAGCCTAGACACACTTGCACGCGCCCGCGACATGCCCGAAATATTATTTTATAAGTGGCCGGGAAATGTTCTCATAATGGGATGAAAGTTGGCGTGTGGTCTTATTATAGTGTAGATAGACCGCCTGTCAAGTTTCATCGCAATCAGAGTTCGTTTGATAGCCCAACTGTCAAACTATAGCGGCATTACGGCCGGGCAATCGTCGGACATTTACGGTCTCCGGAAATAGTCGACGGGTCTCTCTCTTGTCTCTTCTCTCAACCTGAGGCCTTCTGCACAGCCCACTACCTCTCACCGTCAGGCCCTACCTAACCTCTCTCGTCCGCCCGCGGCCCTCCTCGCACGCGCGTCCGAAATTGTAATGGTTCCGACCCGAGCAGTCGTCGCCGTTGTGTCAGATCATCCCCAAACATCTACAAAACGTCACCATTTTCTCATTTGCACTCCCTAGTTTATTATTCCCGACCGTCCGATTTTGATTGGAGGGACGAGATAGCCCTAACATAATCTTCCTGAGATATATATAATTGACCAACCCTAAATTCGAGGAGGCTTGTCCCATCATTCGCATTCGGCCGCCGCCACTCTCCCTTGTTTTCAGCACCACCCCAATCGGCAGCTTCCACCTTGCCCTGATCCAAATCTTCCCGCACCACCAAGCTCTTCCTGGCGCCCGTGCACTGCCTCCCAGCCATTAGGAGCTCAAAGCGCTGCCGCTCCTCGCCAGATCCGTGACTACCCCCTCTGACCTGCTCCATTCCGGCCAGTCCTCGGCGAATCCACCCCAAAGTCTCGCGCCATCACCCACCGAAGCATGCCACCGGGCCCCTATTCCCCCCTGTTTTGCTCGCGCTAGCCTCTTCAGGCCTTAGCGCCCGCAGCCTCGCTTGAGGTCCAGATCGGGAGGAACCTGAGCTGCCCCATCTTCGTGCAGCTCCAACGACCTCGAGCACAGCCTCGCCGGAACCCCAGTAGGAACTGCTCGTTGCCCTCTCCTTCCTCCCATTCTTCTTCTCTCTGCCTTAATCTCCCTCTCTTCCCCGTCTTCCCCTGCAGGACCACCAGTTCATGACCCGTCCCGTGCCGGCGGACCTCGATGGGGACCTCGACCGCACCTCCTCTGCCCCGCGCCTCGGATCCGTGCCCTGCATCCATTCCCACGTCGTTCCAGCCGTGTCCCTGCTGCGTTGCCGTTCCCTCGCCGGACCGCCAAGTTCCCCGACTCGCTGCCTCGTCACTGCAGCAACGGCAGCAGTTCGCCAAGCCCCACAACCGCTCCTCTGTGTGCCCTTTGACCGCATCCCGCGTCAAGGCCCCGTGGTCCTAGCCTCATCCCCGCCTCCAGGTCGCCGCCCGCCTCCAGGTCCCCTGCTTTCCCTGTGTTGAACGTCAGGAACTGCTGCGTCGACTACCTATCTCGCGCAAAGCCCAGCTCCATCAGCGCCCGTTGACCCCGTCCAGGAAGCCCAGCCGCTACCTGATGCAGCAGCGCTGCGGCCCAGCTTCTCTTCCACCGAATGGGCCTTGGCCCATGGTGAGGCCACCCCCGTGCGCCCTCCTTTTTTTCCTGTTCTTTCTTTCCCGCAGTTGGGTCAGATCTCAGATTCGGCCCATATCCTTTTTTTCGTGCCTCTGCATTTTTAGTATTTTTCCAGAGACAACAGCTTTTGCAGAAAACCCCCTAGACTTCATGCATCTCATAACTAATTAACCGTGCATCGGATTAAAACAATTTATATATGAAATATGCTTAGTTTTTCATCTAGTTTCATAATATGTCACTTTTATCTATGTTTAAAATGTTTAAAATGATGTTTGCTTATACTTTGCCATATTGCCATGTAAAATGTTTTAATTCATAACTTAATAACCGTAGCTCCAAATTTAATACACTTTATATGTAAATGGGGTGGAAAATGCCTAGTTTAACCTGGTGGCTTTACTTTGCATGTTTAATAACTCTAAAATTGTGTTTAGGACAGAACAATACCAAACCTAATATATGCATATGGGGATTTACTGGAATTGTTGTTCGTTGTTTCCGGCCTCATTTAAACTTGACTAGATAGTTAGTTTAACTTTGCTTCACCCCTTGCGATGCTAACCAACATTTAATATTGTTGAGTACCTAAACGAGAGAGAACTAAATAAGTCATGTGGTGTTTTCTTCGATATGCAACTCTGTTGCATATTGAGCTCCACTTAATTTGTAGGATTTTTCTGCACTTTGCCATGCCATGCCTCATTAAACCGGACATGCATCATACTTGTTTGCGCATCGTGCCATGCTTATGTGGTGGTTGTTTACTATGTTGTTTGCTTTCTTTCCGGTGTACTTCTTCTCGGTAATCCGGTAATGTCGTGTTGTGAGGATCCGTTCGACTACGTCTGTTTGACTTCTTCATGGATATTTTGTTGGGATATCACAATATCTCTTATTTAATTAATGCATCTATATACTTGGTAAAGGGTGGAAGGCTCGGCCTTATGCCTGGTGTTTTGTTCCACTCTTGCCGCCCTAGTTTCCGTCATATCGGTGTTATGTTCCCGGATTTTGTGTTCCTTACGCGGTTGGGTTATAATGGGAACCCCTTGATAGTTCACGTTGAATAAAACTCCTCCAGCAATGCCCAACATTGGTTTTACGATTCGCCACCTAGCCTTTTATTTCCCTTGGGTAGGCCTGCCCAAGGGTGATCTTTATTTTAACCCTCCCTGGGCCAGTGCTCCTCTGAGTGTTGGTCCGACCGAGTAGACTACGGGGCCACCTTGGGGCAACTTGACGGTTGGTTTTACTCGTAGGATGTCTCATGTAAGTGTGCCCTGAGAACGAGATATGTGCAGCTCCTATCGGGATTTGTCGGCACATTCGGGCGGTGTTGCTGGACTTGTTTTACCATTGTCGAGGATGTCTTGTAACCGGGATGCCGAGTCTGATCGGATTGTCTTGGGAGAAGGAATATCCTTCGTTGACCATGAGAGCTTGTGATGGGCTAAGTTGGGACACCCCTGCAGGGATTTGAACTTTCGAAAGCCGTGCACGCGGTTATGGGCAGATGGGAATTTGTTAATGTCCAGTTGTAGAAAACCTGAAGTTGACATTAATTAAAATACATCAACCGCGTGTGTTACAGTGATGGTCTCTTCTCGGCGGGGTCCGGGAAGTGAACACGGTGTTGGAGTAATGCTTGACGTAGGTTGTTCTAGGATCACTTCTTGATCATAGTTGTTCGACCGTGCTTTTGCCTTCTCTTCTTGCTCTCATTTGCGTATGTTAGCCACCATATATGCTAGTCGCTTGCTGCAGCTCCACCTCATACCTTTTACCTTACCTATAAGCTTAAATAGTCTTGATCGTGAGGGTGTGAGATTGTTGAGTCCCCGTGACTCAGAGATACTTCCAAAACCAGTTTGCAGGTGCCGATGTTACCGAGCAGGTGACGCAACCAAGCTCAGGAGGAGCTTGATGAAGATCTTGTCCTTTGTGTTTTTTCGTTCTAGTTGATCAGTAGAGGAGCCCAGTTGGGGTCGATTGGGGATCTGTGTAGCTTTTGGGGTAGTCTTCTTTTATTTTGGTTCTGTAGTCGGACCTTGTTTGTATCTGGATGATGTAATGCTTTATTCATGTATTGTGTGAAGTGGCGATTGTAAGCCAACTATGTATGTCTTTCCCTTATGTATTACATGGGTTGTGTGAAGATTACCTCACTTGCGACATTGCTTTCAATGCGGTTATGCCTCTAAGCCGTGCTTCGACACGTGGGAGATATAGCCGCATCGAGGGCATTACAGGTCATCTCGCCTGAAATCCCGCAAGGAAGGAGAACGTGTCCATGAAGACAAACGGACGTAGCCGAACGGATCCTCACAACTCCGGAACGGAACCGAAGCTAATGAGAGAGCAACCCGAAAAGAAGCAAGTAACATAGTAAACAATCATCACATAAGCATGGCACGATGCGCAAACAAGTATGATGCATGTCCGGTTTAATGAGGCATGGCATCGAAAACTGCACAAACAACACTACAAGTTACGTGGAGCTCAATATGCAGCGGGATGCATATTGACAATACACCACATTCCATTATTTAGTTTCAGTCCCGATTAGGTACTCAACAAAATTAAATGTTGGTTAACATGGCAAGAGGTGAAACATGAGTAAAACACACGGCTAGGCATTTTAAATGAGGCTGGAAACATCAAACAACAATTCCGGTAAATCCTCATATGCATTTAGCAATTGAAGCAAGCAACAATTTAAACATTCTTGAAGTTGTTATCATGATGCGGATAACATTTGCAAGATTATGCAATTTTAATGAAAATGTTGATCAGAGCATTATGAAGCATTTGTCACCGTGGTGGAAAGAAAGGGTTCCACGGCGACGAATCCAAAAATGATGCCGCAGCAACATATTGGTTCCAGTAGCTCATGGAGATACCGATGCAAAAGGAAAAGTGACGGAAGCGTGTCAAAAGATGGTGGGGTGATCCCGGTAACCGGGTGTCCCAAGAGACGACGGTATGGCAACAGGGAACATGCAAGAAACACGTCGAGCACGGTGCGAACACGAGCATTTCATACAACACACAACATTCGTTCACAGGCGTCGTCTCGGTGGTTATACCTTTGAAGCGTGCATTTTTGGAACGGATCAAGTCGGTGTAGAGGAAGTAGTGGAAGTAGACGTTCTCGTGACGG
Organism: Triticum aestivum; assembly: GCF_018294505.1. NCBI lineage: Eukaryota > Viridiplantae > Streptophyta > Magnoliopsida > Poales > Poaceae > Triticum > Triticum aestivum. The sequence goes on along the minus strand of NC_057803.1, from coordinate 205,192,577 downwards.
TAGTGGAAGTAGTGGTACACATCTTAGTGAGGAAGTAGTCGTTTTTGTTCGCGAAGCGGTAGTGGTACATGGTGATCGAGGAACTTGACGAATCCACTTTCAATGGTAGTCATTCACAACGCTTGTGAACCACGGTTCTTAGGTCAATGATAGTCGTACATGTCCGTAGGCGTTCAGGTCTTCCGTAAAGGTACTTGACGCATGCGTGTAACGCCCCGAGACCGATGCGCCAGGTGTCTCCCAGTTGTTCGCCATTGTTGCCTTGTCATTCCCTTGCGTGTTGCATCTTGTCATGTCATCATGTGAATTGCATCATCTTGTTTCCAAAACTTGCATCCATCCCGGTCTCCTTGTTCTCTCCGTTGTCCATTCTGAGTCCAGACACACTCGCACGCGCCCGTGGCACGTCCAAAATATTATTTTATAAGTGGCCGGAAAATGTTCTCAGAATGGGTTGAAAGTTGGCGTGTGGTCTTATTATAGCATAGATAGACCGCCTGTCAAGTTTCATCGCATTCGGAGTTCGTTTGACGCCCCAACGAATAACTATAGCGGCATTATAGCTGGTCAAAACGTCGGACGTTTTCGGTCTCCGAAAACTGTTGCCGGGACGTTTTCTCTTCTCTCCTCTGAGTCCAAGCCCTTCTTCACAGTCACAACCAACCCCTCCTGAGCCCCCCTTGCATCAGTGCATCGAACTCCTCGTGCGCGCGCCCGAAAGCTTCCCTAGACCCGACCCGGGCAGTCGTCACCGTTGGGTCCAGATCATCCCCAAACGTCTACAAAACATCTCTATTTTATTATTTGATCTCACTAGCCTATTTATCCGGGAACGTCCGATTAAGATCGGAGGGACCTTTTACCCCTAAACTTAAACGGCTTGCTATATATATATATACAGGGCAAACCCTAAAATCTAGGGACATTGTCCCATCCACCAAATCCCTCTCCTCTCCGCCACCACCCACTCACCATCCCCATCGGGATCCTCCCAGATCCATCCACCCATTCCCAGCCGATCCCGACCAACTCCCTCGTTTTCAGCACCGGGCCAACCTCCTCCTCCGCTGGATCCACCCAATCCCGCAGCATGCCCGTCCTCAAGCCCCTGCCCCGAGCCTTCCCGTGCTCCTCTTCCTTGCCTCGTCGTCTGGGCTCCTTCTTCTTCATCTTCCCGGGCTCCTTCTGTTTCCATCTCTCATCACCCTACTTTTCTCTCTTTCTATGAGCAGGGGATCCGCCATCGACAGCCGCAGCAGCGAACTTCCATGGACCCCGGCCGCCGACTCGGAGCTCCTCATCGCCAAGTCCCGCGCCCCTGCTTCCCTGAGTCCCCACGCCGCCGGAGCCCTGCTTTGCGCCATCTTCTCGTTGACTGCGAGCTCGCGCTCGAGCTTTGCCTCTGCGAGCGTCGTCTGCATTGCCCCTTGCCTTCCCCGCTCGCCCGTCCGCGTGCGTTGACCACTCATGCGCCTCTGCCATCCTGACGTGTTCCTGGAGTCATGGCGCCCTGCTTAAGTCGAGTTGCCGCATCCACCGATGCAGTTCCGCCGCACTACGCCCGTTCGCCGCCCCGCTGCCATCTCCGGCCTGTCCCCGCCGGGTCCGCGTCGTCGCCTCCCCACCATGGCCACCCGAACCTGAAGCCCCATCTCTGCCTCGCTCCACGCCTCGCCTCTGTCAGCAATCACAAGAGGTCGTCGTGGCCCTGGAGCTCCTCTGTTGCCATCCCCGACCTGCCTCGGTCCATCGGGATTCCATTCCCGTCCTCCTCCGTGCCGGATACGGCAAGCACCGGCCGGATCTTGCACCGCCGCAAGCCCAGATGCGGCCGCGCCTGTCCCCTGTTCGTTTTCTTCAGAATGCGCGGTGCACCCGCAATCAGCGCCTTCGCTGCGCCCGCGTTGACCCGAGCCGCTGCGTCGGCCTGCCTCCCTCCAGCGCTGAGGCCCGAGCCTCTCCAGCCAGATCTGCCAGCCCAGCCAGCCCATCTTCTCCTCTGGGCCCGATGTGAGCAGTCCGAGCTCCCTTCCACTGTTGGGCCGCCAAAGATTCGGCCCGGGTCTTGTATTTTTTCCGCTTAGCGATTTTTCCATTTACCCAGGAGACTGCCAGATTTGCAGTTTAGTCCCTAGACTTCATGCATTTAATAAATATTTAACCGTGCATCGGATAAAAACAATTTATATATGAAACTTGCTTAGTTTTTCATCTAGTTTAATAATTTGTCATTTTCATCCATGGTTAAAATGCTTAAATTGCTGTTTGTGTAGATTTACTCTTATGCCATGCTAAAACGGTTTAATTCATAACTAATTAACCATAGCTCGGTTTTAATTAATCTTTATATGTAAATGGGGTAGAAAAATGCCTAGTTTAACTTGGTGCACTTGTTTTGCATGTTTAGTAACTCTAAAATTATGTTTAGGGCAGAACAGTACCAAACCTAAAATATGCACGTGAGGAGTTTCCGGATTTGTTGTTCGTTGCTTCCGGCCTCATTTAACCTTGACTAGATGTGTAGTCTTCTTTTGCCTGACCTCTTGCCATGTTTAACAACATTTAAATTTGTTGAGTACCTAACCGAGAGTGAACTAAATAATTGATGTGGTGCTCCGCCAATACGCAACTCATTGCATATTGAGCTCCACTTAATTTGTAGGATTGCTTGTGCACTTTGCCATGCCATGCTTCGTTAAACCGTACATGCATCATACTTGCTTGTGCATCATGCCATGCTTATGTCGTGGTTGTTTGCTTTCTTTCCGGTGTACTTCTCGGTAATGCGGTATCGTTGCGTTTGTGAGGATCCGTTGGGTACGTTCGTTTGTCTTCTTCATGGACTCGTTCTTCTTCCTTTCGGGATTTCAGGAAAGATGACCATACCCTCGAAATCACTTCTATCTTTGCTTGCTAGTTGCTCGCTCTTTTGCTATGCCTATGTTGCGATACCTACCACTTTCTTATCATGCCTCCCATATTGTTAACCAAGCCTCTAACCCACCTTGTCCTAGCAAACCGTTGTTTGGCTATGTTACCGCTTTGCTCAGCCCCTCTTATAGCGTTGTTAGTTGCAGGTGAAGATTGGAGTTTTGTTCCATGTTTGGAACATGGATATTCTTGTTGGGATATCACAATATCTCTTATTTAATTAATGCATCTATATACTTGGTAAAGGATGGAAGGCTCGGCCTTATGCCTGGTGTTTTGTTCCACTCTTGCCGCCCTAGTTTCCGTCATACCGGTGTTATGTTCCCCGATTTTGCGTTTCTTACGCGGTTGGGTTATAATGGGAACCCCTTGATAGTTCGCCTTGAATAAAACTCCTCCAGCAAGGCCCAACCTTGGTTTTACCATTTGCACTAACAACATATAACCTTCCCTTGGGTTTTCGCGAGCCCGAGGGTCATCTTTATTTTAAACCCCCCTGGGCCAGTGCTCCTTTGAGTGTTGGTCCGAAACGGGCAGCCTGCGGGGCCACCTCGGGGCAACTCGAGGGTTGGTTTTACTCGTAGCTTGACCTATCCGGTGTGCCCTGAGAACGAGATATGTGCAGCTCCTATCGGGATTTGTCGGCGCATCGGGCGGCTTTGCTGGTCTTGTTTTACCATTGTCGAAATGTCTTGTAACCGGGATTCCGAGTCTGATCGGGTCTTCCCGCTAGGAGGAATATCCTTCGTTGACCGTGAGAGCTTGTGATGGGCTAAAATGGGACACCCCTGCAGGGATTTGAACTTTCGAAAGCCGTGCCCGTGGTTATGGGCAGATGGGAATTTGTTAATGTCCGGTTGTAGAAAACCTGAAGTTGACCTTAATTAAAATACATCAACCGCGTGTGTTACCATGATGGTCTCCTCTCGGCGGGGTCCAGGAAGTGAACACGGTGTTGGAGTAATGTTTGACGTAGGTTGTTCTAGGATCACTTCTTGATCATAGATTCTCGACCGTGCTTTTGCCTTCTCTTCTCGCTCTCATTTGCGTTGTTGGCCACCAAATATGCTAGTCGCTTGCTGCAGCTCCACCTCATACCTTTACCTTACCTATAAGCTTAAATAGTCTTGATCGCGAGGGTGTGAGATTGCCTAGTCCCCGTGACTCACAGATACTTCCAAAACCAGCTTGCAGGTGCCGATGGGTCCGTGCAAATGACGCAACCAACCTCAGGAGGAGCTCGATGAAGAGCTTGTCCTTTGTGTTGTTTCGTTTCAGTTGATCAGTAGTGCAGCCTAGTTGGGGTCGATCAGGGATCTGTGTAGCATTTGGGGTAGTCTTCTTTTATTCTGGTTCCGTAGTCGGACCTTGATTGTATTTGGATGTTGTAATGCTTTATTCATGTAACTGTATGAAGTGACGATTGTAATCCAATTATGTATCTTTTTCCCTTATGTATTACATGGGTTGTGTGAAGATTACCTCACTTGCGACATTGCTTTCAATGCAGTTATGCCTCTAAGTCGTGCTTCGACACGTAGGAGATATAGCCGCATCGAGGGTGTTACAATGCGTTACATGGGTCTTTGACGGCGGTCGTCGTTCGCACTCCGAGGTCGTCGGTAGAGGTACTCGCAATCTAGGTAACGGTAGTGGAACACGTTTTCGTAGATGTTCAAGTCATCAGTAGCGGTACTTGATGAATCCCGAAACGGTCTAAGGCGTCTTCGCGCGTAGCGTTACTTGATGTCTTCGCGTCGTCGGTCTTGCCGGTCCCGGACTCAGCGACGTAGTTGTACAAGAGCGTCATCGGACTTGTCGAATCCGAAGTCTTCGACGGTCTTCGTGTAGCCGTTCATGTCGTAGTCGGACTTGGCAAAATGCACACCGACGGTAGTGGAACTTGTGTCGGTCGTCGTGGTACCAGGTCCCTAACCTTGTCTGGATCCAAAAAGAAGACATGACATTGGGGGAAGACGCGAAAGTGCTCCCGGAGTCGAACGCAGGGTCATGTGCAGCGCTCAAGGAACTGCTACTCGATGTAGGGGGGTGGCGAGAAGGGACCTGCAGGTCATCGGGGCTTGGCGCGCCGGCGACAGAGGACGACGAAGTGGCGAAGGAGGAGCTCTGCTCCGAGGAGCTGGTTGCCGGTGGCGCGATGGACGGTAGGGTCGAGCAGGAGCAGGGGCTCGCCGGCAGGGCAGGAACGAGGTGAAGCGGAGCCGGCGACGATGTGCAGAAGGACAGCGAGGTTCGACGACGGCGCACGGGATCGCGCTGGCATGGGGGGCGCTGGACTTGGGCTCCGGTAGAGGGAGGAGGAGGCACAAGAGGTCGAGGCCATGGCGACTCGACGGCGGCACAGGGAGGACGGGCGGGAGGTTCGCAGGTCTCGGCCGCGGCGTGCAGAGGAGGCAGCAGCGCGGAGGATGCAGGAGGCAACACGCTCGAGGAGAGGGAGAACAGGGATGGGGAACGAGGTGGCGGCGCTTGCTCCTCTCTAGTTGTGGGTGGATACGAGGAAGAGGGAGAGGTTGATCGAAAGGAAACGGGCAGGAGGCGGCGGCACGGAATAGATGGATCAGGGGAGAGTGGAGTCGGGCTAGGGTTACGAAGTGGGGCTGGGTGGGCCTTGGCCCTGGGCCGGCGCGAGAGGGAGGGATACCCAGGCTGCTGGGCTTGAACAGAGAGGCCCAAGGGCACTGCTGCTATCTCTCTCTCTGAAATATCTTATTTTCTTTTAGCAGAAGAAAGAAAGAAAGAAAAGAGAGACATGAAAGGTTAGGGAAGGAACTTGGGCAACGGATAATTTTCTTGAGCTTGCAAAAATGTGCTTGTTCCGAGAAAATAGAAAAGGCCAAGATTGAGATATTTAAATTCAAACTAATTTGATTTAAATTCAAATGATTTGAATAGGAAGTGAGGGTTGGGAAGGTCCAAAAATGTTCGGATTTTTGATGGAGCTCTGGAAAATAATGAAAGAAATATATGGCAAGGTTGGAGACCAAGACTTGAGATAACAAAGGCATTGGGATAATTTTTAAGTGTGTTATGGTTAATTCCAAAAGAATGGAATATTTATTATAGCTCCGTAATATTGGGATATATGTTGTAAAGAGAATCACCATGTGAATTCCCTCGGTTTAAATGGACCGAAGATCCAAGCAATTTATTTAAGAGAGTTTTAGTTAGCTTTGAGAAAAAAATGGCATGATGACATGATGTAATGCAAAATATGCAAAGAGGAATGCAACAAGCAAAACAAATCACATGACGAAACTCGGAAAAAATGGAAAGCGTCTGAAGCTCCGGTCTTGGGGCGTCAGAACACTCCACCACTACGAGAGGATCTCGTCCCGAGATCTAGGATGGCACCGGAGGGAAAACGGAAGAGGAAGATAAGAGGTAAAACTAAGTTGCTTCTTTGACAAACGAGTGAAACCAAATAACCTTGAGAGGTTAAACCATTTCGAGAAAAGAATACAATGGAGATAAACGAAGTTGAAAACTCTCCGTTAGAAAAGAGAAACCACCATGTGAGTTCCCTCGGTTTAAATGGACCGAAGATCCATGCAATTTATTTAGTGAGTGTTTGCTAGTTTGAGAAAAAGATGGCATGATGACATGATGCAATGCAAATGATGACATGACGAAAGCAACAAACAAACGAAACACATGACAACAACGAAAAACACGGAAACCGTCTGGAGTGTCGGTGTTGGGGCGTCACAACACTCCACCACTACGAGAGGATCTCGTCCCGAGATCTAGGATGGCACCGGGGATAAACGAAAGAGGAAGAGGTAAAACAAAGTTGCTTCTTCGACAAACGAGTGAAACCACGAACCTTGAGATGTTGACCAAAATGAAAGAAAGAATACAACGAAGATGAACAAAGTTTAAAACACTCCGTTAAAAAAGAGGAACAAGGAAGAACCAATTCGGACAACACTCCGGTTGAAAAGAGATGCAAGACTTGAAAAGATGAAAAGAACTTGAGCAGAGGACACAACACTCCGGTTAAATGGGTAAGCATGAAAAGAAGACGATCCTCCTACTTCGAGATGATGAGTGAAGAGAGCAACATCACAATGCCTCTGGAAGAAATGAAAGTATAGAATGGAATGAACGGAGGGAAACAAGATCTTGAGAGAGCATGCTTACAACAAATGCTAGAACAGAGTTGTTGGATTATCAACAACGAGAGGATAAGCTTGATGTCGGCTTATGGAAGACACCTCGAAATATTGAGGTGAAATTCGGCCACTAATGGAATCAATATATTGGATTGATATCAACAATGAGATGAGAAACTTATTTCACCGGGAGGATAAATGAAGAACTTGGGTCATTTATGAGCACCATAAATAGCAACAATCCTTACGGAAGGCTTTAGGTGAATTTTTCCAAGATAGCACCAACTAAAAGATTGATTGGTTGAAAAGATCTCTTGAGCGAAGAGGAAATGATGGATTTAAATATGTCACTCTTTGAAAACTTGTGAATCATGAAACCCAAAGGGAAATTATCAAGAGTGACATAACACCACCTCAAATGATAAGGTAGAAAGAATTGCACTTCAAAATGCAAGATAAAGAATGCTTGAACTCCTCAAAACAAAACATGTGTTGAGCACCATGTTTATTTTTGATTATAGCTTGGCAGATCTTAACTCCGAGAGAAAACTTGAAGAACAATTGAAGAATGAAAGGAATCTTTGGTGAACCACCATGTAACCTCCGTGAAGAACTCCAGTAATAAAAGAATGATCAAACGAAAGGTAAGTTGAAAGGAACTCCGGTAGGATTGGAAAGAATGAATGAATTGATATGATGACGTATGAAGAGGAATCTTGAATAAACCGTCGTAAGAATTGAAAAATGAATGTAGCAAAGGCACAAATCACCGGGAAGACTTGAAAAAATTGAATGAAGATACTTTAGGGTATTTAGATACATGAGAACCAAGAGATAATGCACTGATTAGAGGATATTTGAATGATGCACCAGTAAGATCTGGAGAATGAGAGATGAAAGCTGAGAATGAATAAACCTGAAATAATGCCCTTCAGAGAATCGAACTGAAAAGACTCCTGAATTGCTCAGGATGGGTAAAAAGAATTCTCACAATCGAAAACAATTATGAGAAGATGGCATAGGGCTAGAACCATGAATCTTTCTAAGAACGGGTAAGAATTTAAGAGGAACTCCTCTTCGGTCTTCAAATCCAAGAATTACGACGAGAAAACACCACCATGCATTGTTGAGATACTCCGGGATGAAAATTAGAAAGGTTGACCCGACAATGAAAATAATTTGACAGATCTTCAAGAAAGACATCTAACTGATGACAAATTATTCTTACGTCAACTTGGAGAAGAATTTGATAGTAGCTTCGGAAAAATAGAAGAGTCGGGTAAGATCCTGGGAAAAGACCTGTGGGTTAGGGCCCACTCAAAATAAACACTGTTGAACGATTACTTGAAAGGGAGATTGCACCGGTTGATTTAAATGGCTTGAATGAGATAACTTGCTCGAAAGAACTTGAACGAATGCAGAGTGGAGACACGAATCTTCGAGATATCTTTAGCACTCCGGAACAGTTGAATAGCAAGCGGGGAATGACTATGAGGTGCACCAACATGGGAAAAGCATTTGAACCAAGGAAAAGGATGTGATCGACAAAGCTTGAATTGAAACCACCGGAGAAGAAAGAGAACGAAGAATGGTGAACTTGAAGCTTCCTTAGTATCTTCCTGAGAATCACAGGATAAGAACATTGAAGGAAAGGAATGAAGAGACTTCACATGTATAAAATGGATACTTGATTAAGTAATCTGAGTCCTTGAAGAAACAAGGGTTGGGAGGCCGGGAAAAACAAGGACAACTTGAGACGGGTGAAGCAAACACCGTTGAGAAACATAAACCTGATCTTGCGAATGTTGAAAATGATCGGATCCACTTGAAGAGAAACACATCGGTTGAATAGGATTGACATGACAATCTCGATTATCATGAAGGATTAGTATTCAAATAGGAATGTGAGAACACTACTTAGGAAAGGTATGGAATCAACACTTGACATTGAAGCAACTCGAATACCACAACTCAAAACAAAACAAAGGATTGGCTTGCAAAATAAGCCGGAAATAAACATATGATAGACCCCATATCATATCATGTGTCTGTTGGAAAGATTATTCTAGGAGCTACTTGAATTCCCACTTATAAACTCCCGAAACTTTTTGGTTATGCAATCAGGTGTTGGGGATACAGGGGAAGCATAATATCTCACCCAAAACTAGCAAATCCTACATCCAGCTGTATCCATCCTTCAACACATAACCAAGAAACCTTTGGAAATCATTTACCTCAACCTTCGAAAAGCATCCGTTATACGAGTTATGGCAATACTCCCGAACTCCTGCCCCAGTACTGGGTGGTGTCGAGGTTATCTCACGAACAACTGCATAAAAGAGATATTCGATGTCAGTGAACTCAGGTATTGCAGAACTGCTGTCACACCCTAGCTGGTTCATGCATTAGAGTGTTGCATCATGTCTACTTTTACAGAAACTTGAAATGGGGATGACAGAACCCCCAGCACCCCCTGGAAACAACTAGGGTTTACTAAAATTATTTTCAATGAACCCAAAATGCCCTTCACAAAATGTTCATCATTTCTGGATTGGGCTAAAATGCCTGGCAAAAATGGTGCACTCTTTTCTAGGACATTCTGGATTTTTTGAATTAAATCATATGTATTTGAATTTGGGCATTTAAATGCTATAAAATATTTTAAATGCCCAAATAATTCTGGATATAAGTGAGGGTTGTTAGGAATAATCCCAACAGAGCCCACAATTATTTTTAGGATTTTAGTAAGTGCCTAAGTATTTTTAATAAAGCCCTAAAGTTACAGAAAAATAGAAAAACAAAACAAAACAGGAAAAGAGAGAAAGAGAAAGGCTTACCTGGCGCCCACCCAGCAGGCCCACCTGCCGGCCCAGCCCAGCCACCGCTCCAGCGAGCTGCTTGGCTTGTCCAGGCAGGCAAGCAGCTACTCGACAGCGAGCACAGCATGCATGCCACGCAGCTGCCCGCCGCCTCGTCGCTCCCCTCGTCAAGCTGTCGACGTGGGACGAATCCCCTCTCTCTCCCCGACCTCGTAGATACTCGCTCTCCCCTCTGGCTCCTCTCTCTCGCCCTCCCTGACGACGCCCGAGCCGTCACCGTCGCCGCCGCTCGTCGCAGCCGCGTCCAACGTCGTCCCCGAGCCGCACCATCGTGTCTAGCAACGCCGCCATCGCCGACTATGTCGACTAGCCAAGCCGCACGATGCCGGAGCCCCTACAACATCGCCGTCGCCGTCGTCTTCAACCTCGGGCCGCCCGAGATCGCCGTCGCCGTTCCGACCGCACTGAGCCTTCCCCGAGCACACTGACCCTCCCTGCGGCTTCCTTGTGAGCCGCTGAACCTCCCCGTGCTTTTCGTTTCGCCCCTAGAATACTGTAGATGCCGCGCCTCTTGTGCCCGAACGCGTCGCCGCCTGACCACGTCGCCGGCGATGCTCCGGTGACCATTTGGTCACGGGCTTGTGCCCGTCACACTCCCCGTGCGGCGTAGATGCTGTAGGTGCTTTCGCCACGCCGCCTAGGCCACTTTAGCCACACGCACGAGCTGACCCGAGCTTCAGCCTCCGCCAAGCTCATCGCCGGTGATGCTCCGGCCACTCCCCGGCCAAGCCATCAGCATGGCTGGATGCGGGCGAGCACCAGCTGCCCATAGCTGCTCTCCGCGCATCAAATGGTGCCCTGTGGGTGATTCCCGCAGCGCGCCGCCGCGTCTGGCCTCGCCGGCGGCTAAACGCCGGTGGGCTTTGACCCGCTGACCGGCGAGGTTGACTCTGCTGACACGGGTTGACCTCCCCCTCTATCTCACTGACATGCGGGCCCCGCCCGACTAATTACTCTATTAGTGCTAACTAACTAGGTTAGTTTAATTAGTATAATCACTAACTAGTGGGCCCTGCCCAGTTAATTAGGCTAACTAAACATAGTTAGTGCACAGAGTCACTGACCAGTGGGCCCCACCAGTCAGGTTTGACTGGCCCTGGCGCCTTTGACTCACTGACGTCACGGTGACACAGTGCTGACACAATTATTCATTTTCTGGATTTATTTTTATATAGGAAATTCCAGAAAATAGCCAAAACTTCTAAAAATCATAGAAAATCAACCATAGCCCCAAATCAAACAAATTATATATGAAAAATGATCAGAAAAAATCAATCTATCCATTTGTAATGGTTTCATGCATGACATACCACTTTAACTTTTCTGTTTAGGTGAAACAAGCTAACACACTCATTATGCATAAGAACTTTAACCTTCATTTGAATCTTTGATTCAAATGGACCCATTTCAACTTGTTTCACATTGCATTAGGCATGGCAATCATTTTGCATGTCATAGCATGCATCATATTGTTGCATATTGTCATGTGTTGATTATGTTCTGTGTGTCCTTCGTGGTAGGTTCTGCCTCCGAGGTTATCTCCGAGTATCCAACTGAAGGGCAGTACCCTACTACCACTCCATCAGGCAAGCAGCCCCATTGATCATATCGATACAATCCCATGTTCTCGCCTCTGCTCTCATTTACTGCATTATGACAACAACGTTTCAAACTGCTGTGTGCTGCGGTAGTTGAACCCTTATCCTCTGCATGACCTGTCATTGCCACAGTAACTAGATGAAACCCACTAGCATGTGTAGGAGTTGATTGAGCCATGTTTGTGTTTCCTACCTTGCTATGCCTGCTATGCTTAGAGTTGTGTTAGGTCTGGTTCATCTGGGTGACGGGCTAGAGTGAAATGATTATGTCGGTAATGTGAGTGATGTCTTGAACATGATTTGGTAAAGGTATCAATGAGAGGCCATGTAGGAGTACATGGTGGGTTGTTTCATTAAGGTCGTCCCTAAGAATTGAGATCTGTATGTGTGATTTTAAGAATCAGCTACTACCATGCATTGGGATCCTTAATTGACTCTCTCGACTTCTTAATCACCCTAGTACTCTGTCCAGGAGTTGCAAATAGTTTCTGGTGTTTGTAGGTTATGTGTTGGCGGCCGTGCGTAGCGCTGACCCTAGGGGTGGGCTATGATGCGGTAGATACACCATGGCACGGTGTACCGAGTCACCCGTTTGGTGTCTTGGGAACCCTGTTCACATTGTTCGGGGCCATATGTGGAAACCTCGGCCAGACTCCCTGCGGATGGAACCTGGATAGGCGACAAACCTGGACTAGAGACTTGAGTGTTTAGGTAGGTCGTGGCCGACACCCTCGTTGGGCTTCCGCTTGAAGGTTGCCGAGTACATGTCGTGTAAACGACGATAAGTGGTGAGAGCGTGTATGAAGAAGTACACCCCTGCAGGGTTAACATCATCTATTCGAATAGCCGCGTCCGCGGTAAAGGACTACTTGGTTGCCTATACAGTTCATAGACAAGTTAGTGGTTACTACTAAAAGACTCAAGATAAGTGTGAGTACCGAGGATGGCCCTCTCGTAGGATGACGAGGGAGGATCCCCGGTGGAGTATTGTGTTGGTGATTAGTGGACTCATGTGCGAAAACTATTTTACTAGTGGTGTCTCGTAGGATAGCTTAGCCAAGAGTCAAAGCTGGCTTGCTGCAATAACTCCACCACCTTCTTGAGAATGAGCATGTATAGTAGGTTCTGATGTAAGACTTGCTGAGTACCTTTGTACTCACGTTTGCTTTAATTACTACTTTCAGACGACAACACCGCCCTCTCCGATGGGTTTTATGTAGATCTCGACGTCGATGAGTGACTTGCCACCTAGGTGGTGATCCTGGCCATGGAGGGCCCAATGTAGATAGACAGGCTTCGAGAAGCCTTCTTTCTTTCTAGTGTCTCTACTCAGACTATTTGCTTCCGCATGTGCTTGTATGCTTGTATGACTTGAGTGTCGGGTCACGTGACCCCTACCTGTATGAACATGTTATGTATGGCTCTCTGGAGCCTTTAAATAAAGTACTTGAGTTGTACAGTTTTGTTGTGATGCCATGTTGTATTTGCACATATTGAGCATATTGTGTGTATGATTGAAATGCTTGGTATGTGTGGGATCCAACAATCTAGTTGTTTATCCTTGGAAGCCTTTCTTATGGGGAAATGTAGTCTAGTGCTCCTCGAGCCATAGTAGTCCGCTACAGCCCGGTTCACCGGAGTCCTGCTAGCCCAGCACTACTGCTCAGGACACTTGACTGGCCGGCATGTGTTTCACTTCGTTCCTATGTCTGTCCCTTCAGGGAAGTGTCACGCGGTGACTTCCGGAGTCCTGCCAAGCCTGCTACAGCCTGGGTTCCCCGGAGTCCTGTTAGCCCAGTGCTACAGCCCGGATTCACTCGCTGATGACCGACATGCTCAATGTGCTTCATGTATGCCTTTCTCCATAGGTCTGTGCCGCTTTGGGTTCACGACTAGCCATGTCGGCCCGAGTTCTCTGTCATATGGATGCTAGCGACACTATCATATACGTGAGCCAAAAGGCGCAAATGGTCCCGGGCCATGGTAAGGTGACACCCGTGGGGGATACCGTGCGTGAGGTCGCAATGTGATATGAGGTGTTACCGGCTAGATCGATGTGAAGGGAGTGAAGAAGTGGGGATACTCTACGTCAGGAATTCTCACCAGAGCGAAGAAGGGAGTGGGGAGTATAAAGAATCCTACTCTCCGATATATATAATCCTATAAGACTCAAAACATTTTTCTAGACTCAACAACATCAGCGATTCGATCAAGCAGGGGGCTCCTAAGTCGGGGAAGGCTCTGATACCAACTTGTTACACCCACGATGCGGCTATATCTCCCACGTGTCGGAGCACGACTTAGAGGCATAACCGCATAGTAGGCATGTCGCAAGAGGGGTAATCTTTACACATCCCATGTACTGAATAAGAAAGGATAAAGAGTTGGCTTACAATCGCCACTTCACACAATACATAAATATGGCATTACATCATCCAGAATACAATCAAGGTCCTACTACGGAACCGAATAAAGAAAGACAACCCTGAATGCTAGATCCCCGATCGCCCCAATTGGGCTCCTCTACTGATCGACAGGAAACTAAACAACACAACGAACAAGATATTCATCGAGCTCCCACTTGAGCTCGGTTGCGTCATATTGCACTGGTATCATAGGCACCTGCAACTATTTTGGAAGTATATGTGAGCCACGAGGACTCATCAATCTCACACCCGCAAGATCAAGACTATTTAAGCTTATGGGTGGGAAAGGGGTAATGAGGTGGAGCTGTAGCAAGCACTAGCATATATGGTGGCTAACATATGCAAATAAGAGTGAGAAGAGAAGCAAATCAATGGTCATGAACTAGAAGTAATCAAGAAGTGATCCTGAAACTACTTACGTTCAAGCATAACACAAGACCCCTATTCACATCCCGGACTCCGCCGGAAAGAGACCATCACGGCTACACACGCGGTTGATTCATTTTAATTAAGTTAAGTGTCAAGTTCTCTACAACTGGACATTAACAAATTCCCATCTGCCCATATCCGTGGGCACGGATTTCGAAAGTTCAAAACCCTACAGGGGTATCCCAACTTAGCCCATCACAATCTCTCACGGTCAACAAAGGATATTCCTTCTCCCAAGAAGACCCGATCAGTCTCGGAATCCTGGCTACAAGACATTTCGACAATGGTAAAATAAGACCAGCAAAGCCGCCTGAATGTGCCGACAAATCCTGATAGGAGCTGCACATATCTCGTTGTCAGGGCACACCGGATGAGCAAGACGTCGGGTTGGCATAGACCCTGGTTACCCAGGGGGTGCCGAACATCACCCAGGTTGGACCAACACTTAGAGAAGCACTGGCCCGGGGGGGTTAAAATAAGTTGACCCTCGAGCTCCAGAAACCCAAGGGAAAAAGGCTAGGTGAGGCAAATGTAGAACCATGGTTGGGCCTTGCTGGAGGAGTTTTATTCAAAGCGAACTGTCAAGGGGTTCCCATGACACCCAACCGTGTAAGGAACGCAAAATCAAGGAACATAACACCGGTATGACGGAAACTAGGGCGGCAAGAGTGGAACAAAACACCAGGCATAAGGCCGAGCCTTCCACCCTTTACCAAGTATATAGATGCATTAATTAAACAATGTATATATAGTGATATCCCAACAATATCCATGTTCCAACATGGAACAAACTTCATCTTCACCTGCAACTAGCAACGCTATAAGAGGGGCTGAGCAAAGCGATAACATAGCCAAACAACGGTTAGCGGCTTGACATGGCAATATGGGAGGCATGATAAAGCAAGTGGTAGGTATCGCGGCATATCAATAGAGCGAGCAACTAAGCAAGCAAAGATAGAAGTGATTTCGAGGGTATGGTTATCTTGCCTCAAATCCTGCAAGGAAGGAGAACGGGTCCATGAAGAAGACAAACGGACGTAGCCAAATGGATCCTCACAACTCCGGAACAAAACCAAAGCTAACGAGAGAGGCAACCCGGAAAGAAGCAAGCAACACAGTAAACAATCATCACATAATCATGGCACGATGCGCAAACAAGTATGATGCATGGCATGGCAAATTGCACAAACAACAGTAAAAGTTAAGTGGAGCCAATATGCATCGGGATGCATATTGACAAAACACCACATTCCATTATTTAGTTTCACTCCCGATTAGGTACTCAACAAAATTAAATATCGGTTAACATGGCAAGAGGTGAAACATGAGTAAAATACACAACTAGGCATTTTAAATGAGGCCAGAAACATCAAACAATAATTCTGGTAAATCCTCATATGCATTAACCAATTGAAGCAAGCAACAATTTAAACATTCTTGAAGTTGTTATCATGATGCAGATGACATATGCAAGATTATGCAATTTTAATGAAAATGTTGATAAGAGCATTATGAAGCATTTGTCACCATGGGGGAAAGAAAGGGTGCCACGGCGACGAATCCGAAAATGATGCCACGGCAACATATCGGTTCCGGTAGCTCATGGAGATACCGATGCAAAAGGAAAAGTGACGGAAGCGTGTCAAAAGATGGTGGGGTGATCCCGGTAACTGGGTGTCCCACAAGAAGACGGTATGTCAATGGGGAACATGCAAGAAACACGTCGGGCACGGTGTGAACGCGAGCATTTCATACAACACACGACATTCGTTCACGGGCGTCGTCTCGGTGGTTATACCTTTGAAGCGTGCATTTTCGGAACGGGTCAAGTCGGCATAGAGGAAGTAGTGGAAGTAGACATTCTCGTGACGGTAGTGGAAGTAGTGGTACACATCTCAGTGAGGAAGTAGTCGTTTTTGTTCGCGAAGCGGTAGTGGTACATGGTGATCCAGGAACTTGAGGAATCCACATTCAACGGTAGTCATTCACGACACTTGTGAACCACGGTTCTTCGGGCAATGGTAGTCATACACGTCCGTAAGCGTTTAGGTCTTTCGTCGAGGTACTTGACGCATGCGTTACACGGGTCTTCGACGACGGTCGTCGTTCCCACTCCGAGGTCGTCGGTAGAGGTACTCGCAATCTTGGCGACGATAGTGGAACACGTTTTCATAGGGCTTCAAGTCATCGGTAGCGGTAATTGATGAATCCCAAAACGGTCTTAGGCGTCTTCGCGCGTAGGGGTACTTGGCGTCTCCGCGTCGTCGGTCTTGTCGGTATCGGACTCTTCAACGTAGTTGTACAAGAGCGTCATCGTACTTGTCAAATCCGAAGTCTTCAAGGGTCTTCGTGTAGCTGTTCATGTCGTAGTTAGACTTGGCAAACTTCACACCGACGATAGTGTAACTTGCGTCGGTCGTCATGATACTAGGGCCCTGATTTTGGTGTGATCCAAAAAGAAGACACGACGTTGGGGGAAGATCCGAAATTGCTCCCGGAGTCGAACACAGGGTCGTGCGCAGCGGTCGAGGAACTGCTGCTCGATGTATGGGGCTGGCGAGAAGGGACCTGCAGGTCATCGGGGCTTGGCGCACCGGCGACAGAGGATGACAAAGTGGCGAAGGAGGAGCTCTGCTCTGAGGATCTGGTTGCCAGTGGCGCGACGGACGACAGGGTTGAGCAGGAGCAGGGGCTCGCCGGCAGTGGAGGAACAAGGTGAAGCTGGGCCGGCGATGATGTCCAGAAGGACGGCGAGGTTCGACGACGGCGCACGGGGTCGCGCTGGCATGGGGAGGCGCTAGACTTGGGCTCTGGCGGGAGGGAGGAGGATCCACAAGAGGTCGAGGCCATGGCGACTTGACGGCGGCACACGGCAGACGAGCGGGAGGTTTGCAGGTCTCGAGCGCGGCGTGCAGAGGAGGCAGCGGCGCGGAGGATGCAGGAGGCAACGCGCTCGAGGAGAGGGAGAGTGGGGATGGGGGACGAGGTGGCGGCGCTTGCTCCTCTCTGGCTGTGGGTGGATATGAGGGAGAGGGAGAGGTTGATCGAAAGGAAACGGGCAGGAGGCGGCGGCAGGGAAGAGATGGATCGGGAGAGAGTGGAGTCAGGCTAGGGTTACGAAGTTGGGCTCGCTGGGCCTTGGCCTTGGGCCAGCACTAGAGGGAGGGAAACCCAGGCTGCTGGGCTTGAACAGAGAGGCCCAAGGGCACTTCTGCTATCTCTCTCTCTCTCTCTCTGAAATATCTTATTTTCTTTTAGCCGAAGAAAGAAAGAATATAGAGACATGAAAGATTAGGGAAGGAACTTGGGCAACGGATAATTTTCTTGAGCTCACAAAAATGTGCTTGTTCCGAGAAAATAGAAAAGGCGAAGATCGAGATATTTAAATTCAAACTGATTTGATTTAAATTCAAATTATTTGAATAGGAAGTGAGGGTTGGGAAGGTCCAAAAATGTTCGGATTTTTTATGGAGCTCCGGAAAATGATGAAAGAAATATATGGCAAGGTTGGAGACCAAGACTTGAGATAACAAAGGCATTGGGATAATTTTTAAGTGTGCTATGGTTAATTCCAAAAGATTGGAATATTTATTATAGCCCCGTAGTATTGAGATATATTTTGTAAAGAGCATCACCACGTGAATTCCCTCGGTTTAAATTGACCGAAGATCCATGCAATTTATTTAAGAGAGTTTTAGTTAGCTTTGCAAAAAAAATAGCATGATGACATGATGCAATGCAAAATATGCAAAGAGGAATGCAACAAGCAAAACAAATCACATGAAGAAACTCGGAAAACATGGAAAGCGTCTGAAGCTCTGGTCTTGGGGCGTCATAGTTATCATAGTCAGACAAAATAAATTTACCTGCACATCTTTCAAATGTTTCTTTGTGGCCCTGTTAATCCCATCTTGATCAGCTCGGATGTACGCATCGGCTGAGTTGAAGGCGTTAAACGACTCTTCTGAAAAGCTAGGGTCTTGTAAAATGGCCCTGCGCCGCCGATGATTCATCGCACACTCCACTTCCGAGTTGGTAACGGATACATCATCTGAGTCCTCGGCAGGAGGATAGTCTGGCTTGGCCTCCGCATCGTCCCCCGTCTTCATGGTAGGATTTGAATCCTGGCTGCGGGAAGTACGGCCGCTCAAGCCTCCCGATACGGTCCGGCGCGTCTTTCTCCTGACACATGAATAATAGGAAGGTCATGGTTGGATGTGACTGCTCAGGTGCAGGTTGGCGAATTCATACCTCTTCGATGAGGGCACGGCCGTATCTTCATTTGCTTTCCTCTTGGAAGGGTCACCCGGAGTGGGGGACGCTCTCTTCGGAGGTACCCTTGGACTAGTATGGCGCGCCGAACCCTTCCCCTTGTTAGCACAAGACAGTGCGGTGGGTAAGAAGGAAGGAGAGTTCTCTTTTGAATAAGGTGTGTTCAGATCACTTACGTGTGAAGCTGGAAGAAGACCGGGGTAGTCGGCGATGATGGCCACTTCTGTGCCATCGTAGCTTGTCTGGTAAAACACCCCCTCCACAAGCACCACAAATATATCTGGATGCTCTTCGAACCCGGGATCGAGCTCCCGGTTGTGGTCCTCCGGCTGTGGGGCGGGACTATAAAATCCCTCGGTGACCTTTCGCAAGTGTTGTCATAAGAAAATAGGCTAGAAGTTTCTCAAAGGCAATTCAGAGATGGAAGAAGTAAAAACAGAGGGGTCGGGCCTTACCCAGCTGGGAGGGTTATACATAGAGTACCCGTCTCTACATTTGATGTGGAGAAATTCCTTTTCCTCCCCTTTGAACAGTTCTGCTAATATCTTAGCCAAAGTGGCAGGGTATCCGGCCGCAGCGAGAGGCATCGTCCTCCCCATTGTATTGCCAGATGGGAAGCCCTCTGTATTGGAGTGGCTGAACCCCTCGCGCTATGGAAATCGCTATAACCTCGATTACTGTGAGTCCGGACTGGGTGAGCTCTTTTATCCTGCTCATCAGCTGACGAACCTCCGCGTCGTCTTCCTCTTCAAGACTCCGGGGACGCCAAGTATGGCATTTCTTCAGCGGCACGCGCGCAAATTCAGGAAGACTCTCTCGAATCGGGTCAGGAAGCACAACGTCCTCTATATAAAACCATTTGGAGGGCCATTCATCAGGTGCCTTCCTTAGTGTCCCAGATGGATATCCGGTATAGGCGATGCGCCATATTTTGGCTCCGCCCACTTCAAATATTGACCCTTCGTGATTGCACGGGACGAGACAGAACAACTTCCTCCACAACTGGAAATGAGCCTCGACACCCAGGAAAAGTTCGCATAAAGCGACGTAACCCACAATGTGCAGAATAGAGGCCAGAATGAAGTTGTGCAGCTGGAGGCCGTAGTATTCTAGAAGCCCTCAGTGGAACGAATAGATTGGAATCCAACACCTCTTAGCAGGTAGGGGACAAAACACACTCGCTAACCCCGGATGGATTGGGGAAGTCCTCTGCCTGAGTCCCCTCATTGAAGAAAGCTAGCCCCGTTCGAACAGGGACTAGATCTACAAGGGGAAGGAATCCTTGCATTTGCAACTTCGTCAATCGACCGAGACACGGAACACCTCTCCCACTCGCCTTTCTCTGGGCCGGGACGAGCGGAGGAGCCGGGAACACTAGCCATGCTAGAATGGTTTTTCCTAAGCAGTCTCTGGGGATTTCTTCCGTGTAGCGCTGAATGGATCTGGGATCCAATCTCTTTAAATATGCGCTCTTCCTCGCATGGATGGGTTGTTATTCGCAAAAATACCCTGACTTTCCTCATTTAGTCGACACGTGGAGGATGAAGATTATTCAAACGCGCAGAAGCCAAGGAGGCAACATTGGATCAATGGCCGAATACATTACTTGGGGATCTGTGAAGGGGGAACCCGACTTGCAATGCCGAAGACAATAATGTGTGTCGAGCACCGAGCACCTCGCTATTGAAGACTGGTTTGGGGGCTACTGAGGGAGTCCTGAACTAAGGGGTCCTCAGGCGTCCGACTTGTTATTCATAGGCCAGACTGGTTGGCTGTGAAGACATGAAGGTCAAAGACTACACCGTGTCCGGATTGGACTCTACTTGGCGTGGAAGGCAAGCTTGGCGACCGAAGATTCCTTCTTATGTAACCGACTCCATGTAAACCCTAGATACCCTCGGTGTCTATATAAACCGAAGGGGATAGTCTGGAAAGGATACCACATATACTCATTACCATATTCATAGGCTAGACTTCTACGGTTTCTCCATTACGATCTTGTGGTAGATTAACTCTTGTAATACCTATATTCATCAAGATCAATCAAGCAGGAAGTAGGCTATTATCTCCATAGACAGGGCCCGAACCTGGGTAAACATCGTGTCCCCCATCTCCTGTTACCATCGATCCTAGACGCACAGTTCGGGACCCCCTACCCGAGATCCGCCGGTTTTGACACCGACACCGAGCCATTGGCAGGTTATGCCAAGGTATTTCTGTGAAATAACCGTAGGAGCCATATTTGTCAGGAAAACAATACGGATGATTAGTTCGGATATTGTTTACTGGTAACTAAGTGATATGCCAATGATTACTTATGATATATATATATAAGCCATCCGCCCAGCTATTTGACATGCTCGGGGTTGGAGGCGGAGGAACAGGCATAGTACAGGCTCAAGAAATAGGGAGCGCGGTCTACAAAAAGTTATATTGGACCTCCTATCGCACGTCTGCATCGCCGATCCTCGGTGGGGGGAATCCTTGATGGAAATAGGCCCTTTGGTGAGTGTACGTATTCGGACTCCGATAGAGCCAGTTTCAGATGTTTATCCTGTTCGTCACCTGTTTTTGAAGGATAGCGAAGGAAGAAATAAAAAATAAGAAATAAAAGAAAGTTACTGGAGTGCTTGCAGGCTTGTCCGTATTGTGCTTCCGCCAATGCCCATGGTACCTTGAGTGCGTAATGATGTATGCGCGGTACAAATTTTATAGGTGTGTGGAGTCGGCGGCGGAAGCCGGGTTGCTATTTCCGTTCTAGGAGTAGATGATTGTCGGGTGGAGATTGCTTCTAACCACTGGTGTTTCGTTGGTGAACCATTCCATCATCCCTGTCGCTTGGCGGCCTCCTCCCCCTATGTTCGGCCTTGAGCTTGCCGGCCTATTTAAAGACCCAGTGGCTTCTGTTGGTATGATTAGCTGGTTTATCGGGGTGGCCATGGATCTGGCATGGTCGGCTCAATATCCTGTCTAGGTTGGATGGTTCGTCTTGATTCACCTTGAATGACTTCTTCCGCTGACCGGGCTTGGGGTTGCTGAATCCGGCGTTGATCGCCGTGTCGCCTGATCTTTCATTCTCATTGCGACTGTTGTTTTTGCTTCCTCGTGGCTTGCCGTTGCCGTCTCGGATTTCAGAGGTGCCCTGGTTGCTGACGCTATTGCTTCTACGAGCGAGCCAGCTGTCTTCTCCCATGCAAAAGCGGGTCATCAGAGTAGTGAGGGTGTCATGGATTTAGGTTCTTCTTGGCCGAGGTGGCCTGCAAGCCATTTGTCCCGGACGCCGTGTCTGAAAGTCGCAAAGGCTTCCGCGTTCGGACAGTCGACGATTTGGTTCTTTTTGACTAAGAACCGACTCTAGAGCTCCTTGGCTGATTCTCCGGGCTGTTGGACAATTTGACTTAGGTCATCGGCATCCGGTGGCCGGACATATGTTCATCGGAAGTTATCGAGGAAGGCCTCTTCCAAGTCCTCCCAGCTGCCTATTGAATTTTCAGGTAGGCTATTTAACCAGTACCAAGCTGGCCCTTTTATTTTTAGTGGGAGGTATTTAATGGCGTGGCGGTCGTCCCCACGGGCCATATGGATGTGGAGGATGAAATCTTCTATCCATACCGCAGGATCGGTTGCCCTGTCGTATGATTCAATATTGACGGGTTTGCGGTGCCTCTATGCTGGGCCACACTGCGACATAACTCCGAAGGAGTCCCTTTGAGGTTTTTGGCTCGGGCGTGCCGAGGTTTGACACGTAGGAATAGGTAGCCGTCGTCATGTGTCGAAGCATGCTTTCGCGATCCGTAGATCGCTCTTGTGTGTCCTGCTTTATTGTCCAAGTCTGTCTGTAGGTCATCTAGGTAATCATGACCTACGTTGTTCCTGCCTTTACAGTGAGGTGGGGCGGTCTGGTGTTCGGATTGAGTAGCCTCTTTATATGGACAGAGTTGCCGGTGACCTGCCGCATTGTGTGACGGTAGTATGGGCTCCAACGCCCCTTCATCGGACTGACATAGCAACATGTGCTTTGGGTAGCCTTTGGCTGGGCTACTAAGGCTGTATTCTTCGGCGACCAGGACTTCGGTCCATCTGTCGTTGAGTAGGTCTTGGTCAGCTTTAAGCTGTTGCTGCTTCTTTTTCAGGCTCCTTGTCATAGCTATCAGCCTGCGCTCGGAGCGCTCCTGTTCGAGGGGCTCTTCGGGTACGATGAAGTCTTCGTCGCCGAGGCTGACCTCATCGTCAGAGAGCAGAAGGTAGTTGTCATCCTCCGAACCGTCGCTTGGCAGGTCCTATTTGTCGGGGCTGGCTAGCCCGTTTTCCTATTCCTCATGCTCGGATGTTGCTCCCACAGGGTCTTCATTGCTTTCGGTGCCGTTCGGAGTACTATTTTCTCCAGTGCCATTGTTGCTACGGCTTTTTAAGTGTATCGATCATGTACACGTCATGTGAAGGGGTGGCCATCTCGCGCCTGATGACTGGCGGGTCCTGGCCTTGCTCCTTATCGGCATCATTGTCTATACCGTCAATGTATGCGGAGCCAGGAGCGGGCTTGTCGGTTAAGTCCTTGACAGTGGCTATGAAGTGGGTGGCGGGTGGGAAGCGAAATTCTCCATTATCAGCCTCTAGCTCGAACCGGACATAGTTCGGCTGTGAGTCCCCCATCAGGAATAGGTTTTTCAATGAAATCAGCATGTCACCAAAGAGGCGATTGTTGGAAGACATCTGCGGTGCTGAACTCGATGATTGATAACCGATCCAACTCCCTATCCGAGGGCGCGCAAGGTTCGGAACTTATAGCCAGAAACGAGTCCGAAATTCCGTTGACGCTGATATTGCCTGGTGTAGAGTTTGTGTGCGGCTCCAACGCTACGGACTCTGTGGCTTTGGATGGTGCAAACTGCTCCGGACCTAAGGCCGTAGCAGTTACCGGAACCATCTCCAGAACCTGGTTCGATGACCAATTTAGGTCATTTTCATTGGAGCGAGGGGGAGCGATCGTCGCGGTCTCAAATCCATTGAAGATCAAGTCTCCACGGATATCCGCAACATAGTTCAAGCTTCCAAATCAGACCTGATGGCTAGGGGCATAGCTATCAATCTGCTCCAGATGGCGAAGCGAGTTGGCCCGTAGTATGAAGCCGCCGAATACGAAAATCTGTCCGGGGAGGAAGGTTTCTCCTTGGACAGCGTCACTATAGATGATCGGAGGGGCCATCGAACCTCTCGTTGACGGCAAAGTGGAACTCTCAATGAAAGCACCAATGTCGGTGTCAAAACCGGCAGATCTCGGGTATGGGATCCCGAGCTGTGCGTCTAGGATCGATGGTATCAGGAGACGGGGGACACGATGTTTACCTAGGTTCGGGCCCTCTCTATAGAGGTAATACCCTACGTCCTGCTTCATTGATCTTGATGAATATGAGTGTTACAAGAGTTGATCTACCACGAGATCGTAATGGCTAAACCCTAGACGCCTAGCCTGTATGACTATGGTAATGAGTATCCTTTCCAGACTAACCCCTCCGGCTTATATAGACACCGAGGGGGGGGATCTGGGTTACATAGAGTCGGTTACATAAGAAGGAATCTTCATAGTCGGTCGCCAAGCCTGCCCTCCACTCCAAGTAGAGTCCAATCCGGACACGGGTACGGTCTTCGGCCTTCATGTCTTCACAGCCCATCAGTCCGGCCCATGGATAACAGGCCGGACGCCCGAGGACCCCTTAGTCCAGGACTCCCTCACCTGCGCTGGTAGCTGTACGAAGGGGGCCCTCCCCACGGTTCAGTTCTTGCCACGACAGCCAGCAAGGGCGTGGTAGAATCAAGACCCCGACGATGTCTCGATGGCCTCTTCTGACCCTCGAGCACTTCCAGGCCAATGTCGAACCCTAGAAGACATGTAGCAGGGAGACGCGCGCGTCATCCCCGAGCGGCGCCACAACGACCCCCGCCATACCGACGGGTGCGATGGCCTCAACGTCGACGAGCCTGCACTCGGTGTTGGCAGGTGCCTACCTTTTGAGGTTGGCTGCCCTGCCTTTACATGAGAGCTATGGCAAGTCCGTTGGCCATCCGTTCGTACATTGAAGCCAGAGATACCTGAGAAGTACAATGGGAGGTTGTACCCGTCAGAGTTCCTAAGAATCTACACCATCACTGTTCAAGCTGCCGGGGGAAGAGATGAGAAGGTGTTCGCCAACTACTTCCCTTTGGCCCTCAAGTCCAATGTGAGATCCTGGCTGATGCACCTGCAGAAGAACTCCATTTCATCATGGGCACACCTGTGCCACGAGTTCATCAGTGCCTTCACTGGTGGCCACCAAGAGCCCGGCAGGCCCAGGGACCTGCAGCTTCTCTGGCAGAAGGAAGGAGAAACCCTCTGTAAGTATTTGCAGAGATTCAGTAAGGTTCATAGAAATATTCCAAATATCCATCCGACAGCTCTTATAGCAGCTTTCCAGTCCAATGTGTGCCACCACTGCATTCGTTCCAAATGAACGTGTGGGTGCCCAGGACTGCAAAAGAACTATATATGTAGGTGGACAAATGTGCCAGATGAAAGAAGGAAGGAAGTTGCCCGGAGAGGAGGATTGCATTAATGTTGATTCAGAGGATGAGGATGAATCAACCAGTCAGAGGAAGGGCAAGAAGCGCAGTAAGAAGCCAAGAGATAAGGCACTGATGACTATAGAAGGTTCGAGCACACCTAGTACCGGCAAGAAGGCCAAGGCTGAGGTCCCCGGTAAGGAAGCTGTCGCGTGGACTGCCTGCCGGGAGGCTGAGGCCGTCGAAAAAGTTGGGAAAGGTGATGGGACGTACTGCAAGATCCACCAGACCAAAGGCCACGACCTTCAGGAGTGTTATCAGGTTGAGCAGCTTGTCAAGAGACAAAGGGCAGAGTATGATCAGTGTGATAAGGAGAAAGGTCAGAATGCTGTTGGGCTGAGGCGGTGAAGCAAATCGCCCCGACAGACCCTTTAGGAACCAAGGAAAACCCGGCAGGGGCCAAGAGAAGGAAATCTATGATGATGTGAGTAATGAAGGGGATGAGGAGGAAACCAGCGAGCAGGAATTTCAGAAGGCCACTGCCGCCCTATGCATTGATGGAGGTACATCTTTGCACACCTCTCATCGCCGACTCAAGCGATGGGCACGAGAGGTCAATGCTGTGGAACCAGCGCGAGAGGCCCGAAAGCCGCTCAAGTGGTCAAGCACGCCCATCAACATTGACGAGGAGGATCACCCTTGCCGCACTACTGCGGTAGGGTGTTTGCTGTAGTTGGTATCCCTAATAATTCACAACCTCAAGGTCACAAAGATGTTAGTGGATGGCGGGGCCGGGTTGAATCTTATTTCCCCAACAGTTATCAACAAGCTTTAGATAGGAGAAGAAGAGATGGAGGCCACCGGCACGTTTCAAGGAGTTAATCTCGGCAGGAGTCATCCTAAGGGAAAGATTACGTTGCTGGTGACATTTGGGGGAGAGATGAACTTTCAGACTGAGAAGATTGTGTTTGCTGTG
Source organism: Triticum aestivum (assembly GCF_018294505.1). NCBI lineage: Eukaryota > Viridiplantae > Streptophyta > Magnoliopsida > Poales > Poaceae > Triticum > Triticum aestivum. The sequence goes on along the minus strand of NC_057803.1, from coordinate 205,166,393 downwards.
GTTGATCTCCCCCTGCCGTACAATAAGATTCTTGGATGGCCAGCCCTGGGCAAGTTCATGGAAGCATCCCACTATGCTTACAACACCCTGAAAATGCCTAGGCCATTGGGAGTCCTCACTATCCCATTAGATGAGAAGGATGCAATTATCTGTGTGGACAAGATGTATCGGGATGCAGTTGCAGCAGAGGTGTAACACCCCGGATGTAATTTACCTTATTTGTACTCCAACTCTTGCAGTTTCTGGCACTAAGTTATTCTATTTCCTCGTTGTCGAGTTTTTGCCTTCATGTGCTTTTGTCTTTGTCATGCATCTCATATCATGCCATCATGTGCATTGCATTTGCATACGTGTTCGTCTCATGCATCCCAGCATTTTCCCCGTTGTCCGTTTTGCATTCTGGCGCTCCTATTTCACCCGGTGTCCCTTTCTACCTCTTTTCATGTGCGGGGACTAAATGTTTTCGGATTGGACCGAGACTTTTCATGCGGCCTTGGTTTACTACCGGTAGACCCCCTGTCAAGTTTTGTGCCTTTTGGACTTCGTTTGATACTCCAACGGTTAACCGAGGGACTGAAAAGGCCTCATGTGTATTGCAGCCTAAAACCCTTCCAAACTGGCCCAAAACCCACCTAAACCTGTGCCATCATCTAGAGCATTCGATCACGATCGCGTGGCCGCAAACTGCACCTCATTTGGAGCTTCCTAGCTCCTCCTACCTCCATTTATAGCCCCTCTGAAATCCCGGATCCCCTTCCACCCTAACCCTAAATTTCCACCTCGCGCGCCATCGGACATGTCCGGCCGCAACCGGACATGTCCGCTGCCTCCGCCGACCAACCTAGAGCCGCCACCTGTTCCCGGGGGACCGCATCGCCGCCCCATCCCCGTGGGCCCGCGAGGCCCGCCGCGGGACCTCTCGGCCCATCGCCTCCCGCCACCTTGCCCGATCTGCCTCCTCACCCCGACGCCGTCCTTCATCCCCGCCGCCACCGGACGCCGTTACGCCGCCGCACCACCTCTCGTCCAGCCGCTCGGCGCTGCCGTGCGCCATCGCTGGCAACCGCCCCGCGCCGGTGACGTCGTCCCGCCGCTGTCCGCCTCCTCTCCGTCCTCGTCCTCCTCTGGCCGGCCACAGTGGAGACGAGCTCCGGCCACCTCGTCCACCGGTGTACAGGAACTCCGGCGACCTCTTCTCCTATGGCGAACCTCGGGAATCGTGAAGCTACAGTGCATCTGGATCTGGATCTGGAGCATCTCACGGTTGACTTTTTCCTCCCAAAACCCTAGATTTTTGCATACTTTGACATGCCATAACTCTGCATCAGTAGCTCTGATTCATGCGTGTAGCATATCAAAATGTTTGCCTCAAAGAGTACATCATTTCATCTCATTGCATCATTTTCATTTGAGCTCATATTGATGCCCGAAATGCTGTTGGAAGAGGGCTATGTGATGATTATGTCAGATCTGTTTCAGCAAATGGCCTTTTGTCATTTTTGCCATGATTAATGTGTGCATGCTATGATCCTGAGCTCTACATGTGTTTTGTAGAATGCCATGCCATCTTTACAGGGGTGTATGCCATGTATTTTTGTGATCTTTGTGGTGACTAGCACAAGCATGCAAAGTAGCTTACTCAATGATGCGGATTTTAGGGACTTAGAATTTCACTAAGTCCTTGTCCTGATATTGTTTTTATGCCATATGTTAATGTTGTTTCTTAGCGATCCGTGCCTCTTTTGAGGATGATAAGTAAGGATGTTTTGTTAATATTATGGTGCTCTATCCATCCATGTCTTTTTTTTGAAATGATGGAGCAACTTAGCTTGAGTCAATCAAGCTCTACTTTTGCTATAGTGTTCCTGGCAGATTGTTGACATGTTTAGCGATTTTGCCGAGCTTGTTGTTGTTGATCCGTGCATGCTATGATGTTGTTCTTGCCATGTCTAGCTTCTATGCCATGTCTTCTTGATGGGTGTATTCTTATTTCGTCATGCAATGCCTCATAGTGAGTGCATCGAGCTCGTAAACATGCCTACTTCTTAATCTGTTTGCATGCTCCAGTTTTTCTCTAAGTCTGAATCTGTTTATGTTTTTGCTATGTTCACATGCTTGCAATTGTATTTTCTGATCCCTTCTGGCTCATACTCACTAAGGGACTTTTGTTATATGTTTTGAGTAGCTTCATGCCATTCCTTGATTTGCCATGATATTTTCCTGTAGCATGTAGTTTTCATGCTCTAAAGATTGCTTCCTAATGATAAATTCCTGATATGCTGTTAATTTCACTGTCTGAAACCTGTTATCTTTTGCACTTTTTCCATGCTTGTTTGAGCTAGCTATATGGATGAATTAGCCGAAGCTCAATGTTCATCCTTTGTCAAGCATCATGAGTGGATCCCTGCCATGCATTTTGTTGTCATGTTGGAGTGCTGTAGCTTATTAATCTTGATGCATTTAGATGGTCTCGTGCTGATTATCGCAGACCGGTGCCATATTTGTTTTGTTTGCCATTTCCAAACCGTGCATCCGATTCAAGTGATCTTTATATCGATTTCAACCGAAATCACCTCACCTTTCTAGTGGCACTCTTGGATTTCCAAGTTGAGGCCAAGTTCAATCATTCCTTTCCAAATCTTGCATATGCATCACATATCGCATCCCGCTTATCATACCATGTTTGCATCATGTTGTTTGTGCATTGCACGTGGTTGATTGTTCTCCCTTTGCTTGTTGTTCTTGCTTGGGTAGATCCGGGAGATGAGTTCGTGAACGAGGATCCCGTTGAGTGCGCCTACGAGGATCAAGGCAACTCTGAGAATTTTGCAAGAAAGATGACCATACCCTCGAAAACACTTCTATCTTTGCTTGCTAGATGCTCGCTATTTTGCTATGCCTATGCTACGATACCTACCACTCGCTTGGTGTTTTGTTCCACTCTTGCCGCCCTAGATTCCGTCATATCGGTGTTATGTTCCCGGATTTTGCGTTCCTTACACGGTTGGGTTATAATGGGAACCCCTTGATAGTTCGGCTTGAATAAAACTCCTCCAGCAATGCCCAACCTTGGTTTTACCATTTTCCACCTAGCCTCTTTTTCCGTTGGGTTTACGGAGCCCAAGGGTCATCTTTATTAAACCCCCCGGGCCAGTGCTCCTCTGAGTGTTGGTCCAAAACAGAGCCACTTGCAGCGCCACCTCGGGGAAACTTGACAATTTGTTTTAGTTGTACATAGTGTTCATCTAAGTGTGCCATGAGAACGAGATATGTGCATCACCTATCGGGATTTGTCGGCACATTCGGGTGGTGTTGCTGGACTTGTTTTACCATTGTCGAGGATGTCTTGTAACTGGGATGCCGAGTCTAATCGGATTGTCTTGGGAGAAGGAATATCCTTTGTTGACCGTGAGAGCTTGTGATGGGCTAAGTTGGGACTCCCCTGCAAGGATTTGAACTTTCGAAAGCCTTGCCCGCGGTAATGGGCAGATGGGAATTTGTTAATGTCCGGTTGTAGATAACCTGAAACTTAACTTAACTAAAATGTACCAACCGCGTGTCTAACCGTGATGGTCTCTTCTCGGTGGAGTCCGGGAGGTGAACACGGTGTTGGAGTAATGTTTGACGTAGGTGTAACGCCCTCGATGCGGCTATATCTCCCACGTGTCGAAGCAGGACTTAGAGGCATAACCGCATTGAAAGCAATGTCACAAGTGAGGTAATCTTCACACAACCCATGTAATACATAAGGGAAAGAGATACATAGATGGCTTACAATCGCCACTTCACACAATTACATGAATAAAGCATTACATCAACCAGATACAATCAAGGTCCGACTACGGAACCCAAAATAAAAGAAGACTACCCCAAATGCTACACAGATCCCCGATCGTCCCGACTGGGCTCCACTACTGATCAACTGGAAATGGAACAACACAAAGAACGAGATCTTCATCGAGCACCTCCTTGTGCTTGGTTGCGTCATCTACATGGTTCAACGGCACCTGCAAGCTGGTTTTGGAAGTATCTTTGAGTCACGGGGACTCAGCAATCTTGCACCCTCGCCATCAAGACTATTTAAGCTTATAGGAAGGGTAAAAGGTATGAGGTGGAGCTGCAACAAGCGACTAGCATATATGGTGGCTAACATACGCAAAAGAGAGCGAGAAGAGAAGGCAAAAGCACGGTCGAACAACTATGATCAAGAAGTGATCCTAGAACAACCTACGTCAAGCATTACTCCAACACCGTGTTCACTTCCCGGACCCCGCCGGAAAGAGACCATCATGGTTACACACGTGGTTGATGTATTTTAATTAAGGTCAACTTCAGATTTTCTACAACCGGACGTTAACAAATTCCCATCTACCCATAACCGCGGGCACGGCTTTCGAAAGTTCAAATACCTGCAGGGGTGTCCCAACTTAGCCCATCATAAGCTCTCACGGTCAACGAAGGATATTCCATCAGACTCAGAATCCCAGTTACAAGACATCCTCGACAATGGTAAAACAAGTCTAGCAAGACCACCCGCTGTGCCGACAATCCCGATAGGAGCTGCACATATCTCGTTCTCGGGGCACACCGGATAAGCTAAGCGTACGGGAGCCAACATAACCCAAGTTGCCATGGGACGGCCCCGCACGGTGCTCTGGGTTGGACCAACACTTAGACAAGAACTGGCTCAGGGGTTTAAAATAAAGATGACCCTTGGGCTGGCCTAACCCAAGGGAAAAACAGGCTAGGTGGCGAATGGTAAAACCAAGGTTGGGCCTTGCTGGAGGAGTTTTATTCAAAGCGAACTGTCAAGGGGTTCCCATTATAACCCAACCGAGTAAGGAATGCAAAATCCGGGAACATAACACCGATATGATGGAAACTAGGGCGGCAAGAGTGGAACAAAACACCAGGCATAAGGCCGAGCCTTCCACCCTTTACCAAGTATATAGATGCATTAATTAAATAAGATATATTGTGATATCCCAACAAGTAAACATGTCCCAACAAGGAACAACATCTCCATGTTCCAACAAGGAACACACTTCAATCTTCACCTGCAACTAACAACGCTATAAGAGGGGATGAGCAAAGCGGTAACATAGCCAAACAACAGTTTGCTAGGACAAGGTGGGTTAGAGGCTTGGTTCAACAATATGGGAGACATGATAAGCAAGTGATAGGTATCGCAGCATAGGCATAGCAAAAGAGCGAGCAACTAGCAAGCAAAGATAGAAGTGATTTCGAGGGTATGGCCATCTTGCCTGAAATCCCGCAAGGAAGAAGAACGAGTCCATGAAGAAGACAAACGGACGTAGTCGAACGGGTCCTCACAATCACGATGTTAACAGAACTAACCCGAAGAAGCAACACCGGAAAGAAAGCAAACAACAAAGTAAACAACCATCACATACACATGGCATGATGCACAACCAAGTATGATGCATGTCCGGTTTAATGAAACATGGCATGGAAAAATGCACAAAAAATCCTACAAATTAAGTGGAGCTCAACATGCAACTCCATTACATATTGACGAAACACCACATTCAAGTTATTTAGTTCGCTCTCGGTTAGGTACTCAACAATATTAAATGTTGGTTAACATGGCAAGAGGTGTAGCATAACAAACTATACCATCTAAACAATTTAAATGGGGCCGAGTATAATAAACAACAAAACCGGTAAATCCCCATATGCAATTATCAATTTGGTGCAACAACAATTTTAACCAATCTTGAAGTTGTTATCATGATGCGGATGACATGTGCAAGTTTATGCAATTTTTATTAAAAGTTGACAAGAGCATTATGAAACATTTGTCACCGTGGTGGAAAGGAAAAAGGGTGCCACGACAACGATAACGAAAACGGTGCCACGGCAACGTTCCGGTTCCGGTAACTCGATTGAGATACCGATGCAAAGAAGAAGTGTGTGGATGCGTGCAAAAGATGGTGGGGCGATCTCGGATTCCGGGTGTCCCACGAGTCAATGGCATGGAAGCGAGAGACACTCCGGACATGGTGCAGACAAGGGGTGCATCTCATACGTCACAAGCATTCGTTCTCGGACGATCATCTCGGGGTTATACCTTTGAAGCATGCGTTATCGGAGGGGTTCAAGTTCGATGCGGTGTAGTGGAAGTAGACTTTCTCCGGACATAGAGGGAAGTAGTGGTTCACGCGACGGTAGTCGAAGTAGTCATCCTATCGTTCATCGGCGATCATCGGAGCGGTAGTGGAAGTAGAGGCTCACGATGTCTTGTCGAAAACCACGGCGGCGGTAGTCATAAACAATCGTAGATGTTCAGGGTCATCGGGGTACTTGTCGGTTGGGTCTTGACGGTCTCGTTTTTGCGACGATACTCATGCTAGTCGGCGGTAGTGAAACTTGACGGTCCGAGGGCTCCGGGCATCATGGTACTTGGCGCAACACCGTGTAGTCGTACATTTGAAGAGGAACTTGGCCATCCGAAGGTGTACTTGGCGAACAACGGGCGTCGCGGTACTCGTCGGTCCATGAAGTCATTCTCGTAGGTCTTGGCGTTTCGTTTGGTACTCGTTCGAGCATCCGTTTGATCTTGTCAGTGGTGTACTTGGCGAAATTCCACGGAGGCGGTCTTGCATCCCTAGATTCAGTGGCCTTGGCAATGACAACAAAAGGGCAGCAGGGAAGCAGCACGTAGATGACGCAGGTGACAGGTAGCTCGGCAAGAGGCGGCAGGGCGGAGTAGCATCGGACGGCGAGGGACAAGAAGCTCCTGCAGGGCCGGTCCGGCGGCAGGGGAGGACCCCGGCGAAGCGCAGCCTGATCTGGTGGCGGCGGCGTTGGCCCGAATGGAGGAAGAGGGAGGCGAGGGTGCGATGAAGGAGGGCGGCGGCACTGGCAGGTTGGGTCGCCGGCACGGGCGCCATGGCCGGAGACAGGGAGGCAGCAGCGAGGTCTTGCGACGTCCATGGCGGGGCAAGGCAGGAACGCGAGGGGAGGAGGCTGCTGGAGGCGGCGCTTGGTGGCGGTGGAGCTCCAGTGCGACGGCGACGCATCTGTTGGCTCCTGGAGCGGGTGCTTGACCGCGGAGGGAGGTGGGTGGCACGAGGTGGAAGAGAGGAGCGCGGGCGTTGATGGTGACGGCGGCCTGCGGCTCGTCCAGTGGCTGGACTCCGGCGACGAAGAGGGGTGCAAAGGGGAAACGGGACGAGGGTGTGGCGCTGCACTCGCTCTCCCTGTGAGTGGTGGCGCCAGGAGGAGAGTCGAAGGGAGGATGAGGATGGGGTCGGGGCTCCTCGACCCTGTGTGGCGGCGTGAGGGAATGAGGGAAAGGAGAGGGATCGATCGGGATGTAGCTTCGCTCGGGCCTAGGGTTAGGTAGGCAGGTCGGCCCTTAGAGGCCGGCCCAGTAGAGGGGCTGCGCCTAGGGGGAGGGCACCGGCTGGGCCTAGAAGGAGAATGGGCCTGCTGCTCCCTCTCACTCCTCTCTAATCTTCTTTTAAGAGAAAAGAAATAGAGATAAAAAGAAAAGGAGGGTTAAGGAAAGGATTTGTGCAAGGGGGCTATTTTCCCGGTCTCACAAAAATGAGTTTGAACTAGGAAAAATAGAAGTGGTCAAGACTGAAAGTTTAAATTCAAACTCATTTGATTTAAATTCAAATGATTTGAATTGGAAGTGAGGGTTGAGAAGGTCCAAAATGTTCGGATTTTTGGTGGACCTCCGGAAAACGACGAAAGAATTTACGGACAAGGTTTGAGGTCAAGAAGCGAGATAACAAAGGCATGGGGAAAATTTGCAAGTGTGTTTGCGGTAAATCCAAATAGTTGGAATATTTACTATAGCTCTCTAAATATCGAGAGGATATGTTGTAAAGAGAAACACCATGTGAATTCCCTCGGTTTAAATGGATTGAAGATCCATGCCATTTATTTAGTTGAGTTGCAAAAGATTTATGAGATGATGGCATGATGACATGATGCAATGCAAAATTAAAAGGGCAGGCACAAAAGAAACACACGGAAAAACCCAGAACATATGGAACTCTTCTCGAGCATCGGTCTCGGGGCGTCACAGTAGGTTTCTATGATCACTTCTTGATCATAGTTGTTCGACCGTGCTTTTGCCTTCTCTTCTCGCTCTCTTTTGCGAATATGTTAGCCACCATATATGCTAGTCGCTTGCTGCAGCTCCACATCATACCTTTTACCTTACCTATAAGCTTAAATAGTCTTGATCGCGAGGGTGTGAGATTGCTGAGTCCCCGTGACTCACAGATTACTTCCAAAACCAGATGCAGGGACCGATGATACCATTCTAGAGGATATGACTGAGCTCAAGTGGGAGTTCGATGAAGACTCTCGTCGTTACTACGTGTCCTTCCCAGATGATCAGTAGTGGTGCCTAGTTGGGGCGATCGGGACTTTGTCGCATTTGGGGGTTTATCTTCATTTTGGTTCCGTAGTCGGACCTTGAGTGTATTTGGATGAATGTAATGTTATTTATGTATTTGTGTGACGTGGCGAGTGTAAGCCAATTATGTACCTTTCCCCTTTATTTATTTACATGGGTTGTTGTGAAGATTACCTCTCTTGCGACATTGCTTTCAATGCGGTTATGCCTCTAAGTCATGCTTCGACACGTAGGAGATATAGCTGCATCAAGGGCGTTACAAGTTGGTAATCAGAGCCTTCCCCGACCTTAGGAGCCCCCTGCTTGATCGAATCGTTGGCGTTGTTGAGTCTAGAAAAATGTTTTGAGTCATTTAGGAATTATATATATCGGAGAGTTAGGAATTCTTTTTACTCCTCAGTCCCTTCGTCGCTCTGGTGAGGCATCCTGACGTAGAGTTTTGACTCTTCTCTTCTCAAATTTCACTAAAAAAATTTAGGATCACGCGGGTATCTTGGAATCGTTCCGATGGTTTTGTGACGACAACATTGTTCTTGGTGCCTCCTGACATTTAGGGGTTGTGGCAGTGTCCCGGGGAGTTGAGCTCCGAGGTGTTGTCGTCACAATTTTATCGTTGAGATTCTGGAATACCTGAGTTTCGCCGACATTGAAAATCTCTTATATGTAGTTGTTGGTGAGATAACCTCGACGCCACCCAGTACTGGGGCGGGAGTTCGGGAGTATTGCCATAACTTGTATAACATATGCTTTTCGAAGGTTGAGGTAAATTATTTCCGAAGGTTTCTTGGTTATGTGTTGAAGGATGAATACAGCTGGATGTAGGATTTGCTAGATTTGGGTGAGATATTATGCTTCCCCTGTATCCCCAACATCTGATTGCATAACCGGAAAGGTTCGAGAGTTTCATAGGTGGGAATTCTTGTAGCTCTAGTTATTCTTCTGCGGATATTTGGTTTGGGATTGGGTAATCCTCACCAAGTATTTGTTTTTGTCCGTACATTGATGTTTTATTCTTCTACCTCTATCTAAGTGGCTTCTCAATTTATGGTAATGTGACCATTTCAATTAGAATGCATTCGTTCATTTTGTTCGGATGTGAAGACTATATGTTGCAATTTCAACCCGTTTGATTCAGCTTAAATATTTGTCTGTCAATATGCTAACGGATGTCACCCTCTCCAGGATGGCTCCTGCTAAGGGTCAAACTCAGAATCAGGACCCGCCACCACGACCTCCATCTTCGGAGGCATGTCAAGCTGTGATGGCCGCTACCAATGCAAACACGCAGCTAATCATGCAAATTCTGCAAGAGCGCAACCAAGGCCATGGCAACAATCAGAATTAGTTTGCTACACTCGACCAGTTCCTCGCTAATCATCCAAAGACCTTCAACAACTGTGTCGAGGCCTCAGACACTGATGATTGGCTCGTGGACATATGCAAGCATTTCGAGTGCAGTAACGTCAGGCCTGAGGACTTTGTCAAGTTTGCCTCCTTCCAACTCAAAGACCAAGCTGTAGAATGGTTTCAGCAATACAAAGATTCCAGAGGAGGCCGTGTGATTACCTGGGATGAATTCCGTCAAGACTTCAGAGCTCATCACATTCCTCAGAGTGTTGTTGAAAGCAAGCGTGAGGAATTCCGCAACCCGAAGCAAGGCAGCTTGTCTGTTTACCAGTATAACATTCTGTTCTAGTGGCTCGCTCGTTTCGCCAAGCAAGACGTCCCTGACGAGAAGAGCATGATTTATCAGTTCAGGGGTGGCCTTAGAGAAGATCTCCAACTAGCTCTCGTCCTCTTTGAGCCTAAGAAGTACGATGAGTTTTACAACATGGCACTGAAACAAGAGACTGCTCAACTCAAGTGCGATGCTTCCAAGAAGCGAGTCAGAGATGCAACTCCTTCTTCCTCAACTCAAGTGGCTAAGCAACAAAAGTATTGGCTGCCTCCTCCTCCGTTCCGTCAGCCTTATCAGCACAAGAGCAATGGTGGCAATGGATCTTCCCACTCACCCAACCCTGGCTTTCAGAACAAGACTTCGTCTCAAGCTCCAAGATCAAGTGCTCCGTATCACCATCCGCTCTCGGAGGTCACGTGTAACAAGTGCCAACAGAAGGGTCACTATGCCAACAAATGCTTCAATCAGAGGCGTCTTCCTCCTCCTCCTGTGAGATCTGCAAGTATCGTAGTGGTCAAGTATAACCCCAAGCACGCCAAGGTCAACTTATTGAATGCAGCTCAGGCAGAGGACTCGCCAGATGTGATTATGGGAAACCTTCCTGTTAACGATGTTCCTGCAGAAGTTCTTTTTGAAACTGGTGCATCGCTTTCTTTTATTTCAAGACCATTTGTTGCCAAGCATGAATTTTTGACCGAAAGGATTCCTTTCCGGTTGAAGATTGTGTCCCTGGGCAAGCAAATGACATCTAACAATTGCGTCCCGGATGTTACTATCATGTTGGGTGACTAAGTTTCTATCCTCTCCAATGGTCCTTGGTACCTCGGATATTGATCTTATTCTCGGAATGGACTGGCTTTCTAAGCACAAGGCTCATCTTGATTGTGCTGCCAGGTAGATTCAATTGACTCATTCGTCTGAGGATGTAATTGTCTTTGCCGCAAGGGATGATACCATTTGACTGTTTTCTCTCAATGAGAAGGGCGAACTAGATGCCATCTCTAAAATTCCTGTCGTTTGCGAATATCAAGACGTCTTTCTAGAAGAGCTTCCAGGAATGCCTCCGCACCGGCCAGTTGAATTTTTCATCGATCTTGAGCCTAGCACGGAACTGTTTGGAAATATCCTTACAAGCTTGGACCTAAAGAGTTGAAGGAGCTGAAGAAGCAACTCGATATTCAAGAGCGTATGGGTCTCATCCACCTAGTTCTTCTCCATGGGGTTGTGGAGTTCTTTTTGTGAAGAAGAAGGATGGAACGGACCAACTCTGTGTCAACTACCGTACATTGAACAAGAAGACCATAAAGAACAAGTACCCACTTCCCAACATCAAAGAGCTGTTTGAACAACTCAAAGGTGCTCAAGTATTCTCCAAGCTTGATCTCCGTATGGGCTATCATCAGATTCGCATTCGTGAGCAAGATATCCCCAACACAGCGTTTAGAACAAGCTATGGTTCATATGAATACACTGTCATGTCTTTCGGCCTCGTCAACGCTCTGCCAACATTCTCTCGCATGATGAATTTCATCTTCAACCCCTACACAAATGACTTCGTCTTGGTCTACCTTGATGACATTTTGGTCTTTTCCAAGAACAAGGAAGATCATGCCAAGCACTTGCGTTTGGTGCTGGATAACCTCAGAGAACATCAGTTCTATGCCAAGTTTTCAAAGTGCGAGTTTTGGCTCGATGAGGTTCTCTACCTTGGGCATATCATCTCTGCCAAGGGCATTGCTGTGAATCCTGAGAAGGTGTCTGCAATTGTGAATTGGGAACCACCTCAAAACGTGAAGCAACTCCGCAGCTTCCTTGGGCTCGCAAGCTATTGTCGAAGGTTCGTCGAGAACTTCTCAAAGATCGTGAAGCCTCTTTCCAACCTTCTCTAGAAGAACGTCAAGTACGTCTGGTCTCCTGAATGTGACATTGCTTTCAACACCCTGAAAGAGAAGCTAGTCACTGCTCCAGTTCTGACTCCTCCTGATGAATCCAAACCGTTCGAGGTCTTTTGTGATGCCTCTCTTCAAGGTCTTGGTGCAGTGTTGATGCAAGAGAAGAAAGTTGTGGCCTATACTTCTCGCCAGCTGAATCCCAATGAAAAGAACTACCCCACTCATGGCCTCGAGTTGGCGGCAGTTGTGCATGCTCTTTTAACTTGGAGACATCTCTTATTGGGAAGAAAAGTGGACATCTTCACTGTCCACAAGAGTCTCAAGTACATCTTCACTCAGCCTAATCTCAACCTCAGGCAGACTCGTTGGGTCGAAATGATTCAAGAGTATAATCCGAGTATCGAATATACTCCAGGAAAGGCCAATGTAATTGCTGACGCATTGAGCAGGAAGGCTTACTGCAACAATTTGATTGTCAAGCTTACCAACCCGAGCTTTGTGAAGTTTTCCACAAAATTAATCTGCAAGTTGTTCCTCAAGGTTTCCTCGCCAACCTCCAAGTCTCTCCTACTTTGGAAGAACAGATTCGCGAGGCTCAACTTCTTGATGCTATGGTGAAGAAGGTGAAGATTGGGATTGCCAAGAGTCAACGCAAGTACAAGTGATATCGTCTTGATGACAAGGATACTCTTTTCTTCGAGTATCGCATTGTTGTGCCTAAAGGTGACCTTCGTAAAGTCATTATGAATGAGGCTCACAATTCACTCCTCTCTATCCACCCTGGAAGTACAAAGATGTACCATGACCTCAAGCAGTCGTATTGGTGGACTCGAATGAAGCGTAAGATTGCTCAGTTCGTGAATTAATGTGATGTCTACAGAAGAGTAAAGGCAGAACACCAACGACCAGCTGGTCTCCTCCAACCTCTTGCCATTCCAGAATGGAAGTTTGACCACATTGAGATGGACTTCGTGACTGGATTTCCAAAGTCCAAGCATGGCAATGATGCTATCTTCGTTGTCATCGACAAGCTCACTAAAGTGGCTCATTTTCTTCCTATCAAAGAATCTATCACAGCAGCTCAGTTGGCATAGCTATATACTGCGAGGATTGTCTGTCTGCACGGCATTCCGCAGTTGAGATCTTCAGATCGTGGCAGCATCTTCACCTCCAAGTTCTGGGATTCTTTTCAGAAGGCCATGGGCACCAACATTCGCTTCAGCACAGCTTTTCATCCTCAAACCAGTGGCCAAGTCGAACGAGTAAATCAGATTCTTGAAGATATGCTCAGGGCTTGCGTCATTTCTTTCGATATGAAGTGGGAAGATTGTCTCCCATATGCCGAGTTCTCCTACAACAACAACTTCCAAGCGAGTTCGGGCAAGGCCCCATTCGAGATTCTCTATGGCAGGAAGTGCCGTACTCCTCTTAACTGGTGAGAGACTGGTGAACGTCAACTTCTTGGAAATGACTTGATCATAGAGGCAGAGGAAATGTGCAATGTCATTCGTGATAATCTCAAAGCCGCGCAATCGCGCCAGAAGATCTACTATGATAGTAAGCATCATGACTTGGATTTCGAGATCGGCGACCATGTTTACCTCCGCGTCTCTCCAATGAAAGGTACTCATCGCTTCGATATCAAAGGGAAGCTTGCCCCTAGATACGTGGGTCCTTTCAAGATCGTCAGCAAGAGAGGCGATCTCACCTATCAACTTGAGCTTCCCTCCAACTTCGCAAACGTGCACGACGTGTTTCACGTGTCTCAACTCCGCAAGTGCTTCAAGACCCATGACCGCACTGTCAACTTCGAAGACATTGATCTCCAAGAAGACCTATCTTATCATGAGCACCCAGTTGCTATTCTTGAAGAAACTAAGCGCGAGACTCGCAACAAGTCAATCAAATTACTCAAAGTCAAGTGGTCACATCATTCCGACCGTGAAGCCACCTTGGAACGCGAGGACCACCTCCGTTCTGAGTACCCGGAGTTTATCCAGTCCTAGATCTCGGGACAAGATCCTTTCGTAGTGGTGGAGTGTTGTAACACACCGGATATAATTTACCTTATTTGTACTCCAACTCTTGCAGTTTCCGGCACTAAGTTATTCTATTTCCTCGTTGTTGGGTTTTTGTCTTCGTGTGCTTTTGTCTTTGTCATGCATCTCATATCATGCCATCATGTGCATTGCATTTGCATACGTGTTCGTCTCATGCATCCGAGCATTTTCCCCGTTGTCCGTTTTGCATTCCGGCGCTCCTATCTCACCGGTGTCCCTTTCTACCTCTTTTCATGTGCGGGTACTAAACGTTTTCGGATTGGACCGAGACTTGTCATGCGGCCCTGGTTTACTACCGGTAGACCGCCTGTCATGTTTCGTGCCTTTTGGACTTTGTTTCATACTCCAACGGTTAACCGAGGGACCAAAAAGGCCTCGTGTGTGTTGCAGCCCAACACCCTTCCAAACTGCCCCAAAACCCACCTAAACCTTTTCCATCATCTAGACCGTTCGATCACGATCGCGTGGCCGCAAACCGCACCTCATTTGGAGCTTCCTAGCTCCTCCTACCTCTATTTGTAGCCCCTCCTCCGAAATCTCGGATCCCCTTCCACCCTAAATTTCCACCTCGCGCGCCATCGGACACGTCCGGCCGCAACCGGACACGTCCGCCGCCTCCGCCGACCAACCCGGAGCCGCCACCTGTCCCGGGGGGACCGGATCGCCGCCCCATCCCAGCCGGCCCGCGAGGCCCGCCTTGGGCCCTCTCGGCCCATCGCCTCCCGCCGCCTCGCCCGATCCGCCTCCTCGCCCCGAAGCCGTCCTTCATCCCCGCCGCCACCGGACGCCGCTGCGCCGCCGCACCACCTCGCGTCCGGCCGCTCTGCGCTGCCGTGCGCCATCGCCGGCAACCGCCCCGCGCCGGCGACGCCGTCCCGCCGCCGTCCGCCTCCTCTCCCTCCTCGTCCTCCTCCGGCCGGCCACCGCGGAGACGAGCTCCGGCCACCTCGTCCACCGGCGTACAGGAACTCCGGCGACCTCTTCCCCTCCGGCGAACCTCGGGAATCATGAAGCTACAGTGCATCTGGATCTGGATCTGGAGTATCTCACAGTTGACTTTTTCCTCCCGAAACCCTAAATTTTTGCATACTTTGACATGCCATAACTCTGCATCCGTAGCTCCGTTTCGTGCGTGTAGCATATCAAAATGTTCGCCTCGAAGAGTACATCATTTCATCTCATTGCATCATTTTCATTTGAGCTCATCTTGATGCCCGAAATGCTGTTGGAAGAGGGCTATGTGATGATTATGTCAGATCTGTTTCAGCAAATGGCCTTTTGTCATTTTTGCCATGATTAATGTGTGCATGCTATGATCCTGAGCTCTACATGTGTTTTGTAGAATGCCATGCCATCTTTACAGGGGTGTATGCCATGTATTTGAAATTTGTGGTGACTAGCACAAGCATGCAAAGTAGCTTACTCAATGATGCGGATTTCAGGGACTTAGAATTTCACTAAGTCCTTGTCCTGATATTGTTTTTATGCCATATGTTCATGTTGTTTCTTAGCAATCCGTGCCTCTTTTGAGGATGATCATTAAGGATGTTTTGTTAATATTGTGTTGCTCTATCTATCCATGTCTTTTTTTGCAATTATGGAGCACCCTAGCTTGAGTCAATCAAGCTCTACTTTTGCTATAAAATGTTCCTGGCAGATTGTTGTCATGTTTAGTGATTTTGCCGAGCTTGTTGTTGTTGATCCGTGCATGCTATGATGTTGTTCTTGCCATGTATAGCTTCTATGCCATGTCTTCTTGATGGGTGTATGCTTATTTTGTCATGCAATGCCTCGTAGTGAGTGCATCGAGCTCGTAAACATGCCTACTTGTTAATCTGTTTGCATGCTACAGTTTTTCTCTAAGTCTGAATCTGTTTATGTTTTTGCTATGTTCACATGCTTCCAATTGTATTTTCTGATTCCTTTTGGCTCATAGTCACTAAGGAACTTTTGTTATATGCTTTGAGTATCTTCATGCCATGCCTTGATTTGCCATGATATGTTCCTGTAGCATGTAGATTTCATGCTCTAAAGATTGCTTCCTGATGATAAATTCATGATATGCTGTTAATTTCACTAAGTCTGAAACCTGTTATCTTTTGCACTTTTGCCATGCTTGTTTGAGCTTGCTATATGGATGAATTAGCCGAAGATCAGTGTTCATATTTTTTCAAGCATCACGAGTGGATCCCTGCCATGTATTTTTTTGTCATGTTGGAGTGTTGTAGCTTATTTATCTTGATGCATTTAGATGGTCTCGTGCTGATTATCGCAGACCGGTGCCATATTTGTTTTGCTTGCCATTTCCAAACCGTGCGTCCGATTCCGGTGATGTTTATATTGATTTCAACCGAAATCACCTCACCTTTCTAGTGGCACTCTTGGATTTCCAAGTTGAGGCCAGGTTGAATCATTCCTTTCCAAATCTTTCATATGCATCACATATCGCATCCCGCATATCATACCATGTTTGCATCATGTTGTTTGTGCATTGTACGTGGTTGATTGTTCTCCCTTTGCTTGTTGTTCTTTCTTGGGTAGAGCCGGGAGACGAGTTCGTGAAAGAGGAGTCCGTTGAGTACACCAACAAGGATCAAGGCAACTCTAAGAATTTTGCAGGCAAGATGACCATACCCTCGAAATCACTTCTATCTTTGCTTGCTAGATGCTCGCTCTTTTGCTATGCCTATGCTACGACACCTACCACTTGCTTATCATGCCTCCCATATTTCCATGTCAAACCTCTAACCCACCATGTCCTAGCAAACCATTGTTTGGCTATGTTACCGCTTTGCTCAGCCCCTCTTATAGCGTTGCTAGTTGCAGGTGAAGATTGGAGATCGTTCCTTGTTGGAACTTGTTTATTGTTGGGATATCATCATAATATCTTGTTTATCTTAATGCACCTATATACTTGGTAAAGGGTGGAGGGCTCGGCCTTATGCCTGGTGTTTTGTTCCACTCTTGCCGCCCTAGTTTCCGTCATATCGGTGTTATGTTCCCGGATTTTGCGTTCCTTACACGGTTGGGTTATAATGGGAACCCCTTGACAATTCGCCTTTTATAAAACTCCTCTTACAATGCCCAACCTTGGTTTTGCCATTTGCCACCTAGCCTCTTTTTCCCTTGGGTTTCCGGAGCCCAAAGGTCATCTTTATTAAACCCCCCAGGCCAGTGCTCCTCTGAGTGTTGGTCCAAAACAGAGCCACTTGCAGCACCACCTCGGGGAAACTCGAGGGTTGGTTTCAGTTGTACGTAGTGTTCATTTGAGTGTGCCCCGAGAACGAGATATGTGCAGCTCCTATCGGGATTTGTCGGCACACTCGGGCGGTGTTGCTAGACTTGTTTTACCATTGTCGAGGATGTCTTGTAACTGGGATGCCGAGTCTGATCGGATTGTCTTGGGAGAAGGAATATCCTTCATTGACCGTGAGAGCTTGTGATGGGCTAAGTTGGGACTCCCCTGCAGGGATTTGAACTTTCGAAAGCCGTGCCCGCCGTTATGGGCAGATGGGAATTTGTTAATGTCCGGTTGTAGATAACCTGAAACTTAACTTAACTAAAATGCACCAACCGCGTGTGTAACCGTGATGGTCTCTTCTCGGCGGAGTCCGGGAGGTGAACACGGTGTTGGAGTAATGCTTGACGTAGGTTGTTCTAGGATCACTTTTTGATCATAGTTGTTCGACCGTGCTTTTGCCTTCTCTTCTCGCTCTCTTTTGCGAATATGTTAGCCACCATATATGCTAGTCGCTTGCTGCAGCTCCACATCATACCTTCTACCTTACCTATAAGCTTAAATAGTCTTGATCACGAGGGTGTGAGATTGCTGAGTCCCCGTGACTCACAGATTACTTCCAAAACCAGATGCAGGGACCGATGATACCGTTCCAGAGGATATGACCAAGCTCAAGTGGGAGTTCGATGAAGACTCTCGACATTACTATGTGTCCTTCCCAGATGATCAGTAGTGGTGCCCAGTTGGGGCGATCGGGGACTTTGTCGCATTTGGGGGTTTATCTTCATTTTGGTTCCGTAGTCGGACCTTGAGTGTATTTGGATGAATGTAATGTTATTTATGTATTTGTGTGATGTGGCTAGTGTAAGCCAAATATGTACCTTTCCCCTTTATTTATTTACATGGGTTGTTGTGAAGATTACCTCACTTGTGACATTGCTTTCAATGCGGTTATGCCTCTAAGTTGTGCTTCGACACGTAGGAGATATAGCCGCATCGAGGGCGTTACAAGAGGCTGCGGTGGCAGCAGTTTCCACCAAGGAAAGCAAAGGAAAGAAGAGGGATTGTAGGACCTCCAGCAAGGAGTCCGGGAAGCGTGCCCCCTCCGAGTGCACGACACCCGTTGACGACGTGCCAGAGTGTTACAGCAGCAAGAGATCCCAAGGTTGCTGCACCCCAAGTGAAGAAGGTCCCGATAGGGCTGGCTGGCGTTGATGGTACTTTCACTATCAGTGCCACCATTGATTACAAATAGGAAAGCATGCTTGTTGCCTTCCTGTGGGTGAATATTGATGTGTTTGCTTGGCAACCATCTAATATCCCCGGTGATCCTAGGGAGGTAATTGAGCACCACCTTGTTGTCTGCCCACATGCCCGACCCGTCAAGCAGAAAGTACGGAAGCAGGCCTTGGAGAGGCAGCAGTTCATTGCTGAAGAGATTACGAAGTTAGAGGTAGGTAGTTTGGTCAGAGGAGTATTGCATCCTACATGGTTGGCAAATCTAGTGGTGGTCCGGAAAGCCAATGGGAAGTGGAGGTTGTGCATTGATTTCACAGATCTCAACAAAGCTTGCCCGAAGGACCCATTTCTCCTGCCGCACATTGACCAGATCATGGATTCTACTTCTGGATGTGATTTGCTCTCCTATCTGGATGCATACTCAGGATATCATCAGATCTTCATGTCTAAGGAAGATGAAGAAAAGACATCATTCATCACTCCGTGTGGTACGTACTGCTTTGTCCGCATGCCGTTCGGATTAAAGAGTCTCGGGTCCACTTTTGCAAGGGCAATCCAGATTGGTTTTGAGCCACAATTGCACAGAAATATAGAAGCCTATATGGATGATATTGTGGTCAAAACGAAGGATAAGGCCACTGTTATCCAGGATTTGGAAGAGACATTTCCTAATCTGCGCAAGATCAATCTGAAGCTTAACCCAGAGAAATGTGTGTTCGGTGTTCCCTCCGGCAAGCTACTTGGGTTCTTCGTGTCCCATCAAGGGATCGAAGCCAAACCCAACAAGATCAAGGCCATTGAGCAGATCCAAGAACCAATGACAGTAAGGGATGTGAGGCACTTGACGGGATGCATTGCCACGCTGAGCAAGTTCATCTCCAAGTCTGCTGAGCATGCCCTGCCGTTCTTCAAGGTTTTGAAGAAGGAGGGACCGATGAAGTGGACCCGGGAAGCAGATGCAGCTCTGCAAGAGCTGAAAACCTACTATCATCTGTGCCCACCTTGGTTGCACCCAAACCCCAATAACCATTGCTACTATATTTGGCGGCAACCAACCAAGTGGTCAGTGCAGCTTTGGTAGCGCAGCAAGAGGTGGGTGAGGCAGAAACTGGCCAGATCACGGTAGAGTCAGAAAAGGATCAGGACAAGAGTGAGCATGGCAACGAGAGAAACCCCAAGGACATGGCAAGGAAGAAAGTGGTGTAGCGCCCAGTGTACTTCGTCAGCTCCTTATTACAGGGGGATAGATCGAGATACTCTAGCGTCCAAAAGTTGATCTTTGGTGTCATTATGGCCTCAAGGAAACTTCACCACTAATTCCAAGCCCATGAGATCCTGGTTGTCACTTGTTTCCCGTTGCAAAGGATACTCCAAAACCCTGAGGCAACTGGCAGAATAGTAGAATGGGCTTTGGAGTTATCCAGCTTTGGTTTGAAGTTTGAGAGCACTTCAACTATTCAGTGAAGGGCATTGGTAGTGTTTATTGCAGAATGGACACCAACCCATGATGAGGAAAGGACAGAGACAGCTCTCCCCAGCAAGGAATCACCCCAAGAATGGATTGGGTATTTTGATGGTGCTTTTTGCCTACAAGGTGCTAGGGATGGCATGCTTCTTGTTGCACCCTCCAGGGAGCACTTGAAGTACGTCATCCAGATGCACTTCGCCCGGGAATAAGCCACCAACATTACATCAGAGTACGAATGGCTCCTTGCCGGGTTCAAGATTGTTGTAGAATTGGGAATTAAGAAGGTGATCATTCAAGGAGATTCACAGCTCGTGGTGGGACAGGTCAACAAGGATTACCAAAGCCCATTGATGGAAGCATGTGTTGAGGATGTAAGGAGATTGGAGGAGCACTTTGATGGTTTGCAAACAGAGCATGTACCCCATGCGGAAAACAACATAGCTGATCACCTATCAAAGTGTGCTGCGCAGAAGCTTCCTGTGGAACCAGGAACTTTTGTTCTTCATCTCTCTCAACCCTCTGTATCACCAGCCACAATGGCTCAGAAAAGGAGAAAGATGGACTACAGTAAGCCTCTCCCAGCAGAGCCATCCGCTTCCAGCAAAGACCCTGCCTGAGGCAACTCCTCACAGCCAGCCGGACCACCCCCTCCAGCCGGGCCTATGGACCCCGCATACGAGGCTGGTGCTCCCGCGGCCGAGGAGGTGTCGCTAGTCCTCGCTGCCGAGCCCCAGGCTCCAACTTGGGCAAGGCACATTGTCCACTTCCTCCAAACCGGAGAACTCCCT
The DNA here is from genome assembly GCF_018294505.1 of Triticum aestivum. Lineage (NCBI taxonomy): Eukaryota > Viridiplantae > Streptophyta > Magnoliopsida > Poales > Poaceae > Triticum > Triticum aestivum. The sequence continues at coordinate 205,145,632 of NC_057803.1, read as the reverse complement.
TGCAATCATGATGAAGCTGAAAGAGTAGCCCGGAGGGCCAATATGTATCATTTTGTCGATGACACTCTATACGGAAGGAGGCCCAATGGTGTGCAATTGAAGTGTGTTTGCCGAGAGGATGGACAGGACCTGCTGGCTAAGATTCACAGAGGAATGTGCGGCTCACATGTTGGATCAAGGGCATTAGCTGAGGAAGCATTCTGACAAGGATTCTATTGGCCCACAGCCCTCCAAGATGCAATTGAGCTCGTCATGAAATGTGAAGCCTGTCAGTTCCATTCCAAGAGAATACACCTGCCTGCCCAAGACCTTTGGACAATCCCTCTATTATGGCCATTTTCGGTCTGGGGACTCGATTTCCTCTGCCCCTTCCCCCGAGCAATCGGGAGCTTTGAATTCTTGTTAGTTTCCATCGACAAGTTTACAAAGTGGCCGGAAGTGACTGCCGTGAGAAAGGCGACTGCTCAGTGAACTATCAAGTTCTTGAAAGAATTAGTGTGTTGTTTCAGAGTTCCGGCAAGGATCATCACAAACAATGGCACCCAGTTCACGAGCCACGCCTTCATGCAATATGTTCACACCCTCGGATGCAATATCTCATTCGCTTCTGTGGCACACTCCGGGACAAATGGAAAAGCAGAGAGGGCGAATGCTAAAGTCCTACGTGGACCCAAGACAAGAACTTTCGATACGCTGCATAAGCACGGGAGGCGGTGGATCGAGGAGATGTCGGTAGTTCTCTGGTCCCTCAGAACGACACCTAACCGAGCTACCGGGCAGACTCCCTTCTCCCTGGTCTACGGGGCAGAAGCTGTTATCCCCATAGAACTGATTTACCGGCCCCCTCGAGTGCTTGCCTACGCTGAAGTAGCGCAAGATCATCACCGGCGTGACGATGTTGTGCTAGTTGAAGAGAACCGTCGCCGGGCTGCTACACGTGCTACACGCTACCAGCAAGCCCTGCATCTCTATCATAGCCGCAGGGTTCATGCCTAGTGTTTTGAGGAAGGTGACCCTGTCCTTAAGTGAATTTAGTCCGCCAAGGGTACTAACAAGTTATCACCAAAGTGGGAAGGCCCTTACCTGGTGGTACGAGTCACCAGACCTGGCGTAGTTCGTCTAGAGACTAGAGATGGCACATAGTTCCAAAACTCATGGAATATTGAGCATCTCTGTAAGTACTACCCATAAGGTGCGAGGTTGTCGGGCACCGCCCGGCAGCCACCCTTTTGTACAGGCCTTGCCTCAGTTGCATGTAACCCCCTGTACGAAGCCAAGGCGATGACCCCGTGCAAGATAAAATAAAGAAGCGCTGTGGGGGGCACCGATGGAGATTGCACGCTTGCACGAGCACACCCAGATCACCGCATAAGCACTTCATGAGGATTTTCATATGCATATAGATAGGACTGTATCATGCATTCATTCTCATCTACATGGAGTTGCAGGTTCCTATCGTGAACTTGACTCCGACAAGGGACGAGAAGAGTGCACGGCACCGTGGTCCCCAGCAAGCCAAACAGATAAGTTTACCTCTTGTCCATTAGTGTTCTGCAAGCTATAACTTGTGCATAGAGAAACCTCACCGCTCTCTTGAAACTAGGGTGCTCCCATCCTTGGCTCGAACGTTGCTTCGGCCTGATGGTCGTAGTGTCCCTTTGTGAAAAGGGAGTGGGCGGGGGGCTAGCGCCTCGGTCTGTTCCCCGGCAGACATGGTTCTCCGGCAGACGAAAAGGGCGCCGGCAGACATGGTTTTCGGCAAATTTTATTTCTTTCATTGACACGTGAATAGAAGTACAAGCATTACAGAACACAAAGATGGAATTGAGAGATTACATTATTTGAATTAAAATTTGGTGATTGCCTACATATTTAAGATTGAAAAAAGATAGGTGCTCCGTAAATCCCTTTCTTTTCCCTCTCCTCCTAGGTGCAGTCGCCGAGGGCAAGGAGGGAAAAAGGAGCGCCTGTACGGAGGCCCGGCCCTCCCTTATCGGGCTCCAGGAGAGGTAGCCCAGAGAGAACATAAGCATGAGGGAACGCCTCGATGGAGAGCACGACGGAAGGTGGCCCCTTCAACCACCATTACTAGGGCCAGCAAGACTCGGAACAGCTAACCGAGCGGCAGCCCGAGAGGAAGCCTGTTGGGATCCAACTAGAAGACTGCTGGAGGAGCCCAGCAGCACCATCCACACCTCTACATCCACCCCCCGGCAAATCATATTGCCGGGGAAGAGGCGCAGATGCAGATGGTAGTGCTGCCGCCTGATGAAGATGGTGCGAGCAACGATCAACCAGAGTAAGAGTTGTCGCTCCTCCGCCCGCTGCCGTCATCATCACCGTCACTGTCCTCCTCGTCACTTTCGCTCGAGGAGGAGCTTGCGTCGTTGGTCGAGCTCTCCACACAGCACCCTAAGCGGCCTCCCGAACGCCCAAAGATCTTGACGGAGAGCAGGCCACTCTCCATTAATTTGAAATGGACAATGTGCCCCTCCGAGAAGCTGTGTGCACGGGTGAAGGTCTTCCAGCCATGACGGAGGTACATTACATGAGGAGCGGGGAAGTCGACATTAACCCACATGCTTTCGTCCCGACACCCCCTCATGTGTAGCCTCAGGGCGCGTGATCACGCGAGCTCCATCTCCCACGAAAAGAAGGTTGGGAGACGAAGGCGGCCGCACAAGGGCTTATACAGCCTGGTGATGAACTCTCAAGGTTGGTCCCCGACATGGCCTTCCATCGGGGGTGGAGGCGCCACTAGGGCACTGCCCCTTCCTCCTCCTCCTCCTCGAGTACCGCAGCGACCAAGACCACGCCCCCTTCCTCCTCTCCTTGCGGAAGATTCCGCTGCCTCAGGGTCCAGAGGAGGAGGGGCACAATGTCGAGAAGAAGCCCTCGTCGCCGCCATCGGACCTCCACCACGCCCTAACCTCACGCCATGGCTAGATGAGAAGAATTACGAAGGAGAAGGAGAAGTGTGTGCAGGAGAACTCTGCCCCAACCCTTTTTATAGGGAATGGGGCAGGGGGGCTGGTTCCTCCTATGGGAAACGGCTGCCCCTCTCCTCCAATACGGCCTCTCTACACCCACTATGACTTTGAGGGTCGAAGACGCCCTTCTGCTCCAACAATCGACGCATCCACCACCTACCGCGCCCAATGCATGAAGGACACGTGGCGGAGTGCGTGCGGAACGGGGGCTGAGTGTGGTAGAAGTTTCTGCCCCATGATCTTGGTGCAAGGAGAATCCACAGACCATGATCCAAGTTCTTCCACGACTCCGCGCACAATGCACGTGGGAAAATCGGAAACTGGCCCAGAATCAAGGATGATGAAGCAACAACGGAAAACTTAAGGGGCCAACCCCTTCAGCAACCTTGCCTGTGCACTTATTAGGACCTACCCCGATGACACTCAGTAGCGCGTTCGGGGCAGGCCCGGGGGCTTCTGTCGGTGCAACAAACCCTGGGTATGTTGACCAACTATGCACAGGCACAAGATCAAGATTGAAGCACCAGCTCAATTCAGAGATTGAAGAACCAACATGCAGCTCAGAAGGACTAAGATTGAGCCTAAGAGGCAAGATATTGTCAAGAGAAGGGACTACCTTAATGGGCAGGCAATCCCGGCAAGGGGAGAGGCCACCACCAGAACCAAGCAATAGAGGCTCCCCGGCAGAGCCTGCCGGGGCCCGCAGGGGTAGAACTACCCGACCAGCCACTCAAGCATGAGTCACGTCATCCATCAGTGCTGTGTCAAGCTGCGAGATTATTAAGTGGCACACATTCTCCACATGGCAGCCATTTCCTACAAAGAAGCCTACAGATGATACCCGTCCTGCGGCGTGTCAAGAGAGTAGGTGTGGAGCTGGCAAGATAGCCCGGCAGGCCTTGGCGGGTGCCCAGTGATGTGACACTAAGTGGCACATTTAATGCGCCCTGTTAGGCCGCAGAGTTAGGTATGGAAGCACTATTTGCTATCATATCAGTGGATAATGACCACTTTGCCACTGTGGTGACCCCTTAATCTATAAAAGAAGGCCCATGGCACTCGTAGGAGGGGTTAGAAGGTTGGAAAGTTGATAACCCCAAGCTACCAAACACACATAGTCGCCTAGTCACTTGGAGGTTGGACACTACACTGATAAGTGACTTGACTCACTGTGTGGTCGAGCGGTGGAGCCTTGGCGGGGCGACCCACCCTCGGCGTCCACGGCAAGCTTGCCAGGGGTGTCTTGAGACTTGTCTTCTGGGCAACCTCGACCTTGCCAGGCTCGCCTGCCCGACAAGGGAGTTTTTTCCTAAGTGATATTTTGTGCATTTGGATAGTCTTGGTCTTCTTGATCCGCCCTTTGATTTCTCCAAGAGCTATCTCTTCTGGTTGGCCTTGTCTTCACTACAAAAAATACACTTCTATGATGATACGTGTTTGTCACAGTAGGTCGCATTTTTTGTCATGCATGTACATCCATGAAGATTTTATGACAGAATCAAGAAAGTCATAAATGTGTTGTCGTAGAAGTGTTCCATGACATTACCAAAATTATTATCACAGAAGTTTCCACTTCCATGACGATAAATGTCGCGCCATGGAAGTGCTTTCGGCAAGGGTGACCGACACATGGCATCCACCGTAACGGGTCACCGTTAAGCTATTGGGTCCGGTTTTGGATCCGATAACCAGCTAACAGTGATGACCAATGCCGATTTTCCACGTGTAAAATTCTCATTGGCCGACGGAACCACGTGTCAGCTCCACGTTGGCACAGGTGTCACTCATCCAATGGGTGAGATGCGCCTATGATATGTTGACACATGGACCGACACAAAAGTGGCCCATAAAGATTAGATGGGCCGGCCCAACTAAAGGCCCACAAGATTTTGCGGACCATAATGGGCCGTCCCAGCCAAAGGCCCACAAGATTTTGCAGACCATAATGGGTCGGCCCAGCTAAAGGCCCAAAATATTTTGAGGACACTAGTGGGTCGGCCCATTAACAGGCTGCCATGTTTTGGGCCAAATGTCGTCCCATATTTGATCTGGTCCGTTAAAAGCCTGCCACGTTCTGGGCCATATTACGGCCACGATCAGATCCGGCCCTTTAAGAGCCTTTGGGCTAATTTATGTCCCATATCAGATTCGGCCCATCAACTAGACACTGTGCTTTTGGGCCCACTTGAGGCCCGATCAGGATTTCTGTTTGCTAAAGGCCCATTTAGTAATACTACCTGATATTAGTTCCCGCCTGTTAAAGGCCCATTTAACATTTCAGCCCTATATTTATTTCAGCATGTTAAAAGCCTGCCATATAGTTGGACCTAACTATGGCCTGCTTTCCATCCGACCTGCACACAGCCAATAATCTGATTGGGCCAAACAAGGGCAGAGACAATTTTGGCCTGTTAACGGCCCGTGATGTGATTGGCACAATCATGGGCCGTGGTATATTTCTGCCTGCTGTCGGTCCGTCAGTTGTTCGACACATTTCAGGCCAACCTACTTTTCAGCCTACTAAACGCCCATTGAATTTTCTTGCGAAAATAAGGCCGATGGTTTAGTCAGCCTATTAAAGGCCCGAAACTACTAGCGGGCCAGTTTACATTTAGGCTTTAACGGACCAAGATGACTGGGCCCATGATGCGGATCATACATAGTGAAATGCATGACGACCCGATTATGTACCGTAGTTTTACGGTTTGGCTGGTTTACTGTGAAGACAAGATATATACAGTAAAATGATTACAACATGGTGAATAAGAAAAAACCTAGACTATACAATAAAGAAATTACGGCATATTACATCCACTGGGCATCAAAGTTTGCCACTATGATAATAAAGCACAAGCATACATCAGATTACATACACTGGGCATCAAAGATCGCCACTAGTGCAAATAAACACGCCGACAAAATAATATACAAAACCGACAACACTTCAATAGAGGTCTAGAAAGGTTAGCCCTGCTCGAGAGCTGCAATGCAAGTAGCCGAGCAAGCTGATGAGACTGCGCTTGTTTGACACTTATATCCTCCTCACTCTTAAAGAGAAATAAGTAGACAAATGACAGGTTTTGCACATATAAGTATCAGTGCTAACAGTTCATCACATTTCTTATTGGCGAATAAAGTGACACAGTTTAAAATATCATTAACACAATATGGTATTTTTTAGGTTAAGACATGGCGAGAAATGGCATTGTGAAGTAGTTGGCAGCTTCACGACACCACTGTATTATAGATCAAGAACTCATAAGTATCAATGGTTAGTGTGCTACCAATTCATCCCATTTCAGATTGGCAAATAAAGAGATGGTTTAAATAATAGTAGAATGATATGACATTGGTCATAGTTAAGACATTGCAGAATATGAGATTGTGCTGTAATGGGTAGGTTCACCACACCACTAGATTAAAGATCAAGAACAGAAGCATATATACAAGCAGTGCAAAAGAATATCACTTGCTCCATATAGTTTAACTTACATGGTATGAAAAAGGAACTTGGTTGTACAACTAAAAACTTAAATTGAGAAGGACAAAGTTTTGTTTATGAACTACATAATAAACTTTAAACATGTAATTTGATGCAAACACCAAAAAAACAGTTGTTGCAGTTATGCCTAACCAAATATACACAATAGACCTTGAGAAGGACAAACTTACATTAGTGGTGAAGACAGGCTCTATAAAGCCCTTGTCCATGCTGATGGGGGGGGGGCATTCAAGAAGTTTACCATAGAATTTTCTTCAAAAGCATTGCCTTTATTCTACATTTTGTTAAGAGTAAATATTGATTTGATAATATAAGATGAAGAGTGATGGTACATAAACATGTAGCTGTAAATGTAACTACAGCGATACAGGCAAAAGGTGCAGCCCAGAGCAAGGCAGAGCTAAACTTCTTCCATACCATCAGTGTTATCCAACCTTAAGGTAAGAGTAAATATAGATCTGATGTGTAGAAAATGGAGGTCAAAGGAAAATAAGCTATAGAGTGATGGTACATGAACAACTAGCTGTCAATGTAAGAACACTGATAAAGGACAATAGGTACTTACAAGAACATTGCAGAGCTATCAAAATTCATTACCATTGGATGTATTCTACACTAATGTAACCATTCATATAAATCATATAATTTGGAGCGAACAATTGATAAGCAATCTATCATGCATACTGCTGTCACATAATGAACCAGGTACTAACAAGAGCAAAGCAGCGGGCAGCATATTTGCAATATCCCGTCGTCCTTTTCAAACCAGAATTCTTCTTCGAGCAAATTTCATACAAAATAGATCTGTAAGGCACATGCAGAAAAGTAGAAGTTCAAATGGTCCTGTGATATCATAAACAGTATCTCATCCTAGGAACGAGATTAGTGCGTGACAAGGTTTTTCCATTCAATGTCTTCTAAATTTAGCACAGGAGACTTCACTAGAAATTCGTTTATAGACTTGCCATCAAAGTGTGATTTCCTTAGGTAACACCGATACTGTTTCAATGCTTCCTTGAAAAGTGCAAGCAAGCTTTGCTCGTCATGACTATCCAGATTGACCCTCGCCTACATACAACAATGTAATGTAAATCATTGATGTGTTCAATCAGCAGAAAACAGGAAAATAATCACCATGAAGAATAGCACTTACACGTAAGTGGTACAAGAAGATGTGAAAATGGTGTTTGTCTTCACTATAATCTTCCCATGATGGGAATATATGCACGTAGTCCCTAACAACATTGAAAGAATTGTCTTTTAAACTGGGAATAACTGGAATGGGGTTCTGACTTGCAGGAATTGGCTGTCCCTGCAGTTGGGATAGATCTTTGGCCGGTCGACTTGCTGTACTTTTTGCTAGAGTGGAATTTTTCTGTGGTATGGCTGGTGCTATGGCAACTGAAATCGGCATACCTTTTGCTGGAGTGCAGGTCCTGTGTGCTGGAGCTAGTGGTGTGGCCAGTGAAGTATGGGTGCAGTCTGCTGGAGTCGGTCCTACGTTTTGTCTCACTAGTTGTAGAGCCAATATATGTGGGGTGTTGTCTGATTTCTCCGGCACCACGACGTTTTTCAAGGACTTTGCTGGTGCTCCTTTAGGTTCGGGAATCACCCTCTTCCTTTTTTATGTCTAATGTAGAAGAACAACATTTGAGTGGAAAAACATGGTACGATGATAGATGGAATATGTATTGATAATGGATGGCATGTCATCTTGACATATATGATGAGTAAACTACGCAGACAGCGGTGCAACAAAGTAGAAGAAATGCAAGAAACCTTATGCAAGATATGCACAATCAATAAAACCTTGCCAAATAAGAACAGGCACCTTGATGGGTGAACAGGACAGGCCATCTGCCTTTGACTCGTCAAGGACAGAATAGTCATTAGGATCATATTCTGGACAAGAATCTACAAGTGGGGAGCGTATGAGTTTCCTTGCATCCAGAATGGCACTCAATGCCTTGGTACCGATTTTGTAAGTTGTTGAAGTGTTCCACAATATTCTTTTGATGCGCAGATTCTGATATTCACTGTCATTATGTATAATATCTAAGAAGCATGAAAACATAAATAGTAGTGAGATTATCTTTGTAATGTAGAGGATATTCTAATATAGGGGCACCATGTAAACCCTTGTGTGATATCACCAGATTATGATGAGAGAGCCCATGTGTGCTATAATATGGTGCGTGCATTAATATAATTAGGCACAAGTACAAAAAAATAGGCTGCATAAGTAAGGATAGTTGGCAGATGATAGGTTCATAATATACTGTATAGAGAGTTTATTGCCAAACTATGATAACAAGAGAACACAACAACTAGGTGAATCATAGTGTACATAAAATGGGTACACCATAACCAGGATATATAAATCCAGAAAGTGGAGTTGGCTGGAAAATACTATGTTGTATTCCCGCTACTAATTCAAAGCCTATCGATCATGTACAGGCCAGCTCTATCAGCTGTTGATTGTAGACGTCCCTGCTCCCCTTTCTGACAAGCAACATACTGTACGTACTAAATACATAATAACAAAAGAGGAACATGTTAAAGTATAGAAGAGGAAGCATATTCTTGAGGTTCCTCTTCTTTTCATACAATGTTGGTTGCCACCTCATGACAAATCATAGCGCCCAAAGAAATGCAATTCCATGTTGTCTCTCTATATGTGGCCACATGCATTTGGAAAGTCATGTGGGAGCATTACCTGAGCAATTAAATGTGTGTCTGTTAACTAATATCAGTATCATATCACAATTCGTATTTGAAGAAGTAATCTTTGGACTTATGATTGGTGTGTTGTTTAGCTTCAAGAGAGGACCGCTGCTAGTGCGTCACAAAGCAGCTACACAGATCATGGTGCAGATATAACGGGAAAATCATAAGCATCACAAGTAAAATCAGCAAAGTGGAACTTGCTGGAAAATATAGGCTACAATTGCCGGTACGGCTAGAAAGGCTTCAGATACCAGCTCTCTTGAATTGAAGGTGTGGTACTGTTAATATCAGTGTAACTCTCAAAGACGACACAACTCCCCATATTTCCTTGCTAATCTTATAGGATTCAAGTGGGAAGGCCACTACAATTCCTATTCCTATGTTTACAAAATCCTATGAATCAAAGAGGCCCGAAGAGTTGGAAGTGTCCATCACAACCGACCGAATAGACCTCTACACTGCAAATGTCCCTGCTCCTCTTCACTACAAGGAACATACGGTACTACTATCATACTCCATCCATTCCAAAATATAATTCTTTTGTAGATATTTCCACTATGGATCACATACAGATGTATACAGATAGATTTTAGAGTGTAGATTCACTCATTTTGCTCCATATGTGGTCCATGGTGGAATCTATACAAAGACTTGTATTTAGGAACAGAGAGAGTACTTATTAAAGAAGAACGGAAGAGGAACATGCTCAAGAAGAGGAAGCATATTTAGGATAATAAAATGTTCACTGCGAGTGCCCACACATCATGAACCAGAGCGCATTAAGAATGAAACTCCCTGTTATCTCTCTATATGTGGTGCACGCGCTTTTTGAAAGTAAAAGTAGGAACATTAGCTGACCAATTAAACATTATCCGTTTTAGTAATACCAGCATTATATCAAATTCGTATTTGAGCAACAAGTTTGGAATTGTGAGTGGCACTTTGTTTAGCTTGATGGATTCAGGAGCGGTGCTAAGCAACTACAACGATGGTACTGAATATGAAGGAATGTCTACATGCAAGTTGCGTGAATTCTGTCATTTGGGTCAGTCGACCATTTTAGGCGATTGGATGAAGATTCTACGTCTCCTAACCCTTCTTCTTCCTCGTATCTGATTCGTCCCATACAGGACACCACACAGGCCACCAGATGAACCACCGGCCCTGACTCACCTCCCGCCTCCCCTGAACCGCCCCCACCGCATGTGTTCCTCCGCCACCCCACCCCCACCCGCATCGAGTTTTCTTCATTCTACGAGGCCCCACCACCGCTCCCACAACCACCATCCCCATCCGAGCCCCTTCCTTAGCAACGGAGAACTCCATCGAGCTCGCAAGAATCGACTGACCCAATTTTGAAATTTAGTCTACTACTCCCTCTGTTCCAAAATAGATGACTCAACTTTGTACTAACTTTATACTAAAATTATTACAAAGTTGAGTCATCTATTTTGGAACGGAGGGAGTATCATTTAACTAGCGTGGAATATAAAAGGAGAACACCATAAGCATTGTGAGTATAATGTTGAGTGTGCCTTGGCAGATCTGAAGGTACAAACCAAACAAATGCAACTTCGCATCCAATGTTTTCTTTCTACTAACAAGTATGTGATGGACACGAAATCAGAGTAAAGAAGTGGTGATCTATTTTCTTGCTGCGATAAATAAGTTGAGAAGATACGCAAGAGTACCGCCTCTGGTGCGGCACCGTGTATGCATCTGCTGAGAATTTTTCGGTGCTACGGTAGCGATGGCTGTCGGCGGGATGCTAATCTAGGAGGGTAGACGGTGACAGTGGGGGAACTATCCTGGCACGGTGGACGAGACAGTCGTACGAGCGGTGCCGGCAAGGTGGACGATGGAGGGGATGAAGCGAGAGGACGGGATGCAAGGATCCCGGTCTAAATACATGGATGAGAGAGGTCGATCTCTTCTAATGGACGAAGGCATCGGGGTATCAGCCCCGGCATGGTGGAGGAGGACAGCGAAGGATGGGGTGCGGATGGAGGAGGCTGGGCTGCAGACGGTGTTTTGGCACCCATAGAGTACAGATGGGGAATTGGAGGGAGATAGGAGGGGGGACCATGTCTTCAGGGTGCGCTTGTCTCAAATGCGAGGAAATTTACAAAGTTAGCCCCCGTTTAAAATTTCCTATGTCACAACAATATTAGTCAGTTGGTGATAGGACGGTAATCTCGCATACATCAAATATTTTCCGACGGAGATTTTGGCCGATGAGGATTGTTTTTGGGGCCCACCGTGTATGAATCGGGGAGGGATTCGATTTCAGCCGAGGATACACTGTGTTTTGGCGCCCACCGTGTTTGAATCCGGGTGAGAGGCGGTTAAGTTGCGTTTGAGTGAAATTACAAACATACCCCTATCGAAACCAATAGAAATCGAGCCAATAGGCTTTCCGCGTCAGGGATAGGCAGTAATTTCCATCTCGCAGATTTTGGTTTCGGGTGGTTACTACGACTTTCCCCGCTTTGTTCAAAATTTGTAGAGCAAGAGTGCACGTTTACTGTGCCAACTCAATTCAAATCCTGTTTGTATTCTATTTTTGTTCAGGCAGGATCAATTTTCGATTGGAATAAAATTCTATATACATCAGTTTTATATATACTTTCAAAAGCACAACACCATTTATACATAAATGTGGTTTACAAATGGCATGATCTCAGATTCATAAGGCTGGATCCACCTTAATTTGTATTTTCAAATATTTGAAACAACTTTATGTTGAAATCCAATGTATGCATTACTCGCTAACTATCTCCAATTAACGTGTCTTTCATGTTGTTTCTTTTTACTTCTCAAACACACATAACTCAGCCTTCTGATCCACTCGACTCTTATCTCTAACACACACACTAGCTAGCATATTTATCTTTCTATTTATCTGTTTCTCCATCAACCTTCTTTCTCGCCCTCACTCTTGCTTCCTGTCATGCACACTATATATGTTTCTCTCTACATGCAGTCATGTGCCCTCTTTTTATCTTTCTCTCACACACACATAACTTCACGCTCTGAACCACTCGGCTCTCATCTCCAACACTCGAACTAGCCGATGTCCATCTAGCTAGCATCTCTATCTCTCTATCTATATATAGTTTCTCCGTCAACATTTCTTTCTCACATGCACTCTTGCTTCCTATCAAGCACACTATATCTATCTCTCCATACATGCATCTATAGGTTGATCTATTTTGCACAATCGTTGTGTCTTTCTCCCTCTCCTCACCATAGATGCATGCTCCAGCCCACGCCACTATCTCTTAAAGACAAAAACACATGCTCAATTATTGGGCCTTCTTCCCTACACTCTCACATGCATGCATATTGTCATACTGATACGTCTCTCCCATGTCGTTGATCTTATGACTTATGTCCTCTTTCTTTTATCTCGATCATGCGCACGCGCAAACACACACATCCCACGTATACATGTATACCTCTCGCACATGCACGTTCAAGGTCTCCTATGTCTCCATACGTAGATAATTACCCTCAGCCCTAACCCCACATCGAATCGTTCTCTTCTTGTGTGCACATAACTTCCGCCTAGATGGGTAAAACACACACTCACACTTAACAATCTCCTTCTAGCTACCCCCCTCTCTCACTCTTCCCCTATATCCCCGAAACAAATAAGACCATCCCTTCATTCAATTCCCGCCTACATGCACCATCAATATATAGTAGTCTTCCTTGGTGTCTCACGAACAAACACATTTTCTCGATGTTGACTACTCTCGCGCGCACACGCCTTCTCTTCACTCTCTACGGGCCTTTTCTCTCTCGCACCCCCTTGTTGGTGGTCTCTGCCATACACATCACCTCTCGATGATGAAGCCACACACACTTAAATTACTTTCGCCACCGAAGACTCCGCTTCACACACCCACACCCACACACCCACACCCATGCACACACCCACACCCATGCACACACACACCACCCACACACACAAAGACTCCATCTCATAGATACATGCTCTAGGCGGAGCATTTGTTCCTACCACCCTTCGTCCAACCTTACCCGTATGATAAACAATCACCTTGATTTACTTATATAACATGGACAAATTCCTATTTACTTTAGTAGTTAGCAAACTTCTCATAATTCTATAATGCAAATCACCAGCAGGAAGTAACATTTTTTTAGACAACCACATTAACATGGCCACGTAAATCACTAGATAAAGTGTAATACCATTATAGTTATATCCCGATGCAAAATGTTGAGTACATGTTCGAAGAGTAGAGTCGCACACACACACTCTGTGTCTCAGAATCTCACACACACCAGTTACATGATGCCCCCTAAAGTAGATCCGTATGTTACAATTTGTGCAGCCGCGGGTACACGTGATGGTGCACATTTATTTAATCCGGATGACAAACCCAAATAGTAGCTGCATTCATTCCCCTCCCACCGCCTCTTCTCTGGTCGCCGTCGCCCGATAGCCATGGCCTAGCCGAAGGTAACGTCATATGTCGTACTCCCGCCAGAGCCGCACTTTAATCTAGAGGCGGCGCAAAGCCCAAATCACAGCCGCCCTGCCTCCGGAGTCCGGACTATCCGGAGCCGAATGAGGAGGCATTTGAGGAGGAGTGGCACGCGGAGCCGGAGGAGGAGAACAACGACGCAGAGCCGGAACAGGAGGATGACGACGCGGGCGAAGCGAAGCCGGAGGAGGACGATGATTTCCATTATACTTAGACTTAAAGGGCTTTGAGTTTTGTGCCACATTTATTTCATTGAGATAAGAGAAAGGAAATTCTAGTGGTCATGCATGCATATTTTTGTTCTAACACTCCTATATAAGGGTTGACCAGTCGCTTCCCGCGGACGTGCACGGATAGTGGAAGAGGAAGGAGAAGGGAAGCGGGCTGTGGAGTACGCCAGTTGCAGCACGAGCTCCAAGGAATGTTCATGCCAAACAATGCATAGTTGTACAGTATAGTCCAACGGAGTATGAATTGGCTTTTAGGTTGCGTGTGGATGACATGGCTGCAACATGCAGGCTACAGTTCGACAGCATACCGCTTTTCTTCGCACGGTTTGGTCCCCTAAGATTGGCATGCATGCATGTCTGCACGTACTTGTCGAAGGCGTGGTCGAAAAAGGGTGACCAGGTCTTCTAGTCCGTGTTGGTCCATGCGCCTAGAAAAAAACTAACACCGGTCGATGTAAATGTCGTGCGTGCTTTAATTCCGGGCTAGTGGATGGACACGAACGTGATGTACAAAGAATCACCCGCCAGCTCCCTAATCTCTATCTCTACTCTTATACGACTCCCTCCATTTTTATATACAAGGCCACTATGGAATATGCTCTATGTTTTGCATCTATACAAGGCCACCAACAATAATCGAGGCAAAATTAATGATATTTTCTCGTACTAGCAACCCGTTTAATAGTTGCATGCATGCAGTCATAATGATAACCAACTACTTTCTACACTCGGTTTTCTTGCATGCATGTGGGGTATTAATGATCCCAGTAAATGAAAAGAAGATCTGACGTGCAAAGCAGACATTAAATTTTACATTGGTACCTGTAATTTGAGTTAGTGGCCTTGTATATAGAAATGGAGGGAGTAATAATAATCTATCTATCTATCTCTATCTCTCTTCTACTTCTACTACTGTACTACTCTTATAAAAATAGTGTTGGTAATGATGGTGTGCCTGCCATCCTTCAATATAGGCCGTCCGATTTATATATGTCGGATAGAAAGAAAACTATGGCAATTTTGCAAAAAGATAGCCACACCCCTCTCCACATTTGCAAATAAGGCCTTCCCTCATTCATCCTTTTCTCTCACAAGATAAACTACTCATACAAATGCATCTTGATGTTACGTGCAAAGCACAATGATGTTTCCTTGGACCTTGGGGGTCTCTCCAGCGCGGCGTGTCCGTAGTTGAAAGTTGATGCCCCTTGAGATGCCGACGTTGAGGGGCACTCGGATTTTGGCCGATGAGTAGGTAAGTGATGAGTTTGATCACATAGTAAATGCATTCTAAAGACTACTCACGTGTCCATTTTCTAACTCCCCCACTGCCCACTGTTTCACAGGTTATGCTTCGTGCCAGTGGAGATTGGCTTGCATATGTACGAGAGGGTACCAACATCAATTTCCACAACATTTACAATAGTGACACCATCCCCATAGAACCTTTGTCCAACATTGGGATCAGCCATGCAACAGGCCACCACCTGAATTGGTACGATGGAACCACGGCAAGATTGAAGAAGATAGCAATCTCGGAAGCCCCAATATGGTCGTCCGCCAACCAAAACTACGCTATTATCGTGGTGCTCAACATCGCGATTGGTTTCACGAACCCTGCACATGGATGTCAAAGTTGGACCATGCTATCTGCGGCTGATTTTTTGTCGTACGAGTACGAAGATGCTGTGCTCCTTTCTAACCACATCTTTGCGGTGACAAACCAGGGGACTTGTTTCCTATTATAAGTTTTATAAGTTTTATAAGTTTTCAATTTTTTCATTTTATAAGTTTCAAATTCAAATTTAGAGCTTCCCATCCCATGTTGAGATTACAATGACCATTAAATCGTTGTGTGCATGTACTAGTTTTTTATTGGTCATTTATATTGGTCACGCATGCATGCATTGCAAGTAACATTTTTTACCACAATTTCTTAGGAAATTGAGTGCAATATTTGAGTAGTTTTGCAAACTACCAATACTACACCTGAAATGGTTCAAAACCAATACGACCACCACGCCTGCGTCTGACCGCCCTGGCCGACCCAAGCCCCGCCCTTGCCTTCAGTGCTGCATTAATGCCTGGCCAGAGCAGAGGTGACATCTCACTGGCGCCGCCTTTGAAGCAGTGTGACGGCCGAGAAAGCATCACTTCCCGGGGCACGCGACTGCTCCTCGTCCAGGCTGGCCATAGTTTGGATGAGTCTCCATCGTGGGGGGCCACACTAGCTGCGACGATATGGACTCCCGTTGCCAACAGTTATGGATCATTCCATCTATGAAGAACACATGGGACTGGAACTATGAGATGGACATGTACCCAGGAGTGGGCGTACGAACCTAAGTAATGTAGCGCAATAAGTGAAGTAGAAAGGCACAAATAGTATGAACATGCATGGCATATAGGCATTTGTCTCTTGCTACAACTAAATGTTTTACGTGCAATGCACGATGGTGTTATGATGTACGTGCCTAATTACTGTACTACTACTATATTAATTGGACGCACATATTAGGTTTTATATTTGTTTACTTGTATGCCCCAAGACCTTCCAACTAGATGTGTCTTTCTCTCTGGGCTGCACTTTGTATCGTTCATACCACTAGTACTACTACATGTGGTCTCCGACCTAGAAGTGGAAGAAGTGGAGACGCTCTACCACGCTGTTCATGTCCCACTACTTTCACTGACGTGTGGGACATCCAACACGTGCCATGTTTGGCACTCCTTCGTCGTAAGTGTTGAAATGGTAGAATTCATCAAAAATGAAAAATAAATATAAATCAGCAGTGATACTATACCATGCAGTTTCCTTGCTCCTCGATATCAGAAAAATACTTCCTTTTGCCGACATGCATGTGGGACGTCGACCATCCTGGTCCACTTGCCATGCACGCAGAACTACAAGCAAGAGTCACCCGGTCGTCGCGCTGCAGTAATAATGAGTAATGAGCCACCAAACCACAGGCCCAACCTTTCTCACTATGAAGTTGCTCGAACGAAGGAACCATCATGACCTCGCTGAATTCCGCTTCTTGAAGAAAACTACTGTAACGGCAGTACTACTAGCTAAAGTAGTACTGTACTCTAGTAGAGGACTCCTTTGGTTCATAGGGTAGGAATTTTATAGGAATATGAAATTCATAGGAAGTGATATGACATGCATCTCAATTCATATAGAGAAAGAGATGCCGTTTGATGCACTGCATCTCACTTCCTATAGAGAAAGAGATGCCATTTGATGCATAGGATAGGAATTTTTTGATTGAGTCTAGGCTAATGTACTTGTAATTTGCTCAAAAAACTACAGTAGTAACTAGTATTGGTACATGATCATCATTAATTAAACAAACGTACGGGTGACACAGACACACACACTAACTACTTGTACTACAACTTCACACATGCTGGCCAGACGCAATCGTTCTCCTTCCCGGCTTTGTCGATGACACTCCACCATGCTTGGATCTCCGCCGACCTCTCCGCAGCAGCGCGTGCGTCCTCTTCTTTCTTGCGGCGGCGGGCCTCTCTTTTATTGAGTGCTTTCTACCCTTTCCGCTCCCTCTGTGCGGCTTTGGGCACCTCTTGCTCTACCACCCATTCGGCCTTGGCAGCTTGAAATTCTGCCCACGTAAGTGTGAGGTCGCGAGCAGCCATAAACGATGCTTGGTGAGAGCTCTGGGGTGGAGTGGTCGGACAACCGTATAGTTCATTGGTTTGCAAGAGCTCAAGGACAGAAGACGAAGGAAATTTGGATTCCCCTTTAATCCTGGTCATTTATTACTGAGTAAAATGCATTGGTGGTCATCGAACTTGTCTTGATAGCTTACTTTGATCATTGTATATGAGATATGGTGATTATACGGTCACTGAATCATCGTATAGCTCCGTATTTTTCTGGTTGAACAGTCAAACAGTTCACATGCGCCTCATCAGCTCGTGTTCTGTATCTATCTATCTATCTATCTATCTATCTATCTATGCGGGCCTACCTGTCAGTGGAGAAAGTAATAAAAACCAAAATTATGCGTATGTGAGGAATCAAACCATGGACTCGTCGCTGCATCACACACTCGTCAGCCAAATGAAAATGAAATACTTTGCGATAAATGCGCAAACCATTTTTTTAATATTATACGTGGATGCACACATTAACGCACACTGTGCATAGAGACAAGTACCAGGTACGCGTGTAGACACTCACACTCACACTGTCAAACCATGCTAATGCATCCACATCGTCCTCTCAATCAAAGTCCTGCTCAAGGCGCAACACAAACAGCTAGCCTTTCACCTACATGCCCCGGCGGTGCCTGACATTATAGTTTAGACGTTTGCTGGCGACCTCAGCAAACACCGAGCATGTATTCACCTGGCTAAACACCAACGCTCATACTCGTGCATGCGCACCGGGCTGCTCGACATTATCCATGGCTCTACACATGATGCGACGACGTGACTCGGGACTTGCTCATGCATATCATGCATCACAACGACAATCTATAAAACAGCCCTGCTAGAGAGGGTACTATGGTACCTATATATGTATGGTGAGCGACCGATCATAGTGCCACTGCACACGAGTGTGTGTTTGATCGATTTATCCACTATCCCTAAGTTATGCATGGTTGTGTGGTGTCTAATGGTGGTCGTCGAAGGCTAGCTAGCGAGAAGAGAGGTTGCATGGATGTCTGGTTGTCAATACGTACCGCATACACTTGAAAGGCTCGTCATCCATTAGTTCACATTTTACCACCACACCAGCATCTAACGGCCTTGGCCTACCGAAACCCCTTACATCACTCGCGCGCACTTCCCGCCTGAAACGGTCACCATCTCCCTAGAATGTCAATGCCGCATTCACTGGACTTAACTGCAGGTGCAGTTATTGTGTCACTAACATGCGGGCCAGATGCCTGTTCAGCTCACATGTTAGTGACCCAAGTACACCTGTAGTTAAGTCACTGAAACAACATTCACATTCACGCCCGACGCGGCCTCTCGCTGGCACCGGTGTTGCTGCAACGTGACGGCCAAGAGAGCTCCACCCGCGTGGCATCCCGGTGCAAGCGACTGCTCCGCGTTAGAGCAACTACAATAGTGGGCTTATAGCCCTCATACATAGCATTTTTGCCTATGTGGAGGAGAGAGATACGAAAATGTAAGGGGAATGGGATCTCACGCAAGAGCCTAGTTGTATGTGTATTCCTAGATAAATGCAATAAATATGAAGAAAGAGATACAGAGAAGATGGAAAAAAGTACTAATGCAATAGACAACCTTATAGCCCACACTATTGTATGAGTACATCTAGATGATGGCTATAGATGACATGGAGGTGTCTTATAGCCATCACTTGGCTATATTATTAACCATGCTCTTAATGACGCCATGGCCATCCTTTCGTCCGTCGTGCACATTAATGACATGCGGTTGCCAACGAACCTACTCTGGCGCCTGCCATCCATCCGTCTACCACGGCTCATTGCCATTCGCCCGCTATATTAACTTGAGCCCCAGCTCCTGGCCATATCCATAGACCCATAGTCATTCTCCTCTGGTCCCTTCCTTCTGTCCGCACCACTCCAATCATGGCCTCCTGGCACTCCAAACCTTTCTTCGACGTACTGTCGTAGGAGCAGACGAAGAACATCTGCGGCTCCACTCCGGCCGCGCTCCAAAGCTCTTGGACATACTGTCACAGGAGCAGATGAAGGAGATCACCGGCTCCCCCCCCCCGCCCGCCCTCTGTCGCCATGACCATGAAACCGGAACACGTGCATGGGAACAGCCGGCAGTGAGGAAGAGTAGTACACGGTAGGCCACCGCCGCTCTGGTCCCAGGAAGGCCACCGCTCCTCTACTCAGTCGACGCCAAGCTTGGTGGGATAAACATCGGCGGCCGATTAGCCGCTTGACGACAACATGAGGGCGAAAATCTTCTGAAACTTTTGCTCCGGAGGAGGAGGTTATCGAGACAAAGCTGGACAAAGCTGAGGCGGATGAGGAGGAGGCAAAGGCAATGGTCGGCATTCTCGGGGCTCATGGCCGGACATGGTGGTCAGGCACTGGCGATCGTTTAGATTAGGTTTACAGTAGGTTTTAGTATGGTTTGTGCGAAATATGTAATGAATTTCGTCCAGTTTATAGGAAAAGTTTTTAAAATGTAAGGAATTTCATCCGGTTAATTTGAAATTAGCTTTTTTTCCTCGAATTTCATCCGGTTAGTTTATATAGTTGTCGAAACGTATGTGGGAAGCATTGGATTGCTTCCTCTGGCATCAGTGTCCTCAGACAGATGCTGGTGTAATTTTGTGGGCCAGCGTTGGAGATGCCCTAACTATCATTCTATAATCGCTAAAAGTGCTCCATTATTTCGCAGGGAACACTTATCCATCGATCAAAATCAGATCTGCCGTATTTCGCACTCCTCCCATGTAAGAGTGTAGATTCTTGCTTACATAAAAATGGAGCAAGTGGACAGCACTGTAGTACGTCATATCACTCAAACTAGCCCGCCTAATGCGCGGGAAAGCCCCACCTCGTCATTTTGTTCTGGATTTCTATCGATCGATCGCACAAAAATGTTACACTTTGCATGTTCAAAAGGAAAAGGTGGAACACTTAAGAAACATAAACGTCATGTTTGCGTCGCACCGCCGATAGTCCGGCTCGCACGCCGCTCACTAGAGGGGACACACGTTGTCTTGCATTTTCACTAACATGTGGGACTGCAATTGAATAAACCGTCGATAGCCAAAATCTAATCGCTCGGCGAGCATCGGTTGAGAAGAGAGGGACGAGGGAGGGAGAAGAGATCGCCCACCCATTGCGCACGAACTCCAAGGAATATACGGTGATAGTGTGAGGAGGGCCATGCGGGAGTCCGAACCGCTTCCAAGCCCACTTCTGACCACCCTGGCCCACCATAAAACCCCTCCCCCATCCGTCCCGCGCTCCCCCCTTAAACACCAGCTGCCCTCATGCATAGCAAGTAGTACTAGTAAAATACTGGGCTATAATTAAGCACGCTTATGTGAAGGAGAGAGAGGCATTGACAAAGTCAAGGAGTGGGCTCTTCAAGAGCCCTTCTCTACACGTGCTCCTAGGTATAAAAACAACTCATTCTAAAAAAAGAGGTATAAAAAACAATTGTTTCTAAAAAATAAAGGTAAAACACATTTGAGAGGAAATAGATAGAGAGAAAGTGAGAAAAAGGTGAAACCTTATAGCCAACCTTATAGTCAACACTATGGTAGTACATGAGGAACGAGGGAGTTGTCCACATGCCAAGTTTACTAGGTTGCCGTGTTTAACACTCCTCCGTCGTAACAGTGGAGACAATAGCTTTCATCAAAAATAAACAATGAATACTCGTTGCTCGTCCTCTATAACGAAAGGAATACTTTCATTCGCCAACATGTGGGACGTCGACCATCCTGGTGCACCTGCCATGCACAAAAGTATCCTGGTCCACCCTGAACATAGCGCGGGCGCAAAATTATCATGACTTTCTTGAATTCCGCATCTTCAAGAAAACTTACTGTTCCGCAATATTTCTTCCACACACGAATACTGGTCGACACTATAGCACGTCATATCACTGATACCTACTGGCCAAACTAGCCCGCCTATGATTTGTACTCCATCCGTTTCAAAGTTACCACAAAGTTGAGTCATCTATTTTGGAACGGAGGGAGTACGTCTCTGTACTGCTATGATTTTGTGTTCTCAAAAAATATCCTTTGTTAATCTAACGATTAGGAGTACAAATGGTCTTTCTCTCTCTCTAGATCTCTCTCCATCCCACAACCCCTCTAGCACACGTACAAACTATGTGTAGCCACTCCGAAAGTATGACGTCACCACACATTTATGCTTCCAACAAAAAATTACACGTTCACGCATGTTACAAGTACATGCCAGTTTTGCTGGCTATTAATGTGAGGCCTCCTTTGGTTTATAGGTATCTTGTAGGAATTTCATAGGATAGGATTTCTACTGGAAAAAAATTTGTAGAGCCCTTTGGTTTATAGGAATAGAATCATATTCCTATGGAGGAATTCTTCCTACCCTCCCCATTTCATAGGAAAATAAACGTTAGCCTAGAATCAGTGGAAAAAATCCTATGATGTGAATCAAAGGGCATGTCCTTTCCTATTCCAACTCATAGGATTTAAGATACATGTCATCTCATTTCCTATGACTTCCCTATTGCTACGATTTTCCTACCGTATGAACCAAATGAGGCCTGAATGTATCTGTGTCGACTATTGTCATAGATTTGTCACGGAAGATGTCCTTAGTGTCAGGACTTAGTCGTATGTGGTAGATTGAGAGGGGTTGAGCGGGACGAGAGACATGAGGTTTTTACCCAGGTTCGGCCCCTCACGGTGGAGGTAAAAGCCTACATCATGCTTCATTGATATTGATGATGATGATTACAAGGGTGATCTATCTCGAGAGCTAGTGACTTGTATGTCTAAACCTAACGTGTGGAACTTGTCCCTCTTGGGGTGCCCTGCCCCTCCTTATAAAGGTTGAAGGGGCGGGTTACATGACTAGTCCTAGTAGGATTAGGATTACTCTATTACAAGTGTCGTGCTAGTCTTGCTTCCTTTGTAACAGAATATTCCTTATGCCTTTTCTCTTAAGTCGGCCCACCATAATACGAGCCGTCTTTCCCATGAGCCGCCTTATGGGCTGTTGAGTCTTGTCATCCATCTGACCCGCCCACCAGGTTACCAATGAATTGCCAGGCTCGGCCGGGTCATCAGTGAGTGGAGAGATCTGGGCGGGTCACTTCGTGAGTCGCCATGTTAGGGCGGGTTACTAGTGAGTCGCCAAGTCCGGCCGGGTCATACCGTGGGGTATATCCCCTACATTAGCCCCCAGTTTAATTTAGATCTATCCATGTTAAACGAATCCTGCAAAATAAACACAAGAGCAAACTTGACAGGTTGTGCTCTGGGTTAAAAGTTTTTCTGAACCGGTACCTGATCAACCTTAAGTCCTTGTCATTTCCTTCTTCTGGAAAGTACGCGTCAACAGGCCAACCTCATAATCGATCTGATTTTTAGCCGGCTTGAAGATGTAAAACTTGCCGGTTTATAAACAGATAATGCCGATTCATAATTGTTGCTGACGCCGGGTCATAATTGTTGCAGACACCGGGTCAATATGGTTTGCTCAAAACTAAGAATTTGAAGAACTTTCTCCCTTATATCCATATTACCTATAGTCCCCAAGTCTTGAGCAGAAAAAAGTGATGACTAAAGACTTGCTTCAATATAAATACTGCCACTTTGAAGAAATCCATGTTGTTCATCTCAGCCACTAGTAAAAACTGAATACTCCATATATGTAGCCCCCAAGTGTCCGGTTGTCATGCTTGTAGCAACCTGGGACTCGTAATTGCATTATGCTGATAAAAATTGCAACCAGTGAAGCCCCCAAGGGCCGGGTCATTATGCATTAATGAGCATGGAGTTTGTATGTATGATCATATAAATTCGAGCAGCAACATGTAGCCCCCAAGGGCCGGCTTAGTAAGATTATACTAAGCCGGGACATTATATATACTTCATTGAAAATAATATCATATGATGTAACCCTCACCATGGGGCTCGAACCCACGTCCATAAGGTTAAGAGCTTTGTACTCTACCAACTGAGTAGTGGACCTTTCAATATAATGGATTAAGACTTGTGAACCTTGAAGTTTTGACAGGAGCAATCGGTAGCCCCCAAGGGCCGGCTCATTCCAATGTGATGAGTCGGTTCTTCAATAAGGCAAGCAAAAAATGACTTCACATTAGCCCCCAAGTGGCATGGTGCATGCTGGCAGTGACATGGGACTTGCATATTTTATGTAATCTCAACTTGAATAATGTAGCCCCCAAGTGCCGGGTCGGAAGCCTGCAGTAACTCAGGACTATTCCTTCCATTATAGAATAAATTATATCCATTGATAAAATAATAGCCATTGCGCTGAAGCGACTTTGAAAACCTCATTCATAATATTGGTTGTTGATAACCATAATAAAAATCCAGCCATGTTGGCTATTAAAGATTTGAATAATATAACCCGGCCTAAAAACCGGTTCCTGCAATATAAACCAGTATATCTATGCATATATGATGCATGTTATAATGATGTAATGATGATTCAATGTATGATGATGCATGTGTATGATGATGTATGTGTATGATAACAGAATACTTCAATGAAACTAGCCCGAGCCACTGGAGTATCCTTGCATTGTGTAGCCGGCACTCACAGTACCTAATCGACATTTGTACCCAGATAAAGTCAGGTCTTGCTCAAAGATAGACTTATCAGGAGTACGCGGGGTCAGAGTAGAAGCATGCAAACAGGTAGGTTTAACCAAGTTTCAAGGAAGGCGGCTTATGAAGCCTGGATCTATCCTGACTATCTGTAAGCCGTGCTCTCACATGACAAACCGACGTTTTAACCTTAACGAGCTTAAATCTTGGTCGAATACGCCGTAAAGACTGATCGTTAAGAGTTTGTCGACTCAATCTCGATTACCTGATGGAGTTGAAGGAGCTGGTTACAGGTAGGATGACCCGGAAAGGTGATGTTCTCTTTGGTCGAATACGCCTATGTTTGAACAAACCTAGTCAAGAGGGTAGTAACGCTATGTTCTCTTCTGTTGAATACTCCTATGTTTGAATAGGAAGCCCCCAAGTGACATACTGACAATTTCTACTCGTCAGGGACCTATGTTTGAGCTGTGTTGTGCATCCAACTCTCTTTGGTCCCTGTAATTTTCCTGAGAACTCGAACCTGCGAGAGATGGATAGCCGGTGTTTTAAACCAGATTTGAGAGCTTCGGAGCTTTGTGGGAGACAGATTTCCCTTGAGCCGGATTGTGAACTGGATATTAAAAGTTTCAGCGCTTTATAGGAGACAGATTTCCCTTGAACCGGAACCTTCATTTTCAGCAAGAAATTTTCTGACGGCCCTTAAATTTTCATCAATATAGCAGTAATCTCCGGGGCCAGGTTATTTTTCCCCTCCAATGTCCTGGGGTTCTTGAATTTGCTGAAACTGGCAAGATTTGCTGATTCATACCATTGTAGCCCCCAAGTCTTAAAACGACTCATGGAGTTGGCTTAAGATTCTCCATTTTTGACCTGATATAAACCGGCACATAGTTGAACTGCGGAGCTATGTATGCTGAATCTGATATGTTAGGCTGGAAATTACCCGCTGCGGAGTTGATGATCATTATGGTGAAGTTGAAATCAATCACGAGCGAGTCGGCCGCGGGAGCAGATGGATGAGTCGGCCACGGCATTGTAAGCCGGTGCGGACAAGCAAGTTGTCCTCCTCGTTGCAAGCCGGTGCGGGAGTCCGTTGAGTAAGGATGACCACCTGTGCCAAATGATGTTGGCGCGCCTCCATCTTTGCGGTATAATGCCACTTTGTAATGAATAATTCTCCTGCATACAAAATACAGCATGGCAAAGTAGGTTTGCTCGGATGAATTAATATGTGCTTAAAAATAAATAGGGTAAATATCATCTGGCATTTTTGGATGTTGATAGCAGCTCATCTGAACATCTCCAGCAGCTACCCTTCCCTGATAATACCCGTACACGTGACCATACCATCAAGAACTGGCAACACACATGTCCTGATAATATGGTTGACCTTTCAACTTGATCTTCCATGTGAATACTTGATGTTTTCTCCAGCATGTATTCATACAAACTCTTATTAGAGGCGGAGTCTGATGACTCGAACACGAGGATGGGGTGGCTTGGAGGCCACGGTGGCTCGCCGGCTCGGGACCGTATTAGCGGGGGCAGCGGCTCTGCGACTCGCAGATGAAGGAAGCATGTCAACGGCTCATGGAGGTAATTGAGGCTGGCATCTTTGGAGGCGAGTCGATGAAGCAGACCGGCGAGGCACGTCCGTGGTGGTGACTCAGAACGGTGGCTTTAAAGCAGAGCCCGGCGGCTTTTGGAAGGCGCAGTAGTAGAGCAACAACGACAACGGGTCAAACAGCCAGCTCAAGTCGATGAAAACGGGCGGATCAAAACGGAGGAGCGGCGGCCAGAGGCAGAGGGCAGTGAGATGGCCTGCAGCTCTCCCTTGCTGCAATTGAGATGGCCAACGGAGGCGGCTGGCGGCGTAGGTGGAAGTGAGGTAAGACAGTGGGGGCGACGGCTCAAATCCAGGGCGAGACAAGGCGGAGCCGGCAAACCACGACGATGGGGCGACTGATATAGGCGGCCTCGCGGCAGGGGCGGAAGCACTCGGGCGGCGCCACAACACGGGAACAACAAGAATGACAGCTCGGCACCAGCCGATCAGTTGAACCGGCGGCGATGGAGGCGCAGCTGGTCAACCAGACGGGTCGCAGGAGGAGTCTGAGTCTATGGACCGTCCGTGTCCGGGTCATGGCCCTCCTCCCCCTTTTTATAACACAGCTGGACAGGCTAGCTTAGGTCGGTTTCCTCTGGTCTGTGTATCCACTTCTTGCTAGTGATAATATGCCTTGGTGGACGCATTAGTTGATGGTAAAAAAACAAAGGTTGGACCAATACTCTGTACTGGTACAAATAGTTGCGCCTTCCCACGTCATAGTAGATAATGGAGTAATAGTTGATGACTTGATTTTAATCTTCATGGAAGGAATCAATCACTAGTCAAATCTGGAGTTATGGTGGAATAAAACAAACAGTCGCCTTGGGACTTGAATCTGCACATTGCAGTAGCAACTCTCGGATTCATCTCCGACTTGCAATTATGTCTTTTTTGTCTGATCTAAATTCTTTTGGTCTTGGCTTTTGTTCCTAGCGCCTTGCACCAAGATCGATCTGGCTCAGATTCCTTAATTGTAATGCATGTCGATGTCGGCAATGCGTAGTTGTAGTTGTGGTAATTTATCTCCTCTCAAATCCGACTTGCAAAGGCGGCGGCTCACGGCGCAGCCCTAAATTTTTGTTTAACATTTAAACCTCACCGATCATAAATCTGGTCCGATGAACTTGAAGCTGATGCAAATCCTTTCAAAACTGGCTCTTCTTCATCCGGAAAATTGTGAACTCTCGATCCCTAGGAGAGTTCCCTCCAAGAACTCAACACCACCGTGCGCGAGCCCTACAGTGGGCGCCAACTGTCGTGGCTTTGTCACGGCAGATGTTCTTAGTGTCAGGACTTAGTCGCGAGGCTAACGCATCTATGTGGTAGCTTGAGAGGGGTTGAGCGGGACAAGAGATGCGAGGTTTTTACCCAGGTTCGGCCCCTCACGGTAGAGGTAAAATCCTACTTCCTGCTTCATTGATATTGATGATGATGATGATTACATGGGTGCTCTATCTCGGGAGCTATTGACTTGTATGTCTAAATCTAATGTGTGGAACTTGTCCTTCTTGGGGTGCCCTCCCCTCCTTATATAGGTTGTAGGGGAGGGTTACTCTATTAGAAGTGGAGTCCTAGTCTCTTCTCTTAAGACGATCGATGACGGATCATACCTGTAAGTGCACCATGAGCTCATCAGCCCCAACGTTTCTCTTCGGTGAGTGTTTTGCAAGTACTATAGCTCGCATAGTAGCTAGCCTACTAACACCAAGAATCATCAAACAAACCCTACTGATATGATAAATAGTTCAAACTTACATCTAAGCATGCCATATATTACATCGAAAGCCAGTGAGGATACATCTATTTCCATAACTCGAAGAGGTTCGCATGAGTCACTATCAAACAAAAGTTGCAAGTACCGCCCACATAAGACAGTGTACTGGCCCTAAGATCGTTTGATAACACGCATCGTTCTGGTAATTAAGTACAATGCAAACTACCCTGAAGGATTAGCGCGACCAACTATTTCTTGTCATCGATCTCTCTGGCAATGACCACAACACGGACAGTTTCATGGGAATCGATCTCTGGGGCGATGTTCACAGGATGGATCACGACATCGGAATCGATCTCTGGGGCGATGCCCACAGGATGAGCAGCGGCATCAGAATTGATCTTCCAAAACACCCCGGCGGGGCCTGGAGGGGCTCACAGAGGCAGAGCTACCTCACCAACCACTCCACCACAACCCACGTAATCAATCAGTCCGGTGTCAAGCCGCAAAGTGATTAAGTGGCAGTCACTTCCTACAGAACAAACCCACAGATGACACCCGTCCTGCAACGGGTCAAGAGAACAGGTGTGGAGCTAGCAAGATAGCCCAACAAGCCTTGCAGGGCAACCAATGATGTGACGTTAAGCGGTGCATTTAATGCGCCCTGTCAGCCCACGGAGTTAGGTATGATAGCACTATTTGCTAGCTTATCGATGCATAATGACTAGATTGCCACTATGGTTACCCCTTGATCTATAAAAAGAGGCCCATGGCAACAGTAGAAAGGGTTAGAAGATTGGATAACTCACACCCCCATACGCGCGTAGGTGCTGCTGCCCTAAGGCAACCCCTGCCGGGCAAAGTGTGCTACGCGAACCACCACCTTTTCCACCATCAATCCACCAAAGAGGGAGTAGGGTTTTACGCCTCACGACGGCCCGAACCTGGGTAAATTGCCCGCGTGATCTCTGTCGCGCCGCCCCACGCTCATCTGCTCTTTGTGCAACACATCGCCCCCTGCCAAACCAGCAAGGGACCTCCTGGTCCCATAGGTGGCCATGGTTTCCCACGACATCTTTGGTGCGCCAGGTATAGGGCTCGCTTGCGCAAACCTGAAGGCGTGCGCAGCGCATCATCTTCACCACCATCTTCATCTTTGGCGATGCCATCGACCATGGCACAAAAGAAGAAGCCCGGTCCTCCAGCTCATCCATCCACCTCGAAGGCTCCTCCTCCCGCGGCCTCTAATGCTGCGAGGGGTGCGGAGGTGCACGAGGGCGTGGACGCTGCTAGGGAAGTTGTCAGAGGAGGAGGCTCCATCACCACTTCCCCCCCAGCCGACGTAGGAGCAGGAGGTGCCGGGGAGAGCCACATCAGCAGCACCTTGATGGCCACGCTCCCCAAGGTACGCGTGAGGGTGCCACCCCATCTGCGCTCCTCTGCCCCACCGATGGGCACAGCCGCAGCAACGCTGCTCGGACCGGGGCGAACTGCCGCCCTCCAGCAGCTCCCACCAGGGGTGCGGTCGCATCGCGTACACCTCCCTCGGGAAGGGCCGACCAAGTCGCTACGTCCGACGGAGCCACTAGCCCTGAAGCACTATCGCCGCACCACGTCCAGGTAGTGGCCCCGCAGCAGTAGTGGGGGGTGTAGTGCTACCGCTGCTGGCACAGTCAGGAGCCGAGCGACGGTATGATCGACTTTATCAATATCCATGCCAAGTACGGCTTCAGAGGCCATGGCGCGAGCTCAGCTGCTTTTGAGGTTTCTGCCGGTGGCCGAGCAAATTGACAAATGGCATGCCACCATCCAAAGCCTGCTCGGTTTCGCCGAAGCTGGGATCTCACGGAGAGCTGGTCCACCACGACCTCCCCAAGCGACAGCAAGCTGACTGCACGAAAGGTGCCATCCCCATGATGCAATCCCCGCCACGGCTGCCAGTACGAGCGTAGCAGAATCAAGACCCCGATGATGTCTTGATGGCCTCTTCTGACCCTCGAGCACGTCCAAGCCAATGTCGAGCCCCAGAGGATAGGCGGAGAGGAGACACGCGCGTCATCAAGCAGCGTTGCGACGACCACCGCCAGACCGACGGGTACAACGGCCTCAACGTCGACGAGCCTTCGGTGGTGTTGGTAGGTGCCTACCTTTCAAGGTTGGCTGCCCTGCCTTTACACGAAAGCTGTGGCAGGTCCATTGGCCGTCCGTTCACACGTTCAAGCCAGAGATACCTGAGAAGTATGATGGGAGGCTGAACCCGACAGAGTTCCTGAGCATCTACACCATCGCTGTTCAGGCTGCTGGGGGAAGAGATGAGAAGGTGTTCGCCAACTACTTCCCTTTGGCCCTCAAGTCCAATGTGAGGTCTTGGCTGATGCACCCACTAGAGAACTCCATTACATCATGGGCTGACATGTACCACGAGTTCATTGGAGCCTTCATCGGCGGTCACTAGGAACCCGGCAGGCTCAGCGATTTGTAGATTCTTTAGCAGAAAGAAGGAGAAACACTCCATAAGTATTTACAGAGATTCAACATAGTTCATAGGAATATCCCAAATATCCATCTGGCAGCTGTAATAGCTGCCTTTCAGTCCAATGTGCGCAACTGTCGTATCCATTCCAAGATGAACATGCGGTTGCCCAAGACTATGAAGGAGCTTTACACATTAGTGGATAAGTGCGCTCGGATGGTGTAGGGAAGGAAGTTACCTCGAGATTAGATTGCAGCAATGTTGATTCAAAGGATGAGGATGAATTAACTAGTCTGAAAAAGAGCAAGAAGCACAGTAAGAAGCGGAGAGAAAAAGCAGTCATGACCATTGAAGGATCGGGTACGCCTAGTAGCGGCAAGAAGGCTAAAGCTGAGGTCCCCGACAAGGAAGCTGCTGCGTGCACTAATTGTCGGGAAGCCGCCTCCGCTGAGAAAGCCGAAAAGGGTGATGGCATGTACTGTAAGCTTCATCGGACCTAGGTCCATGACCTTCAAGAGTGTTATCTAGTTGAGCAACTTGTCAAGAAACAGAAAGCAGAATATGTGAAGCGAGATAAGGAAAAAGAATCAGAATGTTGCTGGCGGTAAGAGCCGAGGTGGTGAAGTAGGCCGCCTCGGCAAGCCCTTTCGGAGCCAAGGAAAGCCCGCTAGAGGTCGAGAGGAACAAACTTGTGATGATGAGACTGATGGAGGGGATGAATAGGAAACCAGTGAGCAGGAGTTTCAAAAGGCCATTGATGCCCTACGGTGATGCATCTCTGCATGCTTCTCACCGCCAGCTCAAGCGGTCAGCATGAGAAGTTAATGCTGTGGAGCCAGCGTTAGAGGCTCGGAAGCTGCTCAAATGGTCCCGTACGCCCATCATATTGGACGAAGAGGACCATCCTAGCCGTACCACTATGGTACGATACTTTCCATTGTTGGTCTCTCCAACAATCCACAACCTCAAGGTCACAAAGATGCTAGTGGATGGTGGGGAAGGGTTGAATCTGATTTCCCCGGCAGTCATCAGCAAGCTTCAGATAAGAGAACAAGAGCTAGAGGTTACTTGCACATTTCAAGGAGTTAATCCCGATAGGAGCCATCCCAAGGGAAAGATCACATTGCCGGTAACGTTTGGGGGAGACCTAAACTACCGGATTGAGAGGATTGTGTTTGATGTGGTTGATCCCGATACAATGGGTTTCTTAGAGGCCCGGCTCTGGCTAAGTTCATGGCGGCATCCCACTATGCCTACAACACCTTGAAGATGCCTGGGCCACTGGGACTCATCACTATCTCATCATATGAGAAGGATGCAAGTATTTGTGTGGACAAGATGTACCGGGACGCGGTCGTGGCCGAGGCAGTGATAGCAGCAGCTCCCACCCAGGAAAGTAAAGGAAAGAAGAGAGACTGTAGATACTCCGACAAAGAGTCCGGGAAGCGTGCCCCCACCAAGTGCATGACGCCCGTTGACGACTTGTCGGAGTGTTCCAACAACAAGAGATCCAAGGTCGCTGCACCCCAAGTGAAGAAGGTCCCGGTAGGGCTGGCTGGTGTTGATGGTACCTTCACTATCAGCGCCACCCTCCATGACAAATAGGAAGGAGCGCTTGTTGCCTTCCTACGAGCGAATACCGATGTGTTTTCCTGGCAACCATCTGATATCCCCGGTGTTCCGAGGGAGGTAATCGAACACCACTTGCTGTCTGCCCACATGCCCGACCTGTCAAGCAGAAATTCTAGAAACAAGCCTTGGAGAGGCAGCAGTTTATTGTAGAAGAGATCAAGAAGCTTGAGGCAGCTGGTTTGGTCAGAGGAGTATTGCACCGCACGTGGTTGGCGAATCTAGTGGTAGTCTGGAAGGCTAACGGGAAGTGGAGGCTTTGCATAGATTTCACAAATCTCGTCAAGGCTTACCTGAAAGACCCATATCCCTTGTCGCGCATCGACCAGATCATGGATTCCACTTCAGGTTTTGATTTTCTTTCCTTTCTGGACGCATACTCTGGGCATCACCAAATCTTGATGTCCGAGGAAGATGAAGAAAAGACGTCGTTTATCACTCCTTGTGGTATGTACTGCTTTGTCCACATGCCATTCAAATTAAAGAGTGCTGGGTCCACTTATGCAAGGGCAATCCAGATTGGTTTTGAGCCATAGTTTCACAGAAACATAGAAGCCTACATGGACGATATCATGGTCAAGATGAAGGATAAGGCCGCCCTTATTGAGGATTTGGAAGAGACATTTGATAATTTGCGCAAGATCAATCTAAAGCTCAACCAGGAGAAGTGTGTATTTTGTGGTCCCTCTGGCAAGTTGCTTGGTTTCTTTGTATCCCATCGCGCGATCGAAACCAACCTCGACAAGATCAAGGTCATCGAGCTGATCCAGGCGCCAAGGATAGTTAAGGATGTGAGGCGCCTGACATGATGTGTTGCCGCGCTAAGCAGATTCATTTCCAAGTCTGCCAAGCGCGCCCTGCCATTCTTCAAGATTTTTAAGAATACCGGCACTATGAAGTGGATCGTAGAAGCAGATGCAGCTTTGCAAGAGTTGAAAGCCTATTTGCCCTTTGTGCCTATGTTGGTTGCTCCCAAACCCCAGAA
Source organism: Triticum aestivum (assembly GCF_018294505.1). Taxonomy (NCBI): domain Eukaryota; kingdom Viridiplantae; phylum Streptophyta; class Magnoliopsida; order Poales; family Poaceae; genus Triticum; species Triticum aestivum. Next base: position 205,112,968 of record NC_057803.1, on the reverse strand, counting down.
GCCATTGTTGCTATACTTGGCAGCGACCAACGAAGTGGTCAGTGTGGCCTTGGTAGCACAGAGAGAAGTGGATGAGGCAGAAAGTGAGAAGAGACTGGTTGGATCAAACAAGGATCAGGACAGCAATGAGCATGGCAACAAGAGCAACGCCAAGGACGTGGCAAGGAAGAAAGAGGTGCAGCGCCCAGTGTACTTTGTCAGTTCCTCGTTATAGGGGGCAAGATCGAGGTACTCTGGCGTGTAGAAGATGATATTGGTCTCATCATGGCCTCAAGGAAATTTCTCCACTACTTCCAAGCCCATGAGATCACGGTCGTTACTCGTTTTCCATTGCAAAGGATACTCCGAAACCCTGAGGCTACCGACAGAATAGTGGACTGGGCTTTGGAATTATCCAGCTTTGTTTGAAGTTTGAGAGCACATCAACTATTCAGAGCAAGGCGTCGGCAGAGTTTATTGTAGAATGGGCACCAACCCCTGATGAGGTGGTGACATAAACAGTTATCCCCAGCAAGGAATCGCCCCAAGAATGGATTATGTATTTTGATGGTGCTTTTTCCCTGCAAGGTGTAGGAGTTAGCGTGCTTCTGGTCGCCCCCTCCGGGGAGCACTTGAATTACGTTGTGCAAATGCATTTTGCCCATGAGGAAGCCACCAACAATACAACTGAGTATGAAGGGCTCCTTGCTGGGCTCAGGATTGCAACAGAATTGGGAATCAAGAAGTTGATCGTTCGAGGAGATTTGCAACTTGTGGTGAGACAAGTCAACAAGGATTATGAAAGTCCATTGATGCAGGCATACGTCAAGGAATTGAGGAGAATGGAGGACCGCTTTGACGGATAGCTAACATAGCATGTACCCCATGTGGCAAATAGCATAGCTGATCATTTGTAAAAGTGTGCTGCTCAAAAGCTTCCTGTGGAACCAGGAACTTTTTTTCTCCATCTCACTCAGCCGTCCGCTCCCAGCAGAGACCCTGCTGGAAACAACTCCTCACAGCCTGCCAGATCACCCCCTCCAGCCAGGTCCACGAAACCTGCGAATGAGGCTGGTGCTCCCGCAAGAGAGGCGGTGCCGCTAGTCCTTGTTGCCGAGCCCTAGGCTCCCACTTGGGCAACGCACATTGTCCGCTTCCTCCAAATCAGAGAGCATCCCGGCGACCAAGACGAAGCTGAAAAATTAGCCCGGAGGGCCAGTTTGTATCAGTTTGTCGATGACACTCTGTATAGAAGGAGGCCCAATGGTGTGAAATTGAAGTATGTATATCGGGAAGAAGGAAAGGAACTACTGGTTGAGTTTCATAGAGGAATGTGTGGCTCCCACATTGGATCAAGGACATTAGTTGGGAAGGTATTACGACAAGGATTCTATTGGCCCAAAGCCCTCCATGATGCGGTCGAGATAGTCACGACAATGGAAGCCTGTCAGTTCTATTCGAACAAAACACACCTGCCTACCAAAGCTCTTCAAACAATCCCTTTATCATGGCCATTTTCGGCCTGGGGGCTCGATATCCTCGGCCCCTTCCCCTGAGCAATCAAGGGCTTTGAATTCTTGTTTGTTGCCATCGACAAGTTTACAAGTGGCCGGAAGTGACTGCCGTGAGAAAGGTGACTGCTCAGTCAGCTATCAAGTTCTTGAAAGAATTGGTGTGTCGTTTTGGACTTCTGGCAAGGATCATCACTGACAACGACACCCAGTTCACGAGTCACGCCTTCATGCAATATGGTCATGCCCTCAGATGCAAGATCTCATTTGCCTCTATGGTGCACCCCTGGAGAAATGGACAAGCTGAGAGGGTGAACGCTGAAGTGCTGCGAGGACTCAAGTCGAGAACTTTCGATACGCTACAGAAGCATGGTAGGCGGTGGACCGATGACCAGTCGGTAGTTCTCTAGTCCCTCAGACCGACACCAAATCGAGCTACTAGGCAGACTCCCTTCTCCCTAGTCTATGAAGCAGAAGCAGTTACCCCCACGGAACTCATTTACGGGTCACCTCGAGTGCCTGCTGTGATGCCCCGAGACCAATGCGCTAGGAGTCTTCCAATTATTTGCTATTGTTGCCTTGTCTTTCGCTTGCGTGTTGCATCTTGCCATGTTATCATCCATATTGCATCTGCATGTTTTTGAAACTTGCATTCGTCCGGGCCTGCCCGTTCCTTCTGTTTTCCATTCTGAGCCCAGACACACTTGCACGCGCCCACGGCACGTCCGAAAAAATATTTCATAAGTGGCCGGAAAATGTTCTTGGAATGGATTGAAAGTTGGCATGCGGTGTTATTATAGTGTAGATAGGCTGCCTGCCAAGTTTCATCGCATTCGGAGTCCGTTTGATTCCCCAATGGATATCTATAGTGGCAATATAGTCGGTCTAACGTCGGATGTTTTCGGTCTCCGAAAACCGCTGTCGGGTCTCTCTCTCTCGTCTCTCCTCTCAGCCTGAGGCCTTCTGCACAACCCACGAGTTCCAACTGACCCGGACCCAAGCCGGACAGTCGTCACCGTTGGATCCGGATCATCCCCAAACATCTATAAAACATCTCCATTTTCTTAATCGGATTTCCTAACCTATTCATCTCCGACCGTCCGATTTTGATCGAATGATCCAAAATACTCCCTCATATCTACATTCTAGTATATATAGCAGTCCACCCCTCGCAGCCAGCCTCCTCCCCTTGATCCACCCATCCAGCCCCGTCTCCGTCCTCACGCTCCAGAGCAGCCCCCATTGCCCTTCGCCTGCAGCCACCACCGCCTTGCCTCGTCGCCCGCCCGCATGCTTGAGGACGCTCGAGGCTATGCCTCCTCTTCCCTCCTCTGCTCGATCCCGAGTGGATCGTAATCACCAGCGCCTCCCCACCACCTGCGCGTCCACGCCGCCGGCGACAACAGCAACAGTAGGTCATGTCAGCGGCCTCGTCTCGCTCCTTTTCTTCCCTGCCTTCTCTTCATTTGCTCCCCGTGCTCCTCTCTCTCTCAACCTCTCTAATCTCTCTCGCCTCTCCCTTCTCTTGCAGGGACTCGACGCCGTGGACACTCGCGTCTATGATCTTGCATCGCCGCCGCCTGGAGCTTCTTCGCCGAAGGCCTTCGCCTCGTCCGCGTCGCCGGCGTCCATCCCCGCCTGAACCTCGTGCTCGAGGATCCCCATGCCGAGCTCCTCCTCCCTGCCTTCGCCTCGGCCTCATCTAGGAGACAGGAGAACACATTAGTCCCACCGTTGACTGAGCCAACCATCCGCGCGAGGCCTCCTCTGCTTCCGCAAGCGAGCCGCCGCTAGATCCCTTCGTCCTCGACTCGAGCAAGCCTTGCCGGAGTCCAAGCCGCCGTCGTGCCTGCGACCATATGCTTCGTCTATTCCTGCGTCCTCTTGCCCTGCATCGAGCCGCTGGCATCAAGAGGAGATGCCCCTGCACCAAGCCGTCCCCGACCTCCATCTCGTTGCCCACATCATCGCCTTGCTCCACCCTCGCCGTCGTCCCACCGGTGAACAGAACTAGAAGGTCGTCCTCGCCGCCCCTCCTGTTTGTCTCGTCCGCCATGTCCAACGCCTGCTGGCTTCCTCTGCTTCGAGCGATAGGCCGAGAGCCACCCCAGCATTGACCCGATCTAGCGCCAGTGTGGATAAGCGCCAAAGCCCAGCTCGCCCTTCATCTGCCCGTGCCAAGCCAGCCACACCGACTGTGCCTCAGCCCATGGTGAGCCTCTAGTGCCCCTACTCCTATTGGCCCTGCCAGATTCGGCCCGATTAGGGTTTTTTTTTCCTTTGGACATATTTAATCTATTATCCCAGGTTTTACAGATTTGCAGAAAAACCCCTAAGCTCCATGGATATCATAACTCACCAACCGTGCATCATATGTAAAAAACTTTGAATATGCAAAATGCTTAGAATTTTGTCTAGTTTCATAATATGCAACTTTCATCCATGTTTAAAATGGTTAAAATGTTGTTTGTGTTTATTTTTCCATAATGCCATGTTAAAATGCTTTATTTCATAACTATTTAACCGTAGCTCCAAATTTAATATACTTCATATGTAAATGGGGTAGAAAATTGCCTAGTTTAACATGATGCACTCATCTTGCATGTTTAACAACTCTAAAATATGGTTTAGGGAAGAACAGTACCAAATCCAGGATTTTCCGGAAATGTTGTTTGTTGTTCCGGCCTCATTTAAACTTGCCTAGATAGGTAGTTTTCATATGCTTCATCCCTTGCCATGTTTAATAACATTTAAGATTGTTGGGTACATAAACGAGGGAGAACGAAATAATTCATGTGGTGTTTCGTCAATATGCAACTCGTTGCATATTGAGCTCCACTTAATTTGTAGTATTGTTTGTTGCACTTTGTCATGCCATGCCTCTTTAAACCGGACAGGCATCATACTTGTTTACGCATGATGCCATGTTTATGTGAGTGTTGTTTACCATGTTGTTTGCTCCTTTCCGGTGTTGCTTCTTATAGTTAGTTCCGGTAACGTTGCGTTTGTGAGGATCCGTTCAACTATGTCCGTTTGTCTACTTCATGGACTCGTTCTTCTTCCTTGCGGGATCTAAGGCAAGATGACCATACCCTCAAAATCACTTCTATCATTGCTTTCTAGTTCTTCGTTCTACCGCTATGTCGCACTACCTACCACTTGTTATATCATGCCTCCCATATTGCCATGTCCAGCCTCTAACCCACCGTCCTAGCAAACCGTTGTTTGGCTATGTTACCGCTTTTGCTCAGCCCCACTTATAGCATTGTTAGTTGCAGGTGAAGTTGAAGTTTGTTCCATGTTGGAACATGGTATGTTGGGATATCTTAATACCTCATATGTTAATTAATGCATCTATATACTTGGTAAAGGGTGGAAGGCTCGGCCTTATGCCTAGTGTTTTGTTCGACTCTTGTCGCCCTAGTTTTCGTCATACCGGTGTTATGATCCTTGGTTTTGTGTTTCTTAAGCGGTTGGTTGTTATGGGAACCCCTTGACAGTTTGCCCTGAATAAAACTCCTCCAGCAAGGCCCAACTTTGGTTTTACATTTGTGTAACAACCTATTACCTTTCCCTTGGGTCGACCAACCCGAGGGTCATCTTTATTTTAACCCCCCCGGGCCAGTGCTTATCTAAGTGTTCGTCCGAACTGAGTAGACTGCGGGGCCACCTCGGGGAAACCTGAGGTTTGGTTTTACTCGTAGGATGTGTCATCCGGTGTTGCCCTGAGAACGAGATATGTGTAGCTCCTATCGGGATTGTCGGCACATCGGGCGGCTTTGCTGGTCTTGTTTTACCATTGTCGAAATGTCTTGTAACCGGGATTCCGAGATTGATCGGTTCTTCTTGGGAGAAGGAATATCCTTCGTTGAATGTGAGAGCTTGTGATGGGCTAAGTTGGGACACCCCTGCAGGGTATAAACTTACGAGAGCTGTGCCCGTGGTTATGTGGCAGATGGGAATTTGTTAATATCCGGTTGTAGAGAACTTGACACTTGACTTAATTAAAATTCATCAACCGTGTGTGTGACCGTGATGGTCTCTTCTCGGCAGAATCCGGGAAGTGAACACAGTCTCGTGTTATGCTTGCACGTAAGTAGTTTCAGGATCACTTCTAGCTTCTCGATCGTACTGTTGCTTCTCTTCTCGCTCTTATTTGCGTATGTTAGCCACCATATATGCTTAGTGCTTGCTGCAGCTCCACCTCTCTACCTTACCCTACCCATAAGCTTAAATAGTCTTGATCTCGCGGGTGTGAGATTGCTGAGTCCTCGTGAATCACGGATACTTCCAAACAGGTGCTGGTGCCGATGATACCCGTGTAGTGGACGCAACCGATCTCAAGTGGGAGCCCGATGAAGTTCTTGATCGTTGTTATGTGTATTTTCCGGTTGATCAGTAGTGGTGCCCAGTTGGGACGATCGGGGATCTAGCATTTGGGGTTGTCTTCCTTTATTTTGGGTTCCGTAGTCAGACCTTGATTGTACTCTGGACGGTGTATGTTTAATCATGTTAGGTGTGTGAAGTGGAGATTGTAAGCCAAGTCTTTATCCCTTTCTATTCAATACATGGGATTGTGTGAAGATTACCTCTCTTGCGACAAACCTACCATGCGGCTATGCCTCTAAGTCATGCCCCGACACATGGGAGATATAGCCGCATTGTGGGTGTTACAAGTCGGTAATCAGAGGCATCCCCGACTTAGGAGCCCCCTGCTTGATCGAATCGCTGACATTGTTGATTCTAGAACAAAATGTTTTGAGTCTTAGGATTATATATATCGAAGAGTAGGACTCTTTTTACTCCTCAGTCCCTTCGTTGCTCTGGTGAGGCCTCCTGACTTAGAAGTTTTGACTTACCTCTCATCAAATTTCACGAATTTTTTTAGGATTACGCGGGTATCTTGGAATCGTTCTGATATTCTTGTGACGAGAACATTGTTCTTGGTGCCTCCTGACATTTAGGGGTTGTGGCAGTGTCCCGGGGAGTTGAGCTCCGAGGTGTTGTCGTCACAATTTTATCATTGCAATTCTGGAATACTTGAGGTCGCCGACATCGAAAATCTCTTTTATGCAGTCGTTGGTGAGATAACCTGGACGCCACCAAATACTGGGGCGGGAGTTCGGTAGTATTGCCATAACTTGTATAATGGATGCTTTTCGAAGGTTGAGGTACACGATTTCCGAAGGTTTCTTGGTTATGTGTTGAAGGATGGATACAACTGGATGTAGGTATTGTTAATTTGGGTGAGATATTATGCTTCCCCTGTATCCCCAACACCTGATTGCATAACCAGAAATTTTCGGGAGTTTATAAGTGGGAATTCAAGTATCATGTAGGATATCCTTCCAATAGACACATGATACGATATGGGGTCTATCATATGTTTGTTCTGGCTTATTCTGCAAGCCAAATCCTTTGTTTGGTTTTGGAGTTGAGGTATTCGTGTTGCTTCGAAGTCAAATGTGTATTCCATACCTTTTCTAAGTGGTGTTCTCATATTCCTATGTGGAAACTAATCCATCATGATAATCGAGATTGTCATGTAAATCCTTTTCAACCGGCATGTTTATCTTCAAGTGGATCCGATCATTTCAACATCCGCAAGATCACCTCTCGGTTTTCCGAATGTTGTTCGCTTCAACTGTCCCCAAGTTGCCTCTGTTTCCCTCCCTCCCACCCTTTTTCTACAAGGACTCGGATTTCTTAATCAACTATCCATTTTATTGATGGAAGCCTCTCCATTCTTTTCCGTCAATGTTCTTATCCGGTGATTCTCAGGAAGATACTAATGGAGCCACAAGTTTTTTTCATTATTCGTTCTTTTCGTCTCCGGTGGATTCAAACCAAGATTTGTCAATCATATACTTTCATCGTTTCAAGTGTCTTCTCATGCCAGTGCACCTCTTAATCATCCACTTCTCGCTATTCAATTATTTCGGAGTGCCAAAGATATCTCTAAAGATTTGCGTTTCCATTCTCAATCGTTCAAGATATTTCGAGGATGTTATCTCTTTCAAGCCATTTAATTCAACCGGCGCAATCTCTCTTTTAAATCATTCCAATGGTGTTTCTATTGAGTGGGCCCTAACCAACATGTATTTTCCCAGGATCTTACCTGACTCTTCTAATTTTCCTAGAGCTATCCTCAAATTCTTTCAAGTTGGCGTAAGAATGAATTATCATCAGTCTTATGTCTTTCTCCAAGACCTTTCAAATTCTTTTCATTATTGGTTCAACATTTCTAATTTTCATTCCGGAGTGCCTCAACAATTCATGGTGGTGTTTCTCATCATCATTCTCAACATTTGAAGACCGACGAAGATTTTTTCCTCCAAATCTTATACATTCTCTCAGAGATGCAAAGTTCAAGCTTGTTGCCATCCTCTCATAATAGTTTTCGATTGTGAGAATGCTTTTCACCCATCCAGAGAAATTCATGAGTCTTTTCAGTTTGATTCTCCGAAGGCCTTCATTTCAGAAGATTTATTCGTTCTCAACATTCAGATCTCATTCACCAATTCTACTGGCCAGTGCATCGTTCAAACATCCTCTAATCGGTTCATGATATCTTCGTTCACTTGTATCTAAATTCTCTCAAGTATCTTCGTTCATTTTCTAATTCTTCCCAGTGTTTCACTATCTTGTCTCGATTCTTTTTCAATTCTTAGGGTGGTTTGTTCAAGATTCCTCTTCCTGTGTTCTCATATCAATTCATTCGTTCTTTCCAATCCTACCGGCGGTTCTTTAAAGACCTTCCCAAGTTTGCGCTACATCTATCTTAATCCTTTCTACGAGAATAAGTAGTATGCCAAATCCGTTGCTGGTCATCAATTTAAATTGGTGAAGGATAGGAATAACATAATTCTTATTCTTGCCTCATCCAAGTGATGGATTCATTCTTTTGGAGTTTGTTCACGATGAGTAAATTCTCGGTTCAAGTGCTTCATACTTTCCCGGAGTTCCAAGATCTCTCCATTATATCACCACGAAGATTCATCTAAATCATTGCAAGGATTCACCTTGTGTTTTCAACTTCTCTTTCTTTATATCATCCTTTTATTTTCCGGAGTTCTTCATGGATGCTCTACATGGTGGTTTGTCAAGGATTTCTTTCATTCTTCAATTGTTCTTCTAGATTTCTCTCGGAGTTAAGATCTGCCAAGCTATATACTAAAATGAACATGGTTTTCAACACATGTCTTGTTTTGAGGAGTTCAAGCATTCTTCATCTTGCATTCCAAAGTGCAATTCTTCCATATCTCATGTTTTGAGGTGGTGTTATGTGATTCCTGACAATTTCCTTTCGTGTTTCATGATTCGCAAGTTGTCAAGAATGAGATAGCTAAACCCATTAATTTCTTCGAGCATGAGCTCTTCTCAATCCATCAATCTCTTCATTGGAGTTATCTTGAGTTATATTTCACCTAAAGCCTATCTTAAGGATGATTGCGAATGTGGTGCTTATCAACGATCCTATCTTCTCCTTCCTATCTCGGTGAAGAGATTTTCATCTCTTCGTTGCTCTCATGCAATCAATTGATTTAGTTAGTGGCAGAATTTCACCTCAGTTTTGAGATGTTTTCCATAAGCCCACTACAAGCTTATTCTTTTCGTTGTTGTTTTTCCAACAACTCCGTTAAAACCTTCTTGGAAGGGTGTTTTCCAAGCTCAAATGTGGCAAAAGTTGTCATTTTCTTCTCCATTTTGTTATTCCAATGATATATCTTCTATTCTTCCTTCCGGAGGCATTGTGATGTTGCTCTCTTCGACCCATCATCTTGTTTTGTCAAGTTCATGTTGAATTCTTTCCATTTATAGTCGGAGTGCTGCCCAAATTATATCATTCTTATTCCTTCTCTATCTTGTTTTAACCGGAGTGTTGTGTCTATCAATCCTCTTCTAACCGGAGTCTCATCCAAGTGCCTTCTTTTTGCCAAGTTCATATTCTTTACCTTCCTTTTTCCAACCGGAGTGTTGTCGAAATTGATCTTTATCGTTCCTTGTACATCTCGTTTCAACCGGAGTGCTTGCATGTACTTCTTGGCCATTGCTACCTTTTTTTCTTATGTCTTTCAACCTACAAGGTTCTAGTAATGTTCCTTGTTCCTCTTTTCTAATGGAGTGTTCTCAACTTTGTTCTTCTTCGTTGTATTATTTCTTTCAATTTGTTCAACCTCTCAAGGTTCGTGGTTTCACTCGTTTGTCCAAGAAGCAACTTAGTTTTACCTCTTCTCTTCCTCTTCCGTTTCCCTCCGGTGCCATCCTATATCTCGAGATGAGATCCTCTCGTAGTGGTGAAGTGTTGTGATGCCCCGAGACCGATGTACCAGGTGTCCTCCAGTTACTCGCTATTGTTGCCTTGTCTTTCGCTTCAGTGTTGCATCTTTCCATGTCATCATCCACCTTGCATCTTCATGTTTTTGAAACTTGCATTTGTCTGGGCCTCCACATTCCTTCCGTTGCCTGTTCGGAGCCCAGACACACTTGCACGCGCCCGTGGCACGTCTGAAATAATATTTTACAAGTGGCTGGTAAATGTTCTCGGAATGAGTTGAAAGTTGGCATGCGGTGTTGTTATAGTGTAGATAGGCCGCCTGCCAAATTTCATCCCATTCGGAGTTTGTTTGATACCCCAATGGATATCTACAGCGGCAATATAGTCGGTCTAACGTCGGACGTTTTCAGTCTCCAAAAACTGCTGTCGGGTCTCTCTCTCTTCTCTCCTCTCAGCCTGAGGCCCTCTGCACTGCCCACAAGTTCCAACCGACCCCTCGTGTGCGCGTCCGAAACTTCCCCGGACCCGACCCGGACAGTCATCACCATTGGATCCGGATCATCCCCAAACATCTATAAAACATCTCCGTTTTCTTAATTGGATTTCCTAACCTATTCATCTTCGACCGCCCGACTTTGATCGGATGATACAAAATACTCCCTCCTATCTGCATTCTAGTATATATAGCAGTCCAACCCTAAAATCTAGCTCCCTTGTCCCATCACTTGCCGCCACTTTCCAAAATCCTCCTCGGGATCCCACCCGATCCACCTCCACCCAACTAGATCGCTGCAGCCATCAACCTGTCCAAATCCCCTCGCAGCCAGCCTCCTCCCCTCGATCCACCCATCCAGCCCTGTCCTTATCCTCACGCTCCTAGCCGTGGCCGCCACCGCTCAGGCGCCCGAAGCAGCCCCCGTTGCCCTTCGCCTGCAGCCACCACCGCCTTGCCTCGTCGCCCGCCCGCATGCTCGAGGACACCAGAGGCCGTGCCTCTTCTTCCCACCTCTGCTCGATCCCGAGTGGATCGTGATCAACAGCACCTCCCCACAGCAGGTCATGCTGCCGGCCTGGTCTCTCTCCTTTTCTTCCCTGCCTTCTATTCATTTGCTCGCCGTGCTCCTCTCTCTCAACCTCTCTAATCTCTCTCGCCTCTCCCTTCTCTAGCAGGGACTCGACGCCATGGACGCTCGCATCCACGATCTTGCAGCACCGCCGCCTGGAGCTTCTTCGTCGGAGGCCTTCGCCTCATCCGCGTCGCCGGTGTCCATCCCTGCTTGAACCTCGTGCCCGAGGAGCCCCATGTCAAGCTCCTCCTCCCTACCTTTGCCTCGGCCTCGTCCAGGAGACAAGCGAACACATTAGTCCCGCGGTTGACCAACCCACTACTCCGTTCGAGGCCTCCTCTGCTTCCGCAAGCGAGCCGCCGCTGGATCCCTTCCTCGTCGTCTCCAGCAAGCCTCGCCCGAGTCCAAGCCGTCGCCGTGCCCGCGACCATCTGCTTCGTCTGTTCCTGCGTCCTCTTGCTTTGCATCGAGCCGATGGCATCAAGAGGAGATGCCCCTGCACCAATCTGTCCCCGACCTCCATCTCGTTGCCCACGTCGCCGCCTTGCTCCGCCCTCGTCGTCATCCCACAGGTGAACAGCACCAGCAGGTCGACCTCGCCGCCCCTCCTGTTCGTCTCGACCGCCTGCTGGCTTCCTCTGCTTCGAGCGACAGGACGAGCGCCGCCCCGGTGTTGACCCGATCTGGCCCTAGCGTGGATAAGCACCAAGGCCCAGCTCGCCCTCCATCTGCCAGCGCCAAGCCAGCCACACTGATTGGGCCTCAGCCCATGGTGAACCTCCAGGGCCCCTGCTCCTGTTGGCCCTGCCAGATTCGGCCCGATTAGTGTTTTTTTTCCTTTGGACACATTTAATCTTTTGTCCCAGGTTTTACAGATTTGCAGAAAAACCCCTAAGCTCCATGCATATCATAACTCACCAACCGTGCATCATATGTAAAAAAGTTTAAATATGCAATATGCTTAGAATTTTGTCTAGTTTCATAATATGCAACTTTCATCCATGTTTAAAATGGTTAAAATGTTGTTTGTGTTTATTTTTCCATAATGCCATGTCAAAATGCTTTATTTCATAACTATTTAACTGTAGCTCCAAATTTAATAAACTTTATATGCAAATGGGGTAGAAAAATGCCTAGTTTAACATGATGCTCTCATCTTGCATGTTTAACAACTCTAAACTATGGTTTAGGGCAGAACAGTACAAAATCCATAAATGGCATATGAGGATTTTTCGGAATTGTTGTTTGTTGTTCCGGCCTCACTTAAACTTGCCTAGATAGGTAGTTTTCATATGCTTCACCCCTTGCCATGTTTAATAACATTTAATATTGTTGGATACATAAATGAGAGAGAACTAAATAATTCATGTGGTGTTTCGTCAATATGCAACTCGTTGCATATTGAGCTCCACTTAATTTGTAGTATTGTTTGATGCACTTTGCCATGCCATGCCTCTTTAAACCGGACATGCATCATACTTGTTTGCGCATCATGCCATGTTTATGTGATGGTTGTTTACCATGTAGTTTGCTCCTTTCTGTTGTTGCTTCTTCTTTTTAGTTTCGGTAATGTTGTGTTTGTGAGGATCTGTTCGAGTACGTCCGTTTGTCTACTTCATGGACTCTTTCTTCTTCCTTGCGGGGTCTCAGGCAACATGACCATACCCTCGAAATCACTTCTATCTTTGCTTGCAAGTTGTTCGTTCTGTCGCTATGTCGCGCTACCTACTACTTGTTATATCATGCCTCCCATATTGCCATGTCCAGCCTCTAACGCACCGTCCTAGCAAACCGTTGTTTGGCTATGTTACCGCTTTTGCTCAGCCCCTCTTATAGCGTTGTTAGTTGTAGGTGAAGTTGAAGTTTGTTCCATGTTGGAACATGGATATGTTGGGATATCACAATACCTCTTATTTTAATTAATGCATCTATATACTTGGTAAAGGGTGGAAGGCTCGGCCGTATGCCTAGTGTTTTGTTCCACTCTTGCCACCTTAGTTTCTATCATACCGTTGTTATGTTCCTTAATTTTGCATTCCTTACGCGGTTGGGTGTTATGGGAACCCCTTGACAGTTTGCCTTTATTAAAACTCCTCCAGCAAAGCCCAACCTTGGTTTTACATTTGCCTGACAAGCTATTACCTTTCCCTCTGGTCAGCCAACCCGAGGGTCATCTTTATTTTAATCCCCCGGGCCAGTGCTTCTCTAAGTGTTCGTCCGAACCAACTAGACTGCGGGGCCACCTCGGGGAAACTTGAGGTTTGGTTTTACTCGTAGGATGTGTCATCCGGTGTTGCCCTGAGAACGAGATATGTGCAGCTCCTATCGGGATTGTCGGCACATCTGGCGGCTTTGCTGGTCTTGTTTTACCATTGGCGAAATGTCTTGTAACTGGGATTCCGAGACTGACCGGGTCTTCTCGGGAGAAGGAATATCCTTCGTTGACCGAGAGAGCTTGTGATGGGCTAAGTTGGGACACCCCTGCAGGGTATACATTTTCAAGAGCCGTGCTCGCGGTTATGTGGCAGATGGGAATTTGTTAATATTCGGTTGTAGAGAACTTGAAACTTGACTTAAATAAAATGCATCAACCGCGTGTGTAACCGTGATGGTCTCTTCTCGGCAGAGTCTAGGAAGTGAACACGGTCTTGTGTTATGCTTGCACGTAAGTAGTTTCAGGATCACTTCTTGATCACTTCTAGCTTCTCGGTCGTTGCGTTGCTTCTCTTCTCGCTCTTATTTGCGTATGTTAGCCACCATATATGCTTAGTGCTTGCTGCAGCTCCACCTCTCTACCTTACCCTGCCCATAAGCTTGTTGAGTCCTCGTGACTCACGGATACTTCCAAACAGTTGAGTCCTTCACAGTAGAGAGGTGGAGATTGTTGAGTCCTCATGACTCACGGATACTTCCAAACAGTTAAAGGTGCCGATGATACCAGTGAAGTGGACGCAACCTAGCTCAAGTGGGAGCTCGATGAAGTTCTTGATCGTTGTTATGTGTCTTCTCCAGTTGATCAGTAGTGGTGCCCAGTTGGGACGATCGGGGATCTAGCATTTGGGGTTGTCTTCCTTTATTTTGTTATTCTGTTGTCGGACCTTGATTGTACTATGGATGATGTATGTTTAATCATGTCAGTTGTGTGAAGTGGCGATTGTAAGCCAACTCTTTATCCCTTTCTATTCAGTACATGGGATTGTGTGAAGATTACCCCTCTTGTGACAAACCTACCATGCGGCTATGCCTCTAAGTCGTGCCCCAAGACGTGGGTGATATAGCCGCATTGTGGGTGTTACACATGCCTATGATGAAGTAGCACAAGATCAGCACCAGCGTGATGATGATGTGCTAGTCGAGGAGAACCATCTCCGGGCTACTACGTGTGCTGCATGCTACCAGCAAGCCCCGCGTCGCTATCATAGCCGCAGGGTTCATGCCCGGTGTTTTGAGGAAGGTGAACTTGTCCTTAGGCGCGTTCAGTCCGCCAAGGGTACACATAAGTTGTCACCAAAGTGGGAAGGCCCTTACTAGGTAGTACGAGTCACTAGACCTGGCGCAGTCTGTCTAGAAGACCGAAGATGGCACTCAGTTGCAAAAATCATGGAATATTGAGCATCTCCGCAATTTCTACCCATAAGGCATGGGTGGCGGGCCCTGCCCTGCAGCCAACCTACTGTACAGGCCTTGCCTCAGCTGCTTGTAACCCCTTGTACAAATCCAGGGCGATGACCCCGTGCAAGGGAAAATAAAGAAGCGTTGTGGGCGACCCCAACCGAGATTGCATGCATGCGTGAGCATTCCAAGATCACTGCATAAGCATTTGCTTATGCATATAGATAGGTTCCTTCCGCGAACTTGGCTTCGACAAGGAGTGAGGAGATTGCCCAACACAGCGATCCCTGGAAAGCCAAGTAGATAAGTTCTACCTCCTGTCCGTTAGTGTTCTGTAAGCAATAAATTGTGCATTAGAAAGCCTCGCCACCGTTTTGAGACTTAGGTGCTCCCATCCATGACTTGAACGTTGCTTCGGTCAGGATGGTCGCAGTGGCCTATGGTAAAAAGAAGTTGGCGGGGGCCTGGTCCCTCTGTCTGTTCCCGGGCAAACGTAGTTCTCCAGCAGATGAAGAGGGTACCGGCAGGATAGCCTGTCAAGGAAAAACTCGTTTATTTGTATTAAAGAGGCATCTCACCTCTGCATGGACGTACACATGCATGGGTTCTCGGCAAGGTTCATCTTTTTCATTGATATGCTAATACAAGTACAAGTATTATAGAACACATACATGGACTAGAGAAATAATAGTATTTGAATTAAAATTTGGCAATCGCATATAGGTTTAAGATTAAAAAGAGATAGGTGCTCCATAAACTCCTCTCCCTGTCCCTCTTGTCCCAAGTAGTGCGGTGGGAAGAGAGGGAGAGCGGGACGTGCACAGGCACAACGCCACGCCGATCCTGTCAGGGCCTGCCCAACCTAGCCTGACAAGATCTGGAGTGGGGAGGCTGTGAAGGAGGAAGACGTGCGGAGCACCTCGACGGCCCCCTGGTCACCGCCTCCAGAGGTAAACATGGAGCTCCAACATGGGCATCGGCAAAGGAGGACACCGGCGCCCAGCCAGAAGACCCCTTGAGGGAGGAGGAAGCACCAGGGGAACGAGCCTTTCCCCGGCAACCAACAAAAAGGTGACGACGGTGCCGGAGAAAGAGGGGGGGGGGAGCCAGACAGGCAGGTAGCGGATCGCCAGTATGAGACAAAAACATCGATGCAGTCGTGCTCCTACTGGGCGGCCTGCCTCCAGTCTTCTCCTTTCCCCCTAGCTTCGTCTTCATGAACACTGCTCCAGGGGAAGGCCAAGACTCCAGCCCGGCACCTTCCCCGGGGATAAGGCAAGCGGCCAAGACGGCCAGGGGACTGGAGGCGCACCGCTCGACACCTTGGCGGGCAGGAAGGCACGCCTCTCATCTACATTAGCCCCAAGGCCTCCAAGAGGAGCAGTGCTGGGATTACCAACAATATCTATCCCCGCCTCCGGGCCAAGCCTAGAAGGAACCAAGAGATTCATCACACCAAGGACCAGGCTCACTCCCCGAGCATCAACGCTAGCATGCGGCAACATTAGCCCCAAACAAGAGCCTAGGGGCTGGCCCCAGGCTCTTCCCTTCGACATCGCCAGTGGAAGCAGAAAATAAGAATAGGAGGAAGGCCAAGATGAATGACTTCGCCCTCCTCCACCCCCCTCTTTTACACAGGGCAAGGAGGGGGGCTTCTCCATCAACGGGCGACTACCGCCCACCTCCACCAAATCAAGACGACCGGGCCATCACCATGATGCTCTCCCGCGCCACGCGCCTCCGTTACCTACTCCGCGTGATGCATGTAACATACATGGCCAAGGATAAGAGCATGGTGGGAAGAGTGAATTGGTCATTTCTACACCATGTGTTAATGTCATTTACGGGCATTTACTAGAGCAGCGCTACCACTATTGGCTTTACACGGCGCGCGGAGAAACCGGGTACCGGCCCGGAATCAAGGCTAATGAATAAGCCAAGAAGACTTCAAGAGACCAGCCTCTTCAGCAACCCTCGCCTATGCACTTATTAGGCCCTACCCTGATGTCGCTCGACAGCACATTCGGGGTAGGTCCGGGGGCTTCTATTGGTGCACCAAACCCGGGGTTTGTTTCCTAGACTGTGCACAGGCATGGGAACGAGGTTGAAGCACCAACCCAAATGAGAATACAATAAACCAAGAGATTCGAAGGACCAACATGCAGATTAGAAGGACCAAAAATGATTCAAGCAATTGGGATATCGTCAGGAGAAGAAACCTCCCTTGCCGGGCAGGCAAGCCGGCTAGGTGTGAGGCTACCCTAGAAACTGACAGCCAAAACACCCCAGCAAGGCCTGCCGGGGCTCACGGAGGCAAAGTTACCTCACCAACCACTCCACCACGACCCACGTCGTCGATCAGTGCGGTGTCAAGCCGCAAAGTGATTAAGTGGCAGCCATTCGCCACATGGCAGCCACTTCCTACAGAAGAAACCAGAAGATGACACCCGTCCTACAACGTGTCAAGAGAACAGGAGCGAAACTGGCGTGATAGCCCACCAAGCCTTGCCGGGCAACCAACGTTGTGACATTAAGCAGTGCATTTAATGCGCCCTATCAGCCTCCAGAGTTAGGTATGATAGCACTGTTTTGCTATCTTACCAGTGCATAATGACTACTTTGCCACTGTGGTTACCCCTTGATCTATAAAAGGTGGCCCATGGCAACCGTAGAATGGGTTAGAAGATTGGATAACTCATGCCCCATATGGGGGATCCCATCCCTCCAGGGGCCATACAGGGGATCGCCTTGCTAGGGAAATACTTCTTCTCAACAGCGACTATCTCCTCAAACTCGGCCTTGAGCCTCTCAGAGGTGGCCATTAGAGTTTCTGGGGTATTCATGGAGGGGCCCTTGCTATTCTTCCAGCTTTCTTTGAGGATTCCGTCTGCCAGCTTCGTCAACTCTCTGGCCAGGGCTTGTTTCATGGTGGTCTTCATCACCATGTGTTGGCCCGCTAACATGGTCAACTCGTTGGTCGGTTCTTGATTCTTGGAGATCTTTGTCTCGAGTGGGTTGTCCGTCGGCAACTCTTGGCCTAGTGCTCCAGGATCCATTAATTGACAAACAAAAATCAATCGAAAGGAAACCACAACCGCAATGAAAACGGGAAAAGAATAGGCTGTGAGAATCGGTCGATGCTTCACAAAAAGAAGATTCTTGGAATCAAAATATAATAGCATCACTGATTCACCCACCTTTCCTTCGTCGTTATAGAGGAAAAATGGTAGAAGTGAGTATCCTGGAGTGAGGTTTTCTTCAAGAAAGGGGAGAAAGTTATTCAACAAGCGTTCTAGTGAAATGATGGTTGCTTCGTCCAGTCCAACTTCGAGGCCACTTTACCACTGCCTGTAAGGGTGTGAGTTTTGTGATATGACCGGTCATGACGGCCACACCAGAGTGAGTGGTGAGTCTCGACTGTAGGACCTCGCTATGATTTGGTGGATGGCACGCGGGCCCGGATGCGATGCTGTCCCGAATGTAGATAGAGCGGCTAGTAATATACTCCCTTCTTTCCAGTTTTAGGGCTCAATTCAAAAATCTCACCAACCAAGGTAGATGGTGATTGGTGGGATACTTTTTGTAGTTTGAAAAAGCACCCAATTAATGCTCTTGTTTTCCTCAAAAAATTACATTTAGCAATGCATTAATCGCAATGCATGCATGCATAAAGTACATGCATTGGTCTATGTTCTCTTAATACTTGCATGAAATGATTTAATACACCTTGGAATCTGAACTTGTGATGGGGAACCACCAAATTGAGCCTTATAAAATGGAAAAACTAAAATTTCGAGATAAGCCCTATAAACCAGAAAGGAGGGAGTACTTTACAGTAGTACTCCCTCCATTCATTTATCTAAGGTGTAATTTTTGGCACAGTGACCAAGGCACTTAAATATAGGTGTGTTAGGACGAAATTACGATTGGCAAATTTATTGGTTACTGGCAAGTAAATCAGTTAATCCACAAAAGTAAGAGATTCATGCAATCGACATAGAGATAGTTTCCTTATTTTTCTACAATGAGAGATACAGACAATCAAAAAAGAGATACTTTCCTTTTTCTGGAGGCCTAGCAAGGGAATTATGAGGAATTAAATGAAATGCACCTTACATTCATGAATTTTATCAAAAAACAAATACACCTTATATAAAAGAATGGAGGGAGCAGTTTGGACGACAGATGAGGAGCTCCATCCTGGTTTATTGGTCCCTATGATAATCTATGCCAAATTTTGGCTATAAATTTAACTAACCAAATATTCATGCATGTCACAAAAATTACATCATTGAAAACTATGTTCAAATATGAATCAAAGGATATAATTTTTGGTTAACATGCACTAACATTTTGTCAGTTAAATCTTTGGTCAAAATTTAGCACAAATTACAAAGGGGCCCAACATATATTGTACTCTCATATTTGGTTTTGAGGATACTCCCACATAGAAAATATAAATAATAATGCATGTTGGGGCAGCCCACGTTTCCGATAATTTTAGCTGTGGGCTTGTTCAAAAATTTTATGAGGCGGTGGTTGTTCATTTAATGGAGGGTCTAGTACCATACTTGAACGATACAAAGTGCGACATGGCACACCATAACACCACGTGTAAAAAGCGGGTAACTATCTCAAAAAACAATCAACAACTCAAAAAATGGCAACCTAGCACATACATAATTTTAAACGATTGTTTTCTTGGAGTGAAAGAAGAAAACTACTATAATGCCCTAGATGTGACACTCCATAATTGTAACTCCAACTCTTTCCATTTCCGGCTATGTGATATGTTATTTCCTTTGTGGTTGGGTTTTGTCCTTGTTTTTGCATTTTGTTCATGTCATGCATTTCATCTCATGTCATCATGTGCATCTCATTTGCATTCATGTTCATCTCATGCATCCGGTCATTTTCCCCGTTGTCCGTTTTGGAATCCAACACTCCCACATGCACCCGTTGCACCTCTCAGATCTCATTTGATGGGCGGAAGAAAAACGTTCTCAGAATGAGTCGAGATTTGTCGAGTGGCCTCGGTACATCACTGGTAGGCCGCCTGTCAAATTTTGTTCCATTTGGAGGTCGTTTGATGCCCCAAGGGTTAACTAGGTAACCAAAAAAAACCTCTCTCTATTGGCAGCCCAACACCCCTCCAAAATAGCCCACTAGCCCATCTAAACCCCCTCCATGCTATCCGTCGTTGGATCACGATCGTGTGGGCGAAAACCGCACCTCATTTGGACTCTCCTAGCTCCCCCTACCTATAAATATCCCTCCCCCTCCTTAGTTTGCGGACGAAACCCTAGCTCCACCCTCCACCGCGGCGCCGGACACGTCCGCCGGGCGCGGGACGCGTCCAGCCGATGCCCCTGACGAACCAGAGACTGCCACGTGTCCACCGCACCTCCGCCTCCGCCGCCGGCCCACTGGCCCGAGCCGCGGCCCCCCTGGCCCGACCGATCGCGCCGCGCCTCCCCGCGCCGCCCGCGCTCGCCGCCGCCTACGCGTCGCCCTGCTTCGCCGAGCCGCGCCGGAGCTCCCCGCCGCCTCGAGCTGGCTGCCCTGCGCCCGCATCGCCTCGTCGCTGCCCGGCATCTCCGGCCACCACCCCGGCGACCGGATCCGGCCACTTCCTGCCCCATCACGCCAACTACGGCGAGGTCCATCGCCACCTCGAAATCTGCGCCCGGGTCAAACCCTAGATCTAGAGTGGTATATTTATTCAAAGTCCCGAAATATCTACATCATGTGACCCTCTTTGACATGTCATATCCACATGATATATTAAAATGTTTGTCTTGTGATGCTCCTCATGTTCGTGTCATTTGCATGCATGTTACTGTCCATATTGATTCCTTAATCGTCGTTGCAAAAGTGATGTGTGATGTTGTCTGCTGGAATTTATCATAACTTGTTGATTTGTTATTTTCGTAGCATTTTGTGTGTGCATCCTTTGAGCATCATGTCTACATGTTTTAGGAGCATCTTCATGCCATCTTTACACTGGTGCAAGACTTGAATTTCTATGAGCTTTGTGGTGACTAGCACAAGAATGCGAAGTAGGCCACATGATGTTGCTGATTTCAAACACTTAGTTTTTCTACAGTCTTCTCCTGTTACATTATGTTGCTATGTTGACTTGTTGCCACAAGTAGATCCATGCATATTTTGATGAACTTCACTAAGGGTGTTTTGAATACATGGTTATGCTCTATCCATTCATACCACCGGTTGTAATTATGGAGTTGTGTAGCTCGTCATTACCATGCTCTACTTTTGCTAAATATTGTTGCTGGTAGATTGTTAACATGAAGTTCATTTTTGCCATGTGTTTTGCTAGTGATTCATCGACCCTATGAACTTGCTCTTGCCATGCTTAGCTTCATAAATGTGTCTTCTTACTACTGGATACCTTGTGATGCCATGAAATGCTTTGTGGTGACTGGCATGAGCTTGCGAAGTTGCTATCATGAATCTATACATATCACTTGCCATGTTTGCATTGATGCTACCATCTTTTCCGTGCATCTTTGGCTAAATTTCAGTAAGGGAGTTTTTTTATTGCCTTTAGTACTAGCATGCCATGCCTTTGTTTGCCAAGATATGGACCTATAGCATGTTGTTTGCTAGCTCTAAACGTTGCTACCAGATGCTGTTTATGCCGTGTTTAGTATTTTCAAAGTCTGTAACCTGATTGTCATTCACATTTTTGCGATGTTGTTTTAGGCTTGTTCTATTGAGTTCTAGCAGGAGCTCAGCGTTCATGATTTGTAGAGCCTCACTTGTACTTCACTGCCATGTGGTTTGTTGCTATGTTGGAATGCTGTAGCATAGTTTCTTGATGCATCTTAAGTGCCATGTTGTTGTTAAGCGTAGTTTTGCATCGTTCTTGTTTAATCGTCATTTATAAACCGTGCATCCGTTTTCGGTGATCCTTATATCGATTTCAACCGAAATCACTCCATCTTTCCAGTGGCATGCTTGGTTTGCTAAGTTGATGCCATAATCATCTTTTTGCTTCCGGAGTACCCATATGCATTGCACATCATATCTTGCATTCCATGCCATGTCTTGCATCATGTCGCATGTGCATTGCACCGTGATTGATTGTTGTTCCATTGCTTGTGTTATTGCTTTGGGTAGAGCCAGGAGATGAGTTCATGAACGAGGATCTTGTTGAGTACGTTTACGAGGAGCAAGCATTCGACAACCCTAAGAACTTTGCAGGCAAGATGATCATTACCCCCGATATCACTTCTATCTTTGCTTACTAGTTGTTTGCTCTATCGCTATGTCGTGTTACCTACCACTTGTTTATCATGCCTCCCATATTGCCACGTCAATCCTCTAACCCACCTTCCTAGCAAACCTTTTTTTGGCTATGTTACCGCTTTTGCTCAGCCCCTCTTATAGCGTTGCTAGTTGCAGGTGCCTTCCAGGTTTTTCCATGTCGGAACATGGATATGTTGGAATAACACATAATCTCTTATTTAATTAATGCATCTATATACTTAGTAAAGGGTGGAAGTCTAGGCCTTTTGCTTGGTGTTTTGTTCCATTCTTGTCTCCCTAGTTTTCATCATACCGGTGTTATGTTCCTTGATTTTGTGTCCCTAACACGATGAGGGTTTATGGGCCCCTCTTGATAGTTCGCTTTGAATAAAAATCCTCCAACAAGGCCCAACCTTGGTTTTACCATTTTCCTAATAACAACTAAAAACTTGCATAGGGACTTTTCGGACCCCGTGGACTTAATCAACCCCCCCGGGCCAGTGCCCCTCATGGGTGTTGGTCCAAACTAGAGAATCATGCGGGGCCGCCCCTAGGCAACTTGGGGTATTTGGTATATACATGTACGCTTCACTCATCCGGTGTACCCTGAGAACGAGACCACGCTACTCGTATCAGGCTAGGTCGGTGCTTCGGGAGGTCTTGCTGGACAAGTTTTACCATTGTCAAAATATCTTGTGCACCGTGATTCCGAGTCTGATCGGAGGGTCCCGTGATGGAGGATTGTCTCCACGGATCGTGAGCTTGTCATGGGATAAGTTGGGACACCCCTGTAGGGTTTAAACTTTCGAGAGCCGTGCCCGCGGTTATGTGGAAGTTGGGAATCTGTTAATATCCGGTTGTAGAGAACTTGACACTTGACTTAATGAAAAGATACCAACCACGTGTGTAACCATGATGGTCTCTTTTCGACGTGATTCGGGAAGAGAACATGGTGGGGTTATGTTTGAACGTAAGTAGTTCAGGATCACTTCTTGATCACTTCTAGTTTATGACCGTTGCGTAGTTTCTCACCTTGCTCTTGTATTCGTATGTTAGCCAATATATTTGCTTAGAGCTTTCTACAGCTCCACCTCATAACCACATCCTACCCATAAGCTTAAATAGTCTTGATCTCACGGGTTTTGAGATTGCTGAGTCCTCGTGACTCACTGATACTACCGAAACAGTTACAGGGGCCGATGATACCAGTGCAGGTGATGCAACCGATCTCAAGGGGGAGTTCGACGAGGACCATGGACGTTACTACGTTTCCTTTCCGGATGATCAGTAGTGGTGCCAAGTTGTGACGATCGGGATTTAGCATTTGGGGTTTTCTTCTTTTCATTTGGATCCATCCGTAGTCAGACTATGTGTGTACTCTGAATGATGTATGACTTATTTGATATTTGTGTGACGTGGTGACTGTAAGCCAACTATATATTTATTCTTGTTCTTGTACATGGGATTGTGTGAAGATGACCCTTCTTGCGACAAAACCAAAATGCAGTTATGCCTCTAAGTCGTGCCTTGACACGTGGGAGATATACCCGCATCTTGGGCATTACAAGTTGGTAATCAGAGCCATCCCCGACATAGGAGCCCCCTGCTTGATCGAATCACTGACATTGTTGAGTCTAGAACAAAAATGTTTTGAGTCTTAGGATTATATATATCGGAGAGTAGGATTCTTTTTACTCCTCAGCCCCCTTCATCGCTCTGGTGAGGTCTCCTGACGTAGATGTTTTGACTTTCCTCTCCTCATTTTCACTAAAAAAATTAAGGATCACGCGGGTATCTTGGGATCGTTCCGATATTCTTGTGACGGGAACATTGTTCTTGGTGCCTCCAAACATTTAGGGGTTGTGGTAGTGTCCCAGGGAGTTGTGCTCCAAGGTATTGTTGTCACAGTTTTATCGTTGCAGTTCTGGAATACCTGAGTTCACCGACATCAAATATCTCTTTTATGTAGTTAGTGACATAACCTTGACGCCACCCAGTACTAGGGAGGGAGTTCGGGATTATTGCCACAACTCGTATAACGGATGCTTTTCGAAGGTTGAGGTACACGATTTCTGGAGTTTTCTTGGTTATGTCCTGATGGATGGATATAGTTGGAGCGTAGGGCTTGTTAGTTGTGTTATATATATTGTGCCTCCTTGTATCCCCAACACGAGATTGCATAACCAGAAAGTTTCAGGAGTTAATAGGTGGGAATTCAAGTACCTCTTAGTTATTCTTTCGGCAAATAATTAGTATGTGATTGGGGAATCCTTACCACTTATTTGTTCCAGTCGTACCTTGTTGTTTCTCTCATCAACCTTTATCTAAGTGGCTTCTCAGCTTAATGGTCGTGTAATGTTAACTTTGGAATTCACTCGTTCAGTCTCTGTTTGAATGTTTATTCTGAATATTATAGGTTGCAATTTCTATTCATTGATTCAGCTTGTCTATCTATCAATCATAATTCTAATGGATGTCACCCTCTTCAGGATGGTTCCTCCAGCGAGTCTGAATCTGGACCACAATGATGGGGATCAGGCGAACCCTCCACCTCCGCCACCTCCTCCGCCTCTGGAGGCATGGCAAGCTGTCATGGAAGCCACCAATGCCAATACCTATATGCTTTTGCAACTCTTTCTAGAGCGCAACCAAGGCCAAGGTAACCAAGGAAATCAAGGTCAAGGGCAATTCAACAATTAGCCTTAGTTTGCTACCCTCAACCAGTTTCTTGCAAATCAGCCAAGGTCTTTTAGCAATTGTGCCGAGGACATGGACGCCAATGATTGGCTCGTGGACATTAGCAAGCATTTTGAATGTAGCAATGTCAGGCCTGAGGACTACGTCAAGTTCGCTTCTTTTAAGCTCAAGGACCAAGCTGTTGATTGGTACCAACAATACAAAGATTCCAGAGCGGGTCGAGTGATTACCTGGACTGATTTCTGCCGGGATTTTAAAGCTCATCATGTTCCAACAAGTGTTGTCGAGAGCAAGTGTGAGGAATTCCGCAATCACAAGCAAGGAAGCATGTCCGTGTACCAATACAACATCCAGTTTCAGAAACTTGCTCGCTTTGCAAGGCTGGACGTTCCTGATGAAAAGAGCATGATTTATTAATTCAGGGGTGGCCTCAGAGAGGATCTGCAGTTAGCTCTCGTTCTTGTTGAGCCTACTCAGTTCGAGAAGTTCTATAACATGGCTGTCAAGCAAGAAGCTGCTCAACTCAAGTGTGAGGCTTCAAAGAAGAGAATCAGGGATGCAGTTCACTCGTCTTCCTCCTCTCAAGTGGCAGCAAAGCAATAGAAGTTCTGGCTTCCTTCGCCTCCTCCTTTTCATCAGCCCAATGAGCAAAACAACAAAGGTGGTCCTGGATCTTCCCACCCACCCAACCCAGGCTATGAAAACAAGTCTCACACTCAAGCTCCAAGGACAAGTGGTCCTCCTCCTCCTTATCATCGTCCGCTTTTAGAGGTCACTAGCCACAGTTGTTGTATGAAAGGGTATTACTCTAACAAGTGCACCCAGAAGCGCCTTCCGCCTCCCCCTCCAGTCAGGTCAGCAAGCAATGCGGTTGTCAAGCACAATCCAAAGCATGCAAAGGTGAACTTTTGAATGCCGCTCAAGCGGAGGATTCTTCAGATGTGATCATGGGTAAACTCTTGGTTAACTCTATTCCAGCTAAAGTTTTATTTGATACTGGTGCATCGTATTGTTTCATGTCAAGACCGTTCTTTGCAAAGCATGATTTCACTTGGTCTTACCTGGATAAACCTTTGGGTGTTGTTTCTCCGGGGTTGTCAATGAGAGCCAACTCGATAGTTCCTGATGTTACCATCAAGATGGGCAACTTTAAATTTCTGGCTTCTCCAATGGTTCTTGGCGACTCTAATATTGATCTAGTTCTTGGCATGGACTAGCTTTCTCAGCACAAGACTGCTCTTGATTGTGCTGCCAAGGAGATTAAATTGATGCACCCTTCTGAGGATGTGATTATCTATGCCGCTCGGGATGAAACCATTCGGTTGTTCTCTCTCAATGAGAAGAGCGAGTTAGACGCTATTTCTCAGATTCCAGTTGTTTGTGATTATCAAGATGTCTGTCGAATCACGGGTTCCGCCAAACCCTTAAGGTTCGAACTCTGGGGTGCGCGTGAAGTTCTTTCCCTCCTAACGATCTATGCCCTAGCTCGCTAAGGTCTCGCAGACGAACTCAACGTGCTCGCAACACAAAGACACAAGGTTTATACTGGTTCAGGCCACCGATCTGGTGTAATAACCTACTCCTGTGTGGTGGTGGTGGATTGCCTCTTGGGCTGATGATGAACAGTACAAGGGGAAGAACAGCCTCCTCAGGTTGAGGTGTTCTTGTGCTTGGTGTGCTAAGGGATGGCCTTTGATCAGATTGGATGAGACCAGATCCCCCCTCTTGGTGGTGGCTAGTCCTACTTATATAGGCCATGGTCCTCTCCCCAAATATTGAGCGGGAATGGAGTCAACAACGGCGGCCAATTTCAAAGGGGACAACTAGTACAAGCTATCCTAACAAAAGTGGTCTTTGCGTGCCAAACGTTCTGGTGGTGACTCCGTCTTGGGCTCCATGGTGACCTCCGTCCTGCCGTCCTTCTGGTCTTGGTCTCGTTGCACTAATATGGAAACCTTTGTCTGATGCCTTGGTACTCCGCGCATGCACTTGGCTCCTTAACACCAAAGAGGAAACAAGGACGCTACACATGCTGGTGCCCGCCTGGTGTCGATCGTCATGGCTCACGTCACGAGAGCCTCGCGAGGTTCGCCCCGCCTTGATATCTCCACTCCTCACGAGGCAGCCTGGTGAGGCCGCTCCTTAGGAGGTCTTGCGTCGTCCGCCTCGTGAGGCTTGGCCCCTTGCGAGGGTCTTGAATGCCTTGTTGATGATGATGGGCCATACAGACCTGCCAGCACAGCCATGCCATGGGCTGCAGGCAGGCAAGCCTGGGGGACCCCCATTCCCAGAACGCCGACAGTAGCCCCCGGGCCCAAGGTGCGCTCGGGCTTGGCTTCAAGGCGAAGCCAAAGGATCAAGCACGGGGCGCCGCGAGCTCCAAAAGCCTGCGGCCTCGGTTGACGCGTGGCGGTTGATTGGTCGTGGGCGTCTATGCTTCCCCATGCCGCCTCGGCAACTGCTCGATTTGACAAGTCCTTCCTCCTAGCTCCACTGCTTGTAGCAATGGCGCCCATCCGAAGGTTCTCCGCTGAAGAGAAAGGAAAGGCCCCCCGCGATGATCTAGAGCTGCTTCCGCCAAAGAAGAGGTCGGTTCAACATCGCGATGAAGCGGCAATGCAGGTGGTGACGAGGCCCTGGTGCGAGCTGCCTCCTCCGGGGTATCCGCTACCCTTGTACGCCCGAGCCGAGGGCTCAAGAGGGCGGAGCTACAAGCGGCATCGCCCGCGCTGCGGCCATGATCGTCGCGCCGCTGGGACACATGCCGTCGCCCTAGGGGTCCATGCCGCGGACTCGTCGCGTGAGTTCATGCTGTGGGCGGCGATGCCACGAAGCACCTAGATACGCCTCCCACCGTTCTTCGCCACCGAGGTGCCGCCGAGGGGTGTTCGCGAACTTTGGCTGCAGCATGCTGACTACAATGCCCCAGCAACTGGAGCGGAGGCTGGAACCATCGCCTCCGGGAAGATCTTCATGACCTGAGGCTGGGGTGAGATTTCCTGGGTCTGCCATGTGGAGGGCGCCCTCGTGATCCACTTCGAGTACGACAGCTGCTCCGTGCTATTTTTAGAGGGCTTCGACGAGGAAGGCTACCGCCTGGAGTGCTGCCTTGAAGGAGGTCACCAGGACGATGTCGTAGCGGGCGTGGGGCCCTCCACTGGTCTTGCCTGCAGCTCCTCCAGCGACAGGGGCAACTCGTGGTGGTCCAGCGACTCTCCTGAGCCCTTGAAGTCTCCGGAGACGAGCGGCAATAGCTACGTGCCTCCAAGCTTCCGCCGAGCCCGGAGCAGGGCCATGGCGTCCAGCCGCCGCCGCCGCTGATCTATATGGGGTCGGCGCCAGCCTCCCGTGGCCCACTACTGATGATGGCGTCCTCCAGAGGAGGGTGTAGATAGGATTCCTGTTAGTTCTCGTTCTAGTTCCCTATGAAGAATCATGAAGTACCCCGTGGGGGCGTGTAAAGGGTCTGTAATGTCTTTTGCGTATATATGGTCCTTGTTATGCAATTGGGTGGGCGCATATCCTACCGAGGCTCAACCTCCCCTTTCCAATCCTGCGGTGGCTTGATGCTCTACGTTGACAGGTCCCGTTCCCCAGGCAGGCTGCAGCCGTCGCTGGTGTGCAAGGTCGCGATGCCGTGGTCAAGGCCAGGAGGTGAGTGGCCCAAGGTCCAGTAAGAGCTCCTAAGGTGTGATGCTCAGGAGGTCCCCTTTAGCGCTCAAGCGGCTACCTTACAATGGGAAAGGAAGAGAGTATCGCCATAGCAGGGCAGCGGAAGGAGCAAGGCCCGCTCCGGCTCAGTCTCCCCTTTCTATCCTCGTGATGGCTTGGTGCTCTATGCTGACAGGTCCCAGTCCCCAGGCAGGCTGCAGCCGTCGCTGGTATGCCAGGTCACGATGCCATGGTAAAGGCCAGGAGGTGAGCGACCCGAAGTCCAATAAGAGCTCCCAAGGCGTGATGCTCAGGAGGTCCCCCTTAGCGCCCAAGCAACCATGAAGAGGCAAGAAAGGGAGGCAACATTGCCGCAACGGAGCCGCTGCCAAGGTCTTGTGTCGTGGTGATAGGTGGGTTCCGTGTATGAACTTATTTGGTCTGTCTGGAGTCTACTCCTCGTGGCACGCCCAGGCTCGTGCATTGGTTGCTGTAGCATAGCCATGCCAGGCCCGTGCGGGTTTCCCCCGCCCCTCCATGCTCTTCTTGGTGCTCTGCGTCCTTAGGTCCCGGCCCTCGAGCGAGCTCAGCAGCCGCTGGTATGCCAGGTCGCGATGCCGTGGTCAAGGCCAGGGGGTGAGGGATGGAGAGCCAGTAAGAGCTCCTGAGACGTGATGCTCAGGAGCCCCCTTTTAACGTGCAAGCGAATCGCATGAGAGAATAAGGAGAGTCCATGGTACCGCCCGCCATGATCCATAGGAAGCCCCTGCAAGTTAACGCGAAGAAGGGCGTCGGACCGCTGGTTTGCTTCTGGAGCGGGCGAGGGGAATCCCTACTGCGGAGAGCCCCCGGGGCGTGTACATCCCCACCCTGACACATGGCTGGCACGGTAGGGTTTAGCGAGGTGTGCCTGGGCACTCGTGAGCCAGCGCGGGACTCACGAGGTCCTACCTCAAGGCGGGTTGCACCTGGTGTCGGCCCTTGTTTATTGTCTTGGTCCTGCGAGATGGTCAGACAACGCAAAAGGGGCCCTGAAGAATGGTGCTGGCGCGCGGCCCCCGTAGTGGGCAACAATCAAGCAAGTGATAGCCATAGGTAGGTTAAGCATGGAAGGCAAATCAGCTTGGGTAAATGCAGAAAGATACATGCCACGGGTCAGACCCGAGCGGCTTGGGGATGATGCGGCCCGAGGGGCACCCCCAACAGGGTAAACAAAAGGCATAAGCAAAAGAGATACATGCCACAGGGACAGACCCACGCGGCCTGGGAATAATGCAGCCCGAGGGGCGCTCCCAGCTAAATGAACTTGGAAAATGTCACCTAGTTCTATCAATGAAGGAGAGTTGGTGCAGCTGAAGGCACGCGGCAAAGGGGTCATTCCTCACGAGCACCGGGGCCCTGAGCCTCGGGAGGCTTTGGGGGCTCAGGTGGTTCCCTGAGGACCGTATCCATCTCTGCCAGGACGACGTGGTGTCTGGCCTCCTGAGCCGCCTGGACATGCTGCAGGTTGCGCTGATAGGCTGACGACACGCTCGGCAAGCCGAAAGGGCATGTGTACGTAGCTGTGTGGTGGACCCTCACAACGTCCCACGCGTGAAGGCTAGAAAAGCTCCTGAGATGCGGCCCTGTTGAGCCCTTGTATGTCGACGCAGACGCGCAGCCCGGCATCCTCGCCTGGATGTGGAGTTGCGCCTCGTGAGCGGCGGTCGCCGCACATGGCCATTGCCTCTTGCAGTTCCTGAGTGGTCTTGGTGATGAACTCCTGAGCGGTGGGCGCTCCTTGCCCTGTGCTCTCCTGAGGGAAACATGCCGCAAAGCACGCCTCCAAGTGGTGCCCGAGCTCATCCCTCGTGATGTTGGCAAGGTCTGAGGCCCTCTAGAAGAGAGCCCCCGAGCCCTGCCCAAGGAGGGTGTTGGGCGCGCCTTCCTATGCGATAGAGGGAGGCGCCCCTGGAGCGGGCGCTGATCCTGACGAGGTTCTAGCTGCGACGACACGCTCCTGAGATCTGGCATGGCGCAGCTGCTTCTTCTTCTTGGGGATGGCCTCGGGAGGATCCTCGCTCTTGCTATCGGGGTCGTTGATTGCGGCAGCTTGAAAGGCGCGCTCGAGGGAGCACACCGCATCCCTCTCTTCGCACGGGACCGTGATGATTCTAGCACTTCCTGGCATCTTCAGGACATTGTAACCGTGGTGTGTCACCACCATGAACTTGGCCAGGGCTAGATATCCGAGGATGGCGTTGTATGGCAGACGGATGTGTGTGATGTCAAAGTAGATGAGCTCAATGTGGTAGTTCTTGCGCTCCCCAAAGGTCACAGGGAGGCGGACCTGTCCTATCGGTGTGGTGGAACCGTCGGTCTCTCCCGAGAAAGGCTTGGTAGGCTGAAGCTGCTCATATGGCACTTGGAGGTTGTCAAACGTGTCGATGGACAGGACGTTGAGCCCTGTGCCGCCGTCGATGAGGGTCTTGGTAACTTGCACGTTGCTGATGACTGATGAACAAAGCATCGGGAGGGCGCCAGCGGTGGCTACGCACTTGAGCTGATCTGTCGAGCTGAAGGTGATGGCACACTAGGACCACCTGAGTGGGCGCGTGGCCTCGAGCTTAGGAACGACTGCATTCACCTCACGAGCGAACTGTTTGAAGCTACGCTGGGAGGCTGGGGCCTGTGCGCCGCCCAAGATGCAGGCGATTGCGCGTGGCTCCTAGAAGCCACCAGCCCCCTCATCTTGATGGTGGTCGTCATTCCTTCTTGGTGGTGGCGGCAGCGAGGGAAGACCGGCGTTGCCCTGAGGGTGATCCTCACAAGGCTGGTCCCTCGAGGCGCCCTCACGAGGATGATCCTACCAGTGGTCCTCACGAGGCCTGTCGTGCCACTCCTGGCGCGAACCACGGTCGTCCCAGCGTCCGCCTCCACGTCCTCCTCCTTGGTCGTAGCCCCGGTCGCTACGCTCGGGGCGTCGACCGAAGCGTCCTTCGCGAATGGCTCTGAGTTCTTGATAGTCACTGGTGTTGTGGGTGTTCAGGTTGTGGAAGGCGCAGAATGGTCGGCTGTTCTTGGACGACTCGGGCTGGTCTCTGCCTCGCTTGGTGTCTGGCTCCGCTGCGAGCACGGCTGCTTCCTTGCGCTTCACATCCTTGGCCTTGGCCTTCTTTTCCTCTATGCCCGCAGCTGGCAGCTCGAGGAGGGAAAGGCGTCCCTCCTCAGCTCTTGCACACTTGGTCTCCAGGTTGA
The DNA here is from genome assembly GCF_018294505.1 of Triticum aestivum. Classification (NCBI taxonomy): domain Eukaryota; kingdom Viridiplantae; phylum Streptophyta; class Magnoliopsida; order Poales; family Poaceae; genus Triticum; species Triticum aestivum. The sequence continues at coordinate 205,081,664 of NC_057803.1, read as the reverse complement.
ACATCTCCTGAGATGTGCAAAGCTCCTCGTGGATAGCGAGCTCCTCCTTCATTTTGATGTCACGGACGCCGTCAGAGAACACGGAGATGATGGCCTCGTCTATAACCTTGGGGATCTTGAGGCGAGTGTTGTTGAAGCACTGGATGTACTTCTGGAGGGTCTCTCCCGGTTGTTTCCTGATGCGACGTAGGTCACCCGCGGCTGTCGGGCGGTCGCGAGTGCCCTGGAAGTTAGCTACGAAGTGGTCGCACATTTCGTCCCAAGAGGAGATTGAGCCTTGCGGCAGGTTCAGGAGCCAGGAGCAGGCACCATCCTTGAGAGCCATAGGAAACCAGTTCGCCATGACTTTCTCGTCGCCGTTGGCCGCTTCGATGCTCAGCTCGTAGAGCTGCAGGAACTCCGCGGGGTCGGGCGTGCTGTCGTAGCGAGGCAGAAGATATGGCTTGAACTTGCCCGGCCAGGTGACGCTACGCAGCTCGGGGGTGAAGGCGCGGCAGCCGGCCGTGGTTGGCGGGGCCCGTCTCCGAGGTGGAGCTTGGAATTGATGAGACCCGCGTGCTGCCACCGCGGGTAGCGCGCGGGAATGGCGAGGCAGCGCGGGGAGCACACGTGCAGCTTCTCGTGACCGAGGAATCTCTTGGTAGCTTCTCTCTTCGCGCGGGGGCACTTGGTGTGGTGGATCGCGCCGCGGGGTCGCGCACCTTGGCGCCAAGGCACCGTCTTGGGGCAGAGGTGGTGGAGGCGCTCCACAAGCCACATCGCCTGTGGATGGAGGAGGGCGAGGCAGAGAGGGGGATGGCGCTGGATAACGGGTTCCGGCAACCCATTAAGGTTTGAACTCTGGGGTGCGCGCGAAATTCTTTCCCTCCTACCGATCTACACCCTAGCAGGCTAAGGTCTCGCGGATGACCTCAACATGCTTGCAACACAAAGACACAAGGTTTATACTGGTTTGGGCCACCGATGTGGTGTAATAGCCTACTCCAGTGCGGTGGTGGTGGATTGTCTCTTGGGTTGATGATGAAAAGTACAAGGGGAAGAACAACTTCCTGGGGTTGAGGTGTTCTTATGCTTGGTGTGCTAAGCGTTGGCCTTTGATCAGATCAGATGAGACCAGACCCCCCCTCTTGGTGATGGCTAGTCCTACTTATATAGGCCATGGTCCTCTCCCCAAATATTGAGAGGGAAGGGAGCCAACAACGGCGGCCAATTTGAATGGGGAAAGCTAGTACAAGCTATCCTGACAAAGGGTGGTCTTCGCCTGCCAAAGGTTCTGGTGGTGATGCCGTCTTAGGCTCCATGGTGACCTCCGTCCTGCCTTCCTTCTGGTCTTGGTCTCGTTGCACTGATATGGAAATCTTTGCCTTATGCCTCGGTACTCCGCGCCCGCACTTTCCTCCATAGCACCAAAGAGGAAACAAAGACGTTGCATGCGCTGGCGCCCGCCTGGCACCCGCCTGGTGTGGATCGTCATGGCTCATGTCACAAGAGCATCACGAGGTTCTCCCCGCCTTGATATCTCCGCTCCTTGCGAGGCAGCCTAGTGAGGCCGCTCTTGAGGAGGTCTTGCGTCATCCGCCTCGCGAGGCTTGGCCCCTCGCGAGGGTCTTGAATGCCTTGTTGATGATGATGGGCCGTACAGACCTGCCAGCATAACCACGCCATGGGCCGCAGGCAGGCAAGTCTGGGGATCCCCATTCCCAAAACACCGACAATGTCTTTCCAAAAGATCTTCCGGGTATGCCTCCTCACTGGCCAGTTGAGTTCGTTATCGATCTTCAGCCAGGTACTGAACCCGTTTGCAAGAGTCCATACAAGCTTGTACCAAAGGAGCTGAAGGAATTGAAGAAACAACTCGATGAATAAGAACGTCTGGGTCTGATCGGACCAAGTTCATCTCCGTAGGGTTATGGTGTTCTTTTTGTCCAGAAGAAGGATGGCACGAACCAACTTTGCATCGATTACCGTCCATTGAACAAGAAGACAATCATGAATAATTACCAGCTTCCCAACGTACATGAGCTATTCGAGCAACTCAAAGATGCAAAGGTGTTCTCCAAGATTTACATGTGTATGGGTTACCATCAGATTCGCATTCGTGAAGAAGATGTCCCTAAGACAGTGTTTAGAACAAGCTTTGGTTCTTATGAATATACTGTCATGTCTTTTGGCCTTGTCAATGCCCCTCCAACATTCTCTCGAATGATGAACTTCATCTTCAACCCCTACACAAATGAATTTGTCCTGGTGTATCTCGATGATATCTTGGTGTTCTCCAAGAATAAGAAGGATCATGCCAAACATTTTCGATTGGTGCTCGACAAGCTCAGAGAGTATCAATTCTACATGAAGTTATCCAAATGTGAGTTTTGGCTTGATGAAGTTCTTTACCATGGCCACATCATGTCCACCAAAGGCATTGCTGTTAATCCTGAAAAGGTTTATGCAATTGTCAACTGGGAACCTCCTCAGAATGTCAAGCAGCTCCCTAGTTTCCTTGGGCTTGCAAGCTATTGCCGATGATTCGTTGAGAATTTCTCAAAGAGTGCTAAACCTCTTTCTTACTTCCTCTAGAAGCATGTCAAGTATTCCTGGACCCCTGAGTGTGACGTTGCTTTCAACACTCTCAAAGAGAAACTCGTCTCATCTCCTGTCTTAACTCCTCCAGATGAGTCCAAGCCATTCGAAGTTTTCTCCGATGTCTCATTGCAAGGTCTCGGTGCCGTGTTAATGCAAGAGAAGAAAGTTGTGGCCTATAATTCTCGTCGGTTGAAGCCAAATGAAAGGAACTACCCCACTCACGATCTTGAGTTAGTGGTAGTTGTCCATGCAAGTGAACATTTTCACCGATCACAAGAGCCTCAAATATTTCTTCACTCAACCCAACCTCAATCTCAGGCAAACTCGTTGGGTCGAAATGATTCAAGAGTACAATCCAAGTATTGAATACACTCCAGGCAAGGCGAATGTCATTGCAGATGCTTTGAGTAGAAAGGCTTATTGCAACAGCTTAATTCTCAACCCATTCCAACCGGATCTCTGTGAAGCTTTCCGCAAGCTCAACATTCAAGTTGTTCCTCAAGGTTTACTTGCCAACCTTCATGTCACTCCTACTTTGGAAGACCAAATTCGTGAGGCACAACTCCTTGATACCATGGTGAAGAAGGTGAAACATGGTATTGCCAAGGGCTTATCCAAATACAAGTGCTATCGCATTAATGAAAAGGACACCTTACTCTTCGAGGACAGGATTGTGGTTCCTAAAGGTCATCTAAGGAAGGTCATAATGAACGAGGCGCATAATTCTCTTCTTTCCATTCATCCAGGCAGTTCGAAGATGTACCATGACCTCAAGCACTCGTATAGGTGGACTCGAATGAAGCGAGAGATTGCTCAATTCGTGAACGAATGTGATGTCTATCGAAGGGTGAAAGAAGAACACAAACGACCAGCTGGTCTCCTCCAACCTCTTGCTATTCCAGAATGGAAGTTTGATCATATCGAATTGGACTTTGTCACTGGCTCCCCAAAGTCCAAGTGTGGGAATGATGCAATCTTCATTGTCATCGACAAGCTTACAAAAGTAGCTTATTTCCTTCCAATCAAAGTATCTATCACGGTAGCTCAGTTGGCAGAGCCATACACGTCCAGAATTGTCACATTGCATGGAATTCAGCAATTGATCTCTTCAGACGACGGAAGCATTTTCACTTCTAAGTTCTTGGACTCCTTCAAGAAGGCCATGGGCACCAACATTTGCTTCAGCACTGCTTTCCATCCTCAAACAAGTGGCCAAGTCGAGTGAGTCGATAAAATCCTCGAAGACATGCTCAGAGCTTGTGTCATCTCTTTCGGTATGAAGTGGGAAGATTGTCTCCCATATGCCGAGTTCTCCTACAACAACAGCTTCCAAGCAAGTTCGGGCAAGGCCCCATTTGAAATTCTTTATTGCAGAAAGTGTTGTACTCCTCTCAATTGGTCCGAGACTGGTGAACGCCAACTTCTTGGCAATGACTTGATCACAGAAGCTGAAGAAATGTGTAAAGTCATCCGTGAAAATCTCAAAGCCGCGCAATCGCGCCAGAACAGTTACTATGATAGTAATCACCATGACTTGGCTTTTGAGAGCGTAGACCATGTCTACCTCCGTGTCACTCCAATGAAAGGCACTCAACACTTCGGCATCAAAGGGAAGCTTGCCCCGAGATATGTGGGTCCTTTCAAGATCATTGGCAAAATAGGCGACCTCGCATGTCAACTTGAGCTCCCATCCAACTTCACAAATGTGCACGATGTGTTTCACGTGTCACAGCTTCGCAAGTGCTTCAAGACGCCCGAGCGCACTATCAACTTCGAAGAGATTGATCTCCAAGAAGACTTGTCTTATCATGAGCATCCTGTTGCCATTCTTGAAGAAACCGAGCGCAAAACTCGCAACAAGTCAATCAAATTCCTAAAAGTTAAGTGGTCTCACCATTCCAACCATGAAGCCACCTGGGAACGCGAGGATCACCTCCGTTCGGAATATACGGAGTTCTTTCAGTCCTAGATCTCGGGTCGAGATCCTCTTGTAGTGGTGGAGAGTTGTAACGCCCCAGATGTAACATTCCATAATTGTAACTCCAACTCTTGCCATTTCTGGCTAGGTGATATGTTATGTCCTTCATGGTTGGGTTTTTCCCCTCATTTTTGCATTTTGTTCATGTCATGCATTTCATCTCATGTCATCATGTGCATCTCATTTGCATTTGTGTTCGTCTCATGCATCCGGTCATTTTCCCCATTGTCTGTTTCGGAATCCGATACTCCCACATGCACCTGTTGCACCTCTCAGATCTCGTTTCATGAGTAGGAGAAAAACTTTCTCGGAATGGGCCGATATTTGTCGACTGGCCTTGGTACATCAACGGTAGGCGGCCTGTCAAATTTCATTCCATTTGGAGGTTGTTTGATACCCCAACGGTTAACCGGGTAACCGCAAAATCCCTCTCTCTTTGCAGCCCAACACCCCTCCAAAATAGCCCACTAGCCCATCTAAGCTCCATGCTATCGTCGTTGGATCACGATCGTGTGGGCAAAAACCGCACCTCATTTTTACTCTCCTAACTCCCCCTACGTATAAATATGCCTCCCTTCCTCAATTTGCGAACGAAACCCTAGCCCCACCCTCCACCGCGCCGCCAGACACGTCCGCCGGGTGCCGGACGCGTCCCGCCAACGCCCCCGATGAACTAGAGACTGCCATGTGTCCCCCGCAGCTCCGCCTCCGCCACTGGCCCGCCGGGCCCAGCCACGGACCCCCGGCCTGACCGACCGCGCCGCGCCCCCGCGCCTCCCACGCGACGCCCTACTTCGCCAGCCCACGTCGGAGCTCCCCGCCGCCTCGAGCTCACCGCCCCATGCCCGCATCGCCTCCCCACCACACCGGCGACCGGATCCGGCCACCTCGACTCGCCGGCAACCTCTTCCTCCAACTCCGTCCGCCGTCGCGCCAACTCCGGTGAGATCCGCCGCCGCCTTGAAATCCGCGCTCGGGTCAAACCCTAGATCTGGAGTGGTATAGTTCTTCTAAGTCTTGAAATATCTACATCATGTGACCCTCTTTGACATGTCATATCTCCATGCTTGTAGCTCTGATTTGGGTGCATGATATATCAAAATGTTCATCTCTTGCTGCTCTTCATGTTGGTGTCATTTGCGCGCATGTTACTATCCATATTGATGCCCTAATCTTCATTGCAAAAGTTTTATATGATGTTGTCTGCTGGAATTCATCATAACTTATTGATTTGTCATATTCATAGCATTTTGTGTGTGCATCCTTTGAGCATCACGTCTACATGTTTAAGCAGCATCTTCATGCCCTATTTACAGTGGTGCAAGCCTTGTATTTTTATGAGCTTTGTGATGACTAGCACAAGCATGCAAAGTAGGCCACATGATGTTGCTGATTTCAGACACTTTAGTTTTTCTACAAAGTCTTCTCGTGTGACATTATGTTGCTATGTTGACTTGTTGCCACAAGTAGATCCATGCATATTTTGTTGAACTTCGGTAAGGGTGTTCTGAATATATGGTTATGCCCTATCCATTCATGCCTCTGGTTGTAATTATGGAGTAGTGTAGCTTGTCATTACCATGCTCTACTTCTGCTAAATATTGTTGCTGGCAGAATGTTAAGATGAAGTTCATTTTTGCCATGTGTTTTGCTAGTGATCCATGCACCCTATGAACTTTCTCTTGCCTTGTTTAGCTTCATAAATGTGTCTTCTTACTGTTGGATACCTTGTGATGCCATGAAATTGTTTGTGGTGAGTGGAATGAGCTTGCAAAGTTGCTATGGTGAATCTATTCTGTCATGCTATGCTTTTCTACCAAGTCTGAAACTGTTCATATCACTTGCCATGTTTGCATTCATGCTACCATATTTTCCGTGCATCTTTGGCTAAAGTTCAGTAAGGGAGTTTTGTTCATTGCATTTAGTACTAGCATGCCATGCTTTTATTTGCCATGATATATCCCTGTAGCATGTTTTTGCTAGCTCTAAACATTGCATTTGCATTTTTGCCATGATATTCTGCCATGCTATGCTTTTCTACAAAGTCTGTAAACTGATTGTCATTTGCATTTTTGCCATGCTGTTTTAGGCTTGTTCTATTGAGTTCTAGCATGAGCTCAGTGTTCATGATTTGTAGAGCTTCACTTGTATTCCACTGCCATGTGCTTTGTTGCTATGTTGGAATGTTGTAGCATAGTTTCTTGATGCATCTTAAGTGCCATGTTGCTGTTAACCGCAATTTTGCATTGTTTTTGTTCTGCTCGTCATTTGCAAAGCGTGCATCCGTTTCCGGTGATCCTTATAACGATTTTGACTGAAATCACTCAATCTTTCCTGTGGCATGCTTAGTTTGCCAAGTTGATGCCATGATCATCTTTTCCCTTCCATAGTACCCATATGCATTGCACATCATATTTTGCATTCCATGCCATGTCTTGCATCATGTCGCTTGTGCATTGCACCGTGATTGATTGTTGTTCCGTTGCTTGTGTTCCTGCTTTGGGTAGAGCTGGGAGACGAGTTCGTGAACAAGGATCCTGTTGAGTACATTTACAAGGAGCAAGCTTTCGACAACCCTGAGAACCTTGCAGGCAAGATGATCATTACCCCTGATATCACTTCTATCTTTGCTTGCTAGTTGTTCGCTCTATCGCTATGTCGCGTTACCTACCACTTGTTTATCATGCCTCTCATATTACCATGTCAATCCTCTAACCCACCTTCCGAGCAAACCGTTGTTTGGCTATGTTACCGCTTTTCCTCAGCCCCTCTTATAGCATTGCTAGTTGCAGGTGCCTTGCAGGTTGTTCCATGTCGGAACATGGATATGTTAGCATATCAAATTATCTCTTATTTCATTAGTGCATCTATGTACTTGGTAAAGGGTGGAAGGCTAGGCCTTTTGCTTGGTGTTTTGTTCCACTCTTGCCGCCCTAGTTTCCGTCATAACGGTGTTATGTTCCTCGATTTTGCATCCCTAACACGATGAGTGTTTATGGGCCCCTCTTGATAGTTTGCTCTGAATAAAACTCCTCCAGCAAGGCCCAACCTTGGTTTTACCATTTTCCTAATAACAACTAAAAACATGCATAGGGACTTCCGGACCCCGTGGACTTAATCAACCCCCCCCCCCCCGGGGCCAGTGCTCCTCATGAGTGTTGGTACAAACTAGAGCACCGTGCGGGGCCGCCCCTAGGACACTTGGGGTATTTGGTATATACCTATATGATTCGCTCATCCGGTGTACCCTAAGAATGAGATCGCGCTAATCCTATCAGGCTATGTCGATGCATCGGGAGGTCTTGCTGGACTAGATTTACCATTGTCGAAATATCTTGTGCACCTGGATTCCGAGTCTGATCGGAGGGTCCTGCGATGGAGGTTTGTCTCCACAGATCGTGAGCTATCATGGGCTAAGTTGGGACACCCCTGCAGGGTTTAAACTTTCGAGAGACATGCCCGCGGTGATGTGGCAGATTGGAATTTTTTTAATATCCGGTTGTAGAGAACTTGACACTTGACTTAACTAAAAGACACCAACCACGTGTGTAACCGTGATGGTCTCTTTTCGACGAGGTTCGGGAAGAGAACATGGCGGGGTTATGTTTGAACGTAAGTAGTTCAGGATCACTTCTAGATCACTTCTAGTTTACGACTGTAGCGTAGTTTCTCACCTTACTCTTGTATTCGTATGTTAGCCACCATATTTGCTTAGCGCTTGATGCAGCTCCAGCTCATAAGCACATCCTACCCATAAGCTTAAATAGTCTTGATCTTGCGGGTTTTGAGATTGCTGATAACCCACAAGTATAGGGGATCGCAACAGTTTTCGAGGGTAGAGTATTCAACCCAAATTTAATGATTCGACACAAGGGGAGCCAAAGAATATTCTCAAGTATTAGCAGCTGAGTTGTAAATTCAACCACACCTGGATAACTTAATATATGCACCAAAGTATTTAGTAGCAAAGTAATATGATAGTAGTGGTAACGATAGCAAAAGTAATATTTTTGGTGTTTTGGAGTAATGATAACAATAGCAATGGAAAAGTAAATAAGCGAAGAACAATATATGGAAAGCTCGTAGGTAATGGATCGGTGATGAAGAATTATGAAGGATGTGGTTCATCATGTAACATTCATAACCTAGGGTGACACAGAACTAGCTCCAATTCATCAATGTAATGCAGACATGTATTCCGAATATAGTCATATGTTCTTATGGAAAAAACTTGCATGACATCTTTTGTCCTACCCTCCCATGGCAGCGGGGTCCTGGCAGAAACTAAGGGATATTAAGGCCTCCTTTTAATAGAGTACCGGACCAAAGCATTAAAATATAGTGAATACATGAACTCCTGAAACTACGGTCATCACCGGGAGAGGTCCCGATTATTATCACTTCGGGGTTGCTGGATCATAACACATAGTAGGTGACTATAGACTTGCAAGATATGATCAAGAACTCACATATATTCATGAAAACATAGTAGGTTCAGATCTGAAATCATGGCACTCAGGCCCTAGTGACAAGCATTAAGCATAGCAAAGTCATAGCAACATCAATCTCATAACATAGTGGATACTAGGGATCAAACCCTCACAAAACTAACTCGATTACATGATAAATCTCATCCAACGCATCACCGTCCAGCAAGCCTATGATGGAATTACTCACGCACGACAGTGAGCATCATGAAATTGGTGATGGAGGATGGTTGATGATGACGATGCCGACGGATTCCCCTCTTCGTAGCCCCGAACGGACTCCAGATCAGCCCTCCCGAGAGAGTTTATGGCTTGGCGGCGGCTCCGTATCTCAAAACACGATGAATCCTTCTCTCTGATTTTTTCTCTCCGAACACGAATATATAGAGTTGGAGTTGAGGTCAGAGGAGCTCCAGAGGGCCCGCGAGTTAGGGGGCGCGCCCCCACCCTTATGGCTAGGGTGTGGCCCCCCTAGTCTTGATCTTTTGTCAGTATTTTTTATTATTTCCAAAAATAATCTACGTGAAGTTTCAGGTCATTCCGAGAACTTTTGTTTCTGCACATAAATAACACCATGGCAATTTTGTTGAAATCAGCACCAGTCCGGGTTAGTTCCATTCAAATCATGCAAGTTAGAGTCCAAAACAAGGGCAAAAGTGTTTGGAAAAGTAGATACGATGGAGACGTATCAACTCCCCCAAGATTAAACCTTTGCTTCTCCTCAAGCAATTCAGTTGACAAACTAAAAGTGATAAAGAAAAACTTTTACAAACTCTGTTTGCTCTTGTTGTTGTAAATATGTAAAGCCAGCATTCAAGTTTTCAGCAAAGTTTATAAACTAACAATATTCACAATAACGCTGAGGTCTTATAATTACTCATATCAATGGCATAATCAACTAGCGAGAAATAATAATAAATCTCGAGTGACAACACTTTCTCAAAACAATCATAATATGATATAACAGGATGGTATATCGCTAGCACTTTCTGAGACTGCAAAACATAAATGCAGAGCACCTTTAAAGCTCAAGGACTGACTAGACATTGTCATTCATGCTAAAAGAGATCCAGTCAAGTCATACTCGATGTAAACTAATCAGTAATGAATGCAAATGACAGAGGTGCTCTCCAGCGGGTGCTTTTTAATAAGAGGAGGATGACTCAGCATAAAAGTAAATAGATAGGCCCTTCGCAGAGGGAAGCAGGGATTTGTAGAGGTGCTAGAGCTCAGTTTTGAAATAGAGATGAATAATATTTTTAGCGGTATACTTTCATTATCAACATAACAACCAAGAGATGGCGGTATCTTCCATGCTACACACATTATAGGTGGTTCCCTAACAGAATGGTAAAGTTTATACTCCCCCTCCACCAACAAGCATCAATCCATGGCTTTCTCAAAACAACGAGTGCCTCCAACTAACAAGAGTCCCAGGGGGAGTTTTGTTTGCAATTATTTTGATTTGATTTGCATAAAGCATGGGACTGGGCATCCTGGTGACCAGCCATTTTCTCGTGAGTGAGGAGCGGAGTCCACTCCTCTTGAGAATAACCCGCCTAACATGGAAGATACAAACATCCCTAGTTGATACATGAGCTATTCGAGCATACAAAAATGAATGTTTATTTGAAGGTTTAGAGTTTGGCACATACAAATTTACATGGAACGGCAGGTAGATACCGTATATAGGTAGGTATGGTGGGCTCATATGGAATAACTTTGGTGTTTATGGGATTGGATGCAAAAGCAGTATTCCCGCTTAGTACAGGTGAAGGCTAGCAAAAGACTGGGAAGCGACCAACTAGAGAGCGACAACAGCCATGAACATGCATTAAAGTTAATGAACATTGAGTGCAAGCATGAGTAGGATATAATCCACCATGAACATAAATATCGTGGAGGCTATGTTGATTTTGTTTCAACTACATGCATGAACATGTGCCAAGTCAAGTCACTTAAATCATTCAGAGGAGGATACCACCCTATCATACCACATCACAACCATTTTAATAGCTTGTTGGCATGCAAGGTAAACCATTATAAGCTCCTAGCTAATTAAGCATGGCATAGGAAACTATGGTCTCTAATTGTCATCGCAAATATGTTTATTCATAATAGGCTGAATCAGGAACGATGAACTAATCATATTTACAAAAACAAGAGAGGTCGAGTTCATACTAGCTTCTCCCATCTCAATCAATTCATCATATATCGTCAAATTACCTTTCACTTGCACGACCGAACGATGTGGATAATAATAATAGTGCAAGTGCATTGGACTAAGCTGTAATCTACAAGCATTCAATAAACTGGGGAAGACAAGGCAATATGGGCTCTTTTGTCAGATCAACAATAATGCATATAAGAGCCACTTCAACAATTTAATGATGATCTTCTCCTATCGACCCCCAAAGAAAAGAAAAGAAATAAAACTATATACACGGGAAAGCTCCCAACAAGCAAAAGAAGAACATGAAATCTTTTTGGGTTTTCTTTTTAGTTACTACTACAAGCATGGAAAGTAAAGTAATTAAAAGCTACAACTAATTTTTTTGTTTTGTTTTTTCTTAAGGTTTATTAAACACACAAGAAGAAAGCAATAAAAGGAAATAAACTAGCATGAATAATACAGTGAAAAAGTATGAGCACCGACATCTAGCAATGAGTGTGTGAACATGAATGTAATGTCGGTGAGAAATACGTACTCCCACTAGCTTAGGCTTTTGCCTAAGTTGGTCTATGGCTACGGCTGGCCTGGCTGATATCCAAAGTAATAGTTGGTGTCGTACTGTGATGCAGCAGTCATTGCATCGTGGGCTGCCCCTTGGAGGCGAGCTATCTCAGCTCTCCTCTTATACTCTTCCACCTCCTCTCTGGTTATAAAATATCTCCCTTTTGCCTGAAAGTCAAAGAAAGTAGAAGCAGGGAGCGCGACATGATAGGTGCGTCGTCTGTCAAATATTAGTCGGTACTGGAGGAACTGATCGTTCCTCTCAACAAACTGATGACGAACCATAGCCTCATAATCCAAATAACAGGAGGCAACTCAATATGATCCTCATGTATGGTTATACCAAGAAAAATAGCTATGCAGGTTGCATAAATTTCACCAAAGAAATCTCCATTAAATCTATTAAGTTGCAACCTGCGTGCAACAATGGCTCCCAAATTATAAGATTTATCTCCTAACACAGCACTCCTAAGAATACTGAGGTCAGGGACACACATGTGACATGCTTCATCTTTACCATTAATGCATCTACCTATGAAGAGAGCAAAATAATGTATAGCAGGAAAGTGAATGCTCCCTATGGTAGCTTGTGTTATATATCTGGACTCTTCCACAGTTATACTAGCAAGAAAATCTCTAAAGTCAGATTTGCGGGGTTCATTAGTACTACCCCATTGTGGAAGTTTGCAGGCAGTAGTAAAATCCTCTAAGTCCATAGTATAAGAATTTTCATAAAGATCAAACAGGACAGTTTGAGAATTGCGTGAAGATGAAAATTCAAAACTCCTCACAAAGGAACTAGTGAGATAGTGGTACCGACGGCACTTTTCTGCCTCGAAGCTCACAAGATCAGCATTACGCAAATATGCGTTAAATTCGTCCTTAATTCCTGCTCGATCCATGAAGTCCTCTCAAGGCAATTCACAAGGCCGCACTGGAGCGTCCCTTGGTGGCTCATCATCAGCATCACGCATTGCAAGCCTGGGTCCTTGTTTCCTTGAAGAACCACCTTGGTACATTTTCCTAAAAATATTTCTTCCTCTGAAAAATTTCTGAAATTTTTAGTAGCTTCAAAATAAAAGTGAACCAAACTCAACGAAATTGATAGCAACTACTCCTACAAGTGCCTAGAGCCTATATCATGCATCAAAACTACTTGGAACCAAATACATTTGACATGCAAGCTCAAGAACAGGGTCACCTAAGCAGCAAAAATATGCAATGAATAAAGCACTAGAACAAAAACTAATTGGACCATTGGAGGAGTCACATACCAAGGAACAACCCGACAAAGCAGTTTTGTGAGAGGTTCCTTGAGCAAGGAGATCGAAAATCGCAACAAAAGGGGCTAGAAATCGTGCTTGAGCTAGATAATGGTGTTTGTGGGAGTAAGAAGGAGTGTGTGGGTGCATGAATAAGTGGACGAGGGCCACCATGGGCCCACGAGGCAGGGGCGCCCAGGGGGGGTGGGCGTGCCCTCCACCCTTGTGGCCAGGTGGATGCCCCCTGCTGTGTTCTCAGTGCCAAATATTCTCAAAAATTCCAGAAAAAGTCATATTTAAATTTCAAGGCATTTGGAGAACTTTTATTTTCAGGGTATTTTTATATTGCACGTATAATTCAGATAACAGACAGAAAATACTATTTTTACTTTATTTAATATAAATAACAAAAAGTAAAAGGAGGGCACAGAAGGTTGTGCTTTCTAACTTCATCCATCTCGTGATCATCAAAAGGAATTCATTAGCAAGGTTGATCATGTCTTGTTAACAAACTCATTTCGAATAACATGGAACCGGAGAAATTTCAAATAACACTATGTTACCTCAACGGGGATATGCACACCCCCAATAATTAGAATATCATATTTCTTCTTGATAGTAGGAAGAGGAAATTCAAAACCTCCAAAAATAATCGATGGAACTTTTCCAATAGAATTAATACTATGAACTTGAGGTTGTTTGCTCGGAAAGTGTACCGCATGCTCATTACCATTAACATGAAAAGTGACATTGCCTTTGGTGCAATCAATAACAGCTCCTGTAGTATTTGAAAAGGGTCTTCCAAGAATAATAGACATACTATTGTCCTCGGGGATATCAAGAATAACAAAGTCCGTTAAGATAGTAACGTTTGCAACCACAACAGGCACATCCTCACAAATACCGACAGGTATAGCAGTTGATTTATCAGCCATTTGCAAAGATACTTCAGTAGGTGTCAACTTATTCAAATCAAGTCTATGATATAAAGAGAGAGGCATAACACTAACACCGGCTCCAAGATCACATAAAGTAGTTTTAACATAATTTCTTTTAATGGAGCATGGTATAGTGGGTACTCCTGGATCTCCTAACTTCTTAGGTATTCCACCCTTAAAGGTGTAATTAGCAAGCATGGTGGAAATTTCAGCTTCCGGTATCTTTCTTTTATTAGTAACAATTTCTTTCATGTACTTAGCAAAAGGATTCAATTTTGAGCATATCAATTAATCGCACATGCAAAAAGATAGGTCTAATCATTTCAGCAAAGCGCTCAAAATCCTCATCATCCTTTTTCTTGGATGGTTTGGGAGGAAAAGGCATGGGGTTTTGAACCCATGGTTCTCTTTCTTTACCATGTTTCCTAGCAACAAAGTCTTTCTTATCATAAGGTTGATTCTTTGATTGTGGGTTATCAAGATCAACAGTAGGTTCAATTTCTATATCATTATCATTGCTAGGTTGAGCATCATCATGAACATTATCACTTGTTTCAGGTTCATTACCAGATTGTGTTTCAGCATGAGAAATAGAAATATCATTTGGATTCTCAGGTGTTTCAGCAATAGGTTCACTGGAAGCATGCAAAGTCCTATCATTTTTCTTTTTCTTCCTTTTAGAAGGACTAGGTGCATCTATATTATTTCTCTGAGAATCTTGCTCAATTCTCTTAGGGTGGCCTTCAGGATACAAAGGTTCCTGAGTCATTTTACCAATTCTAGTAGCCACTATAACAACATAGTCCTTATTCTTACTATTCAATTCATTGAGCAAATGATTTTGACATTAGCCATATAATCACCCAAGTGTTGAAGCATATCAGCACTGCATTTTAATTCTCTACCAAAATAAGCATTGAAGTCTTCTTGCTTAACCATAAATTTATCAAACTCATCTAAGAACGGGCTAGCAAACTTGGTGAATGGGATTTCGACTTTATCATATCTATAGAGAGAATTTACCTTTACTACCTGTGTCGGGTTATAAAAACCGTGTATTTCTTCAATAGGCGGTAAATTAAGACCATGTATTTCTTAAATTGGAGGTAAATTCTTAACATCTTCAGCTTGAATACCCTTTTCTTTCATGGATTTCTTTGCCTCTTGCATATCTTCAGGACTGAGAAATAGGACACCCATTTTTTTCGGAGTTGGTTTAGGAATAGGCTCAGGGGCTGGCTTAGGACGTGTCCAATTATTTTCATTTGTCAACATATTATTCAATAAAATTTCAGCTTCATCTGGTGTTCTTTCCCTGAAAATAGAACCAGCAGAACTATCCAGGTAATCTCTGGTAGCATCAGTTAGTCCATTATAAAGGGTATCAAGTATTCCATTTTTCTTAAGAGGGTGATCAGGCAAAGCATTAAGTAATTGGAGAAGCCTCCCCAAGATTGTGGGAGACTCTCTTCTTCAATTTGCACAATATTATATATACCCCTTAAGGCAGCTTGTTTCTTATGAGCAGGGAAATATTTAGCAGAGAATAATAAACCATATAGGGAATATGCACACAACCAGGATCAAGAGAATACAACCATATCTTAGCATCACCCTTTAATGAGAACAGAAATATTTTAAGGATATAAAAGTAGCGAGTTATCTCATCATTAGTGAACAAGGTGGCTATATCATTTAATTTAGTAAGATGTGCCACAACAGTTTCAGATTCGTAGCCATAAAAAGGATCAGATTCAACCAAAGTAATTATCTCAGGATTAATAGAGAATTCATAATCTTTATCAGTAACAAAGATAGGTGAAGTAGCATAAGAAAGATCATATTTCATTCTAGCATTCAGAGTTTTTTGTTTAAGCTTAGCTAATAATTTTTTAAGACCACTTCTATCATTGCAAGCAAGAAAGTCTCTTTTAGTTTCTTCATCCATAACATAGCCGTCAGGCACAACAGGTAACTCATATTTATTAGGAGAGCCTTCATAATCACTTTCATCAGTATTATCAGTTTCAATAATTTCGTTCTCTCTAGCCCTAGCAAGTTGTTCATCAAGAAATTCACCGAGTGGCACAGTAGTAACAGGCATAGAAGTTGTTTCATCATAAGTATCATGCATAGCAGAAGTCGCATCATCAATAATATGCGACATATCAGAATTAATAGCAGAAGCAGGTTTAGGTGTCGCAAGCTTACTCAAAACAAAAGGTGAATCAAGTGCAGAGCTAGATGGCAGTTCCTTACCTCCCCTCGTAGTTGAGGGACAAATCTTGGTTCTTGGATCTTTGAAGTTCTTCATAATGATAAGCAGATATAAATCCCATGTGACTCAAAGAATAGAGCTATGCTCCCCGGCAACGGTGCCAGAAAATAGTCTTGATAACCCACAAGTATAGGGGATCGCAATAGTTTTCGAGGGTAGAGTATTCAACCCAAATTTATTGATTTGACACAAGGGGAGCCAAAGAATATTCTCAAGTATTAGCAGCTGAGTTGTCAATTCAACCACACCTGGATAACTTAATATCTGCAACAAAGTATTTAGTAGCAAAGTAATATGATAGTAGTGGTAACTATAGCAAAAGTAATATTTCTGGTGTTTTGTAGTAATGATAACAATAGCAACAGAAAAGTAAATAAGCGAAGAACAATATATAGAAAGCTCGTAGGCAATGGATCGGTGATGGAGAATTATGCCAGATGCGGTTCATCATGTAACAGTCATAACCTAGGGTGACACAGAACTAGCTCCAATTCATCAATGTAATGTAGGCATGTATTCTGAATATAGTCATACGTGCTTATGGAAAAGAACTTGCATGACATCTTTTGTCCTATCCTCCCGTGGCAGCGGGGTCCTAGCGGAAACTAAGGGATATTAAGGCCTCCTTTTAATAGAGTACCGGACCAAAGCATTAACACAGAGTGAATACATGAACTCAAACTACGGTCATCATCGGGAGTGGTCCCGATTATTGTCACTTCGGGGTTGCCGAATCATAACACATAGTAGGTGAATATAGACTTCCAAGATAGGATCAAGAACTCACATATATTCATGAAAACATAATAGGTTCATATCTGAAATCATGGCACTCGGGCCCTAGTGAGAAGCATTAAACATAGCAAAGTCATAGCAACATCCATCTCAGAACATAGTGGATACTAGGGATCAAACCCTAACAAAACTAACTCGATTACATGATAAATCTCATCCAACCGATCACCGTCCAGCAAGACCACGATGGAATTACTCATGCACGGCAGTGAGCATAATGAAATTGGTGATGGAGGATGGTTGATGATGACGATGGCGACAAATTCCCCTCTCCGGAGCCCCGAACGGACTCCAGATCAGCCCTCCTGAGAGAGTTTAGGGGATTGGCGGTGGCTCCGTATCGTAAAATGTGATGAATCCTTCTCTTTGATTTTTTTCTCTCCGAACACGAATATATAGAGTAGGAGTTGAGGTCGGAGGAGCTCCAGGGGGCCCACGAGATAGGGGGCGCGCCCGCGGGGGGGGGGGGGGGGGGGGGGGCAGGCGCGCCCCCCACACTTGTGGCTAGGGTGTGGGCCCCTGGTCTTTATCTTTTGCCAATATTTTTTATTATTTCCAGAAATAATCTCCATGAAATTTCAGGTCATTCCGAGAACTTTTGTTTCTGCACATAAATAACACCATGGCAATTCTGCTGAAAACAGCATCAGTCCGGGTTAGTTCCATTGAAATCATGCAAGTTAGAGTCCAAAACAAGGGCAAAAGTGTTTGGAAAAGTAGATACGACGGAGACGTATCAATTGCTGAGTCCTCGTGACTCATAGATACTACCAAAATAGTTGCAGGTGCCGATGATACCAGTGCAGGTGATGCAACCGAGCTCAAGTGGCAGTTCGACGAGGACCTTGGCCATTACTAGGTTTCCTTTTCGGATGATCAGTAGTGGAGCCCAGTTGGGACGATCAGGATTTAGCATTTGGGGTTGTCTTCTTTTCATTTGGATCCATCCGTAGTCATACTATCTGTGTACTCTGAATGTATGACTAATTTGATATTTGTGTGATGTGGCGATTGTGGGCCAACTACCTATTTATCCTTGTTGTTGTACATGGGATTGTGTGAAGATGACCCTTCTTGCGACAAAACTAAAATGCGGTTATGCCTCTAAGTCATGCCTAGACACGTGGGAGATATAGCCGCATCTTGGGCATTACAACTACCCCACTATATGTATATATAGGCCAGAGTCGTCGTGCTTGCTTGCTAGGGTTGCTCTATTCACACATTCTCATCCTCTCTAGATCTAAACAAGATAGAGGTGGTAACACAGTCTTTCTATCCACAATGTCGGTGCAACAAACCTTGGGTCTGTTGCCCAGATTGTGCACAGGCACGGGAATGAGGTTGAAGCACCAACCCAAGTCAAAATACAAGAAACAAAGAGATATGAAGGACCAACATGCAGATTAGATGGACCAAAAACGAGTCAAGGAATCAGGGTATCGTCGGGAGAAGAAACCTCCCTTGCCGGGTAGGCGAGCCCTGCAAGGGGTGAGGCCACCCCAAAAACTGATAGCCAAAACACCCCGACAGGACCTGCTGGGGCTCTGGGAGGCAGAGCTACCTCACCAACCACTCCACCACGACCCACGTCGTCGATCAGTGCAGTGTCAAGTCGCCAAGTGATTAAGTGGCAGCCATTCGCCACATGGCAGCTGCTTCCTACAAAAGAAACCCATAGATGACACCCGTCCTGCAACGGGTCAAGAGAACATGCACGGAGCTGGCGAGATAGCCTGACAAGCCTTGCCAGGCAACCAACAATGTGACGTTAAGCGGTGCATTTAATGCACCCTATCAGCCCGCACAGTTAGGTACGATAGCACTGTTTGCTGTCTTATCAGTGCGTAATGACACTTTGCCACTATGGTTACCCCTTGATCTATAAAAGGAGACCCATGGTAACCATAGAATGTTTTAGAAGATTGGATACCTCACACCCCCATATGCGTGTAGTCGTTGCAGCCCTAAAGCAACCCCTGCCGGGCAAAATGTACTATGCGAACCACCACCTTTTCCAGCATCAATCCACTAAAGTAGGAGCAGAGTTTTAAGCCTCGCGGCGGCCCGAACCTGGGTAAATTACCCGTGTGATCTCTGACACGTTGCCCCATGCTCGTCTGCTCTTTGTGCAACACGTCGCCCCGCTGCCGAACCAGCAAGGGACGTCCTGGTCCCATAGGTAGCCATGGTTTCCCGCAATATCTTTGGCGCGCCAGGTAGACGGCTCGCTTGCGCAAACCTGAAGGCGTGCGCAGCGCGTCATCTTCACCACCATCTTCATCTTCGGCGACGCCATCGACCACGGCTCCTAACAAGAAGCCCAGTCCTCCAGCTCATCAATCCACCTCGAAGGCTTTGCCGCCCATGGCCTCTAACGCTGTGGGCAGTGTAGAGGCGCACGAGGGTGCGGACGCTGCTAGGGAAGTGGTCGGAGCAGGCAGCGCCATCACCACTTCCCCCGCGGCTGATGCAGGAGCAGGAGGTGCCAGAGGAGAGCCACATCAGCAGCACCCCGATGGCCACGCTCCCCAAGGTATGGGTGAGGGTGCCACTCCATCTGTGCCCCTCTGCCCCACCGACGGGCACAACCGCAGCAACGGCGCTCGGACCGGGGCGAACTGCCGCCCTCCGGCCGCCCCCACAACTGGTGCGGTCATAGCGAACACCTCCCCCGTGACGGGCCGACCAACCCGTTGCGCCCGACAGAGCCACTGGCCCTCGAGCACTTTCGCCACACCACGTCCAGGTAGTCGCCCGGCAGCAGCAGCAGGGTCGCAGCTCTACCGCCGTTGGCACCGTCAGGAGCTGAGCGACCGTACGAACAACTTCATCAACATCCATGCCAAGTATGGCTTCGGAGGCCATGGCACGAGCTCAGCTGCTGCTGAGGTTTCCGCCGGTGGCGAGCATATGGACGAATGGCGTGCCACCATGCAAAGCCTCCTCGGTTTCACAGAAGTTGGGGGCTCACGGCGAGCTGGGGGCCCAAGCGACAGCAACAGCTCGTGCTGCCGACTGCACGGAAGGGGCCATCCCCATGGTGCAATCCCTGCCGCAGCAGCCAGTACGAGTGCAGCTGAATCAAGACCCTGACGATGTATCGATGGCCTCTTCAGACCCTCGAGCACATCTAGGCCAATGTTGAGCCCCAGAGGATAGGCGGAGAGGAGACGCGCGCGTCGTCAAGCAGCGCTGCGACGACCTCAGCCGGACCGACGAGTACGACGGCCTCAACGTAGACGAGCGTGCGCTGGGTGTTGGCGGGTGCCTACCTTTTGAGGTTGGCTGCCCTGCCTTTACACGAGAATTGTGGCAAGTCTATTGGCCGTCGGTTCACACGTTCAAGCCAAAGATACCTGAGAAGTACGACGGGAGGCTAAACCCAGCAGAGTTCCTGAGCATCTACACCATCGCTGTTCAGGCTGCAAGGGAAGAGATGAGAAGGTGTTCACCAACTACTTCCCTTTGGCCCTCAATTCCAATGTGAGGTCTTGGCTGTTGCACCTACCGGAGAACTCCATTTCATCATGGGCTGATCTGTGCCACGAGTTCATTGGGGCCTTCATTGGCGGTCACCAGGAACCTGGCAGGCCCAGAGATTTGAAGAATCTCCAATAGAAAGAAGGAGAAACCCTCCATAAGTATTTACAGAGATTCAGCAAAGTTCATAGGAATATCCCAAATATCCATCCGGCAGCTGTAATAGTTGCCTTCTAGTCCAATGTGCACAATCGTCGTATCTGTTCCAAGATGAACGTGCGGTTGCCCAAGACTGTGAATGCGCTTTACACACTAGTGGATAAGTGCGCTCGGATGGAGGAGTGAAGGAAGTTACCCGGAGAGGAAGATTGGACCAATGTAGATTCAAAGGATGAGGATGAATCAACTAGTCTGAAAAAGAGCAAGAAGCATAGTAAGAAGCAGAAAGATAATGCAATGATGACCGCTGAAGGATCGAGTACGCCAAGCACCGACAGGAAGGCTAAAGCTGAAGTCCCTGACAAGGAAGCTGCCGCGCACACTGAATGTCGGGAAGCCGCTGCTGCTGAGAAAGCCGGGAAGGGTGATGGCCCGTACTGCAAGATTCATCGGACCAAGGGCCACGACCTTCAAGAGTGTTATCTGGTTGAGCAGCTTGTCAAGAAACATAAAGTAGAATATGAGAAGTGAGATAAGGAAAAGAGTCAGAATGTTTCTGGCGGTAAGAGACGAGGTGGTGAAGTAGGCCGCCCCGGCAGGTCCTTTCGGAGACAAGGAAAGCCCGCCAGAGGTCGAGAGAAAGAAACCTATGATGATGAGAGTGATGTAGGGGATGAAGAGGAAACCAGTGAGCAGGAGTTTGAAAAGGCCAAAGATGCCCTGTGCATTAACGGAGGTGCATCTCTGCACACTTCTCACCACCAGCTCAAGCGGTGGGCGCGAGAAGTTAATGCCATGGAGCCAGCGCCAGAGGCCCGGAAGCTGCTCAAATGGTCCTGTGCGCCCATCATCTTGGACGAAGAGGACCATCCTAGCCATACCACTGCGGTAGGATGTTTTCCGTTGTTGGTCTCTCTAACAATCCGCAACCTCAAGGTCACAAAGATGCTGGTGGACAGCGGGGCCGGGTTGAATCTGCTTTCCCTGGCAGTCATCAACAATCTTCAGATAGGAGAAGAAGAGCTAGAGGTTACCGGCACATTTCAAGGAGTTAATTCAGACAGGAGCTATCCCAAGGGAAAAATCACATTTCCAGTAACGTTTGTGGGAGAATTAAACTACCGGACTGAGAGGATTGTGTTTGATATGGTCGATCTCCCCTTGTCGTACAATGGGATTCTTGGACGCCTGGCTCTGGCTAAGTTCATGGCGGCATCCCACTATGCCTACAACACCTTGAAGATGCCTGGGCCACTGGAGTCATCACTATCCTATCAAATGAGAATGATGCAATTATTTGTGTGGACAAGATGTACCAGGACACGATCGTGGCCGAGCCAGCGACAGCGGTAGCTCCCGCCAAGGAAAGTAAAGGAAAGAGGAGGGACTATAGAGACTCCAGCAAATAGTCCAGGAAGCATGCCCCCACCCAGTGGATGAAACCCATTGATGACGTGCCGGAGTGTTCCAACAACAAGAGATCCAAGGTCGCTGCATGCCAAGTGAAGAAGGTCCCGACAGGGCTGGCTGGCATTGATGGTACCTTCACTATCGGAGCCACCCTCGATGACAAATAGGAAGGAGCACTCATTGCCTTCCCGCGGGTGAATATCGATGTGTGTGCCTGGAAACCATCTGATATCCCCGGTGTTCCCAGGGAGGTAATCAAGCACCACTTGTTGTCTGCCCACATGCCCGACCTGTCAAGCCGAAATTCCGGAAGCAAGCCTCGGAGAGGCGGCAGTTTATTGCAGAAGAGATCAAGAAGCTTGAGGCAGCTGGCTTGGTCAGAGGAGTATTGCAGCCCACGTGGTTGGCGAATATAATGGTAGTCTGGAAGGATAACGTGAAGCGAAGGCTTCGTAGAATACACATATCTTGTCAAGGCTTACCTGGAAGACCCATTTCCCTTGTCGCTCATCGACCAGATTGTGGATTCCACTTCAGGTTGTGATTTGCTCTCCTTTCTGGGCGCATACTCTAGGTATCACCAAATCTTCATGTCCAAGGAAGATGAAGAAAATACATCGTTTATCACTCCCTGTGGTACGCACTGCTTTGTCCGCATGCCATTCAGATTAAAGAGTGTCGGGTCCAGTTTTGCCAGGGCAATCCAGATTGGTTTTGAGCCATAGTTGCACAGAAACATAGAAGCCTACATGGATGATATCATGGTCAAGATCAAGGATAAGGCCACCCTTATTCAAGATTTGGAAGAGACATTTGATAATCTGCGCAAGATCAATCTAAAGCTCAACCTAGAGAAGTGTGTATTTGGTGTTCCCTCTAGCAAGTTGCTTGGTTTCTTTGTATCCCACCATAGGATCGAAGTCAACCCCGACAAGATCAAGGCCATCGAGCAGATCCAGGTGCCAAGGACAGTTAAGGATGTGAGGCGCCAGACAGGATGTGTTGCCGCGCTAAGCAGATTCATTTCAAAGTCTGCCAAGCGCGCCCTGTCGTTCTTCAAGATTTTGAAGAAGACCGCCCCTATGAAGTGGACCCATGAAGCTGATGCAGCTTTGCAAGAGGTGAAAGCTTATTTGTCCTCTATTCCTATCTTGGTTGCTCCCAAACCCCAGGAGCCATTGTTTCTCTACTTGGCAGCGACCAACCAAGTGGTTAGCAACCTTGGTAGCACAGAGAGAAGTGGATGAGGCAGAAAGTGAGAAGAGACTGGTAGGATCAGAGGAGGATCAAGACAACAATGAGCATGTCAATGAGAGAAACCCCAAGGACGTGGCATACGTCGAGGAAGTGAGGAGACTGGAGGAGCGCTTTGACGGATTGCAAACAGAGCACGTGCCCCGTGCGGAAAATAGCATACCTGATAATTTGTCAAAGTATGCTGCTCAGAAGCTTCCTATAGAACCAGGAACTTTTGTTCTCCATCTCACATAGCCCTCTATATCCCCAGCAGCAATGGCCCAAAAGAAGAGAAAGTTGGACTACGGTAAACCTCTCCCGGTAGAGCCGTCCGCTCCTTGCAGAGACCCTGCTAGAAATAACTCCTCACAGCCTACCGGACCAGCCCCTCCAGCCAGGTCCACAAACCCCGTGAATGATGCTGCTTCTCTCGCAGTAGAGGAGGTGCCGCTAGTCCTTGTTGCCGAGCCCCAGGCTCCCACTTGGGCAAGGGACATTGTCCGCTTCCTCCAAACAGGAGAGCTTCCCAGGGAGCAAGGCGAAGCTAAAAAAGTAGCCTGGAGGGCCAATATGTATCAGTGTATCAATGACACTCTATAGAAGGAGGCCCAATGGTGTGAAATTGAAGTGTGTCTATCGGGAAGAAGGAAAGGAACTGCTGGCTGAGATTCACAGTGGAATGTGTGGCTCCCACATTGGATCAAGGGCATTAGTTGGGATGGTATTCCAGCAAGGATTCTATTGGCCCGCAACCCTCCAAGAAGCGGTCGAGCTAGTCACAACATGTGAAGCCTGTCAGTTCCATTCCAAGAAAACACACCTGCTTGCCCAAGCTCTTCAAACAATCCCTTTATCATGGCCATTTTCGGTCTGGGGGCTCGATATCGTTGGCCCCTTCCTGCGAGCAATCGAGGGCTTTGAATTCTTGTTCATTGCCATTGAAAATTTTACAAAGTGACCAGAAGTGACTGCCGTGAGAAAGGTGACTCCTCAGTCAGCTATCAAGTTCTTGAAAGAATTGGTGTGTCATTTTGGAGTTCTGGCAAGGATCATCACCGACAATGGCACCCAGTTCATGCAATACGTTCATGCCATTAGATGCAAGATCTCATTTGCCTCTGTGGCACACCCCCGGAGCAATGGACAAGCTAAGAGGGAGAATGCTGAAGTGTTGCGACGAATCAAGACGAGAACTTTTGATACGCTGCAAAAGCACGGTATGCGGTAGATCGATGAGCCGCCGTTAGTTCTCTAGTCCCTCAGAACGACACCAAACCGAGCTACCAGGAAGACTCCTTTCTCCCTGGCCTACGGGGCAGAAGAAGTTATCCCCATGGAACTTATTTATGGGTCACCTTGAGTGCTTTGCCTATGATGAAGTAGCGCAAGATCAGCACCGACATGACAACGCTGTGCAAGATCAACCGTCTCCGGGCTGCTATGCATGCTGCACGCTACCATCAAGCCCTGCGTTGCTTTCATAGTCGTAGGGTTCATGCCTTGTGTTTTGAGGAAGGTGACCTTGTCCTTAAGCGCGTTCAGTCCGGCAAGGGTACACACAAGTTGTCACCAAAGTGAGAAGGCCCTTATGGGGTAGTACGAGTCACCAGACCTGGCGCAGTCCGTTTGGAGACCGGACATGGCACTCAGTTGAAAAACTCATGGAATATTGAGCATCTCCGCAAGTTCTACCCGTAAGGCGTAGCTGTTGGGCCCTGCCTGGCTGCCACCCTTTTGTACAGGCCTTGCCTTAGCTGCATGTAACCCCTTGTACAAAGCCGGGGCGATGACCCCGTGCAAGAGAAAATAAAGAAGTGTGTCGGGGGGCCCCGACCGAGATTGCATGCATGCATGAGAATTCCAAGATCACTGCATAAGCATTTCATGAGCATTTGCATATGCATATAGATAGGATCGCATCATGCATTCATTCTCATCTACATGAAGTTGCAGGTTCCTACCACAAACTTGGCTTCAACAAGGAGTGAGGAGATTGCCCGACATAGCGATCCCACGCAAGCCAAGCAGATAAGTTCTACCTCCTTCCCGTTAGTGTTCTGTAAGCAATAATTTGTGCATTAGAAAGCCTCGTCGCCCTTTTGAGACTTAGGTGCTCCCATCCATGACTCGAACGTTGCTTCGGTCATAATGGTCGCAGTGGACTTTGGTAAAAATAATTTGGCGGGGGGATGGTCCCTCTGTCTGTTCCCCGGCAGACGCAGTTCTCCGGCAGACGAAGAGGGTACTAGCAGGATAGCCTGTCGGGGAAAAACTCATTTATTTATATTAAAGAAGCATCTCACCTCTGCATGGACATACACACGCATGGGTTCCCGGCAAGGTTCATCTTTTTATTGATATGCTAATACAAGTACAAGTATTATAGAATACAAACATGGACTGGAGAAATTACATTATTTGAATTAAAATTTGGCAATGACCTACATGTTTAAGATTGAAAAAAGATAGATGCTTCGTAAACTCCTCTCCATGTCCCTCTTGTCTCAGGTAGTGCGGTGGGAACGGAGGAAGAGCGGGACGCGCATAGCCACAACGCCACCCCAATCCTGTCAGGGCCTGCCCAACCTAGCCTGACAAGATCAGGAGTGGCAAGGCTGCGAAGGAGGAAGACGTGCGGAGCGTCTCGGTGGCCCCCTGGTCACTGCCTCCCGTGCTAAATAGGGGGCTCCAGCATGGGCACCGACAGAGGAGGACGCCGGCGCCCATCCAAAAGACCCCTTCAGGGAGGTGGAAGCACCAGGAGAACGAGCCTTTCTCCAACAACCGAGAAAACGGTGATGACGGTGCCGGGGAAAGAGGGGGAGAGCCAGAAAGGCGGGTAGCGGGTCGCCAGTATGAGCAAGTGCGTCGATGCAGTCATGCTCCTTCTGGGCGGCCTGCCTTCCCTCTTCTCCTTCTCCCCTTGCTTAATCTTCATCAACACCGCTCCAGGGGAAGGCCAAGAATCCACCCCGGCACCTTCCCCGGGGAAAAGGCTAGCGGCCAAGACGGCCAGGGTACTAGAGGCGCACCGCTCCCCACCTTAGTGGGCAGGAAGGCACGCCTCTTATCAACATCAGCCCCAAGGCCTCCAAGAGTGGCAGTGCTGGGATTACCAACAACCTCTAGCCCCGCTTCTTGGACAAGCCTCAAACGAACCAAGAGATTCATCACACCAAGGACCAGGCTCACTCCCCGAGCATCAATGCCAGCATGCGACAACATTATCCCCAACCCAGAGCCCCAGGGCTCGCCCCAGGCTATTCCCTTCGACATCGCCAGCGGAAGCAGAAAATAAGAAGTGGAGGAAGGCAAAGATGAACGACTGCGCCCTCCTTCGCCCCCCTTTTTATAGGCAGGGCGAGGAGGTGGGCTGCTCCATCAACGGGCGACCATCGCCCTCCTCCGCCAATTCAAGACAACCGGGCCATCACCATGATACTCTCCCACGCCACATGCCTCCGTTACCTACCCCGGGCGATGCATGCAGCATACGTGCCAAGGATAAGAGCCTGGTGGGAAGAGTAAATTTGCCGTTTCTACACTGTGCGGTAATGTCATTCACGGGTCATTACTGGAGCGGCGTCACCACTATTGGCTTTACACGGCACGCGGAGAAACTGGAAACCGACCCAGAATTAAGGATAATGAAAAAGCAAAGATGACTTCAAGAGACCAGCCTCTTCAGCACCCCTCGCATGTGCACTTATTAGTCCCTACCCGACGTTGCTCGGCAGCATGTTCGGGGCAGGCCCGGGGCTTCTGTCGGTGCTCCAAACCATGGGTCTATTGCATAGACTGTTCACAAGCATGGGAACGAGGTTGAAGCACCAACCCAAGTTAGAATACAAGAAACCAAGAGATTCGAAGGACCAACATGCAGATCAGAAGGACCCAAATCGAGTAAAGGAATCAGGATATCATCAGGAGAAGAAACCTCCCTTGCCGGGTAGGCGAGACAGACAAGGGGTGAGGCCACCCCAAAAATTGAAAACCAAAACACCGGGCTCACGAAGGTAGATATACCTCACCAACCACTACACCACGACCCACGTCGTCGATCAGTGCGGTGTCAAGCCGCAAAGTGATTAAGTGGCAGCCATTCGCCACTTGGCAGCCACTTCCTATAGAAGAAACCCACAGATGACACCAGTCCTGCAACGTGTCAAGAGAACAAGCGGGGAGATGGCAAGATAGCCAAGCAAGCCTTGCCGGGCAACCAATGATGTGACGTAAAGCAGTTCATTTAGTGCACCCTGTCAGCCCGCAGAGTTAGGTATGATAGCACTGTTTGCTTTTTTATCAGTGTGTAATGACTACTTTGCCATTGTGGGTACCCCTTGATCTATAAAAGGAGGCCCATGGCAACCGTAGAAAGGGTTAGAAGATTGGATAACTCACACCCCCATACGCGCGTAGTCGTTGTAGCCCTAAGGCAACCCCGGCCGAGCAAAGTGTATTACACCCACAACCACCTTTTCCACCATGAATCCACCAAAGGAGGAGTAGGGTTTTACACCTCATGGAAGCCTGAACCTGGGTAAATTGCCCGCGTGATCTCATTCGTGGTGCCCCATGCTCGTCTGCTCTTTGTGCAACGTGTCGGCCCCCTACCGAAACAACAAGGGACCTCCTAGTCCCATAGTGGCCGTGGTTTCCCGCGACACTCACCACTGGTTACAGATCTGAACGTATCCCCCTCCGCCGGTGAAGGGGAGGAGGGGCAGCGTTTAGGCCATCATCAACAGCGAGGGGGGAGACCCACTGCCGGTCACACCGTTATCTCTGGTCGAGCGCCGGTGCAGGAGGTCCTCTGATCCCTTCGTCGCTGCCCTAGTGTGGGCAGCTCCGGCCTCCTGCCACCCACCTATCCACATCCCGACAAACTTCAGGTATATCTTCCTTCAAAATAGGTCTAGGTCTACTTCCCCAGCTTGCTACGTCGCTGCATGTGCATCATTTTCTACCTCTCAGCCCCTCTCGATCAGATGGTCCAAAATCACCTATTTTTTTCTATTGTTAGAGGTAAAGCTACTTCATGAAGTCGAATCTTGTACTTGCTTCAAACAAGAAATAAAGTTGGAAAATTTAGTATGTACATCGGAATTGGTACAAACAGGAAGTAAAGGGGGTGAAAGTAGTACAGACTGGTCATCCAATCGGTCTCTCAGTCGAAAAGGGAAATATAGTGGAAACACCGTACACTGTGGTATGACCAGGAGTAGATTTGCTATCCACACATAGGATTAGGTGGCTAGAGTGAACAAAAATGCGACCAACCAAGATATGTTTCTTGGATGTTCTTTTCTCGGGGCAACAAACTCTAAATCACCACTTTATGCCCCTGTTTAGGTACATGGTGTTGGACTGTTGGTGAACCTACTGTCCCATGCCCTTATACCAAATATTTAGCTGTTCTTAATCTAATGCCCTTGGTCAAATGAAGACATGCCACTTTTATAAGCCATGACAAGTTTAGCCAGTTGTTTTTGCCAGTAATTGTTTAAGACTCTGACTGTTTCCTCTGTAGCTTTTTATGCAAACAGGGATATCCATTTCACCTCATTGCTATTATCACCTTTTGGTGCACTGCACAAAACACTTCTCAAAAGAAGTGACTTTTGTGCTGTTTAACTGGAATGTCAGAATGGAATAGTTGGTTCATTTCGGTGGAACTACACAAAGAGAGATCTGTGTTCCAATCCTCATCGTCCATATTGGCACCATAACCTTCCTTTAGGTAAGAATGATATTTAATGCATGTGTTCGTCTCTATTTTGCGACTACCATGAGAAAATAATATATTGTTTACTAGTACACTTGTACTCCCTCACTAACAAAACCAATTTTAAAATAAAAGGCCAATCATGTACTTGGTTTCTCCAACTGGTGAGGAGGAAGAAGAAGAATAAAGAGGAAATGGTGATCACACGATGCTACCGTCCTATGTTATCCTGACATCTTGCTAGTAGTATTGTATAGCTGTGTTGCTACTAGTCTTAATTTACTTGGAAGACTAGCAAGATGCACGTGCCTTTCACGTAACATCAAGATGCATTTGTATGAGTAGTTTATCTTGTGATAGAAAAGGATGAATGAGGGAAGACCTTATTTACAAATGTGGAGAGGGGCATGTGTACCTTTTTGTAAAATTCCCACAGTTTCCTTCCTATCCCTCAGATATAAATCGGACGGCCTATATTGTAGGATGGTAGGCCAACTCTGTCTTTTATATAAGAGTAGAGTAGATAAGAGTAGAGTAGAGACAGATAGAGAAATGTAGCAGAGTAGTACTTCGGTTGACGACACATCATACTAATTAACTGGATTATGGATGCATCTGTGACCCAGCTCTACACGATCAACAATGCCAAGGTGATCTTGCTGAAGTTGTGGCCTCAGTCGAGGCCATTCAAGTGCTCCAGCAACGTCTACCTTACATGTGAAATGATCCTCCAGGGAGCCCTTCCACTTCTGTTGTCTCTCCTGCAAGGTCACTTAATTAATTAGGAGTACTTAAGTAGCACTAATTTATTGCTGCCTAATTTTCCTGTTGGAATTAAAAAAATCTTTAGTAGCACCCTATGCTGAATCATGTACGTGTGTATATGTGTGTGTGTGTGTGGAGGTGAATCACATCGTGGATCAGGGATAGAATCTTGGTAGTGTCATGACATAATAGTGCTATTGTTATGCACGTCAATTTATTGCCATTGGTTCAATGAGGCCATGTTTTGCATATTATCCATCATGAATCTGATGCTACTCTTAGAGTAATACCTAATGTCTTTCTATCCTTTCTCGCTAAGCTATTGGAGGTTTCACCTTTTTCCTACTTGTGCAAACAGGGATCATGTTGTGCCAATCATACATTTTAGTGGAACTACACAAGACAATACAATGAACTGTATCCCAGCTAGTGCTTTAACTCTGCTGGAAGTTCTTGATAATCTTTTGATATAATCTCACCACTGGTAAACAAGAGTGATTTCAATCATAACTTTGAAGTGCACAAAAATATTTACTATTGAGTGATTCCAGTGCGTGCTTTATCATCTCTTATGGGACTACATGAATAAGCCTTTTTGCTCAGGTTGGTACTGGCCTAAGGCCATCATCCATATTAGTTCATTGTCATCTCTATTTGTAATGTGCTACTGTCATGAGAAACTCCCTTATCTTTGCACATTAAAGTTTTGCAACCTATGATACATGGCAATGATTTGAGTGTTGAGATAATTGGCACTGATTAAATAAACTAATACCTCTCTTTAAGCAAGACTACTATGTTCTTAACTTTACCCATTAAGGTAATGAGGGTGCTTCTATTTGTTAGTGTATGTTTCATCAACTAGTGCCACTATAATAGTAATCTCCTCTCTCAATATATGTGCCAACGGGTATGCTCAATTTTGGTGGAACTGCACAAAAACTTTGGGTGCTTCATTGCCTCCACTTCATCCTTCCATTCCTATGAGTCGCTTATCTCGGCTTGCTACAGTCCTTTCCTGTCAGTCGCTTCGCTTAGCTCAGCTTCCAGTCAAAGGAAGTAGTAATTGATATGCTACCTCACAAAGGTTGGTACCGGTCTTTATCCTGATTATTGTACTTTTCATATGTCTTGGTAATTTGCGTGCTACTATTTTCCGATTTCATAAAGGTGTAACTTGGTTTGCTTTATTTATAAAGCGGGCGAAAGACTTTTTCGGTAAAGGTGTAACTTGGAGCCTAAACTCGTAGGCAAATCATTACATTGCGCGATTTTAGTAGAACTGCACAAAAAGATCAGATGTTGTTGCTATGTACTCCAATGTTCACGCCTGATGTGCTTCTTCCATCGCGTCGCTGGCCCCCTCTTTAATCCAGTTCGCTCCATTCCTTAACCGGAAGCAAGGGACGAAAGTTTATTTCCCCCTCGCGCCTGCCGGGAGATTGAAGAAGCGTGGCATCCAATCCAACACCGGTGATGGCTGCTTGTCCATGTTTTTTTCAGATAAGAAACCGCATGTTTTAGAGGTAGAGCATCTAAATCTACAGGCACTTATGAAACATGGATAATAGAATGTTGGAATTTTTTTTCATGGTAAAAAAATGGAACTAACAACAAGTTAACATCATGCTGATCAACATTCATGTATAGCACATCTTCATATGATGCAAAGTCAAAAAGATATGCTATTTTCAAAATGGAAAGACAATGTTGAGTGTGCAAAAAACTGGGTAAACTAGGGACAAAATTTTGGAAAGTGTTAGGTATTTTTCAACTGCACAAGTTGGAATCGAACCCGGGCAGTACAACTTTTGGGTGAGAGGGCTACAGCCACCGGGCTAGTGCGGTATGTTCGAAAGAATGAAGGCGTCTTCCCGGCTACGGTTCTTTCCCGTCCATGTGCGCTCGCCGTGGCGCTGCTGTATGTCATTATTATGATGCTCAACAAACGAGAGGAATCCGGAGAGGACTGTATGCTGAGAGACTGACATTGGGGACCCACCAGGTCCAAGCCATACGCAAGCAAGTGCCCTATTGGAAAAAATCTTCCTCCTAATTGTATACTGACGTTGGCCCCCACGGGTTTGTCAACCTTAGTCAATAAACGAAATAAATTTCCAATGATGACTGTCATCGGGGAGCTTTTTTTCAAGGGTATCGGGGACCTTTTTTCGGTTGCAGGGAAGGGGTATCGGGGATCTAGATGGTATCATCTTTTTCCAGAGGGCGAACAAGTATCAGCTAGGCCTAGGTTTGGGTTTTTAACACGCGTAGCCCACGACCTACGGGACAGTGGTTTCAACTTATTTTTTGAGGTCCATCATGTACGTACCGGCCTATGGGCCTCCCAGCGTAGGTTTTACTTTTTCTTAAAGATCGGCAGCCCAATGTATTTTTTTTAATAAAACATAGATCTCTGTTCTATTTATCTACAATAA
Organism: Triticum aestivum; assembly: GCF_018294505.1. Classification (NCBI taxonomy): domain Eukaryota; kingdom Viridiplantae; phylum Streptophyta; class Magnoliopsida; order Poales; family Poaceae; genus Triticum; species Triticum aestivum. The sequence continues at coordinate 205,049,396 of NC_057803.1, read as the reverse complement.
TAATGATGTTTCCAATTTATGTTTTTCCTTCTAACCACATTATATATATTTATATTATTACGATTATCATATATATAATAGAGACTTATATATATATATTATAAAAACATCCCACATGTTATTAACTTATAAAAGTAAATGTTTAACAGAAGTTGGCAAGGAAAATCCAGGTTGTTTTTGACTCACAGGCAAAGAAAATCCTGGTGATTGCATACAAAAGCTCGCTAATTTGTTAATTTTATATATAAAAAATGTGTCGCTCAAGTTTATTTTTTGACATTTGTTGTAGTAAATGACCACGTGTAGCCTCATCAGCCCCCCATGGTATTTCAAGACATCGGGGCCGGCTATGCCCCTCAAGACAAAGGACCGCCTTCTTGGGGCCGGCTGGTCCTAGCGGCCGACTACTAGAAGGCGGCGGAGCCCAGAAGGCGGCAACGGGGTGGGCCGACTCCTAGCAGGCGGCCTCTAGGGAGGCCGACTCCTGGCATACGACCCCTCACTACCTTGAAGTTAGCACCTCATTGCAGCGACGAGATGGGGCATGGCTACCGTGCAGCCTGCCACCCTCGAATCTAGGGCTGAACATGGCCACAGTGCAGCATACCAGGCGGACATCTCTCGCCCGATGCAACACTGTTGCCACACCGCCTATGACATCATCATGGCAGAGATAGCCATGCTCCCATGACGAGCTGTCGGTACGGCCAGCCGGCGGCGGGCCCTACCTGTCCGTTACATGCCGGAAGGCGGCAAGTCCTAACCAGCCGGCACGGAGGAGGCCAACTCCTAGTAGGCGGCCATCCCCCTCCCTTGGAGTCTGTGCGTCATTAACCAGATAAGACGTGATGTGGCTATAGTGAGCACCCGCCAGGAGGCGGGACTGTAGCCACACTCCCCCGACAAAGCACGCATCATCAGTGGCACGACTACAGTGCTAAGCAGCCGACAAGTCCAGCAAGCGGCGGGTGCGGCCTGTCGGCCAAGTACAAGGCAACCAACGGGACCAACCAGGCAGCGGGCCCTAGCAGCCCACGGAGAAGCCAGCGATCAGAGACACTGACGGTCGGGTCCCACATCCAGCCAGATTACCATTGTACCCCTGGGGGGTAGGACTATATAAATCCCATAGGGCACCCATGCAAAGGGTTCCGAACCTTAGTAGATACACACACGCATATAGAGAGGGGAAGAGAGGCTAGCCTTGCTCATCTTCCTCCTCTACCCAAACAGCTCAAGGAGCAACCTTGTAGTTACCTTGTTGAGATAGTGATCATGCGGAGACCCCGCAGAGCAAGACTAGGGGTGATACCTCCTAGGAGAGCCCCGAACCTGGGTAAGATTCATCGGCTTAGGCGTTCTCGCTCACTCCTGCTTCTAGAGCCTGGCAACGTACTCTTGGCCCTCTCCATGATAAGCCACCCCTTGGCATATGTCGCCCCACAACCCCGACATTTGGCGCCCACCATGGGGCCTGGTGCACCGTCGTTCGGAAACACGTTCTGGATGGGAACCCTCTTCCTTCCCAGCGAACGCTGTCAGCCCGGCATGTCGGCTGGCGTCAACATCGACACGCTGCATGGCGTGGAAGCCGACTACACCGCGAGCACTCTTGCTGACCTCGCCGGTCAGATTCATCTCTCCGATGAGCCTGCACCCGACGAGGGAGCAGCCCGCTCCGAAAGCTGCCTTGTAGACTTCCTTCGCAAGATCGACATCACCAACGAGCCTACCTTTGACAAAGAGTCTGTCGGCTCCACCGACCCAATGCTTGTTGACTTCGACATAGCATCCCCCGATTCCTTCCCTGCCAACGTGGTGATCTTCGACGACCGGCTCCCACCTACGATTAGCGATGCCAGCGCCAGCACCATCACAGAGGTGATGGTCATTAGTCATGATGGAGCTTTTGGTGGGGCCGGCTAGGACCCGCTGCAGGCGGCGATGCGGGACCTGTCTGTGCCCATTGCAACAGACGCTAACGGCGAGACGCTGGAGGCCTGCCGTGTCACACTCGTCGAGTGCGCCAAAAAGTTGGCCGCCATGAGACACCTCACTAAGGCCTACCACCGTGAGATCGACCGCTTTGTATGCGACATGCCGACTACTGGCGAGCCCAGCTGGATGCGCACCGTTCGGCAGTGGGGTGCAGCCATCGCCAGCATGTTGGGGTTGACTGCCCCATCTACGCCACACCTTTAGAGAATCTGCCTGCTGCCCAGGCGGCAGAAGACGAATTGGATCAGCTCGAGGGTGACGAGCGATGCTGCATGACGGAGTGCGTCCAGCAGCTCCTCGACGCGGCTACCACATAGCAAGAAGTCGGCCGCCGCATGGTGCAACCCGGCATGCAAGATGAGAACCTCCTCCCTGTCCGAGAACATGGCGCGACCTCCCAGACACTGACAGGCTGCGCCCATGACCGAAGAGACACAGAGCCGGCTGCTAGCCGCAGCCGGACGCGCGTCACCATCGAGCGTGACCAAGACGTCCGCCCTCATGCAGTCGAGCAGCGGGGTGATCGACCGCCTCCCCACCGTAGGGAGAGGCGCGTCTCCCCGCTGGATGTTGATCACCCAACTCTCGGCGACTGGCTAGGCCGCCGTGTGGGTATCAGAGAAAATGATGCCTGCCACCGGATCAACCGCTTGGCTCGATCCCTGGCGCTTGAAGAGGAAGATGCAGTTGGCCTGCCTTTTTTCGGCCCCCGCATTCGCGACGAACCCTTCCCCAAAGAGTTCTAGCTCCCTCGAGACACTCCCAAGTACAACGGTTCCGTGAAGCCGGAAGATTGGCTGGTTGGCTACTCCACCACCATCAGCATAGCCAATGGCAACATGCGTGTTGCCGTGAAGTATGTTCCCCTCATGCTCCAAGGCACGCCCCGGACATGGTTGAACAGTCTCAAGCCCTACAGTGTCAACAGCTGGGTGGACTTCACTGAAGTCTTCATCCGCAACTTCACCAGCACCTACAAGCGACTGCCCAAGCCTCACCAGCTCTCCCTGTGCCTACAAGGCCTCACCGAGTCCACTCGTGACTACTTGACGCGGTGGGCCGAATTGCGCAACTCCTGCGAAGGGGTGCACGAGGTGCAAGCCATAGAATACTTCACTGTCGGATGCCGAGAGGGCATCCTACTGAAGCATCGACTCCTCTGCGATGAGCCAGCTACACTCGACGAACTGCTGATTATAGCAGACAAGTACGCCACCGCGGACCCCTCTGTCAAGTCAGAGCTCCGAGTGGACGCGTCTGGGAAAGTGCTCCCTCCAGCTCCTCAGACGCCGGCTAGTGATTACAGTCGGTGACAACAGTAGAACGACAACAAGCGCAAGGCCAGCAAGTGGCAATAGTTGAAGATCAACAACCAGAGGGTCAGCCTGGCCCCAAACGTCAGAATGCTGGCAAACCAGCTTAGCTGCCCTCCTTCTCCTATGAGCAAACCCTCGATGCTCCTTGCAAGTTCCACAGCGGCGCGATGCCGTCCAACCACACCATCCGGAAGTGCCACTAGCTCACCCGAATCTCCAAGGGTGAAGGACTGCTGCCTCCTCCGCTTGCTGGCTAGCCGGCACCGCCTCCTCAGCAACAGTCGGCCCATCCAATCGCCGCCATCGAAGACGAATTCCCTGAGGAATAGGGAGCCTATGTCGGCATCAACAACATCATGAGGTGAACGCTTTCACTTCAGAAGCCCTAGAATTCATGCACTGGTCCGAGAAGCCCATCAGCTGGAGCCGAGCTGACAAACCGGAGGTGATGCCTTCTCCGGGTTCCTATGCCTTGCTGTCGGCTACCACCTTTTCAACAGATAGGCGAGCTGCTCGCTTCTCCCGACTACTGATAGATGGTGGTAGCAGCATCAACATCCTCTACTGTGACACCATTGAGAAACTGCACATCAAAGAAAGACAGCTCCAGCCCAGTCGGACTGTTTTCCATGGCTTTGTACCTGGCCTTTCCTGCTCACCAATCGGCAAGATCAAGATAGATGTCATCTTCGGTGACAAAGATCACTTCCGTGGAGAGCCAGTTTGGTTTGAGGTAGTTGACCTGGAGAGCCCTTACCACACACTCCTAGGCCGACCGACTCTAGCCAAATTCATGGTGGTGCTGCACTATGCCTACCTCAAGATGAATATGTCGGGAACCAAGGGCATTATCACCATAGCCGACGACTACAAGAAGTCAGCCGCCTGTGATCGCTGCTGAGAAGAAGCTCCTTGACCGGGTTGTGGCAATGGTCAGCAAGCAGTCGGATCTGTCATCGGACCTCAGGGAGTCGGAAGCATCGGGTTCTTTCCAGTCGGCGAAGGAAACAAAGAAGATTCCCTTGGACCCCGGCCACCCGGAGAGGCACACTATCATGGAGACCAACCTCAATAGCAAATAGGAAATCAAGCTCGTCGATTTCCTCTGTGACAATCAGGACATCTTTGCATGGTCTCACAAAGACATGCCGAGTGTTCCGACGGATTTCGCCGAGCACAAGCTATATGTCAGATCAGATGCAAAACCAGTCAAGCGGCCCCTCCGTCGTCTATCAGAATAAAAAAGAAGAATTGTTGGTGAAGAGATAGCCCGACTCCTAGCAGCCGGCTTAATTATGGAAGTGTTCTTTACAGAATGGCTTGCCAACCCAGTCGTTGCACTGAAGAAGAACAACAAGTTCTACATGTGTATTGACTATACCAGCCTCAACAAAGCCTGCCTAAAATATCCATTTGCTCTGCCCCGGATTGATCAAGTGACAGACTCCATAGCCGGATGCGAGCTGCTGCCTTTCCTTGATGCCTACTCCGCCTACCATTAGATCAAGCTGAACTTAGCCGATCGGCTGAAGACCGCCTTCACCACACCATTTGGAGCCTTCTGATACCTGATCATGACATTCGTCCTGAGAAATGCCGGTGCGACTTTTCAGTGTTGCATCCAGAAGTGCCTCCTCAAGCAACTCGGCAAAAATGCCCACATCTACGTAGACGATATTTTGGTGAAGACGGAGAAACGTGGCGCCCTCCTGGAAGATCTCAATGAAACTTTTGATAATCTGCGCCATTTTCAAATCAAGCTCAACCCGACAAAGTGCATCTTCGGAGTACAGGCCGTCCAGCTCCTTGGTTTCCTTGTCTCGGAGCGCGACATTAAGTGCAACCCTGTCAAGATCATGGCCATCGAGAGGATGGAGAGACCCACCCGACTACGAGACACCCAGAAGTTCACTAGCTGCTTCGCGTCCATCAGCCGCTTCATCAGTCAGATGGGAGAGAAGGCACCTCCCATGTTCCAGTTAATGAGAAGAGTACTTACTTCGAGTGGAACGACAAGGCCGACGAAGCCTTTCTCCAGCTGAAGAAAATGCTGACTATGCCGCCTAATCTGGCGGCTCTGGCTGCTAAGAAACCCATGCTCCTCTACATCGCTGCCAGCAACTGGGTGGTCAGCACTGTCATTGTGGTAGCGCACCCGGAGGACGGCAGAGCACAGCCGGTCTAGAGGCCTGTGTACTATTTGAGCGAGGTGCTGTCGGCCTCAAAGCAGAACTACCCCCACTACCAGAAGATGTGCTATGGCGTGCACTTTGCCACCAAGAAGCTCAAGCCATACTTTCAAGAGCACCCCATCACGGTCGTCTACACCGCGCGCTTGCTGAGATCATAGGCAGTAGAGATGCATCAGGCCGGGTGGCTGGGCCATTGAGCTGGCCCCCTACACCATCTTCTACCAGCCATGCACCGCCATCAAGTCCCAAGCACTAGCCGATTTCCTCGTCGAATGGGCGGAAACCCAGTACCCTGCCGCTAGCTCCGGACTCCACTCATTGGCGGATGCACTTTGATGCCTCAAAGATGCGCACCGGCTTGGGAGCTGGCATCGTCCTAACCTCTCCGAAAGGCGACAATCTCAGATACACACTACAAATCCACTTTGCCGCCTCCAACAACGTGGCCGAATATGAGGCGCTAGTACATGGACTCCAGCTGGCCAAAGAGATCGGCATCCGCCATATCCTGTAATACGGCGACTCAGACTTGGTGGTCCAACAGTCGTCTAGCGACTAGGATGCCGAGGATGCAAACATGGCGAGCTACCGCTTCCTCGTCCAGAAAATCAGCGGAAATTTTGACGGGTGCGAGTTCCTTCATGTCCCACGGGCCGACAACGAGCAAGCAGATGCCCTGGCACGGATTGGCTCCACCCAGCAAGCCATACTAGTCAACTCCTCCCTTCAGTGCCTCCTCAAGCCGTTACCAAGCCTTCGCCGGAATCAGAGTCTATCTTCGTCCCGGCTGGCGGGGGCTGCATCAGTCGGCCTGGGGACTTCCGCCGGCGGCTCAGGGACTGCGGCAGTCGCACCTGGCCCGGGGACTGCGGCAGTTGGCCCGGGGACTTCGGCAGGTGGCTCGGGGGCTGCGGCAGTCACATCCGGCCAGGGGACTTCAAAACCCGGCCCTGGGGCTACAGCAGTCGGCCCGGGGACTACAATGACACAGCAAGCGGCGGCCGACTCCACCCCGCCAGCTCCCAACCCAACCACCCTAGTTTCAGTGGCTGTGTTAACAGCAAACAAAGTTGAAGCACCATCATGGGCGCAGCCCATCCTCAACTTCCTGGTGACCGGTGAGCTACCAGTCGACGAGATCTCGGCCCGGTAGGTGCAACGGCCGGTAGGAGCATACATGATAGTAGACAAAGAACTTGTCAGGCGTAGCGTCACTGGTGTGTTCCAGCGCTGCGTGGAGCTAGAGAAGGGCAAAGCAATCCTCAGAGACATCCGCCAAGGCGAGTGCGGCCACCACGCGGCCTCTAGATCCCTTATCGCCAAAGCCTTCCGCCACAGCTTCTTTTGGCCGACTGCTCTAGAAGACGCCAAGGATTTGGTCAAGAAATGCAAGGGGTGCCACAAATTCAGCTCCAAGCAACATTTGCCGGCTTCTGCACTAAATACCATCCCCCTTACTTGGCCTTGTGCCATGTGGGCGCTGGACATGGTGGGCCCATTCAAGACAGCATGCGGTGGCGTGACTCATCTGGTTTCCGCTGTGAACAAATTCACCAAGTGTATTGAATAAAAATCAATCAAGAAGTTGAATGGTCCGACTGTTGTGACCATTATCGCAGATATCACCGTCCGGTACGGTGTACCGCACAGCATCCCCGAACCTATCCCAAATGGGACAATTTTTTCACCACGATATGTTCATGCCGCTCCATGATAGCATGCCAAGTTTCATCAATTTCGTACGAGTTTTGGATTTACTAGAATTTAAAAACCATGCATCTCAACATTTTGCCGGCAATCAACAGTGCCCCGGTGTTTGAATTTCATTCCCATCTGTTGCATGGGACCTAGAAATTCACCCGAGGACACACATTAGATTTTTCCACCAACTTTAGTGCATTCGAGCATGTGCTGGTAGTTCAAATTTGAATTATGCACATAAAATGCCTAGAAAACCAAGTTAATGCATTAAAAAGTCCAAACGAACCCCGAAAAATCACAAAAATTGACATAACACTCCTGTTGTTCTATGTTGACACTAGAAATTTTTTGAAAGCAATAAGAGGAAAGGGATATCATTTCGTCCCCAAAGGTGGGACGTTCCCTATCGAAACCATCATGCTTGTAGTGAGAAGCTCTGGTTTGTGAGAAGCTTATACCCTAACCTGCCCCAAATGGGACAATTATTTTACCACGGCATGTTGATGCCGCTCCATGATATCATGCCAAGTTTCATGAATTTTATACGAGTTTTGGATTTACTATAATTTAAAAACCAGGCATCTCAAGGTTTTGCCGGCAATCAAAAGTGCCCTGGTGTTTGAATTTCATTCCCATCTCTTGCATGGCACCTAGAAATTCACCCAAGGACACATATTAGATTTTTCAAACAACTTTAGTGCATTAGAGCATGCGGTTGTAGTTCAAATTTGAATTATGCACATAAAATGCCTAGAAAACCTAGTTAATGCATAAAAAGTCCAAACGAACCCCGAAAAATCACAAAAATTGACATAACACTCCTATTGTTCTATGTTGACACTATAAATTTTTTGAAAGCAATAAGAGGCAATGGATATCATTTCTTCCCCAAAGGTGGGACGTTCCCTATCGAAACCATCATGCTTGTTGTGAGAAGCTCTGGTTTGTGAGAAGCTTATACCCGAACCTGCCCCAAATGGGAATTTTTTTACCACGACATGTTGAGGCCGCTCCATGATAGCATGCCTAGTTTCATGAATTTCATACGAGTTTTGGATTTACTAGAATTTAAAAACCAGACATCTCAATGTTTTGGCGGCAATCAACAGTGCCCTGGTGTTTGAATTTCATTCCCATCTCTTGCATGGCACCTAGAAATTCACCCAATGACACATATTAGATTTTTCAACCAACTTTAGTGCATTAGAGCATGTGCTTGTAGTTCAAATTTGAATTATGCACATAAAATGCCTAGAAAACCCAATTAATGCATAAAAAGTCCAAACGAACCCCGAAAAATCACAAAAATTGACATAACACTCATGTTGTTCTATGTTGACACTAGAAATTTTTTGAAAGCAATAAGAGGCAATGGATATCATTTCGTCCCCAAAGGTGGGACGTTCCCTATCGAAACTATCATGCTTGTTGTGAGAAGCTCTAGTTTGTGAGAAGCTTATACCTGAACCTGCCCCAAATGGGACAATTTTTTTACCATGGCACGTTCATGCCGCTCCATGGTAGCATGCCAAGTTTCATGAATTTTTGGCGAGTTTTAGATTTACTAGACTTTAAGAACCGGGCATCTCAACATTTTACCGACAATCAACAGTGCCCTGGTGTTTGAATTTCATTCCCATCTCTTGCATGGGACCTAGAAATTCACCCAAGGACACACAAGTGATTTTTCAACCAACTTTAGTGCATTGGAGCATGTGCTTGTAGTTTAAATTTGAATTATGCACATAAAATGCCTAGAAAACCCAGTTAATGTAAAAAAAGGCAAAACGAACAGCGAAAAATTCATTCCCATTTCTTGCATGGGACCTAAGCATGCACCTGAGGACACAAATTTGATTTTTCAACCAATTTGTATGCACTGGAGCATGTCCATGTACGTAGTTCAAATTTGAATTATGCACATAAATGCATTGAAAACTCAGTTAATGCATAAAAATGTCCAAACGAACCCCAGAACATCCCAAAAAATTGACACAGCACACCTGTTGTGCTATGTTGACACGATAAAAATTTTGAGAGCAATAAGAGGCAATGGATATCGTTTCGCCCCCAAAGGTGGCACATTCCCTACCGAAACCATCATGCTTGTTGTGAGAAGCTTTAGTTTGTGAGAAGCATATACCCGAACCTGCCCCAAATGGGACTATTTTTTTTACCACGGCATGTTGACGCCGCTCCATGATAGCATGCCAACTTTCATGAATTTCACACGAGTTTTGGATTTACTAGAATTTAAAAACCAGGCATCTCAATGTTTTGCCGGCAATCAACAGTGCCCTGGTTTTGAATTTCATTCTCATCTCTTCAATCGGACCTAGAAATTCACCCAAGGAAACATATTAGATTTTTCAACCAAGTTTAGTGCATTGGAGCATGTGCAGGTAGTTCAAATTTGAATTATGCACATAAAATGCCTAGAAAACCAAATTAATGCATAAAAAATTTCCAAACGAACCCCGAAAAATCACAAAAAATAACATAACCCTCCTATTGTTCTATGTTGACACTAGAATTTTTTTGAAAGCAATAATAGGCAATGGATATCCTTTCATCCCCCAAGGTGGGACATTCCCTATCAAAACCATCATGATTGTTGTGAGAAGCTCTGCTTTGTAAGAAGCATATACCCGAACCTACCCCAAATGGGACAATTTTTTTACCACGGCATGTTGATGCCGCTCCATGATAGCATGCCAAGTTTCATGAATTTCAGACGAGTTTTGGATTTACTACAATTTAAAAACCAGGCATCTCAACATTTCGCCGGCAATCAACAGTGCCCTGGTGTTTGAATTTCATTCCCATCTCTTGCATGGGACCAATAAATTCACCCAAGGACACACATGTGATTTTTCAACCAACTTTAGTGCATTTGAGCATGTGCTTGTAGTTCAAATTTTAATTATCCACATAAAATGCCTAGAAAACCCAGTTAATGTATAAAAAGGCCAAACAAACCCCAAAAAATTCATTCCCATTTCTTGCATGGGACCTAAGCATGCACCCAAGGACACATATATGATTTTTCAACCAATTTATATGCGCTGGAGCATGTGCATGCACGTAGTTCAAATTTGAATTATGCACATAAATGCATTGAAAACTCAGTTAATGCATAAAAATGACCAAACAAACCCCCAAAAATTCGAAAAATTGACACAACACTCTTGTTGTTCTATGTTGACACAAGAAATTTTTTGAAAGCAATAAGGGGCAATGGATATCGTTTCGTCCCTAAAGGTGGGACGTACATTCCCTACCGAAACATTTGCCGGCTTCTACACTCAATACCATCCCCCTTACTTGGCCGTTTGCCGTGTGGGCGCTGGACATGGTGGGCCCATTCAAGATAGCATGCGGTGGCATGACTCATCTGGTTGCCGCTGTGGACAAATTCACCAAGTGTACTGAAGCAAAATCAATCAAGAAGTTGAATGGTCCGACTGTTGTGACCTTTATCGCAGATATCACCGTCCGGTACGGTGTACCGCACAGCATCCCCGAACCTGTCCCAAATGGTACAATTTTTTCACCACGACATGTTCATGTCGCTCCATGATAGCATGCCAAGTTTCATCAATTTCAGACGAGTTTTGGATTTACTAGAATTTAAAAACCAGGCATCTCAACGTTTTGCCGGCAATCAACAGTGCCCCGGTGTTTGAATTTCATTCCCATCTGTTGCATGGGACCTAGAAATTCACCCGAGGACACATATTAGATTTTCCCACCAACTTTAGTGCATTCGAGCATGTGCTGGTAGTTCAAATTTGAATTATGCACATAAAATGCCTAGAAAACCAAATTATTGCATTAAAAAGTCCTAACAAACCCCGAAAAATCACAAAAATTGACATAACACTCCTGTTGTTCTATGTTGACACTAGAAATTTTTTGAAAGCAATAAGAGGAAAGGGATATCATTTCGTCCCCAAAGGTGGGACGTTCCCTATCGAAACCATCATGCTTGTTGTGAGAAGCTCTGGTTTGCGAGAAGCTTATACCCTAACCTGCCCCAAATGGGAGAATTATTTTACCACGGCATGTTGATGCCACTCCATGATAGCATGGCAAGTTTCATGAATTTCATACGAGTTTTGGATTTACTAGAATTTAAAAACCAGGCATCTCAATGTTTTGCCGGCAATCAACAGTGCCTTGGTGTTTGAATTTCATTCCCATCTCTTGCATGGCACCTAGAAATTCACCCAAGGACATATATTAGATTTTTCAACCAACTTTAGTGCATTGGAGCATGTGCTTGTAGTTCAAATTTGAATTATGCACATAAATGCCTAGAAAACCCAGTTAATGCATAAAAAGTCCAAACGAACCCCAAAAAATCACAAAAATTGACATAACACTCCTGTTGTTCTATGTTGACACTATAAATTTTTTGAAAGCAATAAGAGGCAATGGATATTGTTTCTTCCCCAAAGGTGGGACGTTCCCTATCGAAACCGTCATGCTTGTTGTGAGAAGCTATGGTTTGTGAGAAGCTCATACCCGAACCTGCCCCAAATGGGACAATTTTTTTACCACGGCATGTTGATGCCGCTCCATGATAGCATGCCTAGTTTCATGAATTTCATACAAGTTTTGGATTTACTAGAATTTAAAAACCAGACATCTCAATGTTTTTGCGGCAATCAACAGTGCCCTGATGTTTGAATTTCATTCCCATCTCTTGCATGGCACCTAGAAATTCACCCAATGACACATATTAGATTTTTCAACCAACTTTAGTGCATTAGAGCATGTGCTTGTAGTTCAAATTTGAATTATGCACATAAAATACCTAGAAAACCCAATTAATGCGTAAAAAGTCCAAACGAACCCCGAAAAATCACAAAAATTGACATAACACTCATGTTGTTCTATGTTGACACTAGAAATTTTTTGAAAGCAATAAGAGGCAATGGATATCATTTCGTCCCCAAAGGTGGGACGTTCCCTATCGAAACTAACTTGCTTGTTGTGAGAAGCTCTAGTTTGTGAGAAGCTTATACCCGAACCTGCCCCAAATGGGACAATTTTTTTACCATGGCATGTTGATGCCGCTCTATGGTAGCATGCCAAGTTTCATGAATTTCAGACGAGTTTTAGATTTACTAGACTTTAAAAACCGGGCATCTCAACATTTTACCGACAATCAATAGTGCCCTGGTGGTTGAATTTCATTCCCATCTCTTGCATGGGACCTAGAAATTCACCCAAGGACACACAAGTGATTTTTCAACCAACTTTAGTGCATTGGAGCATGTGCTTGTAGTTTAAATTTGAATTATGCACATAAAATGCCTAGAAAACCCAGTTAATGTAAAAAAAGGCAAAACGAACAGCGAAAAATTCTTTCCCATTTCTTGCATGGGACCTAAGAATGCACCTGAGGACATAGATTTGATTTTTCAACCAATTTGTATGCACTGGAGCATGTGCATGTACGTAGTTCAAATTTGAATTATGCACATAAATGCATTGAAAACTCAGTTAATGCATAAAAATGTCCAAATGAACCCCAGAACATCCCAAAAATTGACACAATACACCTGTTGTGCTATGTTGACACGATAGAAATTTTGAGAGCAATAAGAGGCAATGGATATCGTTTCGCCCCCAAAGGTGGCACATTCCCTACCGAAACCATCATGCTTGTTGTGAGAAGCTTCAGTGTGTGAGAAGCTTATACCCTAACCTGCCCCAAATGGGAGAATTATTTTACCACGGCATGTTGATGCCGCTCCATGATAGCATGGCAAGTTTCATGAATTTCATACGAGTTTTGGATTTACTAGAATTTAAAAACCAGGCATCTCAATGTTTTGCCGGCAATCAACAGTGCCTTGGTGTTTGAATTTCATTCCCATCTCTTGCATGGCACCTAGAAATTCACCCAAGGACACATATTAGATTTTTCAACCAACTTTAGTGCATTAGAGCATGCGCTTGTATATCAAATTTGAATTATGCACATAAAATGCCTAGAAAACCTAGTTAATGCATAAAAAGTCCAAACAAACCCCGAAAAATCACAAAAATTGACATAACACTCCTATTGTTCTATGTTGACACTATAAATTTTTTGAAAGCAATAAGAGGCAATGGATATCGTTTCTTCCCCAAAGGTGGGACGTTCCCTATCGAAACCATCATGCTTGTTGTGAGAAGCTCTAGTTTGTGAGAAGCTTATACCCGAACCTGCCCCAAATGGGAATTTTTTTACCACGGCATGTTGATGCCGCTCCATGATAGCATGCCTAGTTTCATGAATTTCATACGTGTTTTGGATTTACCAGAATTTAAAAACCAGACATCTCAATATTTTGGCGGCAATCAACAGTGCCCTGGTGTTTGAATTTCATTCCCATCTCTTGCATGGGACCTAGAAATTCACCCAATGACACATATTAGATTTTTCAACCAACTTTAGTGCATTAGAGCATGTGATTGTAGTTCAAATTTGAATTATGCACATAAAATGCCTAGAAAACCCAATTAATGCATAAAAAGTCCAAACGAACCCCGAAAAAACACAAAAATTGACATAACACTTATGTTGTTCTATGGTGACACTAGAAATTTTTTGAAAGCAATAAGAGGCAATGGATATCATTTCATCCCCAAAGGTGGGACGTCCCCTATCAAACCATCATGCTTGTTGTGAGAAGCTCTAGTTTGTGAGAAGCTTATACTCAAACCTGCCCCAAATGAGACAATTTTTTTACCATGGGATGTTGATGCCGCTCCATCATAGCATGCCAAGTTTCATGAATTTCAGACGAGTTGTAGATTTACTAGAATTTAAAAACCGGGTATCTCAACATTTTACCGAATATCAACAGTGCCCTGGTGCTTGAATTCCATTCCCATCTCTTGCATGGGACCTAGAAATTCACCCAAGGACACACATGTGATTTTTCAACCAACTATAGTGCATTGGAGCATGTTCTTGTAGTTTAAATTCGAATTATGCACATAAAATGCCTAGAAAACCCAGTTAATGTAAAAAAAGGCAAAACGAATAGCGAAAATTCATTCCCATTTCTTGCATGGGACCTAAGCATGCACCTGAGGACACAGATTTGATTTTTCAACCAATTTGTATGCACTGGAGCATGTGCATGTATGTAGTTCAAATTTGAATTATGCACATAAATGCATTGAAAACTCAGTTAATGCATAAAAATATCCAAACGAACCCCGGAACATCCCAAAAATTGACACAACACTCCTGTTGTGCTATGTTGACACGAGAAAAAATTTGAGAGCAACAAGAGGCAATGGATATCGTTTCGTCCCCAAAGGTGGCACATTCCCTACCGAAACCATCATGCTTGTTGTGAGAAGCTTCAGTTTGTGAGAAGCATATACCCGAACCTGCCCCAAATGGGACTATTTTTTTACCACGGCATGTTGACGCCGCTCCATGATAGCATGCCAACTTTCATGAATTTCACACGAGTTTTGGATTTACTAGAATTTAAAAACCAGGCATCTCAATGTTTTGCCGGCAATCAACAGTGCCCTAGTTTTGAATTTCATTCTCATCTCTTCAATGGGACCTAGAAATTCACCCAAGGAAACATATTAGATTTTTCAACCAACTTTAGTGCATTGGAGCATGTGCAGGTAGTTCAAATATGAATTACTCACATAAAATGCCTAGAAAAGTCAATTAATGCATAAAAAATTTCCAAACGAACCCCGAAAAATCACAAAAAATAACATAACCCTCCCATTGTTCTATGTTGACACTAGAAATTTTTTGAAAGCAATAATAGGCAATGGATATCCTTTCGTCCCCCAAGGTGGGACATTCCCTATCAAAACCATCATGATTGTTGTGAGAAGCTCTGCTTTGTGAGAAGCTTATACCCGAACCTACCCCAAATGGGACAATTTTTTTACCGTGGCATGTTGATGCCGCTCCATGATAGCATGCCAAGTTTCATGAATTTCAGACGAGTTTTGGATTTACTACAATTTAAAAACCAGACATCTCAACATTTCGCCGGCAATCAACAATGCCCTGGTGTTTGAATTTCATTCCCATCTCTTGCATGGGACCTATAAATTCACCCAAGGACACACATGTGATTTTTCAACCAACTTTAGTGCATTTGAGCATGTGCTTGTAGTTCAAATTTTAATTATCCACATAAAATGCCTAGAAAACCCAGTTAATGTATAAAAAGGCCAAGCAAACCCCGAAAAGTTCATTCCCATTTCTTGCATGGGACCTAAGCATGCACCCAAGGACACATATATGATTTTTCAACCAATTTATATGCGCTGGAGCATGTGCATGCACGTAGTTCAAATTTGAATTATGCACATAAATGCATTAAAAACTCAGTTAATGCATAAAAATTTCCAAAGGAACCCCCAAAAATTCGAAAAATTGACACAACACTCTTGTTGTTCTATGTTGACACAAGATTTTTTTTGAAAGCAATAAGGGGCAATGGATATCGTTTCGTCCCTAAAGGTGGGACGTATGATCTCTACCGAAACATTTGCCGGCTTCTGCACTCAATACAATCCCCCTTACTTGGCCTTTTGCCGTGTGGGCGCTGGACATGGTGGGCCCATTCAAGATAGCATGCAGTGGCGTGACTCATCTGGTTGCCGCTGTGGACAAATTCACCAAGTGTACTGAAGCAAAATCAATCAAGAAGTTGAATGGTCCGACTGTTGTGACCTTTATCGCAGATATCACCGTCCGGTACGGTGTACCGCACAGCATCCCCGAACCTGTCCCAAATGGTACAATTTTTTCACCACGACATGTTCATGTTGCTCCATGATAGCATGCCAAGTTTCATCAATTTCAGACATATCCTGTAATACGGCGACTCAGACTTGGTGGTCCAACAGTCGTCTAGCGACTAGGATGCCGAGGATGCAAACATGGCGAGCTACCGCTTCCTCATCCAGAAAATCAGCGGATATTTTGACGGGTGCGAGTTCCTTCATGTCCCACGGGCCGAGTAGGATATGAACACCATGAATATAAATATTGTAGAGGCTATGTTGATTTTCATTCAACTACATGCATGAACATGTACCAAGTCAAGCCACTTGAACATTCAGAGAAGGATACCATATCATTATACTACATCACAATCATCTTAACGCTATGTTGATATCCAAGATAAATCATTATTAACTCCCAGCTACTTATGCATGGCATGAGAAACTATAATCTCTAATTGTCATTGCAAACATGTTTAATCATAACGGGCTGAATCATGGACACTAGGTTAAACATATATACACAGACAAGACAAGTCG
Source organism: Triticum aestivum (assembly GCF_018294505.1). NCBI lineage: Eukaryota > Viridiplantae > Streptophyta > Magnoliopsida > Poales > Poaceae > Triticum > Triticum aestivum. The sequence continues at coordinate 205,032,874 of NC_057803.1, read as the reverse complement.
AGTTCATACCAGTTTCTCTTTGCCACGGCCAGTTCATCGAATGTCGTCATTATGGCCTTTAACTTGCATGACCGAATGATATGAAAATAATAATAGTGCAAGAGTGCCATGGACTAAGCTGGAATATGCAAACAGTTTATTCAACAGGAGAAGACAAGGTAAAATGGGCTCTTTATTAGTTCAACAATTATTCATATGAGGTCCACTCAACATTTTCATCGTGGTCTTCTCCTCGGTACAACTTGAATAAAAGAAAAGAAATTCGGAGAAACACACTGAAATAATGTTGGAGTTTTTGGTTTTATTTAGCAAGCAAATAAAAGGAAAAAGAAAAAACAAGAAAAACTATTTACACATGAAAGCTCCCTACATGCAAAATAAGAATAAGGAAATATTTTTGGAGTTTCTTTTTAGTACTACTAAGCACGCATAGAAAGTAAATTAACTACAACTATTATTTTTGGTTGTTTTTCTGAAGTTTTTCAAACACACAAGAAGAAAGAAAAAAATAAATCTAAGCATGGATGATACAATGAAAAAGTGTGAACACTGACAAATGGAATAAGTGGACATGAATGTGAAGTCGGTGAAAACACGTACTCCCCCAAGCTTAGGATTTTGGCCTAACTTGGTAATCGATCAGTAGCCTGGAGGGTAGTATGGATCCTGAGGAGCAGACATCCACCCATCCCACTGTTGAGGAGTGGGCATCCACTGATCCCACTATGGAGGCTCCTCTTGTGCCGCCGCCTCAGCGGCCTGAGCTTTCCGATAGGCGATGATGTCTGCAGGCATAATCCTATATCCGCCCCTATCAATAGGATCAAACAAAGCAGGAGTAGGCAATGGAATAACATCACGAGTCCTCACACTAAAGACCAGGTTACACAAATTAGGGATGTGAGGAGATTCAATATCAATAAAATGGTGGTGATCCATGGCTGCATGATCTAAGTAAACTTTGGTCAGAGAGAAATCATGAGGGCGTGTCGCTACCTTGAAATGAGCTGCCAAATGAGTGGCAAGAACCCCATCATGTATTTTGCCCTGAGTTTTATTAAGATGGAGGCGACGTGCCACAATAGCCCCCAAGCTATGCGTGTTGTCGCCCTCCAATGCACGACATAAAACAACAATGTTTGGTGAACTAAGTGCACCCACCTTCTCCCAAGCAAGCAAGCATTTGGCAATAAAAAGTGCAAAGTAACGAACAGCGGGAAAATGTAACCCAGCGGCAGTGATGGTTGACACTCCTCTCTCATCACCCACTGTTAGAGTGCAATAAAAGGCCTCAAACTCGTCCAGCCTAGGCTCAGCCAAGCTCCCATCAGACGGGATCATGCATATGTCACCAAACTCAATGAGTGGTATCTGATGGTTTTCAGCATATAAATCAAAGCTCACTTCAGAAAAATTATTTCTAGTCAAGAAACTAAAGCTCTGAACAAAGATGTTTGTGAGGATTTGGTGCTGGTCACACTCATCTGCGATGAAGTCGGTGAGGCCAGTGGTAGCAATATATTGCGCGAACTCCTCAAGAAATCCAGCCTCTTGCAGGAATGCGGTGTGCGGCCATTCGCACGGCCGTACCTCCGCCAACCTCCGAGGGTGGAGATCAGTGTCAGAAGACTCCCCAATAACACCCTTGGAGTTCTTCTTAGAAGCAAATTTCCTGAAGATATTCATGTCCACGTACAATTTTCTGAAAATAAAAATTTTGGAGTGACAAAAATTTGTCAACAAAACTTTGTAAGATTGATAGCAACTACTCATAGGGATACATAGAGGCCATAGCAAGCATTCAAACTACTTAGAGCACTAAGAATTGAACAACCAAGCACATCTACAGAAGCACCAAGAGTGGCTAATTATTCAAAGTATAAGCCACTAACACAAAAACTAATTGGACAAATGGTGGAGTCACATACCAAGCAACAATCCCCCAGAACAGTTTCGGAAACGGAGCTTCGAGCAAAGAGATTGAAATCTAGGGGTTTGAGCTCAAGAACACGGGAGAGAGAGCAATGAGGATTTTTTTCTTGAGGTAAGTGATGATGTGGTATGAAGAGGTAAGTGAGGGGGCCCACGTGGGGACCACAACCCACCAGGGCGCGCCTGGGGGTGCTGGCTCGTCCAGGTGGGTTGTGCCAACCTGGTGCACCTCCCTCTGATGTTTATTGCTCCAAAGGTTCTCAAATATTCAGAAAAAATCGTATTAAATTTTCAGGGCATTGTGAGAACTTTTATTTTTGGGTCATTTTTTATTGCATGGGAAATTCAGAAAACAGACAAAACATGGCATTTTATTTTATTTAACTAATAAAAACAGAAAAAAATGGTAAGTACGGAAGGTAGTTCTTACTAAATTCATCAACTTCATACCGTTCAAAAATGATCCATTAATAAGGTTGATCAGGCCTTATTAACAACCACTTTCGATTAGCATGAAACCAAAGAACTTTCGTAAATCACTAAGTTACCTCAATGGGGATATTCACTTCCCCCACAATAAGCATTTCATATTTGTTTTTGACATTAGGTAGAGGTGTATTTGAAAGTTTCCAATAATGATTGTCGGAGATTTTTCAATAAAATTAATACCATTCACTTGGAATTGTTTCTTTGGAAAGTGCATTGTATGCTCATTGCCATTAATATGAAAAGTGACCTTACTTTTATTGCAATCAATAACAGCCCCTGTAGTATTCAAGAAGGGTCTACCAAGGACAATCGACATGTTGTCGTCCTCGGGCATCTCAAGTATAACAAAGTCAGTCCAAATAGTAACATTAGCAACAACAACGGGCACATCCTCACAAATATCGATAGGTTTGGCAGTTGATTTATCGGCCATTTGCAAAGATGTTTCAGTAGGTGTGAGTTTATTCAAGTCAGGTCGTTTATATAAAGAGAAAGGCATAACACTAACACCAGCTCCTAAATTACACAAAAGAAGTTTTCACATAATTCTTTTTGATAGAGCAAGGTATAGTTGGTATTCTCGGATCTCCATGTTTTTTAGGTACTCCATCTTTAAAAGTGTAATAGTTGGTATTCTCGGATCTCCATGTTTTTTAGGTACTCCATCTTTAAAAGTGTAATTAGCAAGCATAGTGGAGATTTCAGCTTCCGGTAATTTTCTCTTATTTGTGATAATGTCTTTCATATATTTTGTATCAGGAGGCATTTTCAAGATATCAGTCAAGCAAGCACGCAAAAATACTGGCCTCGGCATTTCAGTAAAGCATTCAAATTCTTCATCATCATTCTTTTTAGTTGACTTGGGTGGAAAAGGCACAGTTTTTTGAACCCACGGTTCTCTTTCTTTACTGTGTTTTCTAGCAACAAAGTCTCTTTTGTCATATCTTTTATTTTTAGGTTGTGGGTTATCAAGATCAATAGGTGGTTCTATCTCAGCATCATTATCTGGTTCTTTTTCATTACTTGGTTGAGAGTCATCATGAACCTCATCATTAACTTTTTTATTATCATTAGGTGAGTGTTCATTACTAGATTGAGTTTCAGCATCTGAGATAGAAATTTCATTTTCATTATCAGAGGGTTTTTCTATTTCGGGTTCACTAGAAGTGTTCAAGGCCCTATCATTTTTATTTTTATTTTTCTTCCTAGAAGGACTAGGTGCACTACTGTTAGCTCTTTGTGAATGTTGTTCAATTATTTTAGGGTGTCCCTCAGGATAAAGTGGTTCCTGAGTCATTTTAGCAACTCTAGTTGCAACTCTAACATCAAAGTCATGCATATTATGATTCATTTCATCAAGTAATTCTCTTTGAGATTTAGCAACTTGTTCTAATTGAGTTTGAACCATAGAAGCATGTTTTCCCACACCTCTAACATCATTTGATATTCTAAATAAAAAGTCAATCAAGCGAGCAATCATATTAGAATTATATTTCAATTTTTTCATAACATTTGCATTGAAGTGATCTTGTTTTCTAATATAGTTTTCAAACTCATAAAGGCATTGACTAGGATGCATATTGTGAGGATTATCATTATCATTGAACTTCATAAGAGAATTTAATTCTACCACCTTAGGAATTGGTGGTGTATTAAGCCCATGTATTTCTTCAATAGGAGGTAAATTTTAACATCCCCATCTTTAATACCTTCTTCCTTCATAGATTTCTTTGCCTCTTGCATATCTTCGGGACTGAGATATAATATACCCCTCTTCTTTGGAGTGGGTTTAGCTGGTGGTTCAGGAATAGTGCAATCATCATAATTTCTCAATATGTTATTCAATAATTCTTCAGCTTGTTCAATAGTTCGTTCCCTAAAAACACAACTAGCACAACTATCTAGGAAGTCCCTAGAAGCATCGGTTAGTCCATTATACAAGATATCAAGTATTTCATTTTTCTTAAGAGGATGACTAGACAAAGCATTAAGTAACTAGCAAAGCCTCCCCAAAGCTTGTGGGAGACTCTCTTCTTTAGTTTGCACAAAGTTAAATATTTCATTTAAGGCAGCTTGTTTCATATGAGTAGGAAAGTATTTTGCAGAGAAGTAGTAAATCATATCCTGGGGACTACGCACACAACCAGGAGAAAGAGTATTCTACCAAGCTTTAGCATCACCCTTTAATTATAAAGGAAATAATTTGAGAATAAAGTAATAGCGAGTTTTCTCATCATGAGTAAAATGGGTGGCTATGTCCTTCAACTTAGTAAGATGTGCCACAACAGTTTCAGTTTCATAACCATGGAAAGGATCAGATTCAACCAAAGTAATTAACTCTGGGTCGACAGAGAACTCATAATCCTTATCATAAATAAAGATAGGTGAAGTAGCAAACTTAGGATCACATTTCATTCTAGCATTCAGATATTTCTCTTTATACTCGTGTAGTAATTTCTCTAGATCATGTCTATCATTGCAAGCAAGAATATCTCTAGTTGCTTATTCACTCATAACATAACCTTCCGGTACCTTAGGCAATTCATATCTAGGAAGGATAGTTCTAGCAAGGGTTTCAGGAGATTCAGTTTCAAGCTCATTATCAGATTCAACAACATCATGTTGTATAACTCTAGCAATTTGTTTATCAAGAAATTCACCAAGTGGCACATCATCATTATCAAGCAAGGTACTAGCATCATCATAAGCATCATTCATAGTATATGTAGCATCATCAATAACTTGTGACATATCAGAATTAATAGCATGTGGTGGTGTTGCAAGTTTATTCATAACAGAAGGTGAATCTAAAGCAGCACTGGATGGTTGTTCCTTACCTCCCCTCGTCCTTGAGGGAAATATCTTAGTATTTGGATCCTTCAGATTCTTCATAGTAATAATATGATAATAATCCCAAGTGACTCGACAAATATAGCTATGCTCCCCGGCAATGGCGCCAGAAAAAAGGTCTTGATAACCCACAAGTATAGGGGATCGCAACAGTTTTCTAGAGTAGAGTATTCAACCCAAATTTATAGATTCGACACAAGGGGAGCCAAAGAATATTTGAAGGAATTAGCAGCTGAGTTGTCAATTCAACCACACCTCGAGATTACTTATCTGCAGCAAAGTGATCAGTAGCAAAGTAGTTTGATAGTTTTGATAGTAGTGACAATAGTAGTAGTATCAGTAATAGTGATAGCAGTAATTTTGTAGCAAGTGTAACAGTGATGATAGCAGTAGTAACTTAGCAGAAACAATATGGAAAAGTTCTTAGGCATGGGTTCGGTGACTTGTTGGATTATATTCATCATGAGACAGTTATAACCTAGGGCGATATTGCACTAGCTCTAGTTCATCAATATTATGTCGGCATATATTCCATAAATAGTCATACGTGCTTTATTAAAAGAACTTGCATGGCATCTTTTGTCCTACCCTCCCATGGCAGCAGGGTCATATTGGAAACTAAGGGATATTAAGGCCTCCTTTTAATAGAGAACCAGAACAAAGCATTAACACATAGTGAATACATGAGCTCCTCAAACTATGGTCATCACCGAGAGTGGGCCCGGTTGTTGTCACTCCGAAGTTGTTGGATCATAAAACGTAGTAGGTGACTATAACTTGCTAGATCGGATCTAGAACATGGATATAATGGTGAATTCATAAATGGTTCAGATCTGAAATCATGGCACCCGGTAAGGGAGTCCTGGATTAAGGGGTCCTCAGGCGTCCGGCCTATTAGGCGTGGGCCGGACTGATGGGCTATGAAGATACAAAGACCGAAGACTCTACCCGTGTCCGAATGGGACTCTCCTTGGCGTGGTAGGCAAGCTTGGCGACCGAATATGAAGATTCCTTCCTCTGTAACCGACCTTATGTAACCCTAGATCCCTCATGTGTCTATATAAACCGGAGGGCTAGGTCCATAAATGGCTCGGCATAATCATAGTCAGACATGCTAGACTTTTAGGGTTTAGCCATTACGATCTCGTTGTAGATCAACTCTTGTGATACTCATATTCATCAAGATAAATCAAGCAGGAAGTAGGGTATTACCTTCATAGAGAGGGCCCGAACTTGGGTAAACATTGTGTCCCCCATCTCCTATTACAATTGATCTTAGACGCATAGTTCCGGACCCCCTACCTGAGATCCGCCGGTTTTGACACCGACATTGGTGCTTTCATTGGGAGTTCCGCTGTGACCTCGAAAGATAGGATTGATGGCTCGCCTTGTTCTCAAGGACAATGTCACCTCCGGAGAAGCACTGGCCCTAGGCCAAACCCTCCGGCTAAGCGGCTTGATCATGACTGCCCGTTCGGCCGTTAAGCCGACGATGACTTCTCGAATCATCGAAAATCCCCTTCATGTAGACTCCAAATAATCCAAGCAAATGGATCCAGTGGAGCTATCATCTTTAAACAATCTCCAAGATTGCATCGCAGCTCTGGGGTTCTCCACAGACTATGATCGGATTGGGCTTAAACCCGATCAGAGAGAAATTAAAACTCCATCAATCACCCATCAGATAGCGGTAGTAGAGGAGCAAGTCGACAACTCTTCCGCTATATTGCGGATGAACCATGTTCGGATCTCCGAGCTTGAAGAGCCGGACACCTACCTGCAGAAGGACATGCCTTGTCTTCCGAACATAGAATTGGACTACATGCCCAAAAAACCAGTAGACATCCCGGAGCCCGAACTACTAAGCTTGGAAGTTCTTCAAACTCCGGATCCTAAACTGGGTCAGGGTTCAGATTTTATACCACCCGCCCACCCAGATATAAGTGCTCTCATGGGCATACAACAGCAGTCTCTGGAATCGGTTAATCACTTCTGGGCCAGATTCCTCCTTGTCAAAGATAAGATTGAAGATTGTCGCGATGAAGACGCGATTTCAGCATTCTGCAACAATTGCACGGACGAAGGAGTCCTCAACGCCATGAACCGTCGTCCCATATCATGCTTCGCAGACTTGACAACTATAGTATGCAAGTACTAAGCAATGGAAAGCACCTAGAAAACTCAGGCAGCTCGTTGGGAACCACCGGTTTCCACCCAACTCCTTGTTCAGGTGAAAAGGACGCACCCTCGTGGCACGCCCCGCCCAATGGTAAAAAATATAAGCCCGTTACGGGACACGGAACCGTTCTGGAGGGATGGCTAGATGGACCATGCAAGTTACATGCAACACATGATACTATATCAACCCACAGCCTTAGAGCAGGTTGGGTACTCCGGCAGATGGCCAAGAGCGGCGAGGATGTCCTCACCAAAAACAACCCACAACAATATCCCCCAGAAGACGAGGACCCCATAGTATTGACGGTCATCGAAACTTTTGCTTCAAAGAGTAAGCACAAAAGGGCACTCCGCAAACTCGTCGAAGTCTGTCAAATCGCAGCAACAAACCCTTGGAATGACACGGCCATAACTTTCAATGCCGACGAGGAAGCAAAATTCAGGACAGTCCGGACACTACCGCCTTGGTCCTCAGTCTGATCATGGATGGCTTCCAGCTCACCAAGGTTCTCATGGACGGTGGCAGTGGACTAAACCTCATTTACGAGGATACACTCAGTAAAATGGAAATAGACAGGAGCCGCATCGAGCAAATTAGCACGACCTTCCGAGGTATTATTCCTAGTCGGGAGCCACGATGTGCGGGAAAAATCACGCTTGACGTGGTATTCGGCACACCGCAGAACTATCAGACCAAGGAATTAACCTTCCAAGTGGCCCCTTTCAACAGTGGATATCACGCCCTATTGGCGTGAGATGCATTTACACGCTTCCAAGCTATACCTCACTACAGGTATATGAAGCTCAAGATGCCCGGGCCCAACGGCATAATCACTCTCACCAGTGATTCAGACATAGCACTCCGCGCCGAAAATAAAACCGCATCCTTGGCCCTTGAGGCATTATCCGAAGCCCTAGTGGCCGAAGAATTAACCGCATTATGCTCCATGGTGGATAGGGACGATGTAATCCTGGAGAAATGACCCAAATCCACCTCCTTCAAACCAGCAGAAGAAATAGTCAAATTCCAAGTCCATCCAACGGACCCCAAGAAGACAGCATCTATTGGGGCACAACTAGACCCAATGGTTGACACCGCGCTATGAGAGTTTCTGCGCGAGAACTGGGATATATTCGCGTGGCACCCCTTAGATATGCCAGGAATCCCACGCAGATTGGCTGAACACAGCCTCAATATATCGAAGGGATATAAATCGGTCAAGCAAATACTACGGGGCTTTTCCGAACCCAAACGTCAAGCTATGGGGGAGGAGCTAGCCAAGCTAATCGAGGCTGGATTCATTAGAGAAATCAAGCATTCGAACTGGCTAGCAAACTTGGTGATGGTATGAAAGAAGGATAAATCCTAGCGCCTGCGCGTCGATTTCAAAGACCTCAATAAGGCCTGCCCTAAGGATCCCTTCCCCCTCCCCCGCATCGACTAGATCATTGACGCCACTGTAGGACACGACTCACTGTGCTTCCTCGACGCATATTCCGGATACCATCAAATCAAAATGAAGGAGTCCGATCAAGCCGCAACGGCATTCATTACCCCATTTGGTCCATTTTGCTTCAACACCATGCCCTTCGGGCTCAAAAACGCCGGCGCCACTTACCAATGCATGATTCAAACATGCATGGAGAAAACAGATCGGCAAGACTGTCAAAGCATACATGGACAACATAGTCATTGAAACTAGGCACGCCGGTTCACTGATAGACGATTTACGACTCACATTCGACAACCTCCGTGCATATGACATCCAGCTCAATCTAGAAAATTGTGTTTTCGGCATCCCTGCTGGAAAGCTGCTGGGCTTCATCATTTCCAATAGAGGAATTGAAGCAAATCCAGCCAAAATCTGAGCTTTGTCACAATTGGCTACACCAATGGACCTTAAACAGGTCTGAAAACTCGCAGGATGCGTGGCAGCTCTAAGCCGCTTTATCTCTAGATTGGGAGAGAAGGCATTGCCACTATATCGCCTCCTCCGGCGCACCGATCACTTCGAGTGGACGAATGCGGCAACAGCCGGACTTGCAGAAATAAAAACCCTTCTTGTGAGCAACCGAATCCTGACCGCACCCAACGTCGGCGAACCCATGTTACTATACATATCGGCAACACACCAGGTGGTTAGTGCCGTTCTCGTCGTTGAGACAGAGCATGACGGACACAAATTACCGCTTTAGAAGCCGGTGTACTACGTATCCACTGTCCTCACACCATGCAAATCCCGGTACCCTCATTACCAAAAGATAGCATATGCGGTCTTCATGGCATCCCGGAAGCTACGACACTACTTCCAAGAATTTTCTATCACGGTAGCTTCCGAAGTACCAGTCAATGACATAATAAACAACCGCAATGCTACAAGCCTGATAGCCAAATGGGCCATTGAGCTCCTTCCATTCGGCATAACATACAAACCGCGTAGAGCCATCAAATCCCAAGTATTGGCGGACTTCGTCGCCGAATGGACAGGGGCCGAACTCCCTAAATAGTATGACACGTATTCCAACTAGGTTATGTATTTCAATGGTTACAAAATGCTGGCAGGATTAGGGGCGGGCGTTGTTTTAATGTCCGCCACTGGAGACATAGTCCATTACGTGCTCCAAATATTGTACACAGACTCCAATAACACAGCCGAATATGAGGCCTTATTGCATGGTCTCCGGATGGTTATCTCCATGGGCATACAACGCCTGGAAGTGCGCGGGGACTCAAACCTCGCAATATCTCAAATAAATGGATATTTTGATGCCCTAGAACCGAAGATGGCGGCTTACCGCAACGCCGTCCTAAAAATGTTGGCTCGATTCGAGGGGCTCGAGTTTCATCACGTGGCTCGAGAAAGTAATCAAGCGGAGGACGTCCTTGCTCGCATCAGTGCTAAGCGCGACCCCGTCCCACCCAACATTTTTCTGGAAAGGCTTTTCAAGCCATTAGTGGTATGGCAGGGGGAGAGCGGCAGTACCAGTCCGGATCCGAAGACAACCCCAGATTCCAAACACAACGATTTTATCGGGGGCTCAACCACTGAAATAACACTGTCGGCCCATCTCATCATGAAAGTTATTGCCCCATGGACCAAACCCATCTTGGCCTACCTTAATAGGAGAGAACTCCCGGAGGATCAGAATGAGGCTCGCTGCATTGTCTGGCGCTCGAAGGCCTAAAAGGTTCACGACAGAGAGCTCTACAAGAAAAGCGCTACCGGAGTTCATCAATGATGTATCTCCGAGGAAGAGGGGCGGCAGCTCTTGGCTGAAATTCATGCTGGACACGCTGGTCACCACGGTGCAGCTCGGGCCCTTGTTAGTAAGGCCTTCTGCACACGTTTTTACTGTCCTATGGCCCGACCAGATGCACATGACCTTGTCCAACATTGCGTCGGATGCCAGCTATTCGCCAACCAAAGCCACATGCCCCCACCGCTCTGCAAACAATCCCCATCACTTGGCCTTTCGCAGTCTGGGGGCTCGATATGGTCGGACCCCTTAAAGGAGAAAGCCATAAGAGAAAGTATCTACTGGTCATGGTGCATAAAATTACTAAGTGGATAGAGCCCAAACCAGTTAAAACAACCGAGGCGGGGCCAGTGATAGAATTCATATCTGGTGTGGTGCACCGTTATGGTGTTCCACACAACATCATCACCAATAACGGCTCCAATTTTACAGTCGGTGAGGTGAAAACTTGGTGTGCTAATCTAGGCATTAAGCTCGATTACACCTTTGTCTATCACCCACAAACAAACGGTCAAGTCGAACGGGCCAATGGTCTTATTATGAGCAGCATCAAACCCAGACTAGTGCGGTCTTTGAGAGAATCAAACAAGCACTGGGTTGAGGAGCTTCACTTCCTACTCTAGGGGCTGCAGACCATGCCCAACCGTACTACTGGATAGACACCTTTCTTCATGGTGTACGGCATAGTGGTTGTGTTACCCTGCGATATTATCCACGACTCACCTCGAGTGCGCATGTACGAAGAAAGAGAGGTCGAGCTTGATCAGCAGCACAACCTAGATTCCCTGGAGGAGGAGTGCGATATTGCAAAGGGATGTTCCGCATTTTATCAACAACAGGCCCGCAGATACCAAAGAAGATAAGTATGGGCCAAGACTTATAATGTTGGTGAACTCGTTCTACGCTTGCCGGACAAGAAAAAGGACAAACTCAAGCCCAAGTGGGAGGTTCCCTTCATCATTGACAAAGTTCTCACAGGAGGAGTGTACCGCCTGCGGGCTACATCAGACAATTGCCTAGAGCCGAACCCTTGGAAAGCTGCCAGACTTTGATGATTCTATGCCTTGCGCCGAACTATTCATTCGTCTCCTTCCCCCTAATGTTTCCTTTAATTTTTCTTCTTCTTTCGTTCTTCTTTTTTCTTTTTCTAAGCCTTAAAGCTTTTGCACGGCTAAACCATGCACCTGTGACGTACACACCCTCGAACATGTACGTCCATCATGCCTTGGGGCTTCCCGGATAGAAGCTTATTCTTATTTTCTGAGCATCAAGCTCATCACATATGCGTTTTCCCACATGAACCTTTTCTTCACCATTATATGCATCGATATGACTTAAGTTTTGGCCAAGCTGGGTTGCCTGGCTCCTGTGCCCTACATTCCCGTTAGTTCGGCTAGGGCATAAATGGAGCACCTCTACGATTGTTACTGTCGGGTCATCCGAATGTGTACCTCAGACTGGGTGAAGCCGAAAGCTAGCGTTCTTAAGGGAATAATCGGTCGGTGGATTAAAGATGTTTCTACATTCACCCCATGGGGAACCCCAGATGTTATGTATACTGCGATTTTTTCCAATCATAGTTCGGACATGCATTTTCACGCATGCACACCCAGGGAAAGGAACCCTTAACGGAACTATTCTCTCTGGAAGATGTTTCTTACAATCATAATGTAATATAACATAACTAGCCGGATATAACTTGTCTTTTCAAGCAACTATGACCGCTATGCCTGGTTTCCACGCATACCCCGGTCTATTTTACCGCTCAGGTATTCGGAAACACTCTGCACCTTCGGGTCCAGAGGTCGAAGCAAAAAGGTCTGCCATGACAATCATTTTTACAATCCAGCTAGAGCTACATATATCAAGGAAAGTACATAGTCACTTGGACTCAAAAATTTCCTCCTCTATACCATCCAGCAGGCTATCTAACTTACGATCCTGCTGGGAATACTTGGCGGCTGCTTCTACTTGGTCATATACCAAACTAATAGGAACTTCTTTTCCATCTGACCCTAGAGGTTCGACCTGAGCCATATGATTTGGATCAAGCTTGGTATACCGTGTTTTCACCATGGCCCAGGCCTATTGTGCACCTTCCTGGCAGGCCAATATCTTCCACAATATAAAGCGCCGTCGTGCTCCCTTGAATAGTTGTATAAGCTCCTCCATCTTTCTTGGAGGGGAGGTAGATGGCCATAAGGCCTTGGCCACACTTTGCATCGCCTGCTGAGCCTGCTCGTGCACTTGCGACAACTCTTGTAGAAGATCGCTAGAGGATCCGGACATCTCCTCTTCGGGACGACCGGTCAGCATACCTGCAAACATAACTCTATCAGTCCTCTCTATCTCCGAATTATTTGAAGGCAAGTTTGACCACATACCGAATATGCCGCCCCGCAGCCTTTTATTCTCCTTTACGAAGTCCACCAGCTGGGCCCGTACATCGTTCAGTTCCTCGCCCAGTTGGGTATTGGAATCCTGGAGCTTGTTTTTCTCCATCACGACTTTTGTTAGCACACGCTCGCCCGTGGCTAGCAGTTTTTTGGCTTCTCATTCCCCGCCTTGAGTAGCATTCAATTACTCTTGTAGTTGATCTAATGATCCTATTATGAGGCGAGCAACTGTGTTAGCATTATTGGCATACCACTATGTGTTTTTCGCTAGAGGGGAACATTACCAGGAGATGCCTTCTTGGATTTCTCCAGTTCGGCATTGCCAGCAGTTAGCTGGGTCTGATACTTTTCAAGCTCCTGAGATAGCAAGCTGTTCTTCTTTGTAAGCAGATGGTTATACAATGATCTTTAAATCAGTTGTATCAACCGCTTTAAGTCTCGGGGGCTACTGGTGTATGATTATTAAGTCAACATTTACCCGCATATCTTTCAGATGCTGGTCCCTGGCTCTGGCAAGACCATCCCGAGCAGCTCGGATGTACGCATCAGCCAAGCTGAAGGCATCAAATGCCTCCTTTGAAAAGCCGGGATCACGAAGCACGACCCTCCGACAATGATGATTCATGCTACTCTCCACCTCAGAATTCATGACGGACATATCGTCCGAACACTCTGTGGAAGGACAGTTCGGTGCCACTCCCGTGTCAGCCCCCATCCTCAAGGCAGGGTCCAAAACCTGCCTAGTGGATGCGCGTCCGGCCGGATCCCCAGACGCAGTTCGGTGGATACTTTTCCTAATAGAATGCACCGAGTGACATCATGATTTGATGTGGCGATTAGAGTATGCATTCCTCAAAGGAAAGCTTTACCACTTTTGTGAGGGTTCTGCCGTATTGTCATTTCCCTTCCTCTTCAAAGATGTGCTCGGTGCGGGCACCGCTCTCCTTGGAGACGCTTCTGGCGCACGTTGCAATGTCAAGCGCCTCCCCTTTGAAACACAAAATAGTGTGGTGTATGAGGCATAGTAAGGGAACTCTTTCGAAGAATGTGCCTTTTAAAGTACTTACATGCGAAGCAGGAAGGAGGACGGAGTAATCGTCAATGATAGGTACTTCCGTACCATCGTAGCTCGTGTGATAGAATATTCCATCATCGAGGTCCACAAATATGTCCAGATCTTCTTCAAATCCAGGGTGAAGATCTCGATTGTGACTCTCCGGCTAAGGGGCGGGGTTATGGATCCCTTCGATAGCCTTTCGCCATTCCTGTTATGAGTGGATAGGATACTGTCCGTCGAAGATAATTTGAGGAGAGGAGTAAAATGGTGGTGTCAGAGCTTACCCATCTTGGAGGATTATACATGGAAAATCTGTCTCGATATTGGAGACGACTGAACTCCTCCTTCTCCCCTTTATATAGTTCGGCCAATATTTTGGCCAAACCGGCGGGGGTCTTTGGGCCCTTCTGAAAGTAGCGTGAGGTGTCACCTTCCCCATTATAGTGCCACATTGGAAGCCCTCTGTATTGGAGTGGTTGGACCCCCCGCACTATGAAGATCAACATTACCTCAACTATTGACAATCCGGACTAGGCAAACATCTTAATCTTGCCCATCAACTGACTGACTTCTGCACTATCTTCCTCCTTGAGGCTCCGAGGACGCCAGCTATGGCGTTTCTTAAACGGGGTGCTTGAAAATCCGGGGAGGCCCATTCGGACAGGGTCGGTGTCGGTGTCAAAACCGGCGGATCTCGGGTAGGGGGTCCCGAACTGTGCGTCTATGGTGGACGGTAATAGGAGGCGGGGGACACAATGTTTACCCAGGTTCGGGCCCTCTCGATGGAGGTAATACCCTACTTCCTGCTTGATTGATCTTGATGATATGAGTATTACAAGAGTTGATCTACCACGAGATCGGAGAGGCTAAACCCTAGAAGGTAGCCTATGGTATTATGTGGCGAACACTCCCTAAGGTACGTGCATTAGTGTGACATGGTGAAAATGCCAATAACGTCAGCATCCCTCTTGGTTATGCTAAGTATCCGGAGGGCGTGAAGCAACAAGAGACAGTGAGAAAGGTTTACACAGGGTCTTAATCTAAAAAGAAACCTTTGAGCGGGGCCATGCTGCACGTCTGCGCCTGTGTCTCCATTGTGTCGTGTCCTGGAAGGGTGTAGCACGATGTCATCTACAAGAGAGAAAAAACCCAGGTGAAAGTCTACGTGCGGAAAATTGGTTATTTTTAATAGACCATTGAAATTCAATCTAAGAAAGGTCAAACCGAACTATAGTCCTTTTTACATGCGGGAAGCCCCTAGCGCCACCTATGGGGGTATATCCATTGACCCAATCTCGGGTTTATCTGAACTGTTACAGCGAGGGGTGCGCCGGACTCGTCTAGCTGTGTCCGCGGTCTTGACGACCGATCATTTATTCTAGTTGGAGGGGTCGTTCAGTGTTCGGTTGCGAAAGCCGCCGTACATTCCTCGCCATGTAAGGAACGCTCTGAGTTTCTGCTAACTATGATGATGCCACGTGGACCGGGCATCTTGAGCTTAAGATAAGCGTAATGCGCTATTGCATTAAAACGAGCGAAGGCTGTTCTTTCGAGTAGTGCTTGATAGCTGCTTCGTAATGGAGCGATGTCGAAGGTTAATTCTTCGCTCTGGAAGTTGTCGGGAGAACCGAATACAACCTCCAGTACTATAGAGCCCGTGTAGCGGGCCTCTGGGCCTGGTACTACTCCTTTAAAGGTAGTATTGCTTTGGCTGATGCTTGTTGGGTCTATCCCCATTTTGCGGACCGTGTCTTGATATATTAGATTAAGACTACTGTCGCCGTCCATAAGGACTCGGGTGAGATATTATCCATCAATTATTGGGTCTAGTACCAAGATAGCCGATCCTCTGTGTCGGATACTAGTCGGGTGGTCCCTGCGATCAAAACTGATTGGGCAGGCCGACCAAGCATTGAACTTGGGGGTAATGGACTCTACGGTGTATACGTCTCGGAGTGCGCGCGTGCTCCTCCTCTTCGTTACGTGAATCATATTCACTCTTTTGACTTCTGGTGGGAATTTTTTCTGTCCCCCAGTGTTTTTGTTGGTGAGGCTCATCCTCGTCTTCACTTGGTGTCTCCCTCCCCTTGTGTTCGGCGTTTAGCTTGCCGGCCTGCTTAAAGACCCAGCATTCTCTATTGGTGTGATTTGTAGGTTTATCGGAGGTGCCGTGAATCTGACATAATCTGTCCAGAATCTTGTTTAGGCTGGACGGTCCATCTCTGCTGCCTTTGAATGGCTTTTCCGTTGACTAAGTTGAGAGCCCCTGAATCCGGTGTTTACCGCCGTGTTGTCTGGGCTTTCTTTGTTGCTTCGCCGCTTGCTTTTATTGCGTCGTGGTTTTCCATTGCCATCCCTGACTTCGGATGTGCTTGGGTCGCTGGTGCCGCTGCAGGCCAGCCAACTATCCTCGCCCACGCAAAAGCGGGTCATAAGGCTTGTTAGGGCTGCCGTTGTCCTTGATTTTTTCCTGGCCGAGGTGGCTGGCAAGGCATTCGTCCCAGACACTATGATTGAAAGCCACTAAGGCTTCGGCGTCCGGGCAATCGACAATTTGATTCTTCTTAGTCAGGAATCTGTTCGAAAGCTTTCGGGCTGACTCTCTGGGTTGCTGAATTATGTGACTTAAATCGTCTGCATCCGGAGGTCGGACATAGGTCCCTTGAAAATTAGCCCTGAAAGAGTCCTTGAGCTCTTCCCAACTTCCAATTGAGTTTTCGGGGAGGCTTTTCAACTAGTGCCTAGCTGGTCCTTTCAACTTTAAGGGCAAGTATTTGATGGCCTAGAGATTATCTCCACGAGCCATGTGAATGTGAAGGATAAAGTCCTCAATCCAGACCCCAGGGTCTGTTGTTCCGTCGTATGACTCTATGTTCACGGGTTTGAATCCTTCAGGGAATTCATGGTCTAGTACCTCGTCGGTGAAGCATAGGGGGTGTGCGGCACCCCTGTATTTGGGTGTGTCTGACGGTTGTAGTGTTCGGTTTTGATTCCGAACTATTATTCTATCAGTATAGTCATTTGGGCGGCGATGATTCTATGCCGGAACGTGCTTCCTAGGTCCATAAATGCACCTGGTCAACCCGTCTTTTTTGTGTAGGTCCTCACGTAGGTCGTGTGCTGACTTGTGTACGTCATCATTAGCCGCCCTGTCGCGACCACGGGGTGGCCAGTCTAGTTGATCAGCCGTTTTATTTTCCGGCTGAGTGGGCTCTAAGGCCTCATTGTCGAATTCAAGCAACAGCTTGCTCTTTGGACAGCTTTTTGTGTGGCGATTACCGCCGTACTTTTCTTCCATGTCAAGCACTTTATTCCATCTGCTGTTGAGCGTATTCTGCGCGGTCTTCAGCCTTTGCTTCTGCTTCTTCAGGCTCCACACGGTTTCAATGAGCCTTTTATGAAGGTTCTCTTGTTCCAAGTGTCTTTCATGGATGAGGTGTGCATCGCCATCCGGACTATTCATGTCTCCGGAGACATGTTGATGAGTTTTACTCGGGGTCGTCGTGATCGGATAGTGGCTCTGTACTATGTTCGCCGTCTGCTGGTTTACCCTGCTCCGCCGCTGGGTTCATGTGGTCGTTGTATCCTTTGGGGTCGACTAGGGTGTTACTCTTTCTTGCACTATTATCGCTGTTTTTGCTGGGGTGGGATTTGGAGAGGCGCTTACACCGTCGCTTTGGTTGCTTCTCGAGGGAATTGTCCTTTGCTGCTTCCTCCCGTTCCTCGTCATCATTTTCTTTGGGTGTATCCACCATGGATATATCATGTGATGAAGTGGCAGTCCAGCACCCTGCGGGCAGTGGTTCCTATTCGTCTCCCGCATCGTCATCCATACCGTTGATGTCTTCAGAGCCGAAATAAAGCATGTCGGTTAAGTCGTCGACAATGGCTATTAAGTGGGTGGTGGTTGAGGAACGAATTTCTTCGTCATCCGCTTCCCACTCGAGCCGAACACAGTTCGGCCATGGGCCTCCTGACAAGGAGAGATACCTTAATGAATTTAGCACATCACCCAAGGGCGAGTGCTGAAAGATATCCGCGGAGGAAAACTCTATGATCGGCGCCTAATGAGATTTGATAGGTACGGACGCACGCGGTTCGGAGACCGTGGCCGGGAACGAATCCAAAGGTCTGGTGACACAGGTCTTGTAGGAGGTGAAGTCAGTATTCGGCTCTATCGCCGCTGAGTGTGCGGCCTCCGTGGCGGGGTCTATCCACCCGTCCTCGGACGGTGCGATCTGTTCTGGATTGAGGGCCGGAATAGTTACAGTTGTGATCTCCCGAACATTGTCCGATGGCAGAGCTAAATCATGCTCACCGTGACTATGCGGCGTACCTGACATGGGTTCGAATCCGTTGAAGATCAAGTCTCCGCGGATGTCGGAGGTATAGTTCAAGCTTCCAAACCTGACCTGATGGTCAGGGGCATAGCTCTCGATCTGCTCCAAATGGCCGAACAAGTTGGCCCGCAGTACGAAGCTGCCGAATACGAAGATCAGTCCGGGGAGGAAAACCTCACCCTGGATCGCATCGTTGCCGATGATTGAAGGAGCCATCAAGCCTTATGATGATAACACAGTGGAACTCTCAATGAAAGCACCAATCTCGGTGTCAAAACCGGCAGATCTCGGGTAGGGGGTCCCGAACTGTGCGTCTAAGGCAGATGGTAACAGGAGGCGGGGGACACAATGTTTACCCAGGTTCAGGCCCTCTCGATGGAGGTAATACCCTATTTCCTGCTTGATTGATCTTGGTGATATGAGTATTACAAGAGCTGATCTACCACGGGATCGGAGAGGCTAAACCCTAGAAGCTAGCGTATGGTATGATTGTTGTTGTCCTACGGACTAAAACCCTCGGATTTATATAGACACCGGAGGGGGTAGGGTTACACACAGTCGGTTACAAGGGAGGAGATCTACATATCTGAATTGCCATGCTTGCCTTCCACGCAAAGGAGAGTCCCACCCGGACACGGGACGAACTCTTCAATCTTGTATCTTCATAGTCCAATAGTCTAGCCAAGGGATATAGTCCAGTTGTCCAAGGACCCCCTAATCCAAGACTCCCTCAGTCGGGAAGAGCAACGTCGTCGATATAGAACCATTCGGAAGGCCACACTTCGAAAGCCTTCTTCGGTGTGCCGGACAAGTATCCGGTCCCGGCGATACGCCACACTTCGGCTCCCCCCACTCTGAATATTGGCCCTCCTTGATTACGAGGGACGAGGCAGAACAGTCTTCTCCATAAATCGAAATGGGCCCCACAGCCTAGGAATAGCTCGCATAGAGCGACGTAGCCCGCGATGTGTGGGATGGAGGTGGGAGTGAGACTTTGAAGTTGGACGACGTCAGCCCTGCTCGTATTGGGGAAGTTCTCTGCCTGAACCCCGCCATTGAAGGACGACATCCCTGCTCGTACGGGGACTAAATCTGTGGGAGGAAGAAAGCCCTGTTTTTGCATCTTCACTAGCTGACTGTGAGATACGGAACATCTCTCCCAATCACCCTTTTTGGAGCTGTGGGGACGAGAGGAAGAGCTGGGAGCGTTAGCCATGTTGGGGTGGTTCTGCTCAGCAAGTTCTGAGGGTTTTTTCTGTGAGGTTTGGAATGGATCTGTGATCCATTCTCTTTAAATAGGCACCTTTCTAGTATGGTTAGGGTGGTATGTGTAAAAATACCCCGACCTCTTGTAGTCACTCGACACATGGAAGCTAAAGATAGGAAGGCACGGAAGCCGAGGGGTACGACATTAAATGGAAAGCCGAATACATCACTTGAAGGTCATCGGAGGACGAACCCGCCTTGCAATGTCGAACACTATGTGCGTGCTAGACACCTCGTCGTTGAAGTCTGGTTCGGGGGCTACTGAGGGAGTCCTGGACTAAGGGGTCCTCGAGCGTCCGGCATATTAGGCATGGGCCAGACCGATGGGCTGTGAAGATAC
This sequence comes from Triticum aestivum, assembly GCF_018294505.1. Classification (NCBI taxonomy): domain Eukaryota; kingdom Viridiplantae; phylum Streptophyta; class Magnoliopsida; order Poales; family Poaceae; genus Triticum; species Triticum aestivum. The sequence goes on along the minus strand of NC_057803.1, from coordinate 205,012,768 downwards.
AAAGACCGAAGACTCTACCCGTGTCCGGATGGGACTCTCCTTCGGGTGGAAGGCAAGCTTGGTGACCAATTATGAAGATTCCTTCCTCGGTAACCGACCTTATGTAACCCTAGATCCCTCATGTGTCTATATAAACTGGACGGCTTGGTTCATAGATGGCTCGGCATAATCATAGTCCGATAGGCTAGACTTTTAGGGTTTAGCCGCCATTACGATCTCGTGGTAGATCAACTCTTGTAATACTCATATTCATCAAGATCAATCAAGCAGGAAGTAGGGTATTACCTTGATAGAGAGGGCCTGAACCTGGGTAAACATTGTGTCCCCCGTCTCCTGTTACCATCTACCTTGGACACACAGTTCGGGACCCCCTACCTGAGATCCGCCGGTTTTTACACCGACACCCGGACCAAAAGTGACAACCATTAAGCATAGCAAAGTCATAGCAACATCAATCTAGAAACATAGTGGATACTAGTGTAATGCCCCGAGACCGATGTGCCAGGTGTCGTTCAGTTATTCGCTAGTGTTGCCTTGTCATTGCTTGCGTGTCATGCATTGCATATCATGTCATCATGTGCATTCCATTCGCATACGTGTTCGTCTCATGGCCCGAGCATTTTCCCCGTTGTCCGTTTTTCAATCTGGCATTCCATTCTCCTCCGGTGGTCATTTCTACCTTTCTTTCTTGTGTGGGGATTAAACATTTCCGGATTGGACCGAGACTTGTCAAGCGGCCTTGGTTTACTACCGGTAGACCGCCTGTCAAGTTTCGTATCATTTGGACTTTGTTTGTTACTCCAACGGTTAACCGAGGGACCGAGAAGGCCTCGTGTGTGTTGCAGCCCAACACCCTTCCATTTTTGCCCAAAACCCACCTAACTCTGCTCCATCATCTCGGTCGTTCGATCACGATCGCGTGGCCAAAAACCGCATCTCATTTGGAGCTTCCTAGCTCCCTCTACCTCTATAAATAGACCCCTTCATTTTCGTTTTCAGATCTTTTCCCTGAAACCCTAAAACTCCTCCCTCAGCGCCACCGGACATGTCCACTCCGCCGCCGGACGCGTCCACCGCCTCCCGCCACGTCGCTCCGGCCAATAGCAGGCCGCCACATCATCACATCGCCACCCTCACCCAATCGGCGCCCGCCACCTCAGCCTGCGCGCCGCCCCACTTCGCCGCGGCCCGCCGAGCCCATCTGAGACCCGTGCAGGCCCAGATCCCCGCCACCGTGCTCGCTTTAGGTTCCGCTCGAGGGGAGGAGCCCCTCAATGATGCAGCTCGTCGCCGGGGCCCGCTGTGTCGCCGCTGCTGATCTCTCAGGCGAGAGCCTCGCCGTCTGGCCTTCTTCCCGTCCTCCCCGTGCTCTCTCTCATGTCCTCTCTCTCTCTCTTCTTCGCAGGGCTACCCCTCCATGTAGCCTCGGGTCACCTAGTACACCGTCCTCCGCCGCCGAGGGCCGAATCCACCAGTTCCCGGCCTGATCTGCCCGTTCTGTCGTCCCTGACCTCCACCCTCGCCGGCCCTGTCGTGGGCCGCCGCCATGACCGCTCGGGAGCGAGCAGAGGAGCCGCTCGCTACCCTTGCCCGTTGACCTCACCCCCGCGCAGGCCAGCGCCCCGCCTTCGGCCCAGCTCTAGCCGGCCTCCCTCGGCCTGCCTCTCCCTCCCTTCCTGGGCCGAGCCCACTTGGGTGAGGCCACCGCCCCCTCCTTTTTTTTCTCTCTCTCTCGTTGGGCCGGCCAGTTTCGGCCCAGCTCTATATTTTTTTCTGCCTGAACGTTTTTCCTATTTATCCAGAGATCACCAGTTTTGCAGAATAGTCCCCCTAGTTCATGCATTTAATAACTCACTAACCGTGCATCGGATTAAAATGTTTTACATATGAAACTTGCTCAGAATTTTGTGTAAATTAATAATATCCAACTTTCATCTATGTTTGAAATGTTAAAAAAATGTTGTTTGCATTAATTTGCTCCTATGCCATGTTAAAATGATTTAATTCATAACTAAATAACCGTAACTCCGATTTTAATAATCTTTATATGTAATTGGGGTAGAAAAATGCCTAGTTTAACATGGTGCACTCATCTTGCATGTTTAACAACTCTGAAATATTGTTTAGGGCAGAACAGTACCAAACCTAATATATGCATATGAGGAGTTTCTGGAATTGTTGTTCGTTGCTTCCCGCCTCATTTAACCTTGACTAGATAGGTAGTTTACATTTGCTTCACCCTCTTGCCATGTTAATCAACATTTAATATTGTTGGGGCACATAAACGAGAGAGAACTAAATAATTGATGTGGTGTTTTGTCAATATGCATCCCGATGCATATTGAGCTCCACTTAATTTGTAGGATTGTTTGTGCACTTTGCGATGCCATGCATACTTAAACCGGACATGCATCATACTTGATTGTGCATCCTACCATGTTCATGTCGTGGTTGTTTACTATGTTGTTTGCTTCTTTCCGGTGTTGCTTCTTCGGGTTGGTTCCGTTAACGTCGAGTTTGTGAGGATCCATTCGTCTACGTCCGTTTGTCTTCTTCATGGACTCGTTCTTCTTCCTTGCGGGATCTCAGGCAAGATGATCATACCCTCGAAATCACTACTATCTTTGCTATGCTAGTTTGCTCGCTCTTTTGCTATGCCCATGCTACGATGCCTACCATTTGCTTGTCAGCCTCCCAAATTGCCATGTCAAACCCTTAACCCCCCATGTCCTAGCAAACCGTTGATTGGCTATGTTACCGCTTTGTTCAGCCCCTCTTATAGCGTTACTAGTTGTAGGTGAAGATTGGAGGCGTTCCTTGTTGGGACATTTATTTACTTGTTGGGATATCACAATATATCTTATTTAATTAATGCATATATATACTTGGTAAAGGGTGGAAGGCTCGGCCTTATGCCTGGTGTTTTGTTCCACTCTTGCCGCCCTAGTTTCCGTCATATTGGTGTTATGTTCCCGGATTTTGCGTCCCTTACGCGGTTGGGCTATAATGGGAACCCCTTGACAGTTCACCTTAAGTAAAGCTTCTCCAGCAATGCCCAACATTGGTTTTACCATTTGCCACCTAGCCTTTTTCTTTTCTCTTGGGGGTCGCGCGCCCAAGGGTCATCATTATTTTACCCCCCCCCCCCGGGGGCCAGTGCTCCTCTGAGTGTTGGTCCAACCTGTCAGCTGCCGGTGGCCACCAGGGGCAACTCTGGGCTGGCTTGCCCGTACCTAGGACAATCTGAGTGTGTCCTGAGAAAGAGATATGTGCAGCTCCTATCGGGATTTGTCGGCACATTCGGGCGGTGTTGCTGGTTTAGTTTTACCCTGTCGAAATGTCTTGTTGTACCGGGATACCGAGTCTGATCGGAATGTCTCGGGTGGAGGTCTATTCCTTCGTTGACCGTGAGAGCTTGTGATGGGCTAAGTTGGGACACCCCTGCAGGGATTTGAACTTTCGAAAGCCATGCCCGCGGTTATGGGCAGATGGGAATTTGTTAATGTCCGGTTGTAGAAACCCTGAAGTTGACCTTAATTAAAATGAATCAACCGCGTGCGTAACCGTGATGGTCTCTTTCCGGCGGAGTCCGGGAAGTGAACACGGTTGTTGGAGTTATGCTTGACGTAGGTAGTCCAGGATCACTTCTTGATCATACTTTTATCGACCGTGCTTTGCCTTCTCTTCTCGCTCTCATTTGTGTATGTTAGCCACCATATATGCTAGTCGCTTGCTGCAGCTCCACCTCATACCTTTACCTTACCCATAAGCTTAAATAGTCTTGATCGCGAGGGTGCGAGATTGCTGAGTCCCCGTGGCTCACAGATACTTCCAAAACCAGCTTGCAGGTGCCGATGAGTCTGTGCAGATGACGCAACCAAGCTGAGGAGGAGCTCGATGAAGATCTTGTCCTTTGTGTTGTTTCGTTCTAGTTGTTCAGTAGTGGAGCCCAGTTGGGGTCGATCGGGGACCTTTGTCGCATGTGGGGTTCTTCTTTTATTTTGGCTCCGTAGTCGGGCCTTGATTGTATTTGGATGATGTAATGCTTTATTCATGTAATTGTGTGAAGTGGCGATTGTAAGCCAACTATGTATCTCTTTCCCTTATGTATTACATGGGTTGTGTGAAGATTACCTCACTTGCGACATATGCCTTCAATGCGATTATGTCTATAAGTCGTGCCTCGACACGTGGGAGCTATAGTCGCATCGAGGGTGTTACAACTAGGGACAAAGCCCTAACAAAACTAACTCGATTACATGATGAATCTCATCCAACTCCTCACTGACCAGCGAGCCTACGTAGGAATTACTGACTCCCGGTGGGGAGCATCATGGAATTGGCGATGGAGAAGGGTTGCTGATGATTGAGAATGAAGATCCCCCTCTACGGAGCCCCAAACGGACTCCAGGTCTGCCCTCCTGAGGAAGAACTGGGCTTGGCGGCGGCTCGGTCTCGTTGATCGCAATATTTCTTTCTCTCGATTTTTTTGGAACTATGTGATTTTGTAGTATCAGGGGGTCATCTGCGGGGCCACCAGGTGGGTTGTGCCCACCCACGGGCCCCTCTCTGGTGGGTCTTGGCTCTAGAAATTCTTATTATTGATATAACAAATCCTCGCAAAGTTTCGTTACATTCCAAGAACTTTTATTTCTGCACAAAAACAACACCATGGTAGTTCTGCTGAAAACAACGTTAGTCCAAGTTAGTTTCATTCAAATCATGCAAATTGGAGTCCAAAACAAGAGGAAAGTGTGAGAAAAAATAGATATGTTGGAGACGTATCAGACAATAGTGAACTGCAGGATGGTAAGTAAAAACCCTCTAGCCTTTTTATTAATGCCCGTAATGAGTTGTGTTAGATGACAATATCTAAATCTTTTTTCTTTTGCAGTGGATGCTGAAGCAGTTTACTCAAGATTACCTCTCAAACTACATGATTGGCGGTTGGCCATCACAAGGGGTTGGACTAGAGTCCTGCATGCCTTCTGCATCCAGGAGAGCACAATAGGGCCATTCCGCTTCACCTTGTTTAGCAAATGGAATGTCTGTTGCCTCTTTCTTTACCATTTGTAATAGTACAAGTATAGAACCATGGTACATCATTCTTTATTTGGTTCTTATTTAATTCTTAAACATATGTACCTGTGAATCGAATAATGCATTGGTTGTTTGAATCTGATGGATATGAATAAAGCTATAGCCTACTATCAAGTTTAAATTAGGTACAATTTTAAATAGCAGCAATTAAATTAGGGTGAAATTACGTTGTGCAGGTCATTACGGCACACACGGTTGGTAAAACACAAACATTTGCAATATACACCATATTCCGAGATGGTTCACAGAGAGGAAACATGTGCAAGCATGCACACAGTTGTCGTTTGCAAAGCATGTGTGATGTCAGACACAATCACATATTGTGCGGGAAAACTAAATGTGTGTGATTGTCTACCTACCGTACACGGTTTATAATCATGAACTATTTGTGATGTGCCACGCATCGTAAAACTCCCGTGCATAGAATCTGCTTGGAAAACTCCTGTGCCTGGAATCTGCCTAGTTTTAGGCAGAACCAGAAAACTCCGACTACGATGGCAATGCGAGCACAAACGAGTAGCAAGGATGAAGCATTTGGTATATTCGAGATATCAAAAACGGTTATATAGGGACAACTGTATGAATCAAGGCTCCCTATCCCCGACGGTTTCTGTGTCGTGTGGGAAGGACCCCCTTATCGCCCACACTCACTTGGCGACGGTTCCAAATTCCGTCACGGAAAGGGTTAAAAACCGTTTGTTTAGGACCGACGCGCACCAGTGTTAGCATTGTTGAGAGATTGCACTAGCGAAAGTACGGACCCTAGGCCTCATTTTGATGCATTGCAATACTGTTTGTGTGCCTGTTTACTATTTGCTACCTTGCTGTTTTTATTTATTCAGATTATAAAAATATATTTCTACCATCAATATTACACTTATATCACCATCTCTTCCCCGAACTAGTGCACCTATACAATTTGCCATTGTATTGGGTGTGTTGGGGACACAAAAGATTTCTTCTATTTGATTGCAGGGTTGTTTGAGAGAGACCATCTTCATCCTGCGCCTCCCACGGATTTATAAACCTTAGGTCATCCACTTGATGGAAAATTTCTACTGTCCTACAGATCTTTGCGCTTGGAGGCCCAACATGTGTCTACAACAATAAAGCTGCATAGTAGACATCACATGGAAACAATGCCCCACCTAACCACTGACCAAGGCCGGCGTGGCTACAGTGCGCCCATCGTCACTGATGTAGCCAGCAGACGGCGACCTGGCGGTGCGCCACTGCAGCGGACTCGAACCGGCCACTCCATGACGATCGACAAGACAGGGAACAGTGCCTTCTAGCGCACAGGGCCCGCACCCGGAGAATCCGGCGAGCGCTAGTACCTAGCAGGTCCCAGCACCGGCTTCCCGGACGATGACAACCCAGCCCCACGGCCTTGTAACATTACCATTGTATCCCTGGGGGTTGACCTGTAAAACCCCCCAGGTGCCCTCATGCATATGGGCGACCAGATCAGATCAGTAGAACACACACACACACACACACATATATGCAAGGAGAAGGAGCAGCCTAAGCCCTGGCTCGCCTTCCTTCCTCCTCCAAACGGCTCTAGGAGCAACTCTATACTGATACATATAAACCAAACTCAACAGGAGTAGGGGTGTTATCTCTTGGGAGAGCCCTGAACCTGGGTATGTCTTGCGTACCTCGCTCACTCATACTGACCTCACCTCTGGAGCCCACCGGTGCCCTCGAGCCACCTCCTCTCTTTAGCCATTCTTTGGCATCTACTACGCACCCACCACGACAGTTGCCGCCCACCGTGGGGCAGCTCGAGGTTCCAACCAGAGACATGTTGCAGAGGGGGCTCCTCACCGACTGCGACGAGCCTGTCATGCTGGCGGACGATGTCATCAATGTGCTCGCCGCCTCCTTCACCGCGCTGGGCATCTCCGATATGCCCGCGGCTGACGAATACCCCAGCGGGGTGCTTGACATCTCCGACCCCACATTTCCCTCGGCGGCGATGCTTCTACCGGGATGATAGACCTATGCATCCAGGTGGAGGTATTCGCCACCGACACCGGCACCTCTTCTTCATCTAGTGCTGCGAGGAAAGCCGCCAAGGCCGCAGCGGCTCACGCTAATGTGCCCAACCTGCTGCACGCCATGATGCAGAGCCTCCGCATCCCCATCACCATGTCGGTGCCTCCAATGCCGCTGTCGGTGTCAATACCAGCGGATTTCGGGTAGGGGGTCCTGAACTATGGGTCTAAGGCAGATGGTAACAGGAGCCAGGGGACACGATCTTTTACCCAGGTTCGGGCCCTCTTGATGGAGGTAAAACCCTACGTCCTGCTTGATTATTCTTGATAATATGAGTAGTACAAGAGTTGATCTACCACGAGATCAGAGAGGCTAAACCCTAGAAGCTAGCCTATGGTATGATTGTATGTTGTCCTACGGACTAAAACCCTCCAGTTTATATAGACATCAGAGGGGGCTAGGGTTACACAGGGTTGGTTACGAAAGGAGGAGATATACGTATCCGTATTGCCTAGCTTGCCTTCATGCCAAGTAGAGTCCCATCCGGACACGGGACGAAGTCTTCAATCTTGTATCTTCATAGTCCAACAGTCCAGCCAAAGGATATAGTCCGGCTGTTCGGAGACCCCCTAATCAAGGACTCCCTCAGTAGCCTCCGAACCAGGCTCCAATGACGATGAGTCCGGCGCGCAGTGTTGTCTTCAGCATTGCAGGGCGGGTTCTTCTCCAAATTTCGAACATTTGTTAAGCAGTGTCTGGTCCCATAAATGTTGAACCTCTTGGCTTCTGCGCCCAATAAGGCCTATCTTCCACGCGTCAAATGAATTCGAGGCGCCAGGGAGTTTTTACATTCGCCCCCCTAGCTAGATAAATAAATTGTCTACTAAAGGGATGGAGATTCTTAGATCCAATCCACACCATCCTGCCCTAGTGAGAATCCATCGGAGCATGCTTCAGAAAGATCCACTCCAGCATGGCCGACCTTCGCAGCTCCTCCCGCCCCCGTAGCCCTAAGCTCGGTGATTGGGAGAGGTGTTCTGTCCCACACAGTCCATTAGTCGAACTGTAGACTAATGGATTTCTCCCTCCGGTGTACATGGTGCCCGTCCGAGCCGGGCTCGCCACCTATAATGGCGGGGAGCAAGCGGAGAGCTTCCCCGGCCCCTCTACGGGGGAGCGGGCATGCCCTGTCCCTTATTTATTGAGGGGACTCAGATTTCCGATTCATCCATTCCTCCGCGGGCTCATGGAGTTTTACGGCCTCCAACTGCATAATTTCACCCCTGCTTCCATTTTACACATCGCCGACTATGTTGCCCTTTGCGAGTTATTCCTGGGCTGCGAGGCTCACTTCGAGCTGTGGAAAAGGTTATTTTTCCTCATCCCTCGCACACAGAAGGGGTCACTTTATCAAGTGGGCGGAGCCGAAATATGGTGCATCGCCGAAACCGGATACCTATCCGGTACTCCGAAGAAGACGTATGAAGACTGGCCATGGAAATGATTTTATATGGAGGACGTCCCCCTTCCGGACCCTGTTCGGTGGGGTCTTCCTGAGTTCAGCAATGCTCCTCTGGAGAAACACCAAAGTTGGCGCCCACGGAGCCCCCAGGAGGAAGACAACGGAGAAGTCCTTTGCTTGATGAACCGGATTAAAGTGCTGGCTCAATCAGGATTGACTGTAACCGAGGTTATGTCAATATGCATAGTGCGGGGAGTGCAACCACTTCAATATCGAGGGCACCCCTTGTGGTGTTTTAACGGGGAAGATGACGCCACCCGTTGCGGGCGTAAGGGTCTGGACAACGCCGCCGCTTTAGTAAAAAATTTGTCCGAATTGTTCAAGGGAGAGGAAGAGGAGTTCATCCGCATCAAGCCACGAGAAGGATTCTCCATGTACAACCCCCCAAGCTGGGTGAGTTATATCTCCTTACTCCCGTTCTTCCCGCATTCTTTGTCGTAGGTACTCACCTTGCCATTTTGCGGCACGAACTGCGAAAAGCCATAAGGGAGGTCAGCAGCCCATCTCCACAACCAGAGGACCCTGATCGGGCTCTCGATGCCAGACTCGAAGAATATCCGGTCATATTCGTGGAGCTGATAGACCGGCAGTTCTATCAATTGAGCTGTGATGACGCCATGGTGGCCATTACAGCCGACTATCCCGGACTGCTTCCTGCGTTGCATGTAAGAAAAAACAAAATTCCCAACTCCAAAAACTAGGATCCCCTTTTAGACACTTCACCTACCATATACATATGGTGTTTTTACAGGGAAGGCATTCGGGACGCCATGCCAAACCCGCAGCAACTCGCCAACAAGAGGCACCGAGGCCGGGCAGGCCAAAAAGGAAGGCAGTCAGGACGGAGACGCCGGCGCAGAGGTATGACAGAAACTCCGCTCCGTGGTTGTCGTCTTTCTTGAAATGTAATGACGTCCATGTTTCTTTAACAAAAAAATGCTCGTCGGTATATGTCCGGCGATGCTGCCGATCATGCTTCCACCAGTCGGGCTCTAGGACCGGACATAGATGCGGAAGCTGACATGGGGCGGACGCCGAATAGTCCCCCTACAGAGGATGCGGATAGGCTATCCGCTAGACATTCAGAAGTGGAGAGCGCCATGAATCATAGGCGTCGCCGGGCCGTACTCCGCGACACTTGCTTCTCACCAGAGGCATTTGATGCCTTCAATTCTGGAGAGGCGTACCTCCGTGCTGCTCAAAGTGGTCTAGCTGGAGCCACGGACCAGTATGTAAAGGACATATGGGTCAGAAAATCTGACGATTATATGTATCAGTAGCCCTTGAGACTTGAAACAGTTAGCAGAACTGATTTAAGGATCATCTTATAATGCAGGTTCTTACAGAGAAGAATAGTCGACTGTCACAGGAGCTAGAGGAATGCAAGACCCAACTTTGGGCCGCTATTGCCGCATTGAAGGAACCTAAAAAGTCCCCAGCTGGTAACATTTCTTTCAAAGAATGATAGGTATCATATAGCGTGTGGCATGGCTGCAGATCTAATAATAGATGTTGAAGATAAATCCGGAGAGAATCCGGAGGAGCAGCACGCCGTACGACAGCTAAAGGCTGGCAAACGCATGTTGACTAAGGTCAGGTGGGAGAAAAACAATCTCCAAGATGCCAATACCAAGTTGAGCGTGGAACTGAAAGATGTTCGAGCCCAGCTGGCGGACTCCGAGAAGGAGAATAAGAGGGTTCGACGCGGCATATTTAGTAAGTGCTTGAACGAACCGTTAATAAAGGGAACGGCGAAGAAGCCGGCTAACAGAGTTATGTCTGCAGGTATGCTGACGGTTCATCCCGTGGAGGAGATGCCCGGGTCTGCGGGTGATCTTCTATCAGAGCTCGCACAACTGCACGAACAAGTTCAGTAGGTGATGCAAGGTATTGCCCAGGCCTTGTGGCCATCCGTCTCCCTGCCAGAAGGCGTTGGAGAGCTTGTGGAGAAGCTCAAGGGAGCATGGCGACGCTTCTGATTATGGAAGATATCTGCCTGCCGTCAAGGTGCCAGGGAAGCCTGGGCCATGGTGAAGACGCGATATACCAAGCCTGACCCAAATCACATGGCCGAGGTCGGACCTGTGGGGCCCGACGGGAAAGAGATCCCCGTTAGCTTAGTCTATGGGCAAGTAGAATTAGCCGCAAAGTATTCCCAACAGGATTGTAGGCTGGACTGCCTGTTGGATGGTATAGAAGAGGAATTTAGTCAGTCTACATGACTATGTAATTAAAATGACATGTATAATGCCTTCTAGCCAGATTGTAGATCATTTGTCATGGCGGACCTTTTCGCTTCAACCTCGGGACCCGATAGTCCAGAGTGTATCCGAATAACCGCTCAGTTATATAAGAACCGGGGTATGCGTGGAGACCAGGCGTAGGGGTCATTAGTGCTTGAACAGACAAGTGCCCAACTAGTTATGTTATATTACATGGGTAGTAAGAAACATCTTCCAGGGAGAATAGTTCCGTTAAGGGTTCCTTTCCCTGGGTACGCATACCCTAAAATGCATGTCCGAACTGCGAGAGGAAACGCAGGAAAAACATCTGGGGGCCCATATGGAAAATAAATAAATAAAAATCATCTTTTGTTAACCGACCGAGTATTCCCTTAAGAACGCTAGCTTTTGGCTTCACCCTATCTGAGGTACACATCTGGCTGACCCGGCAGTAACAATCGTAGAGGTGCTCCCCATATTCGCTAGCCGAATTAACGGGAATGTAGGGCATAAATAAAAGAGCCGGGCAACCCAGCTTGGCCAAAACTTAAGTCATATCGATGCATATAATGGCGAAGAAAAGGTACATGTGGAAGAATAACACATGTGCTGGGCATGAAGCCCAGATGGATATTTAAGCTTCTGTGTAAGAAGCCCCCAGGTATAATGAGCGTGGTTAGTGCATCTATAATGTGCAAACAAGGCACAAGCTGGCACTTGAAGGCCGTCAGAAAGAGTAAAAGAAAGAAAGAGAAAAAAGACAGAGAATATATATTCAACAAATGGACAGAGGAAGGAGACAAACATAGAGTCCGACGCTAGGCGTAGAATCTTCGGAGCCTGGCTGCATTCCATGGGTTCGGCTCTGTCGGATTTTGGGTTCCGGTAGACCCTTGAGGTTCGAACACTGGGGTGCGCACGGAGATCTCTCCCCTACCGATCTACGTCCGATCCTCTTGTGCGAACTAAGACAAAAATGATGAGCAACACAAGAGACACGAGGTTTATACTGGTTCGGGCCACCGTTATGGTGTAATACCCTACTCCAGTGTGTGGGATGGTGGATTGCCTCTGGGGCTGATGATGGACAGTACAAGGGAAGAACAGCCTCGCGAGGGGTGTTCTTGAGCTGGTGCGGTGTGCTCTACTTAGTCTCTGCTGGGTCTTCTCCTCCTCCCTTCTCTTTGTGGAGGCTAGCTCTATTTATAGAGGCCCTGGGCCTCTCCCCGAATAATTGAGAAGGAAGGGCGCCAACAATTGGCCATTTTGAAGGGGAACATCTAGTACAAGTTATCCTGAACAAAGGTGGTCTTCGGCTGCCAAAAGCACTGGTGGTGACGCCGTCTTGGGCTCCACGGTGACCTCCGTCCGGCCGTCCGGCTGGTCTTGGTCTCGTTGCACCGGAATGGTAACCTTTGCCTGATACCTTGGCCGGTGCTTGCCCCCTTTGCACCAAAGGGGAAACAAGGACCCTGCGCAGGCCGGCGCCCGCCTGGTGCCCGCCTGGCCTTGATCGTCATGGCTTGCGTCATGGGATCCTCGCGACGTACCCTTGCATTGATCTCTTCGCCTCCTCGCGAGCCTGCCTGATGAGGCCGCTCTTGAGGAAGCTTCCTGTCATCCGCCCCGCGAGGCTTGGCCCCTCGCGAGGGTCTTGAGCTTGGGCTGATGAAGATGGGCCGCGCTAGGCCCCCGCCTCAGCCACGCCGCAGGCCGCAGGCAGGAAAGTCTGGGGACCCCCGTTCCCGGAACGCCGACAGTAGCCCCCGGGCCCAAGGTGCGCGCGGGCTTGGCTTAGCAGAGAAGCGAAGGGGCAAGCGCAAAGCGCTGTGGGCCCTAACAGCCTATGGCCTTGGGCGCCGCATGGCGGTTGATTCGACGTGGGCGTCTGCACTTCCCACGATGCCTCGGTAACTACACAACTTGACAAGTCCCTGCATGCAGAGATATGGGTCCTGATCACCTGAGGTCGTGGTGCTCGGCGATTGGCCTTCCCCGGCTATAAGTACGGGGCCGTGTGAGCTTCCTCAGTTCACCCCTTTCTGCTACTCCCTTCTTCTTCTCGGTCACTCGCCGTTCTCATGGCTCCGAAGAGATTCTTGGCCGCAGAGAAGGGAAAGGCCCGCCAGGCAGGGCCCGACTCCCCCCCGGCCAAGCGCGGCCGGGGTCATCCTTGCAAGCATCCCACGGTCCCCGCAGCGGCTTTCCGCGGCCATGGAGGCGGTTCCCTGCATGGTGGTGAGCACTCGGCTGCCGAGGGGAGGCATGTCGTGACCGCGCGGCCCCCCAGGCCGCGCTTTCACTCGGCGGAGGTGCTGCCGGAGTTCGTCGTGTGGTCGGCGGACCCGACCAGCACCTGGCTCCAGCTCCCCCGCTTCTTTGTAGGTGAGGTGCGTCCAGCGCCCGGTGCGGCTTCTGGCTCCAGGCGGATGGTTGCTGCAGCAGGGCCTTCTGGTCTTCGCTAGAGGTCTCCCCTTTCGGAAATGGGGCCCTGACTGGTGGCTGGCAAACGTTTGCCCGGGCGCGCGGCCTGGGTTAGTGGTGCACCCTGCACTTCCAGTTTGATGGCGATGCCACCCTCTACGTGAGGGTGTTTGGGGAAGATGGTCGCCGCGCCGGGTGCTGCCCCGAAGATGGTGTCCACGGCCACCTGCCCAGCCCCGGCAACGACCAGGATGAAGACAGCGCCAGGTGTGCCGGCGGCGGTGCTCGGGGCTCGCCAAGTTTCGGCGACTCTCCCTCAAGCAACATCTCCTCTAGCGGTGGCCGCGACCAGCCCCCGCACCGTCGCGCCCGCCTGGGTGAAGGCAGCGGGTCCACCCGCCGTCGCGCCCTGGTGAAGCGAGAGGAGGTGTCCGCCTGAACCCCAGGAGCAGCTCGAGCTTTTGCTGTAGGTTGGTGTTGGACAGGCCGTGTCCATTTTGTTTCCTTCCTTTCCTGCGTAAGAAGAGGGTAGTATAGGGCCCCGTGGAGGCGTGTTAGAACTGTTGCTGTCAAGTGTCGCGTTGCTTTTGCCATTTCTGCGCTATGTTTCCGTGCTGCGTGTCCATGTGTGGGAGTCATTCGAGCTTGGTGGAGCTTGACGCGGCCCTCGCCTCCGGAGGCTGAGGCCTCGCCGTGCGCTTCATGCCCTGCAAGGATTAGTTAGAAGGGTAACCTTTGGTCCCGGCAGCGGGGGCGATCAGCCTAGGTCCTGCGTTTGTGTCGCGATGACCGTGAGGCATGGACTGGGAGGGGTGCTCCCATGGAGGACTCAGGCAGGAAAGCTCCAGATGATCGGGGCAGAAGACGCTCGCGAGGGCGCCCGCGAACATCCCTCGCGAGACTTGTGCGAGAGAAAACGAGGGGAGTGGATGAAAAAGATAGAGAGTCACAAGCCAGGAACGCCAACAACTCCAATAAGACTTCAAACAGGAATAAACACGCAAACTTCAGAAAGCAAATGAAAAAGCCGCGTCCGGCACCTATTCTAGTCTTCGACGTCTTCTCACCAGCGCGGAGCTAAGTGCTACCAGTGGGCGTGGGCGGGAGCCCCCGAGGCCCAATGGTGGCACCCCGGAGACTCCGGGGCGTGTACAGCCCCACTCATTATTACGTGAGAGTGTCACGGGCAGCGAGCTTCACAGGGTTTGCCTTCTTCACAGGCACTGGACCTTTCCAAAAACGTGATAGCTTCACAGGCATTGGCCTTCTTCACAGGCACGGGGCCTTTCCCAAAATGCAATAGCTTCACAGGCATTGGCCTTCTTCACAGGCACCGGGCCTTTACCAAAACGCGATAGCTTCACAGGCATTGGCCTCCATCACAGGCACTGGGCCTTTTCCAAAATGCGATAGCTTCACAGGCATTGGCCTTCTTCACAGGCACCGGGCCTTTTCCAAAACGCAGCGGCTTCATAGGCATTCACCTTCTTCACAGGAACCGGGCCTTTTCCAAAACGCAGCCGCTTCACAGGCATTCGCCTTCTTCACAGGCACTGGGCCTTTCCTAGGCATTAGGCCTTGCTCAGGGATAGAACCTCCAGAGATGATGAATGTTCCTCGCGTTCTGGATGGGTACCCCCTCCGTGGTCTCCAAGCACGCGGAGCCAGGCCTGGAGACATGAACAACCTTGAACAGGCCCTCCCACATGGGAGAGAGCTTGTGCAGCCCCTCCCTGGAGAGAACCCGTCTGAGCACGAGATCCCCTACCTCAAGAGTTCTGGGGCAGATGTTGCGGCAGTGGTATCGTCGCAGCGCCTATTGATACCTTGCCACTCACAGCGCGGCTTCTCGACAACGTTCCTCCCCCAGCAAGAGATCCGTCCCCCGCATGGCGTCCTGCTGCGTCTCGTCGAATGCTAGGACCCGTGCGGAGTGACGCCTGACCTCGTGAGGGAGGACAGCCTCTGCTCCGTAGATGAGGAAGAATGGGGTCTTGCCAGTCGGCTTGGTCGCAGTTGTGCAGATTGACCACAGCACGGACTGGAGCTCGTCGTACCAGCCCCTGCCGTAGGACTCCAGCTTCTTCTTGAAGGTCCTGGCTGTGAGGCCCCTGAGGGCCTCCGCGTTGGCCAGCTCGGCCTGGCCATTTCTCCGAGGGTGTGCTACCGAAGCGTAGCATATCTGCGTTCCAAGGTTACCATAGTACAGTTTGAAGAGATTACTGGTGAATTGCGAACCTTTGTCAGTGATGACGCGGTGGGGCACCCTAAATCGGCTCACGAGGCCCTTGATGAATTTGACCGCAGAGCCGCTGGGATTGTGCGGACGGCTTCCACCTCAGCCCACTTGGTGAATTTGTCCACGGCGACGTAGAGGTAGCGATAGCCCCCTGGCGCCCGAGGAAACGGGCCCAGAATGTCCAGCCCCCAAACTGCGAATGGCCATGAGAGGGGTATAGTCTGTAGACCCCTCGCAGGCTGATGGATCTGCTTAGCGTGAAACTGGCAGGCCCCGCAAGCCTTCACAAGCTCAACGGCGTCATTGAGCGCCGTCGGCCAGTAGAATCCACTGCTGAACGCCTTGACGACGAGGGTCCGCGATGACAAGTGGTGCCCGCAGTCTCCGCCGTGTATGTCCGCCAGTAGCTCCTTCCCTTGCTCTCGGGAGATGCAGCATAGGGACATGTCATTTGGTTGCTTCCTGTAGAGCTCGCCATCTTGGATGCAATAAGCCGTGGCCTGCCGTGCCACACGCTCCGCCTCCTCCTCGTTCTCCGGCAGAATCCCTTACATTAAGTAGTCATTGAGCTCTGAGATCCAACATCCCTCCTGAGGCTCCAATGCTAGGAGCAGGCGTGCCCCTAAGGCCGGGCTGCATACCGGAGCTCCCGAGGCAGGCGGCTGAGGAGGCTCCTCCCTTGGTTGCGCCGTGCCCAATAGCGATGGCACCGCCGAGGGCTTGAGGAGCCGCTCCTCGAAGACGCCAGGTTCCTGCGGCAGCCGCCTAGACGCCCTCTTGGCAATGTCGTCGGCCTCCTGATTGGTGCCGCGAGGCACATGCTGCAGCTCCAGCCCCCGGAACTATTTCTCCATCCTGCGGACTTCAGCAAGGTAATATTCCATGTGCTCGTCCTTTGGCTCGTATATCTTGTTGGAGAAGTTGACGCGGAGATGTGAATCACCCTTCATGGTGAGGCGCTTTAGCCCTAAGGTGATCGCGGCTTTCAAGCCTGCTATCAGGCCTTCATACTCTGCTATATTGTTGGAGACATTCTCTCCGTGATGGAAGCAGAGTTGCACGGCGTAATAGAGTTTGTCTTGAGTGGGGGATACGAGCACCGCGCCATCTCCCGCGCCATGTCGGGAGAACGCCCCATCGAAGTACATGACCCAGCCGTCCGACGCTTCGCTTCCTGGCGAAAGTGACCGGTCTTCGCCTGCCTCGAGACCCGGTGCTTCTGCCCATTCTGCCACGAAATCCGCAAGTGCGGATCCCTTGATGACCCTTCTCGTACTGAATTCCAGCTGAAATTCTTGTAGTTCGATGTTCCATTCAGCGACCCTTCCAGCTAAGTTGGGGCTCCTGAGTATCCTCTCCAAGGGGTATGCTGAGATCACCTTGATGGGGTGGCCTTGGAAGTAGTGCTGCAGCTTGCGTGAGTCCACCAATAGTGCGAGGAGGAGCTTTTGAGGCATGGGGTACCGCGCCCTCGCGTCCCGTAGCACTGTGCTGACGAAATACACGGGGGGCTCGACGAGGTTGAGGGGGCTGACGCAGGTTGCGTCCCCTAGGGGTCGAGGCGTCTCCTGAGGCAACGGAGCCCCCAACTCTTGATCGTTTGAAGGGGCCTCCCCTGCCCCGGGTGCACCCTCCTGCTGCGGCTGCCCCTCTCTGGCTGTGGTCGCAGTCCTCGCAAGGCCCTCCTGGCCTCGCTCTGCTTCATCCTGGTCAGTCGATGCGGCCTTGGCCCGGCGCTCCTCCCTGACCGCCACAAGAGCAACGCTAGCGGACTAGGGCGTGGCCGCAAGGTAGAGCACCAGGGGCTCCTGAGGACGAGGGGCTACCATCACCGGTGGGCTGGTAAGGTACCTCTTGAGTTCTTGGAACACCTTGTCGGCCTCTTCAGTCCATTCGAAGGGGCCTTTCTTCTTCATAAGCTTGAAGAAGGGCAGTGCTCGCTCCCCTAGCTTGGATATGAAGCGCCCTAGTGCGGTTACACGCCCGGTGAGCTTCTGCATCTCCCCGAGGGTCTTCGGCGGGCTCATGTCCTCGACTTCCTTGACCTTCTCCGGGTTGTCCTCTATGCCTCTGTGGGATACTAGGAAGCAAAGGAGCTTGCCCGAGGGGACTCCAAACATGCATTTCTCCGGGTTGAGTCGTAGATCCACTTCGTTGAGGCTCGCAAAGGTTTCCTCCAGGTCATGTATCTGGGCTTTTGCCTCCCGAGACTTCACCACGATGTCGTCAATGTAAGCCTCAGGGTTCCTCCTGAGCTGCCGGCCTAAAGCGATGTGCATCAGCCGCTGAAAGGTTGCGCCTGCGTTGCGCAACCCAAATGGCATGCACGTATAGCAGTACACCCCACACGGATTAGCAAAGTAGTCTTCTCCATGTCTTCCACCACCATCTTGATCTGGTGATAGCCCGAGAAGGCATCCAGGAAGAACAATAGGTCACACTCTGTGGTGGAGTCGACTATCTGGTCAATGTCGGGGAGCGGAAATGGGTCCTGCGGGTAGGCTGTGTTGAGGTTGGTGAAGTCGACACACATGCGCTCCTTCCCCCCTTCTTTGGCACGACAACAGGATTAGCCAGCCAATCGGGTAGCGGACCTCGCGGATAACCCCTGCCGTTTCCAGTTTCTGGGTCTCTTGAACGGTGAAAGCCTGTTTCTCAGTAGACTGCCTCCTTGCCTTCTGCTTCATGGGGCGTACGTTGGGGCACACGTTGAGGTGATGCTCGATCACACCTCTCGGGACTCCTGCTAACTGATCAGGTTCCCACGCGAACACCTTGTTGTTCGCGCGCAGGAATCCGATCAGGGCCTTCTCCTGTTCGGGCTCGAGGTTGACCCCTATGATGAAGGTGGCGCCGGTGGACCCGTCCTCGTCGACCAATACTTGCTTGGTTTCCGCCTTGTCATGGGTGAACAGCTGCTTCTTTTTAGCCGGCGCAGCCCCCTTGGGCTCAAGGGCGTTGATGCTGGTGGGTTGTGCCACCGCGGCCGCCTTGAAGGCGAGTTGGAGCACCTGTAGTGCATTCCTCGCGTCTCCTGGCACGGTGAGGACGCCGCTGCTCCCGGGCATCTTCATGAGGTTGTACGCTAGGTGAGTTGCGGCAATGAACCGAGCCAAGGCCGGATAGCCAAGGATGGCGTTGTAGGGGAGGCTGATGGGGGCGATGTCAAAGTCGATAAGCTCCGTGCGGAAGTTGTCGCAGGTGCCGAAGGTCACTGGGAGGCGGATCTGTCCCAAGGAGGCGGTGGAACCGGCTCCGACGCCCGAGAAAGGCCTGCTGGGTTGGAGCCGCTCCAGCAGCACGTGGAGGATGCTGAAGGCCTCCACCGAGAGTACGTTGAGGCCGGCACCACTGTCAATGAGGGTCCTGGTGACGGTCACCTGGTAGATGGTGGGGGTGCACAGCATCGGGAGCGCGCCTGAACAAATTGGGTTGAAGGGGTGATCCTCCGAGTCGAAGGTTAGATCGGCCTCGGGCGCCACCCATCCCGGGGGGGCTTCTCGGCGCTTCGAGGTGGCGCTGATCCGGCGGGCGAATGGCTTGATGTGATGACTCGAGGGTGGTGCCTGATAGCCACCCAGGAGAGTTGCGACAAGAGGCGGCGCTGGTGCGGTGAAATGGGCGAGGAAGAGGTCGCGCAGCTCCTCCCAAGAGGTGACAGAGGCCGTCAGCAGGTGGAGGAGCCACGCGTGCGGGATGCCGGTGAGGGCCATGGGTAACCAGTTGGCCATCACCCGATCGTCGCCCCCGGCTCCGAGGATAGCCTCCTCGTACGCCAGTAGGAAAATCATCGGGTCCGTCGCGCCGTCGTGGCGCGGCGGCATCTCGGGCCTGAACTTGCGAGGCCACTGCTCCAGTCGCAAGGCGGGGCCCAAGGCCCGGAGCCCCCTGGCCCCAGTGTCGGCAGTCGTTGCTGGAGCGGGCGGCGCGTTGTCCGCCATGAGGGCGGGATGCAATGTCGGGGGAGAGCGGGTCGTCAGGAGGGAGGACTCTGGCGCACCCCTACCTGGCGCGCCAAATATCGGATTTTGGGTTCCGGCAGGCCCTTGAGGTTCGAACACTGGGGTGCGCGTGGATATCTCTCCCCTACCGATCTACGTCCGATCCTCTCATGCGAACTAAGATGAAAATGATGAGCAACACAAGAGACACGAGGTTTATACTGGTTCGGGCCACCGTTGTGTTGTAATACCCTACTCCAGTGTGTGGGGTGGTGGATTGCCTCTGGGGCTGATGATGGACAGTACAAGGGAAGAATAGCCTCACGAGGTGTGTTCTTGAGCTGGTGCGGTGTGCTCTACTTAGTATCTACTGGGTCTTCTCCTCCTCCCTTCTCTTTGTGGAGGCTAGCTCTATTTATAGAGGCCTTGGGCCTCTCCCCGAATAATTGAGCAGGAAGGGCGCCAACAATTGGCCATTTTGAAGGGGAACATCTAGTACAAGTTATCCTGACCAAAGGTGGTCTTCAGCTGCCAAAAGCACTCGTGGTGACGCCGTCTTGGGCTCCACAGTGACCTCCGTCCGGCCGTCCGGCTGGTCTTGGTCTCGTTGCACCGGAATGGTAACCTTTGCCTGATACCTTGGCCTGTGCTTGCCCCCTTTGCACCAAAGAGGAAACAAGGACCCTGCGCAGGCCGGCGCCCGCCTGGCGCCCGCCTGGCCTTGATTGTCATGGCCTGCATCATGGGATCCTCGCGAGGTACCCTTGCATTGATCTCTCCGCCTCCTCGCGTGCCTGCCTAATAAGGCCGCTCTTGAGGAAGCTTCCTGTCGTCTGCCCCGCGAGGCTTGGCCCCTCGTGAGGGTCTTGAGCTTGGGCTGATGAAGATGGGCCGCGCTGGGCCCCCACTTGAGCCACGCCGCAGGCCGCAGGAAGGCAAGTCTGGGGACCCCCATTCCCGGAACACCAACAGGCTCAAGTCGATTATTCGATGCATCCCGCAGACGGTACGCTCCACCGGTCAGAACTTGGTCAATAATGAAGGGACCTTCCTATTTGGGCTCGAGCTTGGGCTTCTTCTTGTCCGGCAGGCGTACAACTAATTCGCCAACGTTATAAGTTTTGGCCCGTACTTCTCTGCTTTGGTATATGCGAGCCTGTCGCGCTCCTCCTCCAGGGTGTCCAGACTGTCCTGCCGATCAAGCTCGGCTTCTCTTTCTTCGTACATGCGCACTCGAGGTGAGTCATGAATTATGTCGCAGGGCAGGACTGCCTCTGCGCCGTACACCATAAAGAAGGGTGTATATCCGGTACTATGATTCGGCGTGGTCTGCAGCCCCCAGAGTACGAAGTCGAGCTCCTCTACTCAGCTCGTGTTAGACTCCGTTAAGGACCGCACTAATCTGGGTTTAATGCCGCTCATGATAAGACCATTTGCTCGCTCAACTTGGCCGTTGGTTTGTGGGTGATAGACGGAAGCATAATCGAGCTTGATGCCCGTGTTGCTGCACCAGAGTTTTACCTCATCGGCCGTGAAGTTCGTGTCATTGTCAGTGATGATGTTGTGGGGGATGCCATAACGGTGTACAACCCCGGATATAAAGTCTATCACCGGTCCAGATTCGGCTGTTTTAACAGGTTTGGCTTCTATCCATTTGGTGAATTTATCCACCATGACTAGTAAGTATTTTTTCTTATGGGTTCCCCCTTTAAGGGGTCCAACCATATCAAGCCCCCAGACCGCGAAAGGCTAGGTAATGGGGATTGTATGGAGGGCGGTGGGTGGCATATGGCTTTGGTTTGCAAAAAGCTGGCAACCGGCGCAACGTTGGACCAATTCCTGTGCGTCTGCCCAGGCCGTCAGCCAATAAAAACCTGTACGGAAGGCCTTGCTTACAAGGGCCCCGCCTGCAGCGTGGTGGCCGCCATGTCTGGCGTGAATTTCTGCCAAAAGCTTCCGCCCTTCCTATTCGGAGATGCACCTTTGAAGGACTGCGGTAGTGCTTTTCTTATATAGCTCTCCCTCGTGGACCCTGTAGGCTTTAGATCGCCGCACTATGCAGCGTGCCTCATTTTGGTCCTCGGGAAGTTCCTGCCTAGTTAGGTAGGTCCGGAATGGTTCATCCACGGGGCGATGATGACCATTATTACGTGGGCTGAAGGTGTTATTTCGCTGGCAGAGCCTCCGATTATGTCAGAGTGTTTGGTATCGGGTGTTTTGGCCGAGTCCGGACTATTGTTACCGATGTCCCCTTCCCATACCACCGATGGCTTAAACAACCTCTCCAAAAAGATGTGGGGGGGGACCGTGTCGCGTTTTGCGCTGATGCGGGCGAGGATATCCGCCGCCTGATTGTTTTCCCGAGCCACATGGTGAAATTCGAGCCCCTCGAACCGAGCTGACATCTTTAGGACGGCATTTCGATAGGCTGCCATTTTCGGATCCTTGGCATCAAAGTCTCCATTTATTTGGGATATTGCGAGGTTTGAATCCCCACGCACCTCCAGGCGTTGAATGCCCATGGAGACTACCATCCAAAGACCATGCAACAGGGCTTCGTTCGGCTGCATTGTTGGAGTCTGTATACAATATTCACAGTACATACTGAATGGTATCTCTGGTTGGGGACGTTAGGACGATGCTAGCCCCTAGACCAGCCAGCAGTTTAGAACCGTTGAAGTGCATGATCCAATTGGAGTATGCGCTGTCCTCTTTAGGGAGTTCAGCTTCCGTCCATTCGGCGGCAAAGTCGGCCAATACTTGCGATTTAATGGCTCGCCGAGGTTTGTATGTTATGTCGAACGGGAGGAGCTCAAATTCCCATTTGGCAATCTGGCCTGTAGCGTCACGGTTGTTTATAATATCGTTAAGTGGCACTTCTGAGGCTACTATAATCGAACACTCTTGAAATTAGTGTCACAACTTCCGGGATGTCATGAATACTACATAGGCTATCTTTTGATAATGTGGGTACCGTGATTTGCACGGAGTGAGGACAGTGGATACATAGTATACCGGCTTTTGAAGAGGGAATCTATGTCCGTCAGCTTCTTGTTCGACGACGAGCACTGCGCTTACAACTTGATGAGTTTCCGCAATGTACAACAACATTGGCTCACCGATGTTTGGCACGGCCAGGAATAGGTTGGTTTCTAGTATGGCTTTTATTGCTTCCAATCCGGCTGAGGCAGCGTCCGTCCACTCGATGTGTTCGATGCGCCGAAGGAGGCGATAAAGGGGTAATGCCTTTTCTCCTAAGAGGGAGATAAAGCGGCTTAGAACCGCCACACATCCAGTTAGTTTCTGGATTTGTTTGAGGTCCGTTGGGATAGCCAACTGTGACAGAGCTCGGATTTTTACCGGATTAGCTTCAATCCCTCTACTGGAGACAATGAAGCCCAGGAGCTTTCCTGCTGGTATGCCGAAAACGCATTTTTCTGGATTGAGCTTGATGTCGTATGTTCGGAGGTTGTCGAATGTGAGCCTCAAGTCGTCTATCGGAGAGTCGACGTGTTTGGTTTTAACGACCACATCATCTACGCATGCCTCTACTGTTTGCCAATCTGTTTCTCCAGACATGTCTGGATCATGCGCTGATATGTCGCGCCGGCGTTTTTGAGCCCAAAAGGCATTGTGTTGAAACAGAAGGGGCCATATGGTGTTATAAATGCTGTTGCGGCTTGGTCGGACTCCGCCATCTTGATTTGGTGGTAGCCGGAGTATGCGTCGTGGAAACACAATGACTCGTGTCCTGCGGTAGCATCAATAATTTGATCAATGCGGGGGAGGGGAAAGGGATCCTTTGGGCAAGCTTTGTTGAGGTCCTTGAAATCGACACATAGGCGCCAGGATTTGTCCTTCTTTGGTACCATCACCAGGTCTGCTAGCATCTCCGGGTGTTTTATTTCTCTAATGAATCCGGCCTCCAATAACTTGGCTAGTTCCTCTCCCATGGCATGTCTCTTAGGTTCAGAGAAACACCGAAGAGCCTGCTTGACCGGCTTGAATCCCTTTAGGATATTGAGGTTGTGCTCGGCCAGCTTGCATGGGATTCCTGGCATGTCTGAGGGGTGCCAGGCGAATATGTCCCAATTTTCAAGAACGAAATCTCATAGTGCGGCGTCCATGGCGGGGCTTAACTGTGCCCCGATGGAGGCTGTTTTTGTAGGGTCCGTTGGGTGGACTTGGAATTTTACTATTTCATCCGCTGGTTTAAAAGAGGTGGACTTGGATCTCTTGTCAAGTATTACGTCGTCCTGTCCACCGTGGAGCATAGCGCGGTTCATTCCTCGGCCAAAAGGGCTTCGGATAATTCCTTGAGGGCCAATGCGGCTGTTTTGTTTTCGTCGCGGAGTGCCGTGTCTGGATCACTACCAAGAGTGATGATTCCGTTGGGCCCGGGCATTTTGAGCTTCATGTACCCATAATGGGGTATGGCTTGGAAGATCGTGAACGCCTCCCGTCCTAGAAGGGCGTGATATCCACTACTGAATGGGGCCACTTGGAATGTAATTTCTTCGGACCTATAGTTCTCCAGCGTGCCGAATACCACATCTAGTGTGATTTTCCCAGCACAATGTGCTTCCCGACTGGGGATGATTCCTCTGAAGGTTGTGCTGCTTTGCTCAATGCGGTTCCAGTCTATTTCCATTTTTTGAAGAGTTTCCTCGTAGATGAGGTTTAATCCACTCCCGCCGTCCATGAGTACTTTGGTGAGTCGAAAGCCATCCACAATTAGACTAAGGACCAGTGCAGCTGGTGCTGGAGCAGTTCGGAATTTAGGTTCGTCACTGGCACTGAAGGTAATAGCCGTGTCACTGCATGGATTCATTGCTGCTACATGGCAGATTTCGGCAAGGCTGCGGAGTGTTCGCTTGCGCCTATTATTTGATGTGAAGGTTTCAAA
This sequence comes from Triticum aestivum, assembly GCF_018294505.1. Lineage (NCBI taxonomy): Eukaryota > Viridiplantae > Streptophyta > Magnoliopsida > Poales > Poaceae > Triticum > Triticum aestivum. Next base: position 204,988,413 of record NC_057803.1, on the reverse strand, counting down.
AACTTTTAATATCGTATTGTTATTGATGGGATGGTGCTCTGTGGTATTTGGGATGAGAAGATCCTCACCACTTTTGGCCACCTGCCGGAGTATCCAACATGCTCTAAGGATGTGCGTTGGTATGGTATCCGCTGTGCTATGAATTTTGCAGGATCCATTAATCCATCCCTCCAATACGGTTCCATGCCTTGTAGAGGGTTTTGCTTATTTGTAATTAACTCGGGTGTCTTATGATAGTGCACCCTTTTACCGTGGACCGGGTGTATATTCGGAGCCGGATTATCCCAAAATTTTGCTTCGGTTTTCCAGGCACTTTCCATCGCACAGTACTTTCGTACCATGGACTCCAAGTGGCGAAGCGTGATATGTCACGGTGACTTATGGCGTTAAGGATTCCCTTGTCCGTGCAGTTATTGCAGAAAAGTGAGATTGAGTCTTCCTCGCGGCAGTCCTTAACCTTGTTCTTCACCAGGAGGAATCTGGCCCAATAATGATGTACTGTTTCATGGGGCTCTTGCCTGATGTGGGAAAGATCGTTTATGTCTGGGTGGGTGGGTGGTTTTGAGTCCGAACCCCTACCCGATCTAAGACAAAGGGGCCTAGGAGATTCCGATCTTGGAAGTTCAGATTCCGGGATGTTGCCCGATGAGTCTGGCCCACTGCCTAACTCTAGGTTCAGGGTTTCGGTGATGTCCTCTCGTAAACGGGTATCCGGCTCGGAGAGCTCAGGAATTCGGACATAATTAGTCCTCAAGATAGAGGAAGAATCGCCGCATTGTTCCTCCACCACCGGGTGACCGGTGGAGAGTTAATCTCCCTTTGATCAGGTTTAAGCCCAATCCGATCATAGTCCGTAGCGACTCCCAAGGCGGCGATGGGATCCAAGAGCTCGTTTAGAGAAGAGAGCTCCATTGCATCCATCTGCTCAGCGAATTCTGAGCCGACGAGGAGGCTATTTTCGATGACCCGAGAAGTCATCGTCGGCGCAGCAGCGGAACAAGCGGTCATGACGAAACTGCCTAGCCGGAGAGTTTGGCCGATAGCCAGGGCTCCCCCAATAGTAATGTTGTTTTTAACAACGAGATGAGGCATCCTTCCTTATGGTGACGTCACAGAGGAACTCTCAGTTAAAGCACCAATGTCGGTGTCAAAACCGGCGGATCTCGGGTAGGGGGTCCCGAACTGTGTGTCTAAGGCGGATGGTAACATGAAGCAGGGGACACGATGGTTTACCCAGGTTCAGGCCCTCTTGATGGAGGTAAAACCCTATGTCCTGCTTGATTATTCTTGATAATGTGAGTAGTACAAGAGTTGATCTACCACGAGATAAGAGAGGCTAAACCCTAGAACCTAACCTATGGTATGATTGTATGTTGTCCTATGGACTAAAACCCTCTGGTTTATATATACACTGGAGGGGCTAGGGTTACACAAGGTTGGTTACAAAAGGAGGAGATATACATATCTGTATTTCCTAGCTTGCCTTCCACGCCAAGTAGAGTCCCATCCAGACACGGGACGATGTCTTCAATCTTGTATCTTCATAGTCCAACAGTCCGGCCAAAGGATATAGTCCGGCTGTCCGGAGACCCCCTAATCCAGGACTCCCTCAGCCGCCGAGACCCAGGCTCAGCTCGAGGAAGACCAGTAGCGCCTGCTAGCCTTGTGTGAGAAGGTCGCTGCCACGTAGCGCAGTCTTGACTACGCTCAGCGGGAGCGCGACGCCGCGTACAGCTTCACACCTACCGCCACTGAACCAAGTCGGGTTGCCAACATGCGGGCACGGGGCGGCGCCTTTGGCCGCGCCCTTGGCGCAATCCATCCCATCTACGAGACACCGCCAGCGAAGAAACAACCCGACCGTGGAACGCAGAGCTCTTCCGCCCGTTTTACAGATAGTTGTGTGCATGTATGTATCACTACCTTTTGTAACCGCATGAAAGACTACGGCGTCCCCGTACGACGCTCGGGGGCTGCCCTTTTCAACCAAGTTATTGTGTCTCAAACGCTTGTTCAAGTTCTTTCATCAAAACCCCCCACCGCCAGGTTGACCCGCTCAACCCGGGGGCTCGGGGCTAGCCGGCTTGACCACTAGTCGCCGCCTTCCTTAGCACATCCCAATGTTTTCGAGTCAACGCGGCCCTCCACTTCGCCCTACGCCATAGAACCGGCTTCAGCTGTCGGCCGACAATAATTATGGGCCAACGCTCCAACACGTCACGAAATCCTAAGTTAAGTCCGCCAGATTGGCCAACCTTGCCACGCCGCCTCAACTTACCATACGACCGGCTGCTCGCCAACTGGCTTTGCCAGATTGCCGGCAGCCGACCCAGTGGGTGTTTCACTTGCACTCAATGTTTGAAGAGCCTAAGTACCATGCACTCCTTCCAAGGGATGAACACCTTCCATTGGACTCATGGGGGGGAGGCTCGAGAATGGTGGCAGGCAAGAAAATGGCTCAAAAAACAGAAAGCGAAAGTGTAAACACTCACGAAATATTCACATCACAAATTCAAATAGGCCCAAGGACGGAGTCCGTTACATTAGACCCAAAAACACCCTAGTGAGTGGGTGGGCCTGCTACTTAACAAAAATTGTTGCAAAGATAAAGCAGTATAGCCATCGGCTTCAGGCATCTCCAGCGCCGGGTTGCGCAGCTGCCGGCTCCCCCTCCGTGGCCTCTGGGTTCACTGAGGCGTTGGTATCTTCTGCCACAGCATCCTTGCCCCATAGAGGCCCGTCTCCTCGGAGATACCATCCGGAACGTCTAAAAGCAGGATGAAGTGTTCCGGAGGAACGATCGCGCCATCATTTGTTTGCTCCGGCTGGAACTCATCTTGGATCGAGAACCCGGTGATGTAGCTGGCCCGAGCAGCAATTGGTCCAACCTCCACCTACAACTAGCGCTCCGCGCCGGCTCGCTGGCCCATCAGCCGGTCCAGCGCCAGGTCTGGATGCCAAGACATCATGAACCTGAGCGCCATCGCGGCACCGACATGAGCGGCGGAGACACGCCACGTGTGAAGCCACTCTGGTCTAACCTCCAACCAGCTCGCCAGCTGCGAGAAGCTGTTTGGCGCAATGGCGCCAGGCCAGAGGGCCGCCGTCATCCCCGCGCCAGCCTGGGAGGGCCGCGCCATCTGCTCGCCCAAGACTTGTACGCGAGCCTCGACCATGGCCATGATCTCCGAGAAGGTCCAGGCGACCTATGGGTCAGTCCCAGTGCCCATGATCCCCTACAACGACCATTGGAAGCGAACAGTGTCCTCCGCCACCCTGTGCGTCTCCGGGAAGTGCCCTACCAAGAAAGAAGAGCAAGACAAGTCAACAACCAAAGGAAAGAAAGCCGACTTCTCAACCCGGTAGAAACAAAGAATGCATTTGCTGGCGAAGGTCTCGTCTAGCTGTTGCGCCTCAAGAAACATACTGTGCCGCTCCCTAGTGCTGGCACGGTCGCGATGCTGAAGTGCCTTCTCCAGATCGGCGACCTTGGTGTCGGCCGCCTTCAGCTCGGCGTCCTTGGCAGTGGTCGCCTTTTGATGGTCCTCCTTTAGACGAAGGAGCTCCGCCTGATGGGCCTCCGCTGCTATGGTCGCCGCCACCTTTAGGCGCTCCAACTCGGCCTGGAGCTGGCCCTTGTCGTCGGCCAGCTTGTCGCGCTACTGGCTGGATTCAACAAGGGCCTGCTAGGCCTACGCCGCCTTGGCCACCTCTGCCTTGAGACGGTCCACCTCGGCCTGAAGTCGGCTCATGTCAACCGCAAGCTGCACCTGGAGCCTGCGGGCTTCGGAAAGCGCCCGCTTGGCCCCTGCCGACTCCACCCTCAGCTCCGGCACCTCGACACGAAGCCGGCCGACTTCGGCAATGACCCAGTTGTATTGGTAATCGACCCGAATTAGCCGGGCTCGGGAGGATGACACCTCGGCTGCGCCGGCTGCACCGGCTGCGCAACAAAGACTCAAAATCAGAACAAAAGCAAGACTACTTTAAGATTCGGCCCAACTACTTGATAGTTGGCCCGAATCTCCGGGTGCTACACCCAGTGGGTGCACTAGCGTGCCCCCACTAAAGAGCAGCAAGAAGAAAAGCAGAATACAAAAAGGAAAACATACCATCACGGCTCGTTCCAACTCGCGCGCCTGCTCCGTCTCGGCCTAGGCGAAGGTCTGGACCCTCTCCACGTGCCCGCGGAGGTGCTGGCTCACGGTGGCCATCGCCACATCCTCCTACATCAGGGGCCCAAAGAAGACCTCGCTGGACCAAACCCGAGCTGGCTGCAGCCTGGCGGCCTGACGGTTCCCTGGCCTAATGACCAGGGAGTGCTCCTTGCTTGCCACCTCCTCCGAGGTTGGCATCCCCTCCGGCACGACGACCAGAGTTGTCCGCAGCACCATAGGCTACGGTGCCACACCCGTCGACGCCTGAGGGGCCCCATCCGGCGTCGCCTCCTCCGGAACGGCTTCACTGCCTCCTCCCTCGGCTTAGGCCCACTCGACCGCATTGGCCCATGGCGGGGTGTCGTCCCCAATCACCACGACCTCCTGGTCGAGGTCCACCACCTCCACACGGCTGTCATGGCCACGCTCCCCCTCTAAAAACAGTGGCATGAAAACCGTCGCTGCTGGCTCCATGCCCTCCAGCATCTCGGGCCATGCCGGCTCCTTGGCGGCCCATCCCCACGCCGCCGCGGCCCTGGCCCAAGCCTGGGCAGACGCCACCTCCATCTTCACCTCTGCCCAGTTCCGGTCGCTCCAGGACAGGCCCTTTGTGTTGGCCGGGTCCAGGCCCAGGTCTGAGTCGACCATCTCCTCGTCCCGGTCGATGACGTTGGACCGGGTCTTCCAGACCATGGCGCCACCATTGGACGCAGCCCCCGTCGCCACCAGCGCCAGCAATATCGGCGACCTGAGGCATAGCAAGATGAACAAACAGGAACCAAGGGAAGCCGTCCGGCGGCTCGCCAAAAATCAACAAAAGAGAACTCATCCAGCCACCAGGGGAATGGTCAGCCTGGCTGGTGCCTCCTGCGGAGCGCGGCATCTCCTCTTGGTGGGCGGCCTGGTGCCGGCAGCTGGGTCCACTTTGCACTTTGCGGTCGGCTTCTGAGGTGCCACGTCTCCCTTCCCATGCGACCGGCTTGCTGCCGCCGCTCCGTGAGACGACCTGGCTATGGCCGCGTCACCACCTCCTCTCAGCACCACTGTGTCATCAGCTTGCATCACCATCCGTATGCTGCCACACAGACAGCGTCTCAACAAATGAAAGTACAGAAGCTTACCTGCGCGGCGCACCTCGCCGGTGTCGGTGTCGGCCTCCTCCGGGTCCTCGCACTAGACCACCACCTCCTATGAGCCGAGACACTCCACCTGCGTCGACGCTCGGTCATACGAATGTCGGATGTCATTCAGTAGCACCTCCCTTCTTGCATTAGGACGAACAAGAAGATAAGAAGTGGCAAAGTATAGAGACCGAGGACTCACCACCATTGTCGGGTTCGCGTGGCTGTAGGGAGGCTTCCTGAACTGCCTATCCTCCTTCAGCCCCCGACCTTGGACATGTCGTTGACCCGGAGGGCGATCTGGTCCGCCCCCAAGCGCAGGGGCGAATTCTGTTTGGGTCTTGAAGACCGGTCATCAGACCGATGATATGGGTATGGTGCTACGGCGGTAGCACACGTCGCATGATGAAGGTGGCGGTAAGATCCGTGCCGGTGAGCCCCTCCCCCTCCTGCATCTCCGCCACCCGTTGGCACAGATTGAGCACCTCCCGCGATGGGTGCTTGGGGAAGTAGTACCAGTTCTGCATCTCCTGCGACGTTGCATCGACGAAGGGCGGCAGATTCAAGGCCGCCCTGCAGGAGGACATCTCCCCGGCCTTCGGGCCCTACTGCTTCAAGGAGAAGAAGCGCACCCAGAGGTCGAACATGGCTCGACCCCCAGGTACCCCTCGCACAGGGCGACAGAGTCGGAGAGCTGAAGAATGGCATTTGCACAAAGGTGGTGTGGTTGGAGCTCGAAGAACTCATGGAAGGTGTGGAAGAAGTTGCTCGCGGGGAGGCTGAACCCACGCTTGAAATGCATGTAAAAGACCACACTCTCGCATCCCTCCGGCCGCGGCTCTTGCTTGCCCTCCGGCAGGCACACGACCACCTCTGTCTCCCTCGGTAGGCACCTGGTGTCGTGCAGATACATGATATCCTCCTCGGTGATGGTGGAACCCATCCACGAGCCTGACGGCAACGCCATTGAAGGTGTGGAGAAGAATGGAACAAGGAAAGAGAAGTTTGGCGATGAAGTTTTGCTCAAAGCGCGGCCGAGCGTCGTTGCGCAAGCGGTCGCAAGGGCAAGCGGAAGGAGGAAGAAGAAGGGGAGCGCGAGCGAGAATGATTTCTGCCACCCCCCCCCCCCACCACCTCTCAACTTATAAGCCACGTTGGGAACGTGGGGAGGTGGGATCATTTGCACCCGCCCCTCCCACTTCCCCGCAATAACTGTGCATGTACCATGCGCAATAACTGCCTCGACAATGGCAATCGACCCATGGACGCCGCAATAAATCCATTCGCGTGGGCCGAGGGTGCGCAGTGGCGGGCCCCAGCTTGTCGCCCCATCCCGTCGCTCGCGTGGCCTGTCTGGTCCCTTCGGCTCTCGGGCCCCACGTGGCACCTGCGCCGAGCCCAAGAGATTGTTTCAAGATTCGGTAGACTCCTCAATTTCCCGCCCACACCAGGATGGCGCGATCCAGCTTCCGGAACCCGGCACACAGTGGGTGTTGCCGGATCCGGCAGTCACAAGATTCACCAATAGCCGCCTCCTCAAGGGGGGAAACTGCAAAGGCTCTCCTACTTGAAGTCGGCGGCCCTTCACAGCTTCAGGGAATAATGTCGGGGGGATGCACCTCTGGTAGGCTACGGAACCCAGATCCTTTTCAGAAACATTAGGGCCAGCATCGCCCCTCAAGTCGGCTCACACTTGGCCGGGTTCCTCAACCTGGCCAAGCCCCTCAACGCGGCCGAACTCTTTGACCCAACGAAAATGGGAACCCGGCCCTGCCGGTAGGCACAAACTGACCGAACTCTTCGACCCAACCAAAATGGCAACCCGGCCCTGCCGGTAGGCGCAAACCGACCGAACCTGGCGAACGAAGACTTCTCCAGCAAGCCAGCTCTCCCGTGGTATGTTCTTCACCTGGCCACGGGTCAGCTCCTATCCCATCCGATGTACGATGGAACGGGTCTCCACTAAAGGGATGAGCATGGTAACAGTGCCTCACCAACTCCTATGACCGGCGAAGGCATGGCAGCAGTGCCCCACCTACCTGCTGACCAAGGCCGACGTGGCTATAGTGCACCCATCATCCCTGTTGACGCCAGCAGACGGCGACCTTGCGCTATGCCACTATACTGGATACGACCCGGCCACTCCGTGATGATTGACAAGACAGGGAGCAGTGCCTCCTTGCACACGAGGACCTCGGCCAGAGAATCCCGCAAGCCCTGGTACCTGGTGGGTCCCAGCACCAGCTTCTTGGATGATGACAACCCGGCCCCATGGCCTTGTGAAATTAGCACTGTATCCCTTGGGGGGTTGACCTATAAAACCCCTGAGGAGCCCTATGCATAAGGGCGACCATATCAGATTAGTAGAACACACACACATACGCAGGGAGAAGGCGCAACCTAAGCCCTGCCTCGCCCTCCTTCCTCCTCAAAACGGCTCTAGGAGCAACTCTGTACTGATACATATAAACCAAACTCGGCAGGACTAGGTGTGTTATCTCTCCGGAGTGCCCCAGACCTGGGTATGTCTTGCATCCCTCGCTCGCTCATGCCGACCTCGCCTCTGGAGCCTAGTTGTGCCCTCGAGCCTCCTCCTCTCTTTAGACATCCTTTGGCATCTGCCGTGTGCCCAGCACGACTGTTGGCGCCCACCACGACACTATGACTGGAGAGTATTGCAAAGGTTTGAGCAGAGGAATTCGTTTAATGAAGTTGCACAACAAGATGCTGCTTACACTGCTCCTGATGTAGAAGATTCCACATATGTTCGTATTATCTTTGAGAACCATCACGTCAATAAAACTGGTGAAAAGATTCCCTATCGGGCTATGGACATACGAGAGTTGATCAATAAGACGCCAACATTCGAGGACATTGATGATGAAGAGGAAGATGACACTGGGGGAATTACGTTTCATATTGATACACATGACGAAGATGTTGACGTTGTCGCTGTGGATGATGATTAGACTACTTTTGTCGTATTTGCATGTGAGAAGATGGCTCTTTATCTACAATGTGAAATTTTGTTTGCTATGACAACTGAAACCTGATTAAATTGTTGTTTAGTATTTTGCTGTGAGAAAATCACTTATTATGTATGTTGATTTGTGTTTGGTGATTGTATGACACCTAAAACATGATGACATTGTAGTTTAGTTGTACTCATATTTGGCTGTGAAACTTGTATTTGATGGCATAGTTTGTTGTCGGACTGCAATTTGCTCCACATCTTCGAATGGGAACAAAGCTGACCTGATAGGGCCTCTGCTAATGTATTTATGTTCTCCCTCTGTTCCAAATTACTCGTCGTGGTTTTAGTTCAAATTTGAACTAAAACCACGATGAGTAATTTGGAATGGAGGGAGTATTAGCAAATGGGCCTCTGCTATTTATTTATAAGAAAAAGGGGATACCCCCCGATTTCTAGTAATGGAAATAATTAGATTTTCACAAAACTATGCCCAACATGCTAAACAGGTTTCAATCATTACTGTCAGATTTCGGGTTCCAGTAAAACCCTTGAGGTTCGAACACTAGCGTGCGCACAAAGATCTCTCCCCCTCTCTAGCTCACACACTCTACGATCTCATGGCCTAGCTTGATGAACCCAAAGAACATGAGACACAAGATTTATACTGGTTCGGGCCACCGCTCTGGTGCAATACCCTACTCCAGTGTGGTGTGGTGGATTGCCTCTTCGGCTGAGGTTGAATAGTTACAAGGGAAGAACAGCCTCGCAAGGAGAGCTGTTCTTGTTCTTGGTGAACTTGAGTGGTTGGGGTGCTATGGATTCGATCTAGGTCTGAATTAGATGCCTCCCTATGGTGGTGGCTAGTCCTATTTATAGAGGCCCTGGTCCTCTACCCAAATATTTAGCGGGAAGGGATCCCACAACGGCCAAATACGAAGGGAGACTACTAGTACAAGCTATCCTGACAAAAGTAGTCTTCGCCTGCAAAAGGCTCTGGTGGTGGCGCCGTCTTGGGCTCCACGGTGACCTCAGTCCTGTCGTCCTACTGGTCTTGGTCTTGTTGCACCAATATGGAAACCTTTGCCTGATGCCTCAGGACTCCTCGCCTGCGCTTGCCCCTTTAGCACCAAAGAGGAAACGAGGACACTGCGCATGCTGGCGCTCACCTGGCTTCAGTCGTCATGGCTTGCATCACAGAAGCCTCATGAGGTTCCCCTTGCCTTCATCTCTCCGCCCCTCGTGAGCCAGCCTAGTGAGGCTGCCCCTGAGGAGTTCTTGCATCATCCGCCTCGCGATGGTCTTGAATGCTTGCTAGTGAAGATGGGTCATACGGGGCTGCTGGTGGAGCCACATTGCGGGCCTCAGGCAGGCAAGTCCGGGGACCCCCGTTCCCAGAACGCCGATAGTAGCCCCCGGGCCCAAGGCGCGCTTGGCCTGGACTTCGAGGCGAAGCCAAAGGGCAAGTGCGGAGCACTGCGGGCCCTATCAGCCTGTGGCCACGATTGGCGCGTGGCGACTGATTTGATGTGGGCGCCTCCGCTTCCCCATGCTGCCTCGGCAACTACCCGACTGACAAAAAGGACAGTGCGGGGAACACTTGCCTTCATTGCCTTCCTTCGCCTTGCTCCAGATCCCCTCTCTTGCTGCTCACTTCTGAGATCTCCAGATCTTCTCCGATCTCCTTCCGAGCTTCCGACCAATGGCACCCCAAAAGACCAAGGTTGATTGGCCGCCTTCCTAGTACAAGTCGGCTCTGGAGGCGCCCAATGTCTCAGTGAAGAACCTCGCCGCCACGCGTCTGCTGACGGCGGGGGAGAACAACGAGAAGAGGAAGATCGACCTCCGGGCTGGCTCCACCATGCCCGAAGCTCCAAAGAGCTCCTTCTAACCCTTCTTCATGAGCAGCGTCGCCGCTGGCCTCGTTCCCCCATTCTCCGACTTCTTCTACGTAGTCCTCCAACACTACGGGTTACAGGCTCTCCACCTCCATCCCTACGCCATTCTTCTCTTATCAATCTTTGCCTTCTACTCTGAGACGTATGTCGGGGTGATGTCGCCCGTGGCACTACTGCGCCACTTCTTCTTCCTCCGAATCAACGACGGCCACACCACAGGGTGCGCCAACTTCGTCGCGGCTGGCAAGGCCAACACAATCTTGAAGGCCGCCAAGAAGGGTGATGACTTCCGAAGCAAGTAGGTTATGATGGATGCCAAGTGCATCCACCCACGGCTGAAGCTGCCGACGGAGATGCTCCAGTCTGACCAGGGGTGGTCTCGTGCGAAGCTTACCAATGACCGGGCGAAGGTAGTGCTGGAGAAGATGACCGTCGACCTAAGGCCATGCAACGTGAAGGCGGCAAAGCTAACGGGGGCCATGCTTCCGAGGGAGTTCCTGGCGCTGTGGGTGGCTCCTCTCCAGACGCGCTTGCGCCCCTTGTGGATGCTAGGGGATGGAGAGGACAAGCTTCGCCTGAGTCCAGAAGCTTTTTCTGAAGGGGAGCTGGCCGTGGCTCTCCGCCTCTTGGTCGGGCACAACCAAGAGTATCCGCCGAGTGCCCACGCTCCTTTGTTCCTTCGGAACGACAGGGTGGCTACCACGGCCACCATGCCCACCTTTGATGGGCACGGCTTGGTGCCGCCGGTGCCCTCTGAAGTCCTGGTGGCGACGGTGATGGTGGACATGTCTTATAGCGATTCTCACAGGACAGGGAGGAGGTGGAGGACGAGGAGTGCAACTCAGAGGCAGCCCCTGAGGGGATGGGGGAGACCTCCCCTTTGCACAAGGCCGACGCCATTCGCCTCTTGCCTAATGACGATGGCGATGCCGACATCCTCCCGGAGAAGGGGGAGCCGCATGTGGTTCCGAGAAGGGCAGGTCGGCACTGCTCTCCCGGGACGACGCTCCTGCCTCACCTCCCCCTGGAGCTACTTCCGGTCCAGCTACTGCCCCTGCTTCTGCTCCTGGAGCTGGCGCGCCACACCTCGGGATGTGAAGCTCTCCGGCTTCATGCTTACGAAGCAGAGGGACTATGCCGCGGTGGACCAGTAAGTGTTCTCGTCCTGCCTTGTTCTCGCTTCCGCTGCTTGTTTCTAACTCTTCTTCTTCGTTGTGCAACTAGGCCGACGCCTGTGATGAAGAGAAGAAGGGCGGGCAAGGTGGTACTGCTTGAGCCCAGATCGCCTCCAGCCCGATCAACCTTGCGAGGCTGGGTGGAGCATCCTTGGGAGGAGTCAGCCCCCGAGGCCCCGCCGGCTCCGAAGGTGCCAGCGCCCAACTCGGGTGCTGGGGTCCCCGAGGCTCAGGAGCCTCTGGCCTCTCAGGCCATGGTGATGACGATGCCTCATCCTCCTCCTTCTGCTATACTGCTGACCCCAGGTTCCTCCGCCTCTCCTGGCGCCCTATTGCGAGAAGACCTTCAGGGCACCGACCATCGCCTGGTGGCCGGAAGCCTAGAACTGGGCTATGGCTGGCTGCACTCCGACGCGTCTGTCCAGGTGGCACTGAGCCAAGCTGCTGCTGACTCCGAGAAGGACAGAGAGGCCGTTTCCCAGGCTGTGGCCGCCCCCGAGGTGACGCTGAAGGACACCGAGGTCGCCCAGGACAACTACCGATCGCTGGCGGCCGAGCTGGAGACCGTGCAGAGGGAGCACGTGAAGGAAGCCCGAGTGCGCAAGGCGAAGGAGGAGAAGATGAAAGCCCTAGAGGACGCCATCAAGGATCGAGATGCGAAACTGGAGTAGTTGGAGCAGAAGCTGAAGGCGGAGAAGGCCGAGCTAAGGCAAAGGTCCTGATTGAGGACCACGCGACCATCAAGCTCCTTAAAGAGAAGGCTCGGACGGTGCTGAAGTCGCTCTACAAGAAGGGCTTGGAGGAGCCGCTGGTTGTCGACAACGAGGGCCCCATCCAGCTGGTTCCTTATCTAGTTGGTGCACTGGAGGACGTTGTGAGCAGCATCGGCCCCATGGCGGAGGAAGAGGCCAGCGTTCCTTATCTGGTTGGTGCACTGGAGGACGTTGATGAGCTGCTGGAGCCTGTGAAAGACGAGCATTACGAGGTCGCTACTTTACCTGTGAAGGGTCAGGTGGAGGCCCTGCTAAAGAGGTTCTGCAACTCCGGCTGGTGGTGCACGTGAAGGCGACGCCATTGGAGAAGAAGCATTCCTTGCAGGCGACAGCAGCGTCCAGGGATGACGAGGCAACCTGCTGGCGGCTCCTTTCCTGTTTTAGTTTTTGCAATATGCACCATGCCTCGTGGAGGCGTTAAACTCGCATTTCATTTCAGGGGAACAATATGTCCAGTAATATTTGATTCTGTGATGTCCTTTCTATTTGCTTTACGTTCTGCGTCGGCAGGGCCCAACCCCGCGCACAACTCAGCCATCGTTGGGCCATCCAGATCACTAGCACGGACCAAGGAATGAGGGGCTACGTGATCAGTTAGGCTCCTGAGTCGCAATTCTCAGGAGTCCCCCTTGACGCGCAAACAGCTTATAGAAAGGAGATCTGGGAGTAGGTATAGTGTTCTACGTCGGCAGGGCCTAAACCCGCGCATACGTTAGCCGCCATTGGGCCGACCGGATCACCAGGACGGACCAAGGAGTGAGGGGCTATGTGGCCAGTTAGGCTCCTGAGTCGCGATGCTCAGGAGTCCCCCTTGACGTTTGAGCAACCTTCACACCTTAGCTCCGCTTGGGAGGGCGCGCGACGACCAGGTCCGAGGGACCTGACAGGGTAGCGTACGCTTGGGCATGACCCGAGCGCAGCCCCCGTACCCAGCCCCCTTGCGCGGCTCTCCCGAGGGGAGGCCTTGCAATGAGGCCAGGCACCAAGCCAAGAGGATCCCTGAGGTTGATACGGCCGTAAGGCCGCCCTCAGATGTTTATCACCAGCGTGGAGCATAGTGCTTCCGTATTTGCACGGACATAGCCTCTCCTCGGTAGTGTCGACTGCCAACGTGGAGCATGGTGCTTCCACTGGCACGTGGGAGGGGACTCCCTACTGCAGAGAGCCCCTGGGGCATGTACAACCCCGCCCTGACACGTGGCTTGCACGGTAGGGCTAGACAAGGTGTGTCTGGGCACTCGTGAGCTAGCGCGGGACTCATGAGGCCCTACCTCAAGGTGGGTTGCGCTTGGTCTTTGTTCTTGATGGCTATGGCGTTCCTGCGAGATGGTTAGACAACCTGCACCGAATGGATTTCCTGCGGCTATCGCACGAGAAGGCCAAGCACCAACGACCCCAGGAGGTGAAGTGAACGGGGCCGGCCCGCTAGACAGAGCTCGACCGTTGGATTTATCGACGCTGTAGGGACGGGCCCTAGCACAGACAACGTGCCTAGCCTTATTATGCGAAGGATCCTGAAGAAAGACAATCGGCTCGCGGCTCCCATGGTGGGTGACAATTAGGAAAGTGATATCCATAGATAGATTACGCATGAAAAGTAACTAGCTTAGGTCAATTTGAGAACGATACATGCCACTGGGATGGACCCGAGCAGCTTGGGGTTAATGCAGCCCGAGAGACGCTCCCAGCAGAGTGAACTGAAGATGCAAGCGGATACGTGCCGCAGGGACAGACCCACATGGCCTGGGGATGTGCAGCCCAGGGGCGCTCCCAGCTGAATGAACATGGAAAAATGTCACCTGGTTTGGTTGCCAAAGGGGTGTTGGGGTAGCTGATGGCACGTAGCGAAGAATTCGCTTCTCACGAGCCGTCGAGACCCTGAGCCTCGGGAGGCTCTGGAGGCTCAGGTGGCCTCCGGAGGACCGTCTCCATCTCCGCCAGGACCGCATGGTGCCTGGCCTCCTGACCTGCCAGGATGCTCGGCAGATTGCGCTGGAAGGCGGCAGCCATGCTCGGCAGGCCGAATGGCATGCGAACATAGCTGTGAGACGGGCCCTCAAACCGGCCAGCACGCGAAGGCCAGAAGCGCTCCTAAGATGCGGCCCTGTTGAGCTCTAGGCTGTCGATGCAGATGCGCAGCTCACCACCCTTGCCTGGGAGGGGAGCAATGTCAGGTGGGCGGCGGTCACCGCGTATTGCTCTTGCTTCCTGAAGCTCCTGAGATACCTTGGTGATGAACTCCTGAGCCCCGGGCGCTCCTCGCCCGGTGTACTCCTAAGGGAAACGTGCCGCGAAGCACGCCTCCACATGGTGCCCGAGCGCCTCCCTCGTGATGTTGGCCAGGTCTGAGGCCCTCCAGAAGAGAGCCCCCGAGCCCTGCCCGAGGAGGGCGCTGGGAGCGCCTCCCTATCCGTGGGAGGGAGGCGCCCTAGGCGCAGGCGCGGGTCCTGAAGTGGCGTCGCTGGAGGTGCCGCTCCCTTGAGGCCCAGTGCAGAGTAGCTGCTTCTTCTTCTTGGGGTTGGCCTCAGGAGGGTACTGCGCACCCGCGCTGTCTGGGTCTTTGTTTGATGCAGCTTGGAAGGCGTGCTCGAGAGAGCACACCTCATCTCTTTCTTGTCAAGGGAACGTCATGATTCCGCCGCTTCCCAGCATCTTGAGGACGTTGTAGCCGTGGTGGGTGACTGCCATGAATTTGGCCAGTGCCGAGTACCCGAGGATGGCATTGTACGGCAGGCGGGTGTGGGCGACATCGAAGTCGATGAGCTTGGGGTGGTAGTTGTCGCACTAACCGAAGGTGATAGGGAGGCGAACTTGGCCTATCGGGGTGGTGGAGCCGTCTGTCACTCCTGAGAAAGGCTTGGTGGGCTGGAGCGGATCATATGGTACTTGAAGGCTGTCGAACATCTCGATGGACAGGACACTATGTCCTGCGCCGCCATCGATGAGGGTCTTGGTGACCTGGACGTTGCAGATGACGGGTGAATAGTGCATCGGGAGGACTCCATCGGTTGTCGTGCATTTGAGCTGGTCTGCCGAGCTAAAGGTGATGGCGTACTTGGACCACTTGAGCGAGCGTGTAGCCTGGAGCTTGGGGAGGGCTGCATTCACTTCGCGGGAGAACTGCTTGAATATTTGCTGGGAGGCTGCGGCCTGAGCGCCGTCCAAGATGCAGGCGATGGCGTGCGGCTCCTAGAAGCCCCCAGCCCCCTTCTTCTTATTGATGGTCGTCGTTCCTTCTTGGCGGCGGTAGTGGAGGGAGACCAGGGTTGCCCTGAGGACGATCCTCACGAGGCTGGTCCTTCTAATGATCCTCGCGAGGCTGGTCGCGCCACTCTTGGCGGGGCCCACAGTTGTCCCAACGTCCTCCACCTCGTCCACCTCCATGGCGGTAGCCCCGGTCATTGTGCTCGGGGCGTCGGTCGAAGCGTCCATCTCGAATGGCCCTGAGCTCTTGACAATCGTTGGTGTTTGTGCGTGCGCATGTTGTGGAAGGCACAGAATGTACAGCCGCCCTTGGATGACTCGGGAAGATCTCGGCCGCGCTTGGTGTCCGGTTCTGCTACAAGTACTGCCACTCCTTTGCACTTCACGTCCTTGACCTTGTCCTTCTTCTCCTCTGGATCCGCAACAGGGAGCTTGAGGAAGGAGAGACGCCCCTCATCAGCCCTTGCACACTTGGTTGCTATGTTGAACAGCTCTAAGATCGTGCACAGCTCCTCATGGATGGTGAGCTCCTCCTTCATCTTGACATCACGGACGCCGTCGAAAAACGCTGAGATGATGGCCTCGTCCGTCACCTTGGGGATCTTGATACGTGCGCTATTGAAGCACTGGATGTACTTCTGCAGGGTTTCTCCCGGTTGTTGCTTGATGCGGCGCAGGTCACCCGTGACCGGGGGGCGGTCGCGAGTGCCCTGGAAGTTGGCAATGAAGTGGATGCGCATCTCATCCCAGGAGGAAATCGAGCCTGGGGGCAGGTTCAGGAGCCATGAGCGAGCTCCATCCTTGAGAGCCTTGGGAAACCAGTTTGCCATGGCCTTTTCGTCACCGTTGGCCGCTTCAATGATCAGCTCGTAGAGCTGTAGAAACTCCGGAGGGTCGGGGGTGCCGTCGTAGCGAGGAGGCAGATCGGGCTTGAGCTTGCCCGGCCAGACGACGCTATGCAGCTCAGGAGTGAAGGCGCGGCAGCCCGCCATGGCCATTGGGGCCCGTCATGGAGGTGGAGCTTGACCTCGGCGTCCCTGTGCCGCCACGGCAAGTGGCACATGGCCCTGCCGCCGCAAGTGATCCCGACATGGTCGTGCCGCAAGCGGTGGAGCATCTTCCTATGGACGGGGAACCTCCTGGCAACTTCTTTCTTCGTGCGCGGACACACGGCACGGCTGATCACGCTGCTGGGCCGGGCATCTTGGAGCGAGGACGCCGTCTTGATGTGGGGGAGGCTGAGGTTCTCCATGAGCCACGCGCCTCGGTGCGAGGGCGCCATCTTGGTGCTGAGGGGGCGGAGGCACTCTATGAGCCACATCGCCCGCAGCCGGGGGCGGGCGAGGCAGCGAGAGGGATGGTGCAGGAGAGCACCCCGCGGCACTGACGTGCTCGGCAATGCAGTCCAACTAGTCCTCGTAGAGGTCATCGACCGGGCGGTAGCACAGGAGCTCACGTGCCATGAGAAGTGTGGCCTGTGCGTCCATGGGGGCGCGCCGAGCGCGAGATGATGAGACGGCCGGAGTCAGTGACGGGGTGGCAGTGCCACCATCTTGCCTCATAGAGGGGTGCAGTGAAGAGGCTTGCTGCTCATTTGCCGCTGGGCCGGTGGCGGCATTGGTGGAAGGTGACGGAGAATGACGGGGAGGTCCGCTAACAGGGGTTGTCTGAGCGACACGGGTGGCGACAGCGCCCCGGCGCTTAGCGCGGGCCCGGCAAGCATCGGCCATGAACTTGGCGGAGTGGTGAAGTGTGGATCGACGAAGAGGAATGCTTCGGCGCACCCCTACCTGGTGCGCCAAATGCCGTATTTCGGGTTCCGGCAAAACCCTTGAGGTTCGAACACTGGGTGCGCACAAAGATCTATCCCCCTCTCTAACTCGCACACTCTACGATCTCACGGCCTAGCTCGACGAACCCAAAGAACATGAGACACAAGATTTATACTCGTTCGGGCTACCGTTTTGGTGTAATACCCTACTCCAGTGTGGTGTGGTGGATTGCCTCTTGGGCTGAGGATGAACAGTTACAAGGGAAGAACAGCCTCACGAGGAGAGGTGTTCTTGTGCTTGGTGAACTTGAGTGGTTGGGGTGCTCTGGATTCGATCTAGGTCCGAACCATATGCCTCCCTATGGTGGTGGCTCTTCCTATTAATAGAGGCCCTGGTCCTCTTCCCAAATATTGAGTGGGAAGGGATCCCACAATGGCAAAATTCAAAGGGAGACAACTAGTACAAGCTATCTTGACAAAAGTAGTCTTCGCCTGCCAAAGGCTCTGGTGGTGACGCCGTCTTGGGCTCCAGGTAACCTCCGTCCTGCTGGTCTTGGTCTTGTTGCATCGATATGGACACCTTTGACTGATGCCTCAGGACTCCTCGCCTGTGCTTGCCCCTTTAGCACCAAAGAGGAAACGAGGACACTGTGCACGCTGGTGCCCGCCTGGCGTCCGCCTGGCTCCAGTCGTCATGGCTTGCGTCACAGAAGCCTCATGAGGTTCCCCTTTCCTTGATCTCTCCTCCCCTCGTGAGCCAGCCTAGTGAGGACGCCCCTGAGGAGATGTTGCATCGTCCACCTCGTGAGTCTTGGCCCCGCGCGAGGGTCTTGAATGTTTGCTGGTGAAGATGGGCCGTACGGGGCCACTGGTGGAGCCACGCTACGGGCCGCAGGCAGGCAAGTCTAGGGACCCCATTCCCAGAACGCCGACAATTACTAGTTTCAGCAAAGCGCCCATACCATAGCCACTGATTACATCACGAGTGCTACATACACTACAAATAAAGAGACAATCTTCCTACAGAGCACAACGATCTTGCCCATTATCTTCACAAGCTCTTTCATCTCCTCATTGATGTCAAGGTTGTTCAGCAACTATTGCTTGTCCATGATCAGATGAACTGGATGTTTAACCTTCTGCTTTGCATCTTCCTATTTTGTCGTTCCTTCAATTACTTGCCCAACACACCAACCTACTGGTATTGGCATTCCTCAGCTAACCAAATAATCAACGTAGTTCCATTCCCCAACATCAGCAACATCCCAGAAATACAAATAACAGGCATCTTACCTTTTCTAAATGAATCAAATTAAAAGATTATCAACCAAACTATTAAAAATCAACAACTAAAAAGCAAGCAAACAACACTTAAACATGTTGTCAC
Source organism: Triticum aestivum (assembly GCF_018294505.1). NCBI lineage: Eukaryota > Viridiplantae > Streptophyta > Magnoliopsida > Poales > Poaceae > Triticum > Triticum aestivum. Next base: position 204,969,956 of record NC_057803.1, on the reverse strand, counting down.
CCCATGATTCAGGCATTTGTAGAAGACTCGGCTAGGGTTGAGGATTGTAGTTGAGACATGACGGATGACTCTGCATGATTTGCAGTAGTAGCGCCACACCGACGACAGTGAGTTGTGATGAGCAACCGGCTGCGGTGAGTGTGCCAGCGGGGGTGTTGCCTGCTGAAGAGCAGGTGGACGAGCCGCCAACAGACATGGTTGCTGTGGTCGGAGCTTCTGATGCTAGGCAGAGTAACTGGAGAAGAGGAGAAGCGAATGTTGGATATGTCAGTTTCATTACTTGTAGAGTAGCATAGCACAATATATACTCATAGTCTAGGTTTGGATTCAAACCAGCTACAGGAGCACGTCTCTCCTTTTTTTAAACTCAGCAATGTCTCTTTACTTGTATACTAGCTTGTTCTGTACGCCTAGTAGGGTATTACACAACAACGGTGGCCCGAACCAGTATAAATCTTGTGTCCTTCTGTGTTGCGAGTTCATCGAGTTCGTCCGCGAGATCTTAGCGAGCTAGGACATAGATCGATGGGAGTAAAATACTTCGCATGCACCCAACTGTTCGAACCTTAAGGGTTTGTCGGACCCCCATATCCGCCATTTGGCGCACCAGGTAGGGGTGCGCCGTAGTTTCCCTTCCATCAGTTTGTCACTCCGTCGCTCCATCGTCTCCATGGCGGAAGCTCACCGTGCTCGAGCTGAGCGTCGGGCTGCCCTCACCGCCTGCATTGCTCAGACAGCCCCCATCGGCGGGCCACCTCATCCTTCTCCGTCTCCCTCCGCCAATGCTGCCACCGGCCTGGTGCGGAACGAGCAGCAAGCGTCTTCGTTGCATCCTTCGGTATGGCAGGACGGCCGTACCGCCACTCCATCGCTGACCCCAGCCGGTTCTTCATCCCATGCACGCCGCGCTCCCATGGAGGCGCGGCCCGCACTCCTCGCCACAAACAAACTCCTGCGCTACTGCCTAGTCGACGACCTCTAGGAGGAGTGGCTCGACTGCGTCGCCAAGCTCGTCCGTGCCGCAGGGGGCTCCCCGGCGCCGTCCCACTCTCTGCCTCACCCTCAGCCGGTCACGGGCGACGAGGCCTGAGGCGCGCCTCCACCACCCCAGCCCAAAGACGGTGCCTTGGCACCAAGGCGCGCAGCCCCGTGGTGTGATCCGCCACGCCCGCTGCCCGCGCGCGAAGAGAGAAGCTGCCAAGAAATCCCTCGGCCGCGAGGAGCTGCACCCGCGCTTCCCGTGCCACCTCATCAAGACCGCACGCCGCCTGTAGCGGCGCCGTGCGGGCCTCATCTAGACCAGGCTCCACCTCCGAAGCGGGCACTAGTAACCACGGCCAGCTGCCGCACCTTCACCCCCGAGCTGCGCAGTGTCACCTGGCCAGGCAAGATCAAGCTGGATCTGCCTCCTCGATACGACGGCACCGCCGACCCTGTGGAGTTCCTGCAGCTCTATGAGCTGAGCATCGAAGTAGCCAACGGCGACGAGAAAGTCATGGCAAACAGGTTTCCCATTGCTTGCAAGGATGGGGCCCGCTCCTGGCTCCTGAACCTGCAGCATGGCTCGATCTCCTCCTGGGACGAGATGCGCAACCGCTTCATCGCCAACTCCCAGGGCACTCGCGACCGCCCGCAGGCCGCGGACGACCTGCGCCACATTAAGCAACAACCAGGGGAGACCGTCCAGAAGTACATCCAGCGCTTCAACAACACCTGCCTCAAGATCCCCAAGGTCATGGATGAGGCCATCATCTCCGTGTTCTCCGACAGCGTCCGTGACGTCAAGATGAAGGAAGAGCTCGCTATCCACGAGGAGCTCTGCACATCTCAGGAGCTGCTCAACCTGGCGACCAAGTGCGCAAGTGGGGCGCCTCTCTCTCCTTGAGCTGCCAGCCGCAGGCACAGAGGAGAAGAAAGCCAAGGCTAAGGACGTGAAGCCCAAGGAAGCAGCGGGTGCTAGCAGCGGAGCCCGACACCAAACGGGGCAGAGATCAGCCCGAGTCATCCAAGAATAGCTGACCGTTCTGCACCTTCCACAACCTGAACACCCACAACACGAGCGACTGCCAAGAGCTCAGAGCCATACGAGAAGGACGCTATGGTCGACGCCCCGAGCGTAGTGACTGGGGCTACGGCCATGGAGGAGGACGTGGAGGCGGACGCTGGGACGACCGTGTGCCCGTGCTAGGAATGGCGTGACAGGCCTCGTGAGGACCGCTGGCAGGACCATCCTCGTGAGGGGGCCTGGAGGGATCATCCTCGTGAGGATCGCCCCCAAAGCAAGGCCGATCTTCCCCCGCTGCCGCCACCAAGAAGGAACGATGATCATCATCAGGACGAGGGGCCTGGGGTCTTCCAGGAGCCGTGTGCAATCGCCTGCATCTTGGGCGGCGCCCAGGCCCCAGCCTCTCAGCGCATCTTCAAACGGTTCGGTCGCGAGGTGAACGTGGTGCTCCCCAAGCTTGAGCCCGCGCACCAACTCAAGTGGTCCCAGTGCGCCATCACTTTCAACTCGGCAGATCAGCTCAAGTGCGCGGCCACCGCCGGCGTCCTCCCGATGATGTGTTCCCCAGTTACCAGCAATGTGCAGGTTACAAAGACCCTCATCAACGGTGGTGCAGGGCTCAACGTCCTGTTCGTCGACACATTTGACAACCTCCAAGTGCCATATGAGCAGCTCCAGCCTACCAAACCTTTCTCATGAGTGACCGACGGCTCCACCACACCGATAGGGCAGGTCCGCCTGCCTGTCACCTTCGGCACACGCGACAACTACTGCACCGAGTTCATCGACTTCGACGTCACGCACATCCGCCTGTCGTACAACACCATCCTTGGGTATCCGGCCCTGGCCAAGTTCATGGCGGTCACCCACCATGGCTACAACGTCCTCAAGATGCCTGGAAGCGGCGGGGTCATCACGGTCCTGTGTGAAGAAAGGGATGCGGTGTGCTCCCTCGAGCGCGCTTTCCAAGCTACAGCAATCGTCGACCCCGACAGTAGAAGTGTGGGCCCTCCGAAGGCCATCCCCAAGAATAAGCAGTTGCGCCGCCCAGGACCTCAGGAGGATGGCGTCGCAGCAGGAGCCTCATCGGGATCAGCATCCATCCCAGGGGCGCCTCCCTCCATCGCATAGGAAGGCGCACCCAGCGCCCTTCTCAGGCAGGGCTCGGGGGCTTTCTTCTAGAGGGCCTTAGGCCCTGCCAACCTCACGAGGGAGGCGCTTGGCCACCACTTGGAGGCGTGCTATGCGACACGTTTTCATCAGGAGAACACAGGGTAAGGCGTGCCCACCACTCAGGAGTTCATCGCCAAGACCACACAGGAACTGCAACACGCAAGAGCCAGGCGCAGCGACAGCCGCTCACAGGGCGCAGCTCACCACCCAGGCGAGGGTGCTAGGCTGCGTGTTTGCATTGACGTCCTAGGGCTCAACAGGGCCGCGTCTCAGGAGAGCTTCTAGCCTTCACGTGTGGGCCGTTGCGAGGGCCTGCCGCACAGCCACGTTCGCATGCCCCTCAGCTTGCCGGGCATGGCGTCGGCCTATCAGCGCAACATGCGGCGTGACCTCGCGGCTCAAGAGGCCAGGTACCACACCGTCTTGGAGGAAACGGAGATGGTCTTCAGGGATCCTCCTGAGCCCCCAGGGCCTCCCGAGGCTCAGGGCTCCGGTGGCTCATGAGGAGTCATTTCTTCAACGCACGCCTTCAGCTACACCAACTCTGCTTCGTCTACAGAACCAGGTGATATCTTCCAAGCTCGTTTAAGCTGGGAGCGCCCCTTGGGCTACATTATTCCCAGGCTGTGTGGGGCCGTCCCTGTGGCATGTAGACCTTTTGTTCATGTCTATAGCTTACCTTGCTGGGGGCGCCCCTGGGGCTGCATCATCCCCAAGTTGGTCGGGCCGGACCTAGTGGCATTTATCTTCCTACATTTACCCAAGCTGATTTGCCTTCCCTGCTAAACCTTCCTATGGTTATCGCCTGCTCGATTGCCACCCGCCGCGGGTACATTCACCCCGTGCAAGTCGCTTGCGTGTTAAAAGGGGGGCTCTTGAGCATAACGACTCAGGATCTCTTACTGGCTCTCCAGCCCTCACCCCCTGGCCTTGACCACGGCATCGCGACCTGGCATACCAGCGGCGGTTGAGCTCGCTCGAGGGCCGGGACCTGAGGACGTAGAGTACTTGCACCTAACCGCCTTGCAGGAACACACAGTCACCAAGACTCAAGACCAGGCGCAATCCGCCTTGAGGTAGGGCCTTGTGAGTCCCGCTGTAACGCCCCGAGACCGATGTGCCAGGTGTCTTCCTGTTATTCATTGTTGTTGCCTTGTCATTCGTTTGCGTGTTGCATCTTGCCATGCCATCATGTGCATTGCATCATCATATTTTCAAAACTTGCATCCGTTGCAGTTCTGGAATACCTAAGTTTAGTTTCGCCGACATCGAAAATCTCTTTTATGCAGTTGTTGGTGAGATAACCTCGACGCCACCCAGTACTTGGGCGGGAGTTTGGGAGTATTGCCATAACTCGTATAATGGATACTTTTCGAAGGTTGAGGTAAACGATTTCCGAAGGTTTCTTGGTTACGTGTTGAAGGATGGATACATCTGGATGTAGGATTTGTTAGTTTTGGGTGAGATATTATGCTTCCCCTGTATCCCCAACACCTGATTGCATAACCGGAAAATTTCGGGAGTTTATAAGTGGGAATTCAAGTAGATCTTAGGATATCTTTTTGACAGATGTATGATATGAAATTGGGGTTCGACGTATAGTGGTCCGCCTATTCACGGTTGGTTTTACAGTGGTCTCATTGTGTCTTAAAGAGTCCTTGGCTACGCCGACTCAGGGACGCTTCGTATGTCATGTGCACTGCCTTGTACATGATGGTGCTGTACGATCGAGCCCGTGTAGGCCCCACCACGAAAACTTCGGACGAAATCTCTATCATATGTTTGTTCTGGCTTATTCTGCAAGCCAATCCTTTGTTTTGTTTTTTTTGAGTTGTGGTATTCGAGTTGCTTCGAAGTCAAATGTTGATTCCATACCTTCCCCAAATGGTGTTCTCATACTCCCATGTGAATACCAATCCTTCATGATAATCGAGATTGTCTTGCCATTCCTTTTCAACCTATGTGCTTTGCTTCTAGTGGATCCAATTTTTTTTCAACATCCACAAGATCAACTCAAGTCTTTTCAACGGTGTTGTTTCATCCATTCCAAGTTTCCTTTATTTTCCCACCCTCCCACCCTTGTTTCTTCAAGAACTCGGATTTCTTAATCAATTATCCTTTTAGTCATGTGAAGTCTCTCCATTCTTTTCCTTCATGTTCTTATCCGGTGATTCTCATGAAGATTCTATCGGAGCCTCAAGTTTATCATTCTTCATTCTTTTCATCTCCGGTGGTTTCAAGTCAAGCTTTGTTGATCATATCCTTTTCCTCGTTTCATATGCTTACTTATGCCGGTGCACCTCTTAATCTTCCCCGCTTGCTATTCAATTGTTCCGGAGTGCTCAAGAAATCTCAGAAGATTTGTGTCTCCTTTATCAATTCGTCCAAGATATCTCAAGGTTGTTATCTCATTCAAGCCGTTTAATTCAACCGGTTTAATCTCTCTTTTCAAGCAATCATTTCAACGATGTTTTCTTTTGAGTGGGCCCTAACCCACAGGTCTTTTCCAGGATCTTACCTGACTCTTCTTAATCTCCCGGAGTTATTCTCAAATCTTCTAAAGTTTGACGTAAGAATGAATTATCATCAGTCATATGTATTTCTCCAAGATCTTTCAAATTCTTTTCATCATTGACACTACCTCTTCGCTTTTGATTCTTCCGGAGTGTCTCAACAATTCATGGTGGTGCTTCTCGTCGTCATTCTCAGATTTTGAAGACCGAAGAAGAGTTTCTTTTAAATCTTGCCCCATTCTCTGCCATCCTCCCATAATTGTTTCGGTTGTGAGAATTTCTTTTCACCCATCTGGAGTAATTCAGAGTATTTTCAGTTTGATTCTCCGAAGGCCATCATTTCGGGATTATTCATTCTAGCTTTCAGCTCTCATCCCCCTAATTTTACCGGTGCATCGATCAAATATCCTCTAATCGGTGCATGATCTCTTCGTTCTCTCATATATAAATTCTCTCAAGCATCTTCTTTCATTTGCTAATTCTTCCCGGTGTTTCTTTATCTTCTATTCGTTCATTTTTAATTCTTATGGTGGTTCGTTCAAGAGTTCTCGTCATTCATTATCATATCAATTTATTCGTTGTTTTGAATCCTTCCGGTGGTTTGTTGAAGACCTTCTCAAGTTTGCGCTATATCTATCTTAATCCTTTCTATGAGAATAAGTAGTATACCAAATCCGTTGCTTGTCATCAATTAAATTGGTGAAGGTTAAGCATAATGTAATTCTTATTCTTGTTTCATCCATATGTTAATCTTTTCTTCCGGAGTTTGTTCACGATGATTAAATTCTTGGTTTCAAGTGCTCGTCTTTCTTTCCCGGAGTTCCAAGCTCTAATTATCACGGAGATCCATCTAAATCATTACAAGGTTTCACCTTGTGTTTCCAACTTCTCTTTATTTTCGTTATTCTTTTGTTTACCGGAGTTCTTCATGAAGGTTCTACCTGATGGTTCATAAAGGATTTATTTCCTTCTCGAAGCGTTCATCGAGATTCTTTTCAGAGAAGCTCAAGTATTCTTCTTCGTGCAATCCGGAGTGCGATTCCTTCTACCTTATCTTTTCAGGTGGTGTTATGTCATTTGGACAATTTCTTTCGTGTTTCATGATTCGCAAGTTGTCAGGAATGAGATATTTTAGATCCATCAATCTCGTCATTGGACTCATCTAGGGTTATATTTCATCTAAAGCCTTCCCTAAGGATTGTTGCTATTCATGGTGCTCATAAATGACCCAAGTTCTTCATCTTTCCTCCCGGTGAAATAAGTTTCTTGTCTCCTTATTCATATCAATCCAATTTTGTTTCCATTTATGGCAGGTTTTCACCTCAAGTTCTTGAGATGTTTTCCATAAGCCCTCAACAAGCCTGTTCTTTTCGTTGTTGATTTCCCAACAACTCCGTTAAATACTTCTTTTTAAGGATGCTCTCTCAAATTCATTTGAGGTAGAACATGTTGTTTTCTTTTCCGTTCTTTTCATTGCATTCTTTCATTTGTTCCGGAGGCATTGTGATGCTGCTCTCTTAGACCCATCATCTTGTTTGTCAAGATCATGTCCAATTCCTTCCATTTACAGTCGGAGTGCTGCCCAAATTACATTGTTCTTATTCCTTCTCTATCTTGTTTTAACCGGAGTGTTGTCGTAATTGATCCTTATCGTTCCTTGTACATCTCGTTTCTACCGGAGTGCTTGCATGTACTTCTTGTCCATTGCAACCCTTTTCTTATGCTTTTCAACCTACAAGGTTCTAGTATTGATCCTTGTTCCTCTTTTCTAATGGAGTGTTTTCAAATTCGTTCATCTTCATTGTATTCTTTTTTCAATGGCTTAACCTTCTCAAGGTTCTATGGTTTCACTTGTTTGTCAAAGAAGCAACTTAGTTTTACCCTTGTTTTTCTCTTCCGTTGTCCCTCCGGTGCCATTCTAGATCTCGGGACGAGATCCTCTCGTAGTGGTGGAGTGTTGTAACGCCCCAAGACCGATGTGCTAGGTGTCTTCCTGTTATTCATTGTTGTTGCCTTGTCATTCGTTTGCGTGTTGCATCTTGCCATGTCATCATGTGCATTGCATCATCATGTTTTCAAAACTTGCATCCGTCTCGGTCTCCTCATTCTTTCCGTTGCCCGTTCTGAGCCCAAACACACTTGCACGCGCCCGCGACATGCCCGAAATATTATTTTATAAGTGGCCGGGAAATGTTCTCGTAATGGGATGAAAGTTGGCGTGTGGTCTTATTATAGTGTAGATAGACCGCCTGTCAAGTTTCATCGCAATCGGGGTTCGTTTGATAGCCCAACCGTCAAACTATAGCGGCATTACAGCCGGGCAATCATCGGACGTTTTCGGTCTCCGGAAACAGTCGCCGGGTCTCTCTCTTTTCTCTTTTCACAACCTGAGGCCTTCTGCACAGCCCACTACCTCTCACCGTCAGGCCCTACCTAACCTCTCTCGTTAGCCCGCGGCCCTCCTCGCGCGCGCGTCCGAAATTGTCCCGGACCCGACCCGAGCAGTCGTCACCGTTGTGTCCGGATCATCCCCAAACATCTATAAAACGACACCGTTTTCTCATTTGGACTCCCTAGTTTATTTTTCCCGACCGTCCGATTTTGATTGGAGGGACGAGATAGCCCCTAACCTAATCTTCCCGAGATATATATAATTGACCAACCCTAAATTCGAGGAGGCTTGTCCCATCATTCGCTTTCGGCCGCCGCCGCTCTCCCTTGTTTTCAACACCACCCCAATTGGCAGCTTCCACCTTGCCCTGATCCAAATCTTCCCGCACCACCAAGCTCTTCTTCGCGCCCGTGCACTGCCTCCCAGCCATTAGGAGCTCAAAGCGCTGCCGCTCCTCGCCAGATCCGCGACTACCCCCCTCTGACCTGCTCCATTCCGGCCAGTCCCCGGCGAATCCACCCCAAAGTCTCGCATCATCACCCGCCGAAGCATGCCGCTGGGCCCCTGGTCCCCCATGTTTCGTTCTTGCTGGCCTCATCAGGCCTTAGCGCCCACAGCCTCACTTGAGGTCCAGATAGGGAGGAACCTGGTCTCCCCCATCTTCGTGCAGCGCCGACGACCTCGAGCACAGCCTCGCTGGAGCCCCAGCAGGAACTGCTCGTCGCCCACTCCTTCCTCCCATTCTTCTTCTCTCTGCCTTAATCTCCCTCTCTTCCCCGTGTTCCCCTACAGGAGCACCAGTCCATGACCCGTCCCGTGCCGGCGGACCTCGATGGGGACCTCGCCCGCACCTCCTCTGCCCCGCGCCTCGGATCCGTGCCCTGCCTCCATTCCCGCATCATTCCCGCCATGTCCCTGCTGCATTGTCGTTCCCTCGCCGGACCGCCAAGTTCCTCGACTCGCTGCCTCGTCTCCGCAGCAACGGTAGCAGTTCGCCAAGCCCCACAACCGCTCCTCCGTGTGCCCGTTGACCGCATCCCGCATCAAGGCCCCGCGGTCCCAGCCTCATCCCCGCCACAGGTCGCCGCCCGCCTCACCGGACTTCCTGCGGCCGCTTCCCTGCTTTCCCTGTGTTGAACGTCAGGAACTGCTGCGTCGACTGCCTGTCTCGCACGAAGCCCAGCTCCATCAACGCCCATTGACCCTGTCTACAAAGCCCATCCGCTACCAGATGCAGCAGCGCTGCGGCCCAGCTTCTCTTCCACCGAATGGGCCTTGGCCCATGGTGAGGCCACCCCCGTGCGCCCTCCTTTTTTTCCTGTTCTTTCTTTCCCGCAGTTGGGTCAGATCTCAGATTCGGCCCATATCCTTTTTTTCCTGCCTCTGCGTTTTTATTATTTTTCCAGAGGCAACATCTTTTGCAGAAAACCCCCTAGACTTCATGCATCTAATAACTAATTAACCGTGCATCGGATTAAAACAATTTATATATGAAATATGCTTAGTTTTTCATCTAGTTTCATAATATGTCACTTTCATCTATGTTTAATATGTTTAAAATGATTTTTGCTTATACTATGCCATATTGCCATGTAAGATGTTTTAATTCATAACTTAATAACCGTAGCTCCAAATTTAATAAACTTTATATCTAAATGGGGTGGAAAATGCCTAGTTTAACCTGGTGGCTTTACTTTGCATGTTTAATAACTCTAAAATTGTGTTTAGGACAGAACAATACCAAACCTGATATAAGCATATGGGGATTTACCAGAATTTTTGTTCGTTGTTTCCAGCCTCATTTAAACTTGACTAGATAGTTAGTTTAACTTTGCTTCACCCCTTGCCATGCTAACCAACATTTAATATTGTTGAGTACCTAAACGAGAGAGATCTAAATAAGTCATGTGGTGTTTTCTTCAATATGCAACTCTGTTGCATATTGAGCTCCACTTAATTTGTAGGATTATTTGTGCACTTTGCCATGCCATGCCTCATTAAACCGGACATGCATCATACTTGTTTGCACATCGTGCCATGCTTATGTGGTGGTTGTTTACTATGTTGTTTGCTTTCTTTCCGGTGTACCTCTTCTCGGTAATCCGGTAACGTCGTGTTGTGAGGATCCGTTCGACTACGTCTGTTTGACTTCTTCATGGACTCGTTCTTCTTCCTTGCGGGATTTCAGGCAAGATGACCATACCCTCGAAATCACTTCTATCTTTGCTTGCTAGTTGCTCGCTCTATTGCTATGCCTATGCTACGATACCTACCACTTGCTTATCATGCCTCCCATATTGTTAAACCAAGCCTCTAACCCACCTTGTCCTAGCAAACCGTTGTCTGGCTATGTTACCGTTTTGCTCAGCCCCTCTTATAGCGTTGTTAGTTGCAGGTGAAGATTGGAGCTTGTTCCATGTTTGGAACATGGATATTTTGTTGGGATATCACAATATCTCTTATTTAATTAATGCATCTATATACATGGTAAAGGGTGGAAGGCTCGGCCTTATGCCTGGTGTTTTGTTCCACTCTTGCCGCCCTAGTTTCCGTCATATCGGTGTTATGTTCCTGAATTTTGCGTTCCTTATGCGGTTGGGTTATAATGGGAACCCCTTGATAGTTCGCCTTAAATAAACTCCTCCAGCAATGCCCAACATTGGTTTTACCATTCGCCACCTAGCCTTTTCTTTCCCTTGGGTAGGCCTGCCCAAGGGTCATCTTTATTTTAACCCCCCCTGGGCCAGTGCTCCTATGAGTGTTGGTCCGACCAAGTAGACTGCGGGGCCACCTCGGGGCAACTTGAGGGCTGGTTTTACTCGTAGGATGTCTCATCTGAGTGTGCCCTGAGAACAATATATGTGCAGCTCCTATCGGGATTTGTCGACACATTCGGGCGGTGTTGCTGGACTTGGTTTACCATTGTCGAGGATGTCTTGTAACCGGGATGCCGAGTCTGATCGGATTGTCTTGGGAGAAGGAATATCCTTTGTTGACCATGAGAGCTTGTGATGGGCTAAGTTGGGACACCCCTGCAGGATTTGAACTTTCGAAAGTCGTGCCCGCGATTATGGGCAGATGGGAATTTGTTAATGTCCGGTTGTAGAAAACCTGAAGTTGACCTTAATTAAAATACATCAACCGCCTGTGTTACCGTGATGGTCTCTTCTCGGCGGGGTCCGGGAAGTGAACACGGTGTTGGAGTAATGCTTGACGTAGGTTGTTCTAGGATCACTTCTTGATCATAGTTGTTCCACCGTGCTTTTGCCTTCTCTTCTCGTTCTCATTTGCGTATGTTAGCCACCATATATGCTAGTCGCTTGCTGCAGCTCCACCTCATACCTTTTACTTTACCTATAAGCTTAAATAGTCTTGATCGCGAGGGTGTGAGATTGCTGAGTCCCCGTGACTCACAGATACTTCCAAAACCAGTTAGCAGGTGCCGATGTTACCGAGTAGGTGACGCAACCAAGCTCAGGAGGAGCTCGATGAAGATCTTGTCCTTTGTGTTGTTTCGTTCTAGTTGATCTGTAGTGGAGCCCAGTTGGGGTCGATCGGGGATCTGTGTAGCTTTTGGGGTAGTCTTCTTTTATTTTGGTTCCGTAGTCGGACCTTGTTTGTATCTGGATGATGTAATGCTTTATTCATGTATTGTGTGAAGTGGCGATTGTAAGCCAACTATGTATCTCTTTCCCTTATGTATTACATGGGTTGTGTGAAGATTACGTCACTTGCGACATTGCTTTCAATGCGGTTATGCCTCTAAGTCGTGCTTCGACACGTGGGAGATATAGCCGCATCGAGGGCGTTACACCCGCACTGGGTCACGAGTGCCCAGATACACCTCGCAGCCATACCGTGCAAGCCACTTGTTAGGGCGGGGTTGTACATGCCCAGGGGCTCCTCCCAGAGGGGGCCCCCATCCCACGCACAAGTGGAAGCACCATGCTCCGCGCTGGCCGTCGACACTGCCGAGGAGCAGCTATGCCCGTGCTCAAGCGGAAGCACTATGCTTCGCGCTGGTGATAAACAACTGAGGGTGGCCCCACGGTCGTACCAACCTCAGGGAGCCCACAGCTCAGCGTCCGGCCTCACCGCAACGCCTCCCCTCGGGAGAGCCACACGAGGGGTCTGGGCACGGGGGATGTGCTCGGGCCACACCCAAGCGCGCGCCACCCAACCAGGTCTCCCGGTCCTGGGTGTCGCGTGCCCCTCCCGAGGCCTCGGCGAGGGCAGGTATGGAAATTGTTTGCGCATCAAGGGGGACTCTTGAGCATCGCAACTCAGGAGCCTAACTGGTCACGTAGCCCCTCACTCCTTGGTAGGTCCTGGTCTCCGGTCGACCCAATGGCGGTTGAGGTATGCGCGGGGCCGGGCCCTGCCAACGTAGAACATCAGTCTATCCTCGCGAACTCTCCCTATAAGCTTTTTGCGCGTCAAGGGGGACTCCTGAGCATCGCGACTTAGGAGCCTAACTGGTCACGTAGCCCCTCACTCCTTGGTACGTCCTGGTCTCGGGTCGGCCCAATGGTGGTTGAGGTATGCGCGGGGCCGGGCCCTGCCAATGTAGAACATCAATCTATCCTTGCGAACTCTCCCTATAAGCTGTTTGCGCGTCAAGGGGGACTCCTAAGCATCACGACTCAGGAGCCTAACTGGTCACGTAGCCCCTCACTCCTTGGTCTGTCCTGGTCTCCGGTCGGCCCAATGGCGGTTGAGGTATGCGCGGGGCCGGGCTCTGCTGACGCAGAACACAAAGCAAATAGGAAGGAAATCACAAAATCTTGAAGAAAATATTACAAAAGCATTGTCCTCACACATTGTCTTCACGATATCAAATGAAAAGTCTAAATGCCTCCCCGAGGCCTAATGCATGTTGCAGGAACAAAACAGGAGGGTAGCCGCAGGTCACCCCCGGACGCCGCCATCACCTGCGGAAGGCGCTACCTCATGAGCGACGTTGTCTTCACCTTCACCACCAGATGTAGGATCAGCGACATCACCAGACAGAGGAGCGGAGACAAAGACACAGAACTTTTTCAGCAAGGCCTCCACCTGACCTTGCACGGCTACGGCGACAGCCTCGTATTGGTCTTCAGCCACAGGCTCCAGCAGCTAATCAAGGCAAGCATTGGGGTCGTGAAGGTGCAGGTGGCTGAAGACGTGAGTCAATACAGCTGAAGACATGATGCGAGCTTCCGCCTCCGCCATAGGACCAACGCCATCAACGACTTCCTCGAGCGCCTGCACCAAGAGAGGAAGCAGCCGAGTGGGGCCATCCTTGTCAGCAGCCAGCGACTTCTCCGTGCCGTGCTCATAGATAGCCTTCACTGCCTTGCGGGACCTCTTCTCCAGATCAGCAAAGGCCACGTGGTCTTCAGTCAGGACTCGCGCCTTGGCATCGAGATCGGCCTCCCTCGCCTTCGCCTTTCGCTCCAGCTCTTCCAACCGGTTGCGCTCGGCGGCCTTCGTCCGCCCCAACTCCGCCAGCTCAGCATCGCGGTTCTTGACGGCGTCCTCTCAGGCCTTCATTTCCTCCTCCTTCTTCGGCGTGCTTGGCGCGCAGGCCCTGCAGCTCATCCACTAGCACATGGCACCGGTTGCGGGCGGCCTTGGTGTCTTTCAATGCCATCTCACAATCATCTACGGTGTTGGCGGCACTCTGTTTCTCCTTCTCAGAAGCCGCAGCGGCCTGGCCTAGCACCACGCGAACTGCCAAGTCGGAATGGATCCAGCCTGAGGCCAGCTCCAGGCGCCCGGCCACAAGGCGTGGGTTTGCACCCAGGAGATCCGCCTACAGCCGGGTCATCTCCTAGAGAGCATGTTCAAGAGTAGCAGCATGAGCAGAAGAACCTAGGAGTGGAGGTGCAGCAGTGGGAGGAGGCGACATCATCACCATGGCCTACGAAACTGCGACATCCGGAGCAGCTAGAACCTCATCGGCCGCGCCAGGCACCGGCACTTCCGGATCTAGCAGCGCCATGGGGGCAGGTTCCACGTGGTAATGCTCCTCTTGGCCCCGCGAGGACAACCGGGCTTGGGAGATGCGGGCGCTGCTACCCCCTTTCTCTGAGGAAGGAGGCACGGACGCCGCATCCTCCTTCCTTTTCTTTGCAGAAGACGTCGGCCTGATCAACCAAGGGCCAACATCAGGAAATGACGAGTAAAAATAGGGACATGGCAAAGCTTGAGACACTTACTGATCCACCGCGACATACTTACGCTTAGGAAGCCTGAAGCCTGACAGCATCGTGAGGCACCAACAACGACCTACCCCTCGTCGAGATGGTGGGCTGCTCCCTCTCCCTTTGGCGGGCGTCGGCCTCGGCATCGTCAGGAAGGGCGCGGAGAATCTTGGCCTTTCTCAGAGGGGAAGTCTCCCCCACCTATTCCAGACACTTCTCCGGGTCCTCCTCCTCTTCCACCTCCCCGTGGGGCTTATCAGAAGACACCTCAACCGGTTTCGGTGCGGCGGGGGCTGCCAGGAGCGCCGACAACACCAACCCACACGCGTCAAAGGTCGGCCTGGAGGCAACGAATTCCTCCTGATCCCTGCGTTGGAATAGAGGGATGAAGGCGCTTGGTGGGTACTCCCGGTTGTCTCCAACAATGAGGCGCAGAACAGCGGCCAATTCATCATCAGGCAGGGCCATCGGCCTCAGGCGGGTCTTATTTCCCTCTTCTTCAAGCTCCCACAGGGGCCGTGCACGCGCCTGGAGTGGGGCTACTCGTAGTGTTAAGAACTCCCTCAGAAGCATGACCCCTGTAACCTTCGCCGCTCTCGCGTTGCCCGGCTTCAGGTCAGTCACCATCTGCCCCAACTTAGACAATGCCCTCTCATCAGCAAGCTCCGCCATGGGCCACCCCCCGTGGAGAGAGGGCGCCAGCGTAGGCAGTGCCAGACGCGGATCGGGGCACTTGGCGTCCATGAGGACCCATTTGGATCGAAGGTTGTCAGCCCACTTCCCGGTGCTCAAGATCAAGTTGGCCTTGCCGGATGCGACGAAGATAGCACATCCGGAGATGTGACCCTTCCTGACACGGAGGGAGGAAGAAGAAATGGCGCAGGAGTGCCACGGACGGCATCACGCCCAGGTACGCATCACAGTAGTAGGCGAAGATGGACAGGAGGAGGACAGAGTTGGGATGGAGATGCAACGCCTGCAACCCGTAGTGGTCGAGGACTTCGTAAAAGAAATCAAAAAAGGGAGGAACCAACCCGACGGCGACACTACTCGAGAAGAAGGGGAAGAAGGTGCTTTCCTTGGGCTCCAGCACATCGGTGGCAAGCCGGAGCTCGGTCTCCCCCACTCATTACTTTCGCCCACCGTCAGCACGCGTATGAAGCCGAGGCTCTTCTCCGTGACGGTGGGCGCCTCAAGGGCCAACTCAAACCAAGCCAGCACTGAGGAAGCCTTGGCCTTACGCGGCACCATGGATCGCAGCTACGGGATGAGATTGGAGCGGATCTGGAGATAGCGGTGGCGGAGAGCACGGAACGGGATCTGGAGCAAGGCGAGGAAGAAGCAATGAAGGCAAGTGCTACCTGCGCCAGCCTTTTGTCAGGCCGAGCAGTTGCCGAGGCAGCATGGGGAAGCGGAGACGCCCACGTCCAATCAACCGCCATGCATAGACCGAGGCCACAGGCTTTTCGGGCTTGCGGTGCTCCGTACTTGACCCTTGGCTTCGCCGCGAAGCCAAGCCCGAGCACACCTTGGGCCGGGGAGCTACTGTCGATGTTCTGGGAACGGGGGTCCCCAGACTTGCCTGCCTGTGGCCCGCAGCATGGCTAAGCCAGCAGGACGTATGGCCCGTCTTCATCAACAAGGCATCCAAGACCCTCGCGAGGGGTCAAGCCTTGCGAGGCGGACGACACAGACCCCCTCTGGAGTAGCCTAGTCGGGCAGTCTCATGAGGGGCGGGGATATCAAGGCGAGGCGAACCTCATGAGGCTCTCATGACATGAGCCATGACGATCGACACCAGGTGGGCGCCAGCGCGCGCAGCGTCCTTGTTTGCTCTTTGGTGCTAAGGAAGCCAGCGCAGGCGAGGAGTACCGAGGCATCAGGCAAAGGTTGCCATATCGGTGCAACAAGACCAAGACCAGAAGGACGGCAAGACGGAGGTCATCGTGGAGCTCAAGACAGCGTCACCACCAGAGCCTTTCGTAGGAGGAGACCACCTTTGTCAGGATGGCTTGTACTAGCTGTCCCCCTTCAAATTTTCCCTCCGTTGTTGGCTCCCTTCCCGCTCAATATTTGGGGAGAGGACCAGGGCCTATATAAGTAGAGCTAGCCACCACAGTAGGGGCATCGAGCAGTTCATCCAGCACTCAACCACACAAGTTAGCCAAGCACAAGAACACCTCAACACGAGGAGGTTGTCTTCCCCTTTTATTGTTCATCATCAGCCCAAGGGGAAATCCACTACCACCACACTGGAGTAGGGTATTACACCACAACGGTGGCCCGAACCAGTATAAATCTTGTGTCTTTCTGTGTTGCGAGTTTGTCGAGTTCGTCCGCGAGATCTTTGCGAGCTAGGGCGTAGATCTGTGGGAGGAAAAGACTTCGCGTGCACCCCAGTGTTCGAACCTTAAGGGTTTGCTGGAACCCCACATCCGACACGTTCCCTAGGAGTAGGACGGCAAACGTACGCATTTTCCTAGTAGTTTAAGTTATGAGGCAACATCAAAAGATGGCAGTTTCAGGAATGTTATCTGGCGAACGAGCCCGGTTTTTCTTTTCTTCCTATAAAAAAGTATGCTACATGGTGTCGGCTTAGTTAACAAACAATTGTGCCAACCTTGACCGTTGGATTGACATTCAACTTCTGTCGTGTTTCTTCAGTCTCTTCTTCCTCTAGCTACCAAAGCCAAACCAGCGCTACAGGCACCGCCTGCTCCTGCCTCCCACGACTAGCTTTGATGCTGCCCACACATCACAGTCACATCGCACCCTAAAACTCTATGCATCTTCCCCGGCTGCTTTTCATTCCCATCCAAGGCCTCAACATCATCCTTCGCCTTGCTTCACTCGTCACGGCGCCGCCCTCCGGTATTGTCAACATTGTGAACAAGACAACAACCGAGAGGAATAAGGAGATGATTGTACATGGTGAGGATGACAGTAGGGATGTCAGGACCCCGATTCCAAGTCACATCGATCTAGCCGGTAACACCTCATATCACTTTGTGGCCTCACGCACGGTATTCCCACGGGTGTCGCCTTACCATGGCCCGGGATCGTATGCGCCTTTTGGCTCACGTATATGATAGTGTCGCTAGCATCCATATGACAGAGAACTCGAGCCGACATGGCTAGTCGTGAACCCAAAGCGGCATCAACCTATGAGGACAGGCATACATGAATCACATCGAGCACGTCGGTCAGCAGCGTGTGAATCCAGGCTGTAGCACTGGGCTAACAGGACTCTAGGAACCCGGCCTGTAGCAGGCTAGGCAGGACTCCGGATGTCACCGCGTGACATTTCCCCGAAGGGACATACACAGGAACGAAGTGAAACACATGCTGGCCAGTCAAGTGTCCTGATCAGTAGTGCTGGGCTAGCAGGACCCCGGTGAACCAGGCTGTAGCGGACTACTATGGCTCATGGAAGGACTAGACTACATTTCCCCATAAGAGAGGCTGCCAAGGATAAACAATTAGATTGTCGGATCCCACACATACCAAGCATTTCAATCATACACACAATATGCTCGATATGTGTAAATACAACATGGCATCACAACATAACTCTACGACTCAAATATTTATTCATTAGGCTCCGAGGAGCGAGATATTACAAACATGGGTCTCATGACCCGTCAATCATAGCATACAAATCAAAGCACAAGCGGAAGCTTAACATGTTTGAGTACAAACATCTACAAATGAAAAAGGCTAAGAAGCCTGACTATCTACCAGATCCTGCCGAGGGCACAAGATCGTAGCTGAGGTACCAAGCTAAACGTCGAAGTCCACGCGGAACTACTAGCGAGACTTAAGTCTCTCTGCAAAACATAAATTAAGAAAACGTGAGTACAAAGGTACTCAGCAAGACTTACATCAGAACTAGCTACATATGCATCGGTATCAACAAGGGGTGTGGTGGAGTTTGACTGCAGCAAGCCAGCTTTGACTCAGTGGCTAACCTGAACTACGACTGCAAGCAACTCTTTTGAGGTGGCGCACACGAGTCCACATATTCACCATTCAATACACCACTATTGATCCGCTCCCGTCTCCCTACGAGAAGTCCATCCATAGCACTCACGCT
Source organism: Triticum aestivum (assembly GCF_018294505.1). Lineage (NCBI taxonomy): Eukaryota > Viridiplantae > Streptophyta > Magnoliopsida > Poales > Poaceae > Triticum > Triticum aestivum. The sequence continues at coordinate 204,951,595 of NC_057803.1, read as the reverse complement.
TATCTTGCGAGTTTTAGAGTATCCACTTTCACTTGTCTATGAACTGTTATAGGCAACCCAGAAGTCCATTACTGCGGACACGGCTATTCGAATAGATGATGTTAACCCTGCAGGGGTGTACTTCTTCACACACGCTCTCACCACTTACCGCCGTTTACACGACATGTACTCGGCAACCTTCAAGCGGAAGCCAACAAGGGTGTCGGCCATGGCCTACCTAAACACTCAAGTCTCTAGTCCAGGTTTATTGCCTATCCAGGTTCCATCCACAGGGAGTCCGGCCAAGGTTTCCACATACAGCCCCGAACGCTGTGTACAGGGTTCCGAGACACGAAACGGGCGCCCGACATGCCCGGCCACGGTGTATCTGCCGCATCATAGCCCACCCCTAGGGTCAGCCCTACGCACGACCGCCAACACATATCCTATAAACACCAGAAACTAGTTGCAACTCCTGGACAGAGGACAAGGGTGATCAAGAAGCCGAGAGGGTCCATTGGTTTCGGGCCCAATGCATGGTAGTAACTGTTTCATGGATCACAAACACAGAACTCAGTTCCTAAGAACGTTTTCAATGAGACAACCCACCATGTACTCCTACATGGCCTCTCACCACTACCCTTACCAAATCGTGTTCACACACTTAGCTCACACACAGTAGGGCATGTTCACAACTTTCCAATTCATTCCCGATGAATCAGACCTGACACAACTCTAAGAAATAGTAGGCATGACAAGCAAACATGAATGAGTAGGCACATCAGGGCTCAAACAACTCCTACTCATGCTAGTGGGTTTCATCTATTTACTGTGGCAATGACAAGTCATGCAAAGGAAAATGGTTCAACTACCACACCATGTAACAGTTGAATCATTATTGTCCTAATGCAGTAAAAGAGAGCAGGAGAGAAAGAGTGGGATTGTATCAGAATGAACAAGGGGGTTTTTCTTGCCTGGCACTCCTGAAGATAATATAGTTCTTCATCGGTGTCATCGATCTCATCATCGAAACCACGTCTATCGAGAGGGGACAAATACCGGCAACAGACAAAGAAACACAATCAGTGCAATGCACAATATGATGCATGATCATGACATGTCAATATGCTGTGGTTTGAGCTAATGCAACTAGCAACATGTTAAATGGAGTTGGTTTGAACCCTAGGTTCAAATTCAAACTCCATATGTCAGAGTTTAAATTCCATTATATGAATTGGCCTAAACAGCAGCCATAAGTTGTTCTAACATGCATGAAAATTCCAGAAATAGATTCCTTGAATTTTTCTGATAATTTTTCATATATAAATTATTTCATTCTGAGCTACGGTTGATTTTCTATGAATTTTTAAAGTTTTAAACATTTTCTGGAATTTCTGAATTATTTTAAATCCAGAAAATGATTAACTGCATCAGCATTGCGTCATGCTGGCGTCAGCAGGTCAACAGGGCTACCCCAGGTAAAACCTGATGTGTGGGGTCCACACGTCAGTGACACAGGGCTGGTTAGTGTCGCTGACTGGTGGGCCTGGTCAACGGCCAGGTCAGTAGAGTCAATGCTGACGGGTGGGTCCCACTGTTTATGAACTAAACTAAACAGAAAATAAAACTAACCTAAACAGATACAGGGGCCCACATGGCAGTGGCTCCAGGGGTTAGTTAGAGCATCATTAGTGGCTAATGACTCGCCATGTCAGCACTGCCGGCGATTAGTCACCGGCGACCTCAAGTCGCGGTGGAGCCCGCACGGCAGGCCACGGGGATGGCAGGCGAGGGCACCAGGAGGAAGCCCAGGCTCGTGCGCGTCTAGGGGAGGCCGCAGGGCCGTCACGGATGGCCTGTTGCGACGGCGGCGGCGAGGTTAGCGGCGGCCGGAGCTCGGTGATGTGCGCGGGTGGCGCTGCGGAGTGCAAGCAGGCAAGGGGAGGCGCTAGCGAAGCTCAGCGTGGGGTGGCAAACATTTTACGCAGCACGGGATGACCAAATGGTCGCCGGAGCGATGCCGGCGACATTCTCGACTGGAGGCGAGCTTCGGCCATGGTGGAACTACGGCCTAGAGGGTGCGAACGCGTGGGGTAGAAGAGGGGTTCGAAGCAGGGGCTCACGGCGAGTGTAGCGGTGACCTCGGCGTGCTCGGGGAAGCACCGGAGTGAGCGGGACGGCGAGAGGGATCTCCAGCGGCCCGAGGAGGAAGACGATGGCGGGACGGCGATGCAGAGCTTCCGGTGAAGCGTGGCTGGACGGAGAGGACGAGGGAGGCGTGGCGATGCTCTTGGACACGTCGGAGAGGCTCGGGGATGGCTGTGGCTGCGGCTATGGCAAACGGCGGCGATGGGCACGCTCGGGTGTGGCGCGGGAGAGAGCCGAGGAGGGGGGAGAAACATGGGAGATAGTGAGGGAGGTCCAGGGGGGTGCGTGGCGTCGCGAGGGAGGTCCAGGGCGACGAGGGAGCACGCAGGCAGGGTGGAGGTGGCCGGCGTGTGGCTGCGCGCGCCGGGCACGCGCCCCTGCCTACTGGCGCGAGGAGGGAGGCGACAGGAGGCGCCAGGTGGGCTGGGCGAGTGAGCTGGGCCGGCTACAGGTAGGTGGGCCAGGTTATTCTTCTCTCTCTCTCTTATTTCTGTTTCAGTTTTCTATTACTTTTATTCTGTTTTGAATTAGTAAAAATACTAATTCATTTTGAAAAATCTTGAAAATGATTGTGGCATATGTTTGGGTTATTTCCAACTACCTTAAAATACTTTCAAGATTATCTGGACATTTAAAATTATTTATAGGATTTAAATGTCCAAATGCAAATACTTATGATTTAATTCAAAAATCCATAAATGACCTAGAAAGGTGTGCACCATTTTTGTCAGAGGTTCTAGACCAATACAAAAATGATGAACTTTTCTAAAGAGCATTCTGGGTTCTTGAAAATGTTTTTAAGTTGAACCTATTTGATTTAATTTTGGTGCTAGGGTTTGTCATCCCCATTTCAAATTTAATTGAAAAATAAACATGATGCATGGATGCTTTAAGGCAACTAATGGCAAGCAAATTCTAGGGCTGTGACAAGGGACCCACCAGGATCATGGCTGTAGGCAAGCAAGTGCCTCCTTTATTCTCTACTCATAAAAAACCAAGTTGGCGATGATGGTGTGCCTTCCATTCTGCAATATAGACCGTCTAATATATATCTGACAGATAGAAATCAAACTATGGCAATTTTGCAAAAAGATACCCGCACCCCTCTCCACATTTGCGGATAAGGCCTTCCCTCATTCGTGTTTGTCTCCCACAAGATAAAAAACTCGTATAAATACATCTTGATGTTCCATGCAATGCATGGGCCTCTTGCTAGTTACAAGAAAAAAATGGTTCCTCCTAATGGTTTCCTGACATCTGGGTCGCACGCCACTATCAAAGTACTCAATAAGAGACATAACTTCACAAGGAGCAGCTGACACCGGGGACCCAGCAGCTTGCGTAGTATTTTTTGTTTTTGGGACGGAGTAGGGTATCCACTAGGTTGTGCGGGAGTTGTGGCCCATCTAGCCTAGGCTTTTATTTCATATGTTTCACATGACTGGCCCATTTGTTTTCTTTCTGAAAATGGCTAGCCCAGCTATTTTGTGTTTTGCAGAATAACCAATGGAGGCCTACTTGGTTTTCTTCGTCCGGCTGGGCCGGAAATCTTTCAAGATGAGGAGGGATGCATACGGCTTGCCTAGAAAATGGGCTATAAGTAATAAGAAATGGGCTGTAAAATGAAAAAATACAGCAAACAAGCAAATTACTTTTTTCTTTTAGATGTTGGTATTATTAGTTTCATTGATTTTGTGCGGGTAAAACTTCATTGGATTTTAAATTAAGGTATGTTTAAGTTTTAAATTAATTTGAATCTGGCTAGAAATTTTAGGCTATATTTTCTTTGGGACAGATTTGGAGGCTGACTTGTGGGTCTACTAGGTTGACGTGTATGAAAGGCTTTGTCAGCTTAGTCCACAAATGATTCTAGTAGCAGTTACCGTTGGATGTTAATCCAACGGTCGTCCTGCTTCTTCAATATCTGATCTTCTTGCTCTAGCCACCCAAACTAGCGCTGGTTGGACCGCTTGCTCCCGCCTCCCGTGGCCGGCTATGCTACCGCGCAGGCCGGACCACCCCACCCTACACCATCATTGTCCAGGCGATTCCTCTACTCACCAACACCTCCTAGTATTTTCCTGCGACGGCAGCTGAACTAGTAAGCCCTCGTAGTCCCCTCCGCGTGGGCAACAACTGTCAAGTCTTCCCCGGCTCTGGGTCGTTCCCTTCCTAGGCCTCACTGTCATCCACCGTCCTGGTGCTATCGGTGCGGCGTGGTGAATGTAGTCAATGAATGACATCCAACAGAAGAGGACCGTATGTGGAGAGGCTGACAGCTGCATCCACGTCCATACGCAAGGAAGTGCCTCCTTATTACATGCAAAATAATGATTAATCCACCTAACAGTGGGGATCCACCAGAAGGGCCTCTGTATTTCACAAAAAGGCCTCTGTATTTCGCAAAAACTCGTTCCTCCCACTGACAACTAGGACCCACCAGCTATATCTTTGCACGCAAGCAAATGCCTCCTTATTATGCACAAAAAATGAATACGCCCCCTGCTAGCTGGAACCCACCATATTTGGACGCTGACTTGTGGGCCTACTAAGTTGACTAGCACACAAGATTTGTCAACTTAGTCAATATAAATAATCCTAGGTATAGTGACCGTACGATGTCCATCCAACGGCCATCGTGCTTCTTCAACCTCTGGTCTTCTTGCTCCAGCCGCCCAAACCATCACCGGCCATACCGCCTGCTCCTGCGTCCCATGGTCGGTTGTGCTACAACGCAGGCCTCACCGTACCATCCTACTCCCATCGCTGGCCAGGCCATCCCTGTACTCACCCAGACTATAACGCCCCGAGTCCGATGCGCAAGGTGTCTTCCAGTTATTCGCCGTCATTGCCATGTCATTTTCTTGCATGTTGCATTTTGCCATGGCATCATGTGCATGGCATCCTCACGTTTTCAAACTTGCATCCGTCCGGGGCCGCTGGACACGTCGCCCGGACCAATCGGGGGACGCCACCTCAGCTCCGCCACCTCCCGCGCACAACCAGGGCGTGCCACGTCACCTCCCCCGCCGGCCTCTCTCTCCTCCACCACTGCCAGGGCCCGCGAAGCCCGAGTCACGCACGCGGGGCCCGAACCGCCACGCCGTCAACCTCAGAAGCCCCATGCCCGAGCCCCGCAGCTCCTCCCTTCCTCGCCGCCTCCGCCTCCGCCAGTCGCCGTCATCCTTCGCGCCGTTTGTCGTGCGCCTTGCCCCACGACCCCTCGCAGGAAGCCATCGTCGCTGGAGCTCCAGCCTCCGCCGTCGCACCTCTCCGCCGGTGCCACCCCTGCAACCCCTCGCGGATCCGCCGCCCCCAACCTCATCGGCGTCCTACTCCTCCGCCTCCGTCAACTCCGATGAGTACTTCGGCGAACCTCGTTTCCCGCACCGGAAACCCTAGATCTGAGGTTGAAAAATCCTCTAAGTCCTGAGATTTTCTACTTCATGTGCACCTGTTTGACCGGCCATATCTCCGTGCATATAGCTCCAATTTGCACATATGATATATCAAAATGTTCGTCTCGTGATGTTATTCATGTTGGTGACATTTGCATGCATGTGATAGTCCATATTGATGCCTTAATCTTCGTTGCAAAAGTCCTATATGATGTTGTCTACTAGAATTCATCATAACTTGGTGATTTGTCATTTTCGTAGCATTTTGTGTGTGCATCCTTTGAGAATCATGCCTACATGCTTTAGGAGCATCTTCATGCCATCTTTAAAGTGCTGCAAGCCTAGTATTTTTATGAGCTCTCTGGTGACTAGCACAAGCATGCAAAGTAGGCCACATGATGTTGCTGATTTCAGACACTTAGGATTTCCGCTAAGTCTTTTCCTCTTACAATATTTTGCTATGTTGACTTGTTGCCACAAGTAGATCCATGCATATTTTGATGAACTTCGGTAAGGCTGTTTTGAAGATATGGTTATGCTCTATCCATTCATGCCTCTGGTTGTAATTATGGAGTAGTGTAGCTTGTCATTACCATGCTCTACTTTTGCTAAATATTTTCACTATCAGTTTGTTAACATGAAGTTCATTTTTGCCATGTGTTTTGCTAGTGATCCATGCAACCTATGTACTTTTCTTGCCATGTTTAGCTTCACAAATGTGTCTTCTTACTGATGGTTATCTTGGTATGCCATGAAATGCTTTGTGGGGAGTGGCATGAGCTTGCAAAGTTGCTATCATGAATCTGTTTTCTGCCATGCTATGTTTTTCTACTGAGTGTGAAATTGTTCATATCACTTGCCATGTTTGTATTGATGCTACCATCTTTTCCGTGCATCTTTGGCTAAAGTTCACTAAGGGAGTTTTGTTCATTACCTTTAGTACTAGCATGCTATTCCTTTGTTTGACATGATATGTTCCTATAGCATGTTGTTTGCTAGCTCTAGACATTGCTACCTAATGTTCTTTATGCCATGTTTAGTATTTTCACTAAGTCTGTAACCTGATTGTCATTTGCATTTTTAGCATGCTATTTTAGGCTTGTTCTAGTGAGTTCTAGCAGGAGCTCAGTGTTCATGATTTGTAGATCTTCACCTGTAATTCACTTCCATGTGCTTTGTTGCTATGTTGGAGTGCTCTAGCGTAGTTTCATGATGCATCTTAAGTGCTATGATGCTGTTATGTGCAGTTTTGCATCACTCTTGTTTTGCGCGTGATTTGCAAAGCGTGCATCAATTTCGGGTGATCCTTATATCGATTTCGACCAAAATCTCCTCACCTTTCCAGTGGCATGGTTGGTTTGCCAAGTTGATGCCATGATCATTCTTTTCCCTTCCGGAGTACCCATATGCATTGCACACCATATCTTGCATTACATGCCATGTGTTGCATCATGTTGATTGTTCATTGCACAGTGATTGATTGTTGTTCCGTTGCTTGTGTTCTTGCTTTGGGTAGAGCTGGGAGACGAGTTCGTGAACGAGGATACTATTCAGTACGTTTACGAGGAGCAAGCATTCGACAACTCTAAGAACTTTGCAGGCAAGATGATCATTACCCCCGATATCACTTCTATCTTTGCTTGCTAGTTGTTCGCTCTATTGATATGTTGCGCTACCTACCACTTGTTTATCATGCCTCCCGTATTGCCATGTCAAGCCTCTAACCTACCTTCCTAGCAAACCGTTGTTTGGCTAGGTTACCGCTTTGCTCAGCCCCTCTTATAGCGTTGCTAGTTGCAGGTGCCTTGCAGGTTGTTCCATGTTGGAACATGGATATGTTGGGATATCACAATATATCTTATTTAATTAATGCATCTATATACTTGGTAAATGGTGGAAGGCTAGGCCTTTTTCTTGGTGTTTTGTTCCACTCTTGCCGCCCTAGTTTCCGTCATACCGGTGTTATTTTCCTTGATTTTGCATCCCTAACACCGTGAGGGTTTATGGGCCCCTCTTGATAGTTCGATTTGAATAAAACTCCTCTAGGTTGGCCCAACCTTGGTTTTACCATTTGCCTAATAACAACTAAAAACTAGCATAGGGAATTTCCGGACCCCATGGACTTAATAAACTCCGGGCCAGTGGTCCACATGAGTGTTGGTCCAAACTAGAGCACCGTGCGGGGCCGCCCCTAGGGAATTTGGGGTATTTGGTATATACTTGTATGCTCCACTCATATGGTGTACCCTGAGAAAGAGATCACGCTACTCCTATCAGGCTAAGTCATTGCATCGAGAGATCTTGCTGGACTAGTTTTGCCATTGTCGAAATATCTTGTGCACCGGGATTCCGAGTCTGATCGCAGGGTCCCACGATGGACGATTGTCTCCACGGATCGTGAGCTTTTCATGGGCTAAATTGGGACACCCCTGCAGGGTTTAAACTTTCGAGAGCCGTGCCCACGGTTATGTGGCAGATGGGAATTTGCCAATACCCGATTGTAGATAACTTAAAGTAAACTCATTTAAAATACACCAACCGCGTGCATAACCGTGACTATCTCTTTTCGGGGAAGTTCGATAGGGGAACATGGTTGGGTTTTGTTTGCGTAGTTTCTTATCTTACTCTTGTATTCGTAAGTTAGCCACCATACATTGCTTAGTCGCTACTGCAACCTCACCACTTACCCCTTCCCTACCCGTTAAGTGTTGCTAGTCTTGATACCATGGTAATGGCATTGGTGAGTCCTCGTGGCTCACAGATTACTACAGCAACAATTGCAGGTGCAGGTAATGCGATGATCATGACGCGAGAGTGATGTTTACTTGTTTTGGATTTCTTCTTCTTCGATCTTGTGATAGGTTCCTGGTCGGCAGCCTGGGCTAGCAGGGTGGATATCGTTTGAGTTTCTGTTTGTGTTTCATTTGTAGTCGGATGTTGTTCTCTTGTATGATGTTTGATGTATTTATGTGGCATTTGTATGCCTTTTGTATGTATCCCCAATTACTATGTAATGGTATGATGTAATGATATCCACCTTGCAAAAGCGTCTTCGATATGCACTTCTATCCTTGGTGGGACCTTCGAGTTCCTTGAAGATAGAGTCGCATATTGGGTGTGGTAAGTTGGTATCAGAGCCTCGACTGACCATAGGAGCCCCCCTGATTGTTCGTAGTTGGCCGTTGTCGAGTCTAGAAGAAAACTTTTTCAGAGTCTAGTTATATCTTCTTTTTACTCCTCAGCCCCTTCGTCGCTCTGGTGAGAAATATTGATGTAGGTGTTTTGACTTACTCCTCTTCCCCTTCAATTTTTTTAGGATCGCGCAGTTAGTTTTCTGATCATTGTGTTGTCAGCTTTTTTCATCTGGTGCATTTCTCATCAAGTTGACTCGAACCACTTTGCCTTTTACGAGATCAATCCTTAGTTCTTTCTCAATGACGTTGTTCCCCCATATGAAGTTGTCTTTCTTTTTCCCACCCGCCCACCCTTTTTCTTCTCGGAGCCGGAGTCCGTAATCGAGTATCCATCCTGCTTGTGCGAAGCCTTTGCATTGTTTCCTCAATTATTTAAACCGGTGCTTTTCTCTTCAAGTTATTCGTCGGTTCCCCGTTCCAAGTTGCCCTTGTTTTTCCCACCCTCCCACCCTTTTTCTTCCTGAAATCTGAGCCTCTATTCGAGCATCAATTTCATTCATGCGGGGCCTCTTCAGTTTTTCCTCAATTGTCTCAGCCGGTGAATTCTCGGTTTCAAGTTCATCTTTTTTTCGGAGTTCCAAGTTTCCTGGTTATCTCATCGTAAAGTTCCATCTAAATCATTGCAAGGCTTCATCTTATTCGTTTCAAACTTCCTTTCTTTGCGGCCATCTTGTTATCTATCCGGAGTTCTTCGAGAGTTTCTTCATGGTGGTTCATCAACATTTCAATTTATTCTCAAAGTGTTCTGTCAAGATTCTTGATGGAGGAGCTCAAGTATTCTTCTTCTTGCATTCCGAAGTGCAATTCTTTCTACCTTATCATATGAGGTGGTGTTATGCCATTCTTGACAATTTCCCTTCATGTTTCAAGGTTGACAAGTTGTTAAGAATGAGATATTTAAACCCATCATTTTCTCTTAATTCAGGAGATCCTTTGCAACCCGTCAATCTCTTCATTGGGGTTATCTTGGTATAGATTTCACCTAAAGCATTCCATTGGGAATGTTCATAATTATGGTGATTATCATGATCCAAGTTTTCACCTATCCTCTCGGTGAAAGAAGTTTTCATCTCTTCGTTGATCTCAAGCAATCAATTGTTTTCGTTAGAGGCAGAATTTCACCTCTAGTTTTGAGATGTTTTCATAAGCCCACGAGGAGTATATCATTTGATTGTTGATTCTTCAACAACCCCGTACAATACTTCTTTTTAAGGATTCTCTCACATTAATTTGAGGTAGAACATGTTGTTTTCTTCTCCGTTCTTTTCATTCCATTCTTTTATTTCTACCAGAGGCATCGTGATGTTGCTCTCTTCGTCCCATCATCTCATTTTGCCAAGATCATGTTCTTTCCTTTGCTTATCCATTTAACCGGAGAGTTGTGTCATCTTTTCTAGCTGTTTTCATCTTATCAAGCCTTGCGTCTCTTTTCTACCAGAGTGTTGTTCGAATTTCTTCTTGCTCGTTCCTTCCTTATCTTGTTCCAACCATAGTGGTTTCAATTCCCTCATGTCCATTGTGCTTGTCATTCATATCTTCGAAACCTCCAAGGTTCACATGGTGTTCCTTGTTTCTCTTTTCTACCTGAGTGCTCTCGGTCTTGTCCATCTTCTCTCTTGCGTTCTTGTTTCACCTCTTCCATTTTTTCTTCCGTCTCGCTCCTAAGATCTTGGCACGAGATCTCTTGTTAGTGGAGGAGAGTTGTAACACGCAGAGTCCGATGCTCCAGGTGTCTTCCAGTTATTCGCCATCATTGCCATGTCATTTGCTTGCGTGATGCATTTTCCATGTCATCATGTGCATTGCTTACTCATGTTTTCAAATTTGCATCCATCCGGGTTTCCCGGCTTTCTCCGTTGGCCGTTTTGGATTCCGACACTCTCACATGCACCCGTTGCACCTCTCAGATCTCGTTTCATGAGCGGGTGTAAAATGTTATCGGCATACGCTGAGATTTGTCGAGTGGCCTTTGTATATCATCGGTAGACCACCTGTCAAATTTTATTCCATTTGGAGGTCGTTTGGTGCCCCAATGGTTAACCGCATTAACCGAAGCCCTCCTTCTCTATGTAGCCCAACACCCCTCCACAATAGCCCACTAAGCCCACCTAAACCCCATCCATGCTCTTCGTCGTTGGATCATGATCATGTAGGTGAAAACTACACCTCAATAGCCCTCTCCTAGCTCCCATAATCTATATAAACCCCCCTCTTCCACGAAATTTCAGGCGTACCCTAGCTGTTGGGGATATGACTACCAGATATGACCCACCCAGGAGGGGCCGGGTCAACCACAATGATGGTTTACCTAAATGAAGCCCAAGAGTATACAAGATGATGCTTCACAGTTACGCTTATGATAGGCCCAAGCCCAGAGGCGGCTTAAGGCCTGTAAGTATAAACCGCCATGTATGAATAGACTTGTAATGTAAGGCATGTAAGATACGTCACCGAGATGGACATGGTGTATGAGCCGGCCGGGACTCTATAGGCCACAGGGCATCAACTCATGTATATAAGGGGACGACCCAGCGGTGGCTTAGGACAAGAAACAACAGATTGAGAGCCAGGTTAAGCGTATTCGCTCCTTGGTCATTGAAACCTAGCATTACCATATCAACTGGACTAGGCCTTTACCTTCACCTCAAGGGGCCGAACCAGTATAAACCTCCCGTGTCCTTTGTCCCGTTTAACCCCTTTAAGCTTCCTAGTTGCGATGGATACATGACTAAGCCCTCTCACTAGGACATCTGTCGCGACAATTCCACGACACTAGCCATCCCCTATGTAACACCCACAATGCGGCTATATATCCCACATGTCGGGGCACGACTTAGAGGCATAACCGCATGGTAGGCATGTCGCAAGAGGGGTAATCTTTATACATCCCATGTACTGAATAAGAAAGGGATAAAGAATTGGCTTACAATCGCCACTTCACACAATACATAAATATATCATACATCATCTAGAATACAATCAGGGTCCGACTACGGAACCAAAATAAAGAAAGACAACCACAAATGCTAGATCCCCGATCGCCCCAACTGGGCTCCTCTACTGATCATCCGGAAAAGAAACGTATTAATGGCCCGAATCCTCGTCGAACTCCCACTTGAGTTCGGAAGCGTCCCCTACACTGGCATCATCGGCACCTGCATCTGTTTGGAAGTATCTGTGAGTCACTGGGACTCAGCAATCTCACACCCGCGAGATCAAGACTATTTAAGCTTAAGGGTAGGAAAGGGTAGTGAGGTGGAGCTGCAGCAAAGCACTAAGCATATATGATGGCTAACTTACGCAAAAGAGAGCGAGAAGAGAAGCAAAGCATGGTCGAGAAGCTAATAGTGATCAATAAGTGATCTTGAAGCTACTTACGTTCAAGCATAACACGAGACCGTGTTCTCTTCCCAGACTCCGCCGAAAAGAGACCATCATGGCTACACACGCGGTTGATTCATTTTAATTAAGTTAAGTGTCAAGTTTTCTACAACCGGATATTAACAAATTCCCATCTGCCCATAACAGCGGGCACGGCTTTCGAAAGTTCAAACACTGCAGGGGTGTCCCAACTTAGCCCATCACAAGCTCTCACGGTCAACGAAGGGCATTCCTTCTCCCGGGAAGACCTGATCAGTCTCGGAATCCCGGTTACAAGATATTTCGACAATGGTAAAACAAGACCAGCAAAGCCACCCGATGTGCCGACAAATCCTGATAGGAGTCGCACGGTTCTCGTTCTCAGGACAACAATGGATCAGACAGGCTACGAGTAAAACCAACCCTCGAGTTTCCCCGAGGTGGCCCCGCAGGCGGCTCGGTTCGGACCAACACTCAAAGGAGCACTGGCCTGGGGGGGGGGGGGGGGGGGGTTAGAATAAAGATGAACCTTGAGTCTGTAGAACCCAAGGGAAGGTATATGGTGGTAGGTAGGAAACCAAGATTGGGTCTTGCTGGAGGAGTTTTATTCAAAGCGAACTGTCAAGGGGTTCACATAACACCCAACCGCATAAGGAACGCAACATCAAGGAACATAACACCGGTATGACGGAAACTAGGGCGGCAAGAGTGGAACAAAACACCAGGCATAAGCCCGAGCCTTCCACCCTTTACCAAGTATATAGATGCATTAAAGTAAACAAGATATAATAATGATATCCCCACAATATCCATGTTCCAACATGGAACAAACTTCAACTTCACCTGCAACTAGCAACGCTATAAGAGGGGCTGAGCAAAGCGGTAACATAGCCAAACAACGGTTTGCTAGGAAAGGTGGGTTAGAGGCTTGACATGGCAATATGGGAGGCATGATATAGCAAGTGGTAGGTATCGCGGCATAGCAATTGAGCGAGCAACTAGCAAGCAAAGATAGAAATGATTTCGAGGGTATGGTCATCTTGCCAGCAAAGTTCTCAGAGTTGACGAAAGCTTGATCCTCGTTAGCATTCTCAACAGGTTCCTCGATCACGTACTCGTCTCCCGGCTCTACCAAAAGCAAGAACACAAGTAAAGTACCAACAATCAACCATGGTGCAATGCACAAACAATATGATGCAAAACATGGCATGACATGCGGGGTGTGATATGCAATGCATATGCGTGCTCCAGAAGGAAAAGAATGATCAAGGCATCAACTTGGCAAACAAAGTGTGCCGCTAGAAAGATGAGTGGATTTTGGTCGAAATCGATACAAAGATCACCAGAATCAGATGCACGGTATGCAAATGGCAAGCAAAACAAGAATGGCACAATTCTGCGATTAACAGCATGATGCCATCTAGAATGCAACAAGAAACTATGCTACTGCACTACAACATAGCAACAAAGCACATGGCAGTGATCTACTCAAGATGCTTGACAAAACATGAACAATTAGCTACGGCTAAATCACACAAGAGCAGGTTCAATCAGGCATGGCAAAAGTGCAAAAGATCAGCTTCACATACTTAGTGAAAATGCTAACATGCCAGGAATAACATCAGGAAGCAATGTTTAGAGCAAGCAAACAACATGCTACAAGAACATATCATCACAATACAAGGCATGGAACGAATATACTAAAAGCATAGATATGATGGTACCCATGTAAACATAGCAAGTTCTATAAACAGATTCAGACATAGCAGAAAACTGAGCATGGCATAAACAGAGTTATGAAGGCATCTTTGCGAGATCGATTCACTCACCAAAAGGCATTGCATGACAAAATAAGCATAGCATCAGCAAGTATACATTATAGTTAAGCTAACCATGGCAAGAGCAAGTTCATAGCATGCATGGATCAACTACAACAACCATGCCAAATTGATTAACATGAATACAATCTGCCAGGAACATTTTATAGCAAAAGTAGAGCAAGATTAAGACATGCTAGGGCACTCCATAATTACAAACAGGGGCATGAATGGATAGATCATAACCATATGTCAAAATCATCCTCACTGAAGCAACTCAAAACAAGCATGGATCTCACTGTAGCATCATATTTACATGGCATCAAAATAACAGCAGGGAAATGACTTAGTAAAATTCTAAGTCCCTGAAATCAGCAATATCACGAAGGCTACTTTGCATGCTTGTGCTAGTCACCACATTGATCGCAAAAATACATGGAAAGCACCCCTGCAAATATAGCATGGCATAGATCAAAACACATGTAGAGCTCATGCCCATATGATGCACACAACAAATGTGACAAAAATGCCAAAACCTCATACTCTGATAAGTAACAACACCTAAAAATTTATAGCACTCTTGCATCAACGATTTGGGCATGAAGATGGACTCAAACAAGCATGTCACAATGGTATGAAATGAAGAGCATCTCACGTTGAACATTTTCATATATCATGCACATGAAACGGAGCTACGGTCACAGAGTTATGACATGATGAACAGAGCCATAAAATTATCAGGAAAAAGGACTTAGAGAGAAATCAGAGTCAACCCTTTTGGATCTAGGGTTCCGGCTGGCAATCCAAGGTTGACCGGTGCGAGCTCTCGCCGGAGAGCGCTGGGCCTCGGTGGATCCGATGGTCGGAGACGAGGCGCAAGGTGGAGGAGACGCGGCGCTTGGTGGCGGCAAGGTGGCGGGGCTCGCCAGGACCGGGCGGCGAGGTGGTGGCGATGCCCGGCGACGAGGGCAGGCGGCGGAGGCGGCGACCGGTGAGGGCAAGGCGACGGCCGGTGGCATTCGCGCGGCGGCGGCGCTCGGGCACAGGGACGCGCGGGGGAAGTGGGAGGCGGCGATGGGCCGGGCGGGCACGCTATGGGCTCGGCGGGCCGCGGCGGCAGGGACGGCGCGGTGGAGACAGGTGGCGCGCCCTGATTGGCTACGGGCGGCGGTGGATCCTATCCGACGAGGCCGGACGTGTTCGGTGGCGGCAAGGGGAGGTTTTAGGGTTTCATCTACGCGAAAATGGAGGGGATCACACATATATAGCTAGGAGGATGTAGGAGTGTCCAAATGGAGTGTAGTTTTTGCCCACGCGATCGTGATCCGACGGTGGAGGACATGGAAGAGGTTTGGATGGGTTATTGGGTCGTTTTCGAAGGGTGTTGGGCTGCAACACACACGAGTACTTTACGGTTCCCCAGTTAACCGTTGGAGCATCAAACAGACTCCAAATGACACAAAATTTGACAGGCGGTCTGCCAGTGGTGTACCAAGGCCACATGGAAAATCTCGGTCCATTCCGAGAACATTTAACACCAGCTCACGAAAAGAGGTAAGAGGGGTGTACTGGTGCACGTAGGAGTGTCGGATCATGAAACGGACAACGGGGAAAATGCTTGGATGCATGAGACGAACACGTA
The DNA here is from genome assembly GCF_018294505.1 of Triticum aestivum. Lineage (NCBI taxonomy): Eukaryota > Viridiplantae > Streptophyta > Magnoliopsida > Poales > Poaceae > Triticum > Triticum aestivum. The sequence continues at coordinate 204,936,057 of NC_057803.1, read as the reverse complement.
TGCAAAATGAGGTGCACATGATATGAAATGCATGACATGAACAAAATGCAAAATGAAGACAAAAACCCAATCATGAAGGGAATCTCATAACTTAAAGCCGAAAACGGCAGAGTCGGAGTTACAAATATGGCAAGTTACATCCGGGGTATTACAACACTCACCACTACAAAAGGATCTCGTCCGGAGATCTAGGACTGAAAGAACTCCGGATATTCAGAACTAAGGTGATCCTCGTGTTCCCAGGTGGCTTCTCGGTCAGAATGATGTGACCACTTCACTTTCAGGAATTTGGTGGACTTGTTGCGAGTCTTGCGCTTGGTTTCTTCAAGAATAGCAATGGGATGCTCATGATAAGACAGGTCTTCTTGGAGATCAATCTCTTCGAAGTTGATGGTGCGGTCAGGAGTCTTGAAGCACTTGCGAAGCTGTGACACGTGAAACACATCGTGCACATTCGAGAAGTTGAACGGAAGCTCAAGTTGATAGGTGAGATCGCCTCTTTTGCCAATGATCTTGAAAGGACCCACGTATCTAGGGGCAAGCTTCCCTTTGATACCGAAGCGACGAGTACCTTTCATTGGAGAGACGCGGAGGTAGACATGGTCTCCGATCTCGAAAGCCAAGTCACTGTGCTTGCTATCATAGTAACTCTTCTGGCACGATTGCGCGGCTTTGAGATTTTCATGGATGAGTTTGCACATTTCTTCAGCTTATGTGATTAAGTCATTGCCAAGAAGTTGGCGTTCACTAGTCTCTGACCAATTAAGAGGAGTAGAGCACTTTCAGCCATAGAGAATCTCGAATGGGGCCTTGCCCGGACTCGCTTGGAAGTTGTTGTTGTAGGAGAACTCGGCATATGGAAGACAATCTTCCCACTTCATACTGAAGGAAATGACACAAGCCCTGAGCATATCTTCAAAGATTTGATTGACGCGCTCGACTTGTCCACTATTTTGAGGATGGAAGGTTGTGCTGAACCGAATTTTGGTTCCCATGGCCTTCTGAAAGGAGTCCCAGAACTTAGAAGTAAAGATGCTTCCACGATCTGAAGATATCAACTGCGGAATGCCGTGAAAGGAGACAATCCTAGAGGTGTATAGCTCCGCCAGTTGAGCTGCTGTGATAGATTCTTTGATAGGAAGAAAATGAGCCACTTTAGTAAGCTTGTCGATGACAACGAAGATAGCATCATTTCCACGTTTGGACTTGGGAAATCCAGTCACGAAGTCCATCTCAATATGGTCAAACTTCCATTCTGGAATGGCAAGAGGTTGGAGGAGACCAGCTGGCCGTTGGTGTTCTGCTTTCACTCTTTTGCAGACATCACATTCGTTCACGAACTGAGCAATTTCTTGCTTCATTCGAGTCCACCAATACGACTGCTTGAGGTCATGGTACATCTTTCTACTTCCAGGATGAATGGATAGAAGGGAATTGTGAGCCTCGTTCATAATGACTTTCCTTAGATTGCCTTTAGGAACCACAATTAGATCCTCGAAGAAAAGAGTGTCTTTGTCATCAATGTGATAGCACTTGTATTTGGGTTGGCTCTTGGCAATCCCATTTTTCACCTTGTTCACCATGGCATCAAGAAGTTGTGCCTCACGAATTTGATCTTCCAAAGTAGGAGAGACTTGGAGGTTGGCAAGAAAGCCTTGAGGAACAACTTGGAGATTAAGTTTGTGGAAAGCATCACAAAGGTCCGGCTGGAAGGGCTGGTGAATTAAGCTGTTACAGTAAGCCTTCCTGCTCAAAGCATCTGCAATGACATTGGCCTTGCCTGGAGTATATTCGATACTCGGATTGTATTCTTGAATCATTTCGACCCAACGAGTCTGCCTGAGGTTCAGGTTGGGTTGAGTGAAGATGTACTTGAGGCTCTTATGATCCGTGAAGATGTCCACTTTCCTTCCCAACTAGAGATGTCTCCACGTTAATAGAGCATGGACAACTGTCGCCAACTCGAGGTCACGAGTGGGGTAGTTCTTTTTGTTGGGCTTCAACTGGCGAGAGGTATAAGCCACAACTTTCTTCTCATGCATTCACACAGCAACGAGACCTTGCAGGGAGGCATCACAGAAAACTTCGAATGGTTTAGATTCATCAGGAGGAGTCAACACAGGAGCTGTGACTAACTTCTCTTTGAGGGTGTTGAAAGCAATGCCACATTTAGGTGTGCAGACATACTTAACATGCTTCTAGAGGAGGTTGGAAAGAGGTTTTGCAATCTTAGAGAAATTCTCAACGAATCTTCGACAATAGCTTGCAAGCCCAAGGAAACTGCAGAGCTGCTTCACATTCTGAGGCGGTCCCCAATTCACAATTGTAGACACCTTCTCAGGATTAACAGCGGCGCCCTTGGCTGAGATGATATGGCCAAGGTAGAGAACCTCATCAAGCCAGGATTCACACTTTGAAAACTTCGCATAGAATTGAGGCTCTCTCAGTTTGTTGAGTACCAATCTCAAATGCTTTGCATGACCCTCCTTGTTCTTGGAAAAGAACAAAATATCATCGAGATACACCAAGACAAAATCATTTGTGTAAGGGTTGAAGATGAAGTTCATCATGCGAGAGAACGTTGGAGGAGCATTGACAAGGCCGAAAGACATGACAGTATATTCATAAGAACCATAGCTTGTTCTGAATGCTGTCTTGGGGATATCTTGTTCATGAATGCGAATCTGATGATAACCCATGCGGAGGTCAAGCTTGGAGAATACTTGGGCACCCTTAAATTGCTCGAAAAGCTCATTGATGTTGGGAAGTGGGTACTTGTTCTTTATTGTCTTCTTGTTCAATGGATGGTAGTCAACGTAGAGTCGTTTTGTTCTATCCTTCTTCTTGACAAAAAGAACACCACAACCCCATGGAGATGAACTCGGTCTGATTAGACCCATACGCTCTTGTTCAACGAGTTGTTTCTTCAACTCCTTCAACTCTTCTGGTCCAATCTTGTAAGGACGTTTTCAAACAGGTTATGTGCCAGGCTCAAGATCGATAACGAATTCAACTGGCTGGTGAGGAGGCATTCCCGGAAGCTCTTCTGGCAAGACATCTTGATATTCACAAACGACTGGAATTTGAGAGATGGCATTCAACTCGCCCTTCTCATTGAGAAACAACCGAATGGTTTCGGCATCCTCAGAAGAGTGTGTCAATTGAATCTGCCTGGCAGCATAATCAAGCTGAGCCTTGTGCTTAGAAAGCCAGTCCATCCCGAGAATTAGATCAATATCAGAGTCACCAAGAACAATTGGAGAGGACAGAAATCTATAGTCGCCCATTTCGATACCGACATTTGGAACCATCATGGTAGATCTCAAATGCTTAGCCAGAGAAACAACTTGCAATGCTTTAGGTAATGCCTTAGTGTCAAAGTTGTGCTCCGATGCAAATGGGAATGACATGAAAGAATGCGATGCACCAGTATCAAATAAGACTTTAGCAGGAATGGAGTTAACTGGAAGGTTACCCATGATCATTTCTGAATAATCCTCTGCCTGAGCTGCGTTCATCACGTTGACCTTGGCTTGCTTGGGATTATGCTTGACCACTGCATTGCTGGTAGATCTCATAGGAGGAGGAGGCGGAAGGCACCTTTGGTTGAAGCATTTGTTTGCATAGTGCCCTCTCTGCTGACACTTGTTGCAAGTAACCTCTGAGAGAGGATGGTGATAAGGAGCACTTTACCTTGGAGTATGAGACTGCGCTTTGCTCTGATAGCCTGCGTTGGGTGGGTGGGAAGATCCACTGCCACCTTTTCTCTTCTGTTGGTAGGGCTGATGGAACGGAGGAGGAGGAGGAAACCAGAACTTCTGTTGCTTAGCTGCCACTTGAGTTGAAGAAGAGGATTGAAATGCATCCCTGACTCTCTTCTTAGAAGCATCACACTTGAGCTGAGAAGCCTCTTGCTTTAGTGCCATGCTGTAGAATTCATCATACTTAGTCGACTCAAAAAGCACGATAGCTAATTGCAGATCTTCTCTGAGGCCACCTCTGAATTAATAAATCATGATCTTCTCATCAGGGACGTCTTGTTTAGCGAAGCGAGCGAGCCTCTGAAACATGATATTGTATTGGTAAACAGACATGCTGCCTTGCTTGAGATTGCGGAACTCCTCGCGCTTACTATCAGCAACAATTTGTGGAATGTGGTGAGCTTTGAAGTCTCGGCGGAAATCATCCTAGGTAATCACATGACCTCCTATGGAATCTCTGTATTGTTGATACCACTCAATAGCTTGGTCCTTGAGTTGAAACGAAGCAAACTTGACAAAGTCCTCAGGCCTGACATTGCTCCACTCAAAATGTTTGCAGATATCCACGAGCCAGTCGTCGGCGTCCGTGGCCTCGACACAGTTGCTGAAGGTCTTTGGCTGGCTTGTGAGGAACTGATTAAGGGTAGCAAACTAAGGCTGATTGTTGCCTTGGCCTTGATTTCCTTGGTTGCCTTGCCCTTGGTTGCGCTCTTGCAAGAGTTGCAAAAGCATCTGAGTGTTGGCGTTGGTGGATGCCATGATAGCTTGCCATGCCTCCGGAGGTGGAGGTGGTGGCGGAGGGTTCGACTGATCCCCATCATTGCGATTTGGATTCTGACGCATTGGAGGAGCCATCCTGAAGAGGTTGACATCCGTTAGCATCTTGAAAGACATATATTCAAGCTGAATCGATGGATCGAAATTGCAACATATAGCCTTAACATTTGAACAAGGATGAACGAATGAATTCCAAAGTAAATCATCACACTTCCATAAGTTGAGAAGCCACTTAGATAAAGGTAGAAGAATAAAACAACAAGGTATGGATAAGAACAAATAGGTGGTAAGTATTACCCAATCACAAACCAAATATCTGCAGGAAGAAAATACTAGAGCTACATGAATTCCCACCTATAAAACTCCCGAAACTTTCTGGTTATGCAACCAGGTGTTGGGGATACAGGGGAAGCATAATATCTCACCCAAAACTAGCAAATCCTACATCCAGTTGTATCCATCCTTCAACACATAACCAAGAAACCTTCGGAAATCATTTACCTCAACCTTCGAAAAGCATCTGTTATACGAGTGATGGCAATAATCCCGAACTCCCGCCCCAGTACTGGGTGGCGTCGAGGTTATCTCACCAACAACTGCGTAAGAGATTTTCGATGTCGGCGAACTCAGGTATTCGAGAACTGCAATGATCAAATTGTGATGACAACACCTCGGAGCTCAACTCCCTGGGACAATGCCACAACCCCTAAATGTCAGGAGGCACCAAGAACAATGTTCTCACAAAACCATCGGAATGATTCCAAGATACCCGCGTGATCCTAAAAAAATCGTGAAATTTGAGGAGAGAAGAGTCAAAACTCTACGTCAGGAGGCCTCACCAGAGCGACGAAGGGATTGAGGACTAAAGAGAATCCTACTCTCCGATATATATAATCCTAAAACTCAAAACATTTTGTTCTAGACTCAACAACATCAGTGATTCGATCAAGCAGGGGGCTCCTAACTCGGGAAGGCTCTGATTTCCAACTTGAAACACCCACAATGCGGCTATATCTCCCACGTGTCGGGGCAAGACTTAGAGGCATAACCGCATGGTAGGCTTGTTGCAAGAGGGGTAATCTTTACACATCCCATGTACTAAATAAGAAAGGGATAAAGAGTTGGCTTACAATCGCCACTTCACACAATACATAAATATATCATACATCATCCAGAATACAATCAAGGTCCGACTACGGAACCAAAATAAAGAAAGACAACCCCAAATGCTAGATCCCCGGTCGCCCCAACTGGGCTCCTCTACTGATCATCCAGAAAAGAAACGTAGTAACTGCCTGAATCCTCGTCGAACTCCCACTTGAGTTCGGTAGCGTCCCCTACACTGACATCATTGGCACCTGCATCTGTTTGGAAGTATCTGTGAGTCACGGGGACTCAGCAATCTCACACCCGCGAGATCAAGACTATTTAAGCTTAAGGGTAGGAAAGGGTAGTGAGGTGGAGCTGCAGCAAAGCACTAAGCATATATGGTGGCTAAGTTACGCAAAAGAGAGCGAGAAGAGAAGCAAAGCACGGTCGAGAAGCTAATAGTGATCAATAAGTGATCCCGAAGCTACTTACGTTCAAGCATAACACGAGACCGTGTTCTCTTCCCGGACTCCGCCAAAAAGAGACCATCACGGCTACACACGCGGTTGATTCATTTTAATTAAGTTAAGTGTCAAGTTTTCTACAACCGGATATTAACAAATTCCCATCTGCCCGTAACCGTGGGCACGACTTTTGAAAGTTCAAACCCTATAAGGGTGTCCGAACTTAGCCCATCACAAGCTCTCACGGTCAACAAAGGATATTCCTTCTCCCGGGAAGACCCGATCAGTCTCGGAATCCCGGTTACAAGATATTTCGACAATGGTAAAACAAGACTAGCAAAGCCACCCGATGTGCCGACAAATCCCGATAGGAGTCGCACGTTTCTCATTCTCAGGGCAACATGGATGAGACAGGCTACGAGTAAAACCAACCCTCGAGTTTCCCTGAGGTGGCCCCGCAGGCGGCTCGATTCGGACCAACACTCAGAGGAGCACTGGCCCGGGGGGGGGGTTAGAATAAAGATGACCCTTGAGTCTGCAGAACCCAAGGGAAGGTATATGGTGGTAGGTAGAAAATGGTAAAACCAAGGTTGGGGCTTGCTGGAGGAGTTTTATTCAAAGCGAACTGTCAAGGGGTTCCCATAACACCCAACCGCGTAAGGAACGCAACATCAAGGAACATAAACCAGTATGACGGAAACTAGGGAGGCAAGAGCGGAACAAAACACCAGGCATAAGGATGAGCCTTCCACCCTTTACCAAGTATAGATATTCATTAAAGTAAACAATATATAATAATGATATCCGAACAATATCCATGTTCCAACATGGAACAAACTTCAAGTTCACCTGCAACTAGCAACGCTATAAGAGGGCTGAGCAAAGCGGTAACATGGCCAAACAACGGTTTTCTAGGAAAGGTGGGTTAGAGGCTTGACATGGCAATATGGGACGCATGATATAGCAAGTGGTAGGTATCTTGGCATAGCAATAGAGCAGGCAACTAGCAAGCAAAGATAGAAGTGATTTTGAGGGTATGGTCATCTTGCCTGCAAAGTTCTCAGAGTTGACGAAAGCTTGATGCTCGTTAGCGTTCTCAACAGGTTCCTTGATCACGTACTCGTCTCCCGGCTCTACCCAAAGCAAGAACACAAGCAAAGGACCAACAATCAACCATGGTGCAATGCACAAACAACATGATGCAAAACATGGCATGACATGTGGGATGATATATGCAATGCTTATGCATGCTCCGGAAGGAAAAGTATGATCATGGCATCAACTTGGCAAACCAAGTGGGCCGCTGGAAAGATGAGTTGATTTTGTTCAAAATCGATAATCGATATAAAGATCACCAGAATCAGATGCACAATTTGCAAATGGCAAGCAAAACAAGAATGGCATAATTCTGCGATTAACAGCACGATGCCATTTAGAATGCAACAAGAGACTACGCTACTGCACTCCAACATAGCAACAAAGCACATGGCAGTGATCCACTCAAGATGCTTGCCAGAAACATAAACACTGAGCTATCGCTAAATCACACAAGAGCAGGTTCAAACAAGCATGGCAAAAGTGCAAAACATATCAGAATCACATACTTGGAATGTTTAGAGCAAGCAAACAACATGCTACAGGAACATATCATATCAATACAAGGCATGGAATAAATCTACTAAAAGCATAGAACAAAAGTTCCTTGCTGATCATGAGCCAAAAGACACAGAAGATATGATGGCACCCATGTAAACATAGCAAGTTTTATAAACAGATTCAGACATGGCAGAAAACTGAGCATGGCATAAACAGAGTTATGAAGGCATCTTTGCGAGCTCGATTCACGCACCACAAGGCATTGCATGACAAAACAAACATAGCATCAGCAATACGACATGTTCATGAAGCTAACCATGGCAAGAGCAAGTTCATAGCTTGCATGGATCAACTACAACAACCATGGCAAAATTGATTAACATGTAAACAATCTACCAGGAACATTTTATAGCAAAAGTAGAGCAAGATTAAGACATGCTAGGGCACACCATAATTGCAAATAGGGGCATGAATGGATAGAGCATAACCATATGTCCAAATCATCCTTACTAAACCAACTGAAAACAAGCATGGATCTCAGTGTAACATCATGTTTACATGGCATCAAAATAACAGGAGGGAAATTCTAAGTCCTTGAAATCAGCAATATCACGAAGGCTACTTTGCATGATTGAACTCGTCACCACATTGATCACAAAAATACATGGCAAGCACCCATGTCAAGATAGCATGGCATAGATCAAAACACATGTAGATCTCATGCCCATATGATGCACACAACAAATGTGACAAAAATACCAAAACCTCATACTCTGATAAGTAACAGCACCTAACAATTTATAGCACTCTTGCATCAATGATTTGGGCATCAAGATGGACTCAAACAAGCATGTCACAATGTAATGACATGAGGAGCATCTCATGATGAACATTTTGATATATGATGCGCATGAAACGAAGGTACGGTCAAAGAGTTATGACATGATGAACAGAGCCGTAAAATTATCAGGAAAAAGGACTTAGAGAGAAAACAGAGTCAACCGTTTTGGATCTAGGGTTCCGGTGCACAATCCGAGATTGGCTGGTGCGAGCTCTCGCCGGAGATGGAGGTGGAACTCGTCGGAGAGCGCTGGGCCTCGCCGGATCCGATGCCCGGAGACGAGGCGCGAGGTGGAGGAGACGCGGCGCTTGGTGGCGGCAAGGCGGCGGGGCTCGCCGGGACTGGGCGGCGAGGTGGCGGCGATGCCCGGCGACGAGGGCAGGCAGCGGAGGCAGCAGCCGGTGCGGGCAAGGCGGCGGGCGGCGGTGGCGCACGGCCGCAGGGACGCGCGGGGGAAGCTGGAGGCGACGATGGGACGGGCGGGCCCGTTGTGGCCTCACCGGGCCGCGGCGGCAGGGATGGCGTGGTGGCGATAGGTGGCGCACCCTGATTGGCCGCGGGCGGTGGCGGATCCTGTCCGGCGAGGCCAGATGTGTTCGGTGGCGGCGAGGGGAGGTTTTAGGGTTTCGTCTGCGCGAGAAAATGGAGGGGGTCACACATATATATATATAGCTAGGAGGAGGTAGGAGTGTCCAAATGGAGTGTAGTTTTCGCCCACATGATAGTGATCCAACGGTGTAGGACATGGAGGAGGTTTGGATGGGTTATTGGGCCGTTTTGGAGGGGTGTTGGGCAGCAACACACATGAGGCCTTTACGGTTCCCCGGTTAACCGTTGGAGCATCAAACGGACTCCAAATGACACGAAATTTGACAAGCGGTCTACCAGTGGTGTACCAACGCCACTTGGCAAATCTTGGTCCATTCCGAGAACGTTTAACACCTGGTCATGAAAAGAGGCAAGAGGGGTGCGTCGGTGCACGTAGGAGTGTCGGATCGCGAAACGGACAACGGGGAAAATGCTCGGATGCATGAGACAAACATGTATGCAAAATGAGGTGCACATGATGACATGATATGAAATGCATGACATGAACAAAATGCAAAACGAAGACAAAAACCCAATCACGAAGGGAATCTCATAACTTATAGCTGAAAATTGCAGAGTCTGAGTTACAAATATGGCAAGTTACATCCGGGGCGTTACACCCTTCCTCCGCGCGCCGGACATGTCCGCCACCCCCTCGCCCAATCCCGAGCCACCACCTATCCACGGCCGCCGCCAGCCACCGCGGGCGTGCGGAGCCCAGGATAGGCCCACTCGGGCCCGAACTGCTCCGTCGCCACGCACCTCCTCCCGTCGTTCACGCCCTGTGCCGGACTGCGCCGCCCCGCCGCCTCACCGGAGCTGCTCGCCGGCCCCTAACACCTCCTCCTCCCCGCCGCCAAGCCCTCGGCCGTCACCGCTGGCTTCTCTGCTCACCTCACGGCCCTGCCTCGTCTCCGGCCAGATCTGTGCCGACACCGCTCCGATCTGCACCTTCCCGGCCAACTCCGTGCTCCGCCGTCCCGCCGCCGGACAGATGTGGCGCGACCTTGCCGTCACAACGGCCTCGTCCCGGTACCTCGGTGCTTCTCCATCCAAGCAGCACCCCGCCGTCCTGCTCCGCTCTTTCCCGCGCCGATCTAGACATCCCTGTCCGGCCTCGTCCCGGATCTGCCTCGTCCCGCCATCCAAACCCCCTCCGGCTCATCCCAGTATCTCTCTGTCCCAGATCCACCTCACACAACTTCGTCCTGAGGGTATAAAAACAACCAAGTCCCGGATTAACAACATTATATGTGCATCTTCTTCATGGCATATCTTTGTGCATGTCGCTCCAATTTGCGTGTATGAGATATCAAAATGTTGATCTCTGAATGACCTACATAGTGGTGTAGTTTGATTGCTTGTTACTATTCATCTTGATGCCTTAATTATCATTGCAAAAGTGCTAAGTGATATGACCTACTGTAGATTGTTGTAACTTGTTGTTTAGTCTTTTTCATAGCATTTTGTGTGTTTATCTTTTGAGCATCATGTCAGCATGTTTTAGAAGCATCTTCATGCCATCTCTAAATTCGTTCCATCCATGCATTTTTATGTGCTCTATGGTGACTAGAACGGGCTTGCAAAGTAGGGTACTTGCTGTTGCTGATTTCAGTGACGTGATGATTTCTGCCAAGTCTGAGTCTGCTACATTATGTTGCCATGTTAACTTGATGCTACAAGTGAATCCATGCTTAATCTGGAGATTCTTAGTAAGGATGTTTTGTAGATCTTTTTATTCTCTATCAATCCATGCCCTTTTTTGCATTTATAGCCTATCGTAGCTTGTTGTTATCATGCTCTCAAATTGCCAAATAATGTTTCTGCCAGTCTGTTATGAGTAAGTTCATTTTTTCCATGTGAATAGCTAGTTTTCTATACATCTTATGGCCATGTTCTTCACATTAGTACTTGCACAAATATGCCTTCTTGCTGGTTGTTACATTCACATGCCATGAAATGCTTTATGTTGAGCTAACCAAGCTTGCAAACATGCCCACTTGTCATTGTTTCTGCCATGTTCACTAAACTCCACCAAGTCTATGAATCTGTTGTCATTTGCAATCTTGCGATGATGTTTTGATCATGTTCTTGTAGTTTCTAGCAATAGCTCAGTTTTCATGTTTTGTGGTGCTCTACCCGTACATGCTTGCCATGCCCTTTGATGCCATGATATGTTTCTATAGCATATACTTTTGTTGCCTCAAATTATGTATCATGAATTTGTTTTCAGTCTTACTCTGTTTTCAGTCTTACTCTATTTTTCATGCTCTAAATGAAACTTGCTTAGTTTTGCATGTAGTTTCATGTTACCTTGTTACATCCTTGTTTTGGAGTGTTTGTGATGTTATTTTGCTTGCATTTGCATCAATGCCATGTTTAACTTGTTTGCTCATATCTTCTAGGCCGTAGCTTCGAATTAAACGAACTTTATATGTAACTTGACTAGAAAGACACGTAGATCATCATGGTGCACTTTAACTTGTTGTTTAACAACTTAAACATAATGTGTTATTCAGATCTGGACCAATTTCAAAATTTGCTTATGAGGACTTATCGGAATTGTTATGAGAAGTTGCTGTCCTCATTTAAACTTGCTTTGATGTGTTGTTCTTGTATGCATCCTCTCTTGCCATGAGTAGCATCATGTAGCCTTGTCACGCATCGTAATTGGTTGAGCATCATGTCATGATATGTGTTGTGTGTTTACCATGTTGTTTGCTTCTTTCCGGTTGTGCTCCTTCTTGATAGTTCCTATTTCATTGTGATTGTGAGGATTCATTCGACTACATGGGATCGTCTTCTTCATGGACTCGTTCTTCTTCCTAGCGGGATCTCCGGCAAGATGACCGTCACCTTGGATCTCACTACTATCTTTGCTATGCTAGTTGTCTCGATGCTATCGCTATTTCGCGCTACCTACCACTTGTTTTTCAAGCCTCCCAAATTGACATGATAGCCCCTAACATTTTCCACCATCCTAGCAAACCGTTGTTTAGCTATGTTACCGCTTTGCTCAGCCCCTCTTATAGCGTTGCTAGTTGCAGGTGCAGTCGCAGGTTGTCCCATGTTGAGACATGGATATCATGGATATCTTGGGATATCACAATATCTCTTATTTAATTAATGCATCTATATACTTGGTAAACGGTGGAAGGCTCAGCCTTTTTCCTGGTGATTTGTTCCACTCTTGTCGCCCTAGTTTCCTTCATACCGGTGTTATGTTCCTTGATTTTGCGTCCCTAACAAGATGAGGGTTTGTGGGCCCCTCTTAACAGTTCGCTTTGAACAAAATTCTTCCAGCAAGGCCCAACATTGGTTTTACCATTTGCCTAATAACAAATTAAAACTTGCAGAGGTACTTTCCGGACGCCGTGGACTTAATCAACCCCCGGGATAGTGCTCCACATGAGTGTTGGTCCACGTCCACTTAGCATATACGGTGTTGTCCTGAGAACAAGACACGTGTGGGTCCTATCGGGGTATTGACGCACCCGGTGGTCTTACTGGTTTTGTTTTACCATTGTCGAAATGCCTTGTGCACCAGGATTCCGAGTCTGATTGGAGGGTCCCGCGATGGAGGATTGTCTCTGCGGATTGTGAGCTTATCATGGGCTATGTTGGGACACCCCTGCAGGGTTTGCACTTTCGAGAGTCGTGCCCGCAGTTATGTGGCAGATGGGAATTTGTTAATATATGGTTGTAGAGGACTTGAAGTAAACTCATTTAAAATACACCAACCGCGTGTGTAACCATGACTGTCTCTTTTCGGGGAAGTTCGAGAGGAGAACACGGTTGGGTTTTGTTTGAACGTAAGTAGTTCAGGATCACTTATTGATCATTACTAGTTGGCGACAGTTTGCGTAGTTTCTCATCTTACTCTTGTATTCGTCAGTTAGCCACCACACATTGCTTAGTCGCTGCTACAACCTCACCACTTACCGCTTCTCTACCCATTAAGCTTTGCTAGTCTTGACACCCATGGTAATGGGATTGCTGAGTCCTCGTGGCTCAAAGATTACTACAACAACAGTTGCAGGTGCAGGTAATGCGATGATCATGACGCGAGAGCGATGTTTACCTATTTTCGAGTTGTTCTTATTCTTCATCGATCTTGTGATAGGTTCCTGGTCGGCAGCCTGGGCTAGCAGGGTGGATGTCATTTCAGTTTCTGTGTGTGTTCCATCTGTATTCGGAACTTGTTCTCTTGTATGATGTTTGATGTATTAATGTGGCATTTGTATGCCTTTTGTATATATCCCCAACTACTATGTAATGGTATGATGTAATGACATCCACCTTGCAAAAGTGTCTCCGATATGTGATTCTATCCTTAGTGGTACCTTCGAGTTCCTTTAGGATAGAGTCGCATATTGGGCGTGATACATACCTCCTGTTATTCCCCGACGACGACGGCCGCACAATATAGTCGAACCAGTAAACCTTCGTACTCCCCACCGCATGGGAAACAACTGTCGAGTCTTCCCCGGCTCCGGGTCATTCCATTCCTAGGCCTCGCGTCATCCACCGCCTTGGTTTTCTCGACGCGGCGTGGTCAGCGTGGTGAAGGAACGACTTCCATCTGAAGAGGACTGTACGTGGAGAGGCTGGGAGTTGGGTCCATGGCCGCAGGATGGAAGGGCCTCCTTATTACGCGCAAAATAGTGATTCCTCCACCTCACGGCGGGGACCCGTCGGAAGGGCTACCATATTTTGCGCAAAAACATTTCCTTCCTGACAGCTGGGACCCACCAGCTACATCTTCGCACAAAAGGAAGTGTGTCCATATTACGGGCAAAAAAATATTCTTCCCCCTGACAGCTGGAACCCACCAGGTATATATTCGCACACAACGAAGTGCCTCCTTATCCTCCCTGATAGCTGGGACCCACTCGGTCAAAGCGTATGAAGCGTTGTCTGTCTGGTCGCGAACATGTACGTACATACTGGTTGATCGGTCTCTCTGCAATGATGAAACATGGACGGGTAAGCAGCGGCACGTGTAGTAGTAGAGCCCTTGATGATGCAGTTCAGGCAGCCCAGTCTAAACTGTGTACACGTATGTATAGCCAGAGGCCAGAAAATACGGCCACATACATACATATGGGCGGGGTCTCGAATGCCTACTCGCGCATACGTACGGCCAGGGCTCGTGTATATGGAGAGGCAATAGATGGTAGCAATGGTGTCCTATTCATCGGTAGCCAACCGGCTAAGTCAGAACAGAGAATCTGCGTCATGTTCGTCGGGAGGCAAAGGAATGCGTCATGTTCATCGGGAGCCAACCGGCATGGACGGAACAGCCAAAACGGAGCCTGGCTGTGATGCACCGAGTCCGATGCGCCAGATGTCTTTCAGTTATTCGTCGTCGTTGCCATGTCATTCGCTTGCGTGTTTCTCTTTGCCATGTCATCATGTGCATTTCATCTAGATGTTTTTCAAAACTTGCATCCGTCCAGTTTTCCCAGTTTTCTCTGTTGTCCGTTTCGTCATCCGAAACTCTCACATGCACCCATTGCACCTCTTAGATCTCATTTTGTGAGCAGGAGAAAAACGTTCTCGGAATGGTCTGAGAGTTGACGGGCGGTCTTGGTATATCACCGGTAGACCGCCTGTGAAATTTCATTCCATTTGGAGGTTGTTTGATGCCCCAAAGGTTAACCGCATTAATCCTCGAACCTCTTTCTCTTTGCAGCCCAACACCCCTCCAAACAGCCCGCTAGCCCATCTAAACCCCCCCTCCATGCTCTTCGCCGTTGGATCCCGATCGTGTGGGAGAAAACCGCACCTCCATAGCTCTCTCCTAGCTCCCTATGCCTATATAAATAGCCCCCTTGTCCAAATCCCGAGTAAAACCCTAACCCCCTTCTCCTCGCGCCGCCAGACATGTCCGCCCGCCGCCGCACACGTCCGGCGCCACCAGCCACATAGACCGGCCAATCAGAGGCTGCCACCTCAGCAACCGCCGCCTCCACGGCCTATCCGGCGCCGCCACCTCACCCGCGGCACCTCCACCGTGCGGGCCCGCGAGCCCGAGGCCAGCCCGCCCGGGCCCGAGCGCCACCGCCCCGTACCTGGCTCCCTTGCCCGCTCGCCCCTGCCCTCCAGCGCACATGCCGCCGCCCGAGCCTCCCCGCCCCGCCGCCTAGTCCGCTCGTCGCTGCCGCCTGCATCACCGTCCCCGCTTCCTCCTCCGGCCTCGCCGCCGCACCTCTCCACTAGCGCCATGTCGGATCTGCCGCCGCCGCTCCTGATCCGCCCCGACCGCGCCCCTCGTCGGTGCAAATCCATCGAATTCCGCCTCGCCGCGCTGCCGCCCGCCGGATCCACGTCCTCCCCATTGTTGGCCACGCCCGCCGGCTCGTCTCCGACGAGTCCGCGCCGCGCCGACCCTCGCCGGCCACGTGGCCTCCTCGGATTCCACCTTCTGGGACCGCCCCATCCTGGAACGGCCTCAACCCTCGACCCAAACAGCTCTACCGCGCCGTACCACTCCGTCCCGGGTCCTCCCCGTCCACGTTTTCAGCTAGGTTGATTTCTTCTAAGTCCCTAAGTTTCAGCAGCATGTGTGCATCTTTGTCATATCATAACTTTGTACATGTGGCTCCAATTTGCGTGTATGATATGTCAAAATGTTCATCCTGTGATGCTCTTCATGATGGTGTAGGTTGCATGCATGTTACTATTCATATTGACGCCTTAATCCTCGTTGCAAAAGTGCTAAGTGTTGTTAACTGCTGAAAACTGATGTAACTTGCCTATTTGTCTTTTTCATAGCATTTTGTGTGATTTTATTTTGAGCATCATGCCAACATGGTTTAGGAGCATAATCATGCTATCTTTGTAGTGGTGCAATCCATTCTTCATGATATGCCATGTGTTGATTGAAACAAGCTTGCCAAGTCCGAATCTTCTACATTACGTTGCCACGTTAACGTGATGCTACAAGTGAGTCCGTGCATAATCTGGAGATGCTCAGTAATGATGTTTTGTAGATGTTGTTATGCTCTATCCATCCATGCCCTTGTTTGTAATTATGGCCTGTTGTAGCTTGTTACTACCATGCTCTAAAATTGCTAAATAATGTTTCTGTCAGCCTGTTATTAGTAAGTTTAGTTTTTCCATGTGAATATCTAGTATTCTATGCATCCTATGACCATGTTCTTGCCATGAGTAGCTGCACAAATATACCTTCTTGGTGTTGGTTGTATTCACATGTCATCATATACTTTATGTTGAGTTAACCAAGCTTGCAAACATGTGTACTTGTCGCTGTTTTTGTAATCATTTGTATTCTTGCCATGATGTTTTGAGGATGTTCTAGTGTTTTCTACCAGTAGCTCAATGTTCATGTTTTGTAGTGCTTGACATGTACATGCTTGCCATGCCCTTTTATGCCATGAAATGTTCCTGTAGCGTAGGTAAAAGATGTAGATAGATTTGTTCGGTTGTGTGTTGTTCAATCGGCCGTCACCTTCTATCTATATAAGAGGCGGATGGACTTCCCGTACAAGAAAAGGACTTGCTTTGTCATCCAAATCATCAAAATCTAGCCAAATTCGAACTTCTCACGACCGCCGGCCCGGATGATCCTAGCCCAGTTTTATGACAATAGCTCACTGTTTTGGCTCTAGAATCCACATATGACCTCGGATTTGGAAGATTTTTATATCAAAATCAATCGCCTCGACGAGACGCACAACTTTCATGTTGAATACTTTTAGATCTGAGGCCATCTTGAGGGCGTTTCGTGCCGTTTTCTAAAGTATGCAGCAGAAAAACTTGTCCGAACGTCCAGACGATTTCCCGGATTGTCCGATCTTTACCCAGATCATCCGGCATCAACTTTTAGCTTCTATTGTTTGGTTCAATTTTTCGTCCCCCGTCTGGATGATCTGAACCCCGGTCCGGATGATCTGGCCATGTAGTGTTGCAGCGCATAGTTTTGGTTGTAACTTTTGTATACGACCTCGGATTAAGACAATTTTTATATCAAAAACATCCGTTTCAATGAGACGAAGAACTTTTATGTTGAAAACTTTTTCATCCGAGGTCATCTTAATTAGGTTTCATGCTATTTTCTAATCTGATGTCAACACGGGTATCTCCGAAATTGTCATATCTTTTGCACTTGAGCTCCGTTTTGGTCCATCTTCATATTTATTTCGATCATCTTGAAGAGGGCCATCAAATGGTGACATGAACTCATAATTTTAACCTCATCTCATTATAGACTCAAGTCACTCTTTGCGATCATGCCATTTTTGAGTGTCAATAGTTTGCTTCTTTCCGGTGTTGCTTCTTCTTGATAGTTTCGGTAACGTTGCGATTGTGAGGATCCATTCGACTATGTGGGTTCGTCTTCTTCATGGACTCAATCTTCTTCCTAGCAGGATTTCAGGCAAGATGACCGTCACCTTGGATCTCACTACTATCTTTGCTACGCAAGTTGTCTCAATGATATCGCTATGTCGCGCTACCTACCACTTGTCTATCAAGCCTCCCAATATGGCATTAAACAGCCTCTAACCTTTTCCACCATCCTAACAAACCGTTGTTTGGCTATGTTACCACTTTGCTCAGCCCCCCTTATAGCGTTGCTAGTTGGAGGTGCAGTTGCAGGTTGTTCCGTGTTGGGACATTGATATCATGGGATATCACAATATCTCTTATTTAATTAATGCATCTATATACTTGGTAATAGGTTGAAGTCTAAGCCTTTTGCCTGGTGTTTTGTTCCACTCATGCTGCCCTAGATTCCAAATACCGGTGTTATGTTCCTTCATTTTGCCTCCCTAACACTTCCAGCAAGGCCGGACATTGGTTTTACCATTTGCCTAATAACAACTAAAACATGCATAGGGACCGGCTAGCATCCGAGGATTCTTAATCAACCCCCGTGCCAGTGCTCCTCATGAGTGCTGGTCCAAACTAGAGCTCCTTGCGGTGCCCCCTAGGCAACTTGGGTCTCAGCGTGTTGGGGAACGTAGTAATTACAGAAAAATTTCTACGCACACGCAAGATCATGGTGATGCATAGCAACAAGAGGGAAGAATATCGTCCATGTACCCTTGTAGACCGTAAGCGGAAGCGTTATGAGAACGTGATTGATGTAGTCGAACATCT
Organism: Triticum aestivum; assembly: GCF_018294505.1. Lineage (NCBI taxonomy): Eukaryota > Viridiplantae > Streptophyta > Magnoliopsida > Poales > Poaceae > Triticum > Triticum aestivum. Next base: position 204,917,815 of record NC_057803.1, on the reverse strand, counting down.
TCACGATCCGACCGATCCAAGTACCGAACGCACGGCACCTCTGAGTTCAGCACACGTTCAGCTCGATGACGTCCCATGAACTCCGATCCAGCAGAGCTTCACGGGAGAGTTCCGTCAGCACGATGGTGTGTTGACGGTGATGATGTTGCTACCGATGCAAGGCTTCACCAAAGCACCGCTACGATATGATCGAGGAGGATTATGGCGGAGGGGGGCACCGCACACGGCTAAGGAATCAATGATCAACTTGTGTGTCTAGAGGTGCCCCCCTGCCCCTGTATAAAAAGGAGCAAGGGGGAAGGCCGGCCAGCCCTCCACGGCGCGCTAGAAGGAGGAGTCCTCTTCCTAGTAGGAGTAGGACTCCCTTCTTTCCTACTCCTACTAGGAGGGGGAAAGGAAGGGTGAGAGGGAGAAGGAAAGGGGGGCGCCCCCCTCTCCTAGTCCAATTAGGACCAGACGGGGAGGGTCGCGCAGCCTGCCCTAGGCCAGCCCTCTCTCTTTCCACTAAGTCCCATAAGGCCCATTATTTCTCCCGGGGGTGTTCCGGTAACCCTCCAGCACTCCGGTTTTCTCTGAAATCGCCCAGAACACTTCTAGTGTTCGAATATAGTCGTCCAATATATCGATCTTTACGTCTTGACCATTTCGAGACTCCTCGTCATGTCTGTGATCATATCCGGGATTCTGAACTACCTTCGGTACATCAAAACACAAAAACTCATAATACCGATCGTTACCGAACTTTAAGCGTGCGGACCCTACGAGTTCGAGAACTATGTAGACATGACCGAGACACGTCTCCGGTCAATAACCAATAGTGGAACCTGGATGTTCATATTGGCTCCCACATAATCTACAAAGATCTTTATCGATCAAACCGCATAACAACATATGTTGTTCCCTTTGTCATCGGTATGTTACTTGTCCGAGATTCGATCGTCGGTATCTCAATACCTAGTTAAATCTCGTTACCGGCAAGTCTCTTTACTCATTCTATAATGCATCATCCCGCAACTAACTCATTAATTACAATGCTTGCAAGGCTTATAGTGATGTGTATTACCGAGCGGGCCCAGAGATACCTCTCCGACAATCGGAGTGACAAATCCTAATCTTGATCTATGTAAACTCAACAAGTACCATCGGAGACACCTGTAGAGCACCTTTATAACCACCCAGTTATGTTGTGACATTTGGTAGCACACAAAGTGTTCCTTCGGTAATCGGGAGTTACATAATCTCATAGTCATAGGAACATGTATAAGTCATGAAGAAAGCAATAGGAGTAAACTAAAACGATAAAGTGCTAAGTTGACGAAATGGGTCAAGTCAATCACATCATTCTCCTAATGATGTGATCTCATTTATCAAATGACAACTCATGTCTATGGTTAGGAAACATAACCATCTTTGATCAACAAGCTAGTCAAGTAGACGCATACTAGTGACAATCTGTTTGTCTATGTATTCACACATGTATCATGTTTCGGGTTAATACAATTCTAGCATGAATAATAAACATTTATCATGATATAAGGAAATAAATAATAACCTTATTATTGCCTCTAGGGCATATTTCCTTCAGTCTCCCACTTGCACTAGAGTCAATAATCTAGATTACATAGTAATGATTCTAACACCCATGGAGTCTTGGTGCTGATCATGTTTTGCTCGTGAGAGAGGCTTAGTCAACGGGTCTACAACATTCAGATCCATATGTATCTTGCAAATCTCTATGTCTCCCACCTAGACTTGATCACGGATGGAATTGAAGCGTCCCTTGATGTGCTTGGTTCTCTTGTGAAATCTGGATTCCTTTGCCAAGGAAATTGCACCACTATTGTCACAAAAGATTTTCATTGGACCCGATGCACTAGGTATAACACCTAGATTGGATATGAACTCCTTCATCCAGACTCTTTCATTTGCTGCTTCTGAAGAAGAAATGTACTCCGTTTCACACGTAGATCCTTCCATGACGCTTTGTTTAGAACTGCTCCAACTGACAGCTCCACCATTCAATATACACACGTATCCGGTTTGCGATTTATAATCGTTCGGATCCGTGTTAAAGCTTGCATCAACATAACCATTTACGATGAGCTCTTTGTCACCTCCATAAACGAGAAACATATCCTTAGTCCTTTTCAGGTATTTTAGGATGTTCTTGACCGCTGTCCAGCGATGCACTCCTGGATTACTTTAGTACCTCCTTGCTAAACTGATAGCAACGCACACATCAGGTCTAGTACATAGCATTGCATACATGATAGAGCCTATGGCTGAAGCATAGGGAACATCTTTCATTTTCTCTCTATCTTCTATAGTGGTCGGGCATTGAGTCTTACTCAACTTCACACCTTGTAACACAGGCAAGAATCCTTTCTTTGCCTGATCCATTTTGAACTTCTTCAAAACTTTGTCAAGGTATGTGCTTTGTGAAAGTCCAATTAAGCGTCTTGATCTATCTCTATAGATCTTGATGCCCAATATGTAAGCACCTTGACCAAGGTCTTTCATTAAAAAACTCGTATTCAAGTATCCTTTTATGCTATCCAGAAATTCTATATCATTTCCAACTAACAATATGTCATCCACATATAATATTGGAAATGCTACAGAGCTCCCACTCACTTTCTTTTAAATACAGGCTTCTCCAAAAGTCTATATAAAACCATATGCTTTGATCACACTATCAAAACGTTTATTCCAACTCCGAGAGACTTGCACAAGTCCATAAACGGATCGCTGGAGCTTGCACACTTTGTTAGCACCCTTTGGATCGATAAAACCTTCAGGTTGCATCATATACAACTCTTCTTCCAGAAATTCATTCAGGAATGCAATCTTTACATCCATTTACCAAATTTCATACTCATAAAATGCGGCAATAGCAAACATGATTCGGACGGACTTAAGCATCACTATGGGTGAGAAGGTCTCATCGTAGTCATCTCCTTGAACTCGTCAAAAACATTTCGCAACAAGTCGAGCTTTGTAGCTAGTAACATTACCATCAGTGTCTGTCTTCTTCTTGAAAATCCATTTATTCTCGATGGCTTGCCGATCATCGGGCAAGTCAACCAAAGTCCACACTTTGTTCTCATACATGGATCCCATCTCAGATTTCATGGCCTCAAGCCATTTTGTGGAATCTGGGCTCATCATCGCTTCCTCATAGTTCGTAGGTTCGTGATGGTCTAGTAACATGACTTCCAGAACAAGATTACCGTACCACTCTGGTGCGGATCTTACTTTGGTTGACCTACGAGGTTTGGTAGTAACTTGATCTGAAGTTTCACGATCATCATCATTAGCTTCCTCACTAATTGGTGTAGGTGACACAGAAACCGGTTTCTGTGATGAACTACTTTCCAATAAGGGAGCAGGTATAGTTACCTCATCAAGTTCTACTTTCCTCCCACTCACTTCTTTCGAGAGAAACTCCTTCTCAAGAAAGGATCCATTCTTAGCAACAGAAGTCTTGCCTTCGGATCTGTGATAGAAGGTGTACCCAATTGTCTCTTTTGGGTATCCTATGAAGACACATTTCTCCGATTTGGGTTCGATCTTATCAGGTTGAAGCTTTTCACATAAGCATCGCAGCCCCAAACTTTAAGAAATGACCACTTTGGTTTCTTGCCAAACCACAATTCATAAGGAGTCGTCTCAACGGATTTAGATCGTGCCCTATTTAACGTGAATGCAGCCGTCTCTAAAGCATAACCCCAATATGATAGCGGTAAATCAGTGAGAGACATCATAGATCGCACCATATCTAGTAACGTAAGATTACGATGTTCGGACACACCATTACGCTATGGTGTTCCGGGTGGCGCGAGTTGCGAAACTATTCCGCATTGTTTCAAATGAAGACCAAACTCATAACTCAAATATTCTCCTCCATGATCAGATCATAGAAACTTTATTTTCTTGTTACGATGATTTTCCACTTCAGTCTGAAATTCTTTGAACTTTTCAAATGTTTCAGCCTTAAGTTTCATCAAGTAGATATACCCATATCTACTCAAATCATCTATGAAGGTGAGAAAATAACGATACCCGCCGCGAGCCTCAATATTCATCGGACCACATACATCAGTATGTATGATTTCCAACAAATCTGTTGATCGCTCCATAGTTCCGGAGAACGGCATATTAGTCATCTTGACCATGAGGCACGGTCCGCAAGTACCAAGTCATAATCAAGTGATTCCAAAAGTCCATCAGAATGGAGTTTCTTCATGCGCTTTATACCAATATGACCTAAACGGCAGTGCCACAAATAAGTTGCACTATCATTATCAACTCTGCATCTTTTAGCTTCAATACTATGAATATGTGTATCTCCACTATCGAGATTCAAAAAGAATAGACCACGCTTTAAGGGTGCATGACCATAAAAGATATTACTCATCTAAATAGAACAACCATTATTCTCTGATTTAAATGAATAACCGTCTCGCATCAAACAAGATCCAGATATAATGTTCATGCTTAACACTGGCACCAAACAACAATTATTCAGGTCTAATAATAAACCCGAAGGTAGATGTAGAGGTAGCGTGCCGACTGCGATCACATCGACTTTGGAACCATTTCCCACGCACATCGTCACCTCGTCCTTTGCCAATCTTCGCTTAATCTGTAGTCCCTTTTTCGAGTTGCAAATATTAGCAATAGAACCAGTATCAAATAGCCAGGCACTACTGCGAGAATTAGAAAGGTACACATCAATAACATGTATATCACATATACCTTTGTTTACCTTGCCATCCCTCTTATCCGCCAAATACTTGGAGCAGTTCCGCTTCGAGTGACCAGTCTGTTTGTAGTAGAAGCACTCAGTCTCAGGCTTAGGTCCCGACTTGGGTTTCTTCTCTTGAGCAGCAACTTGTTTGCCATTCTTCTTGAATTTCCCTTTCTTCTTCCCTTTACCCATTTTCTTGAAACTGGTGGTCTTGTTAACCATCAACACTTGATGCTGCTTCTTGATTCCTACCTCCATAGCCTTTAGCATTGCGAAGAGCTCGGGAATTGTTTTATTCATCCCTTGCATGTTATAGTTCATCACGAAGCTCTTGTAGCTTGGTCGCAGTGATTGAAGAACTCTGTCAATGACACTATCAACAGGAAGATTAACTCCGAGTTGAGTCAAGTGGTTATGGTACCCAGACATTCTAAGTATATGTTCACTGACAGAACTATTCTCCTCCATCTTGCAGCTGTAGAGCTTATTGGAGACTTCATATCTCTCAATCCGATCATTTTCTTGAAATATTAACTTCAACTCCTCGAACATCTCATATGCTCCATGACGTTCAAAACGTCATTGTAGTCCCGGTTCTAAGTCGTAAAACATGGCACGCCGAACTATCGAGTAGTCATCAGCTTTGCTCTGCTAGACGTCCATAACATCTAGTGTTGCTCCTGCAGCAGGTTTGGCACTTAGTGGGGCTTCCAGGATGTAATTTTTCTGTGGAGCAATGAGAATAATCTCAAGTTACGGACCTAGTCCGTGTAATTGCTACCATCATCTTTCAACTTTGCTTTCTCAAGGAACGCATTAAAATTCAACGGAACAACAGCGTGGGCCATCTATCTACAACATCATAGACATGCAAAATACTATCAGGTACTAAGTTCATGATAAATTAAGGTTCAGTTAATCAAATTATTAAAGAACTCCCACTTAGATAGAAATCCCTCTAATCATCTAAGTGGTCACGTGATCCATATCAACTAAACCATGTCCGATCATCACGTGAGATGGAGTAGTTTCCAATGTTGAACATCAATATGTTGATCATATCTTCTATATGATTCACGCTCAACCTTTCGGTGTCAAGTGTTCCGAGGCCATATCTGCATATGCTAGGCTTATCAAGTTTAACCCGAGTATTCTACATGTGCAAAACTGGCTTGCACCCGTTGTATGTGAACATAGAGCTTATCACACCCAATCATCACGTAATGTCTCGATATGACAAACTTTCGCAACGGTGCATACTCAGCGAGAACACTTGTACCTTGAAATTTAGTGAGAGATCATCTTATAATGCTACCGTCGATCTAAGCAAAATAAGACGCATAAAAGATAAACATCACATGCAATCAATATAAGTGATATGATATGGCCATCATCATCTTGTGCTTGTGATCTGCATCTCCTAAACACCGTCATGATCACCATTGTCACCGGAGCGAAACTTTGATCTCCATCGTAGCATCGTTATGGTCTCGCCAACTAACGCTTCTACGACTATCGCTACCGCTTAGTGATAAAGTAAAGCAATTACAGGGCGATTGCACTACATACAATAAAGCGACAACCATATGGCTCCTACCAGTTGCCGATAACTCGGTTACAAAACATGATCATCTCATACAACAAAATGTAGCATCATGTCTTGACCATATCACATCACAACATGCCCTGCAAAAACAAGTTAGACATCCTCTACTTTGTTGTCGCAATTTTTACGTGGCTGCTAGGGCTGAGCGAGAACCGTTCTTACCTATGCGTCAAAACCACAATGATAGTTTGTGAAGTTAGTGATTTTTTAACCTTCTCAAGGACCGGGCATAGCCGCACTCGGTTCAACTAAAGTTGGAGAAACTGACACCCACCAGCCACCTATGTGCAAACCACATTGGTAGAACCAGTCTCGCGTAAGTGTAAGCGTAATGTCGGTCCGGGCCACTTCATCCAAAAAAAACACCGAACCAAAGTATGACATGTTGGTAAGAGTATGACTTGTATCACCCACAACTCACTTGTGTTCTACGCGTGCATATAAAATCTACGCATAAACCTGGCTCGGATGCCACTATTGGGGAACGTATTAATTTCAAAAAAAAATCCTACGCACACGCAAGATCATGGTGATGCATAGCAACGAGAGGGAAGAGTATCTTCCACGTACCCTGGTAGACCGTAATTGGAAGCGTTATGAGAACGCGGTTGATGTAGTCAAATGTCTTCACGATCCGACCGATCCAAGTACCGAACGCACGGCACATCCGAGTTCAGCACACGTTCAGCTCAATGACATCCCACAAACTCCGATCCAGCAGAGCTTCACGGGAGAGTTCTGTCAGCACGGTGATGTGTACCGTGATGATGTTGCTAACGACGCAGGGCTTCGCCTAAGCACCGCTACGATATGATCGAGGTGGATTATGGTGGAGGGGGGCACCGCACACGGCTAAGGGATCAAGGATCAACTTGTGTGTCTAGAAGTACCCCCTGCCCCCGTATATAAAGGAGCAAGTGGGGAGGTTGGTCGGCCCTCTATGGCGCGCCAGGAGGAGTCCTCCTCCTAGTAGGAGTAGGACTCCCCTCTTTCCTACTCCTACTAGGAGGGGGAAAGGAAGGGGGAGAGGTAAAAGGAAAAGGGGGCGCCTCCCCCTGCCCCCCTATCCTAGTCCAATTCGGACCAGAGGGTGAGGGGCGCGCGGCCTGCCCTAGGCCAGCCCTATCTCTCTCCACTAAGGCCCATAAGGGCCATTATTTCTCCCGGGGGGTGTTCCAGTAACCCTCCGGCACTCCGGTTTTTTTCCGAAATCACCCAAACACTTCCGGTGTCCGAATATAGTCGTCCAATATATCGATCTTTACATCTCGACCATTTCGAGACTCCTCGTCATGTTCGTGATCATATCCGGGACTCCGAACTACCTTCGGTACATCAAAACACAAAAACTCATAATACCGATCGTTACCGAACTTTAAGCGTGCGGACCCTACGGGTTCGAGAACTATGTAGACATGACCGAGACACGTCTCCGGTCAATAACCAATAGCGGAACCTGGATGTTCATATTAGTTCCCACATATTCTATGAAGATCTTTATCGGTCAAACTGCATAACAACATATGTTGTTCCCTTTGTCATCGGTATGTTACTTGTCCGAGATTCGATCGTCGGTATCTCAATACCTAGTTCAATCTCGTTACCGGCAAGTCTCTTTACTCGTTCCGTAATACATCATCCTGCAACTAACTCATTAGTTGCAATGCTTGCAAGGCTTAAGTGATGTGCATTACCGAGAGGGACCAGAGATAGCTCTCTGGCAATCGGAGTGACAAATCCTAATCTCGAAATACGCCAACCCAACAAGTATCTTCGGAGACACCTGTAGAGCACCTTTATAATCACCCAGTTACATTGTGACATTTGGTAGCACACAAAGTGTTCCTCCGGTAATCGGGAGTTACATAATCTCATAGTCATAGGAACATGTATAAGTCTTGAAGAAAGCAATAGTAGTAAACTAAAACGATCAAGTGGTAAGCTGATGAAATGGGTCAAGTCAATCACATCATTCTCCTAATGATGTGATCCCATTTATCAAATGACAACTCATGTCTATGGTTAGGAAACATAACCATCTTTGATCAACGAGCTAGTCAAGTAGACGCATACTAGTGACAATCTGTTTGTCTATGTATTCACACATGTATCATGTTTCTGGTTAATACAATTCTAGCATGAATAACAAACATTTATCATGATATAAGGAAATAAATAATAACTTTATTATTGCCTCTAGGGCATATTTCCTTCAGTCTCCCACTTGCACTAGAGTCAATAATCTAGATTACATAGTAATGATTCTAACACCCATGGAGTCTTGGTGCTGATCATGTTTTGCTCGTGAGAGAGGCTTAGTCAACGGGTCTACAACATTCAGATCTGTATGTATCTTGCAAATCTCTATTTCCCCCGCCTAGACTTGATCACGGATGGAATTGAAGCGTCTCTTGATATGCTTGGTTCTCTTGTGAAATCTGGATTCCTTTGCCAAGGAAATTGGACCACTATTGTCACAAAAGATTTTCATTGGACCCGATGCACTAGGTATGACACCAAGATTGGATATGAACTCCTTCATCCAGACCCCTTCAATTGCTGCTTCCGAAGCAGCAATGTACTCCGTTTCACACGTAGATCCTGCCACGACGCTTTGTTTAGAACTGCTCCAATTGACAGCTCCACCATTCAATATAAACACATATTCGGTTTGCGATTTAGAATCGTATGGATCAGTGTCAAAGCGTGCATCAACATAACCATTTACGATGAGCTCTTTTTCACCTCCATAAACGAGAAACATATCCTTAGTCCTTTTCAGGTATTTTAGGATGTTCTTGACGCTGTCCAGTGATCCACTCCTGGATTACGTTGGTACCTCCCTGCTAAACTGATAGCAACGCACACATCAGGTCTGGTACACACCATTGCATACGTGATAGAGCCTATGGTTGAAGCATAGGGAACATCTTTCATTTTCTCTCTATCTTCTACAGTGGTTGGGCATTGAGTCTTACTGAACTTCACACCTTGTAACACAAGCAAGAATCCTTTCTTTGCCTGATCCATTTTGAACTTCTTCAAAACTTTGTCAAGGTATGTGCTTTGTGAAAGTCCAATTAAGCATCTAGATTGATCTCTATAGATCTTGATGCCCAATATGTAAGCACCTTAACCGAGGTCTTTCATTGAAAAACTCTTATTCAAGTATCCTTTTATGCTATCCAGAAATTCTATATCATTTCCAATTAACAATATGTCATCCACATATAATATTAGAAATGCTACAGAGATCCCACTCACTTTCTTGTAAATACAGGCTTCTCCAAAAGTCCATATAAAACCATATGCTTTGATCACACTATCAAAATGTTTATTCCAACTCTGAGAGGCTTGCACTAGTCCATAAATGGATCGCTAGAGCTTGCACACTTTGTTAGCACCCTTCGGATCGATAAAACCTTCAGGTTGCATCATATACAACTCTTCTTCCAGAAATTCATTCAATAATGCAATCTTTACAACCATTTGCCAAATTTCATAATCATAAAATGCGGCAGTAGCTAACATGATTCGGATGGACTTATGCATCGCTACGGTGAGAAGGTTTCATCGTTGTCATCTCCTTGAACTCGTCAAAAACCTTTCGCAACAAGTCGAGCTTTGTAGCTAGTAACATTACCATCAGCGTCTGCCTTCTTGAAAATCCATTTATTCTCGATGGCTTGACGATCATCGGGCAAGTCAACCAAAGTCAACACTTTGTTCTCATACATGGATCCCATCTCAGATTTCATGGCCTCAAGCCATTTTTCGGAATCTGGGATCATCATCGCTTCCTCATAGTTCGTAGGTTCGTCATGGTCTAGTAACATGACTTCCAGAATAGGATTACCATACCACTCTGGTGCGGATCTTACTTTGGTTGACCTACGAGGTTCGGTAGTAACTTGATCTGAAGTTTCATGATCATCATCATTAGCTTCCTCACTAATTGGTGTAGGTGTCAAAGAAACAGGTTTCTGTGATGAACTACTTTCCAATATGGGAGAAGGTACAGGTACCTCATCAAGTTCTACTTTCCTCCCACTCACTTCTTTTGAGAGAAACTCCTTCTCTAGAAAGGATCCATTCTTAGCAACGAAAGTCTTGCCTTCGGATCTGTGATAGATGGTGTACCCAACTGTCTCTTTTGGGTATCCTATGAGGACACATTTCTCCGATTTGGGTTCGAGCTTATCAGGTTGAAGCTTTTTCACATAAGCATCGCAGCCCCAAACTTTAAGAAATGACAACTTTGGTTTCTAGCCAAACCATAGTTCATAAGGAGTCGTCTCAACGGATTTAGATCGTGCCCTATTTAACGTGAATGCAGCCGTCTCTAAAGCATAACCCCAAAATGATAGCGGTAAATCAGTGAGAGACATCATAGATCGCACCATATCTAGTAAAGTACGATTACGACGTTCGGACACACCATTACGCTATGGTGTTCCGGGTGGCGTGAGTTGCGAAATTATTCTGCATTGTTTCAAATGAAGACCAAACTCGTAACTCAAACATTCTCCTCCACGATCAGATCATAGAAACTTTATTTTCTTGCTACGATGATTTTCCACTTCAGTCTGAAATTCTTTGAACTTTTCAAATGTTTCAGCCTTAAGTTTCATCAAGTAGATATACCCATATCTGCTCAAATCATCTATGAAGGTGAGAAAATAACGATACCCGCCGCGAGCCTCAATATTCATCGGACCACATACATCAGTATGTATGATTTCCAACAAATCTGTTGATCGCTCCATAGTTCCGGAGAACGGCATTTTAGTCATCTTGCCCATGAGGCACGGTCCGCAACTACCAAGTCATAATCAAGTGATTCCAAAAGTCCATCAGAATGGAGTTTCTTCATGCGCTTTATACCAATATGACCTAAACGGCAGTGCCACAAATAAGTTGCACTATCATTATCAACTCTGCATCTTTTAGCTTCAATACTATGAATATGTGTATCTCCACTATCGAGATTCAAAAAGAATAGACCACTCTTTAAGGGTGCATGACCATAAAAGATATTACTCACTTAAATAGAACAACCATTATTCTCTGATTTAAATGAATAACCGTCTCGCATCAAACAAGATCCAGATATAATGTTCATGCTTAACACTGGCACCAAACAACAATTATTCATGTCTAATAATAAACCCGAAGGTAGATGTAGAGGTAGCGTGCCGACTGCGATCACATCGACTTTGGAACCATTTCCCACGCACATCGTCACCTCGTCCTTTGCCAATCTTCTCTTAAATCCGTAGTCCCTTTTTCGAGTTGCAAATATTAGCAATAGAACCAGTATCAAATACCCAGGCACTACTGCGAGAATTAGTAAGGTACACATCAATAACATGTATATCACATATACCTTTGTTTACCTTGCCATCCCTCTTATCCGCCAAATACTTGGAGCAGTTCCGCTTCGAGTGACCAGTCTGTTTGTAGTAGAAGCACTCAGTCTCAGGCTTAGGTCCAGATTTGGGTTTCTTCTCTTGAGCAGCAACTTGTTTCCCATTCTTCTTGAAGTTCCCTTTCTTCTTCCCTTTACCCATTTTCTTGAAACTGGTTGTCTTGTTAACCATCAACACTTAATGCTCCTTCTTAATTTCTACCTCCACAGCCTTTAGCATTGCGAAGAGCTCGGGAATTGTTTTATTCATCCCTTGCATGTTATAGTTCATCATGAAGCTCTTGCAGCTTGGTTGCAGTGATTGAAGAACTCTGTCAATGACACTATCAACAGGAAGGTTAACTCCTAGTTGAGTCAGGTGGTTATGGTACCCAGACATTGGGAGTATATGTTCACTGACAGAACTATTCTCCTCCATCTTGCAGCTGTAGAGCTTATTGGAGATTTCATATCTCTCAATCCGGGCATTTTCTTGAAATATTAACTTCAACTCCTGGAACATCTCATATGCTCCATGACGTTCAAAACGTCGTTGTAGTCCCGGTTCTAAGCTGTAAAGCATGGCACACCGAACTATCGAGTAGTCATCAGCTTTGCTTTGCTAGACGTTCGTAACATCAAGTGTTGCTCCTGCAGTAGGTTTAGCACTTAGCGGTGCTTCCAGGATGTAATTTTCTGTGCAGCAATGATAATAATCCTCAAGTTACGGACCCAGTCCATGTAATTGCTACCATCATCTTTCAACTTTGCTTTCTCAAGTACGCATTAAAATTCAACGGAACAACAGCACGGGCCATCTATCTACAACAACATAGACATGCAAAATACTATCAGGTACTAAGTTCATGATAAATTAAGGTTCAGTTAATCAAATTATTAAAGAACTTCCACTTAGATAGAAATCCCTCTAATCATCTAAGTGGTCACGTCATCCATATCAACTAAACCATGTCTGATCATCACGTGAGATGGAGTAGTTTCCAATGTTGAACATCAATATGTTGATCATATCTTCTATATGATTCACGCTCGACCTTTCGGTCTCCAGTGTTCCGAGGCCATATCTGCATATGCTAGGCTCGTCAAGTTTAACCCGAGTATTCTGCATGTGCAAAACTGGCTTGCACCAGTTGTATGTGAACGTAGAGCTTATCACACCCAATCATCACGTAATGTCTCAATACGACGAACTTTCGCAACAGTGCATACTCAGGGAGAACACTTGTACCATGAAATTTAATGAGAGATCATCTTATAATGCTACCGTTGATCTAAGAAAAATGAGACGCATAAAAGATAAACATCACATGCAATCAATATAAGTGATATGATATGGTCATCATCATCTTGTGCTTGGTGATCTCCATCTCCGAAGGGCCGTCATGATCACCGTTGTCACCGGCGCGACACCTTGATCTCCATCATAGCATCGTTGTCGTCTCCCAACTAATGCTTCTACGACTATCGCTACAGCCTAGTGATAAAGTAAAGCAATTACAGGGTGATTGCATTGCATACAATAAAGCGACAATCATATGGCTCCTGCCAGTCGTCGATAACTCGGTTACAAAACATGATCATCTCATACAACAAAATATAGCATCATGTCTTGACCATATCACATCACAACATGCCCTACAAAAACAAGTTTGACGTCCTCTACATTGTTGTTGCAAGTTTTACGTGGTTGCTAGGGCTGAGCAAGAACCGTTCTTACCTACGCATCAAAACCACAATGATAGTTTGTCAAGTTTGTGCTGTTTTAACCTTCTCAAGGACCGGGCGTAGCCACACTCGGTTCAACTAAAGTTGGAGAAACTGACACCCGCCAGCCACCTGTGTGCAGAGCACGTCGGTAGAACTAGTCTCGCGTAAGCGTAATGTTGGTCCGGGCTGCTTCATCCAGAAAAAACCCGCTGAACCAAACTATGACATGCTGGTAAGCAGTATGACTTGTATCGCCCACAACTCACTTGTGTTCTACTCGTGCATATAACATCTACTCATAAACCTGGCTCGGATGCCACTATTGGGGAACGTAGTAATTTCAAAAAAAATTCATACGCACACGCAAGATCATGGTGATGCATAGCAACAAGAGGGAAGAGTATCGTCCACGTACCCTTGTAGGCCGTAAGCAGAAGCGCTATGAGAACGCGGTTGATGTAGTCGAACGTCTTCACGATCCGACCGATCCAAGTACAGAACGCACGGCACCTCCGACTTCAGCACACATTCAACTCGATGACGTCCCACGAACTCCGATCCAGCAGAGCTTCACGGGAGAGTTCCTTCAGCACGGCGGTGTGTTGACCGTGATGATGTTACTACCGATGCAGGGCTTCGCCTAAGCACCGCTATGATATGATCGATGTGGATTATGGTGGAGGGGGGCACCGCACACGGCTAAGGGATCAATGATCAACTTGTGTGTCTAGAGGTGCCCCCTGCCCCCGTATATAAAGGAGCAAAGGGGAGGCCGGCCGGCCCTCTATGGCGCGCCAGGAGGAGGAGTCCTCCTCCTAGTAGGAGTAGGACTCCCCTCTTTCCTACTCCTACTAGGAGGGGGAAAGGAAGGGGGGAGGGAGAAGGAAAAGGGGGCGCCGCCCCACGCCCCCCTCTCCTAGTCCAATTTGGACCAGAGGGGGAGGGGCGTGCGGCCTGCCCTAGGCCAGCCCTCTCTCTCTCCACTAAGGCCCATAAGGCCCATTATTTCTACCGGGGGGGTTCCGGTAACCCTCCGGCACTCCGGTTTTCTCCGAAATCACCCGAAAACTTCTGGTGTCCGAATATAGTCGTCCAATATATCGATCCTTACGTCTCAACCATTTCGAGACTCCTCGTCATGTTCGTGATCATATCCGGGACTCCGAACTACCTTCGGTACATCAAAACACAAAAACTCATAATACTGATCGTTACCGAACTTTAAGCGTGCGGACCCTACGGGTTCGAGAACTATGTAGACATGACCGAGACACGTCTCCGGTCAATAACTAATAGCGGAACCTAGATGTTCATATTGGCTCCCACATATTCTACGAAGATCTTTATCGGTCAAACCGCATAACAACATACGTTGTTCCCTTTGTCATCGGTATTTACTTATCCAAGATTCGATCGTCGGTATCTTAATAGCTAGTTCAATCTCGTTACCGGCAAGTCTCTTTACTCATTCTGCAATGCATCATCCCGCAACTAACTCATTAATTACAATGCTTGCAAGGCTTATAGTGATGTCTATTACTGACTGGGCCCAGAGATACCTCTCCAACAATCGGAGTGACAAATCCTAATCTTGATCTATGTCAACTCAACAAGTACCATCGGAGACACCTGTAGAGCACCTTTATAATCACCCAGTTACGTTGTGACCTTTGGTAGCACACAAAGTGTTCCTCCGGTAATCGGGAGTTACATAATCTCAGTCATAGGAACATGTATAAGTCATGAAGAAAGCAATAGCAGTAAACTAAAACGATCAAGTGCTAAGCTGATGAAATGGGTCAAGTCAATCACATCATTCTCCTAATGATGTGATCCCGTTTATCAAATGACAACTCATGTCTATGGTTAGGAAACATAACCATCTTTGATCAGCGAGCTAGTCAAGTAGAGGCATACTAGTGACAATCTGTTTGTCTATGTATTCACACATGTATCATGTTTCCGGTTAATACAATTCTAGCATGAATAATAAACATTTATCATGATATAAGGAAATAAATAATAACTTCATTATTGCCTCTAGGGCATATTTCCTTCACAGCGGCCGCTAGCTTAGCTCATCTGTCGTGGCCTAAGACGAGATTCACGCGGCTACTATCACGGTGTCGGCACGTCGGGAGGTCTTGCTAGACTTGTTTTACCATTGTTGAACTGTCTTGTGCATCGGGATTCCGAGTCTGGTCGGAGGGTCCCGAGATGGAGGATTGTCTCCGCGGGTCGTGAGCTTGTCATGGGCTAAGTTGGGACACCCCTGCAGGGTTTAAACTTTCGAGAGCCGTGCCCGCTGTTATGTGGCAGATGGGAATTTGTTAATAACCGGTTGTAGTGGACTTGAACTAAACTCAAATAAAATACCCGAACCGCATGCATAACCGTGACAGTCTCTTTTCGAGTGAATCGAGAAGAGAACACGGTGGGGTTATGCTTAAACGTAAGTAGTTCAGGATCACTTATTGATCATTACTACTTTGCGACCATTTGTGTAGTTTCTGATCTTACTCTTGTACTCGTAAGTTAGCCATCATACATTGCTTAGTCGCTTGCTGCAACAACACCACTTGTCCATTCCATACCCATTAAGCTTTGCTAGTCTTGATACCCATGGTAATGGGATTGCTGAGTCCTCATGGCTCACAGATTACTACAACAAGAGTTGTAGGTACACGTAATGCGATGATCCGACGTGAGAGCGATGTTTGCTTGTTTTGGAGTTCTTCTTCATCTTCTTCTTTGATCTTTGGATAGGTTCCTGGTCGGCAGCCTGGGCTAGCAGGGTGGATGTCGTTTGAGTTTTTTTTGTATTTCATCAGTAGCCGGATGTTGTTCTTATGTACGATGTTTGATGTATTCATGCGGCATTTGTATGCCTTTGCATGTGTCCCCATCTATTATGTAATGGTATGATGTCATGATATCCACCTTGCGAAGCATTTCAATATGCGACTCTATCCTTGGTGGGACCATCGAGTTCCTCTCGGATAGGATCACATATTGGGCGTGATACTGGCATACCGCAGAATGCAGGAAACGGCCTTATGTTCGACCGGCTACGGTCAAAATGGGAGCCTGTTCATCGGGAGGAGTCTGGCGTACCACAAAACAGAGGAAATGGACATTTGTTCGAGCTCCTACGGTCGAGACGGGGTCCTGTTGATTGGGAGGGGTGTGGCTACCACAAAATGGAGGAAATTGACTCGTGTTGGAGTGCCTACAGTCGAAATGGTGTCCTGTTCATTGGGAGGGGTGTGGCGTACCGCAAAACAGTCTCCACGGGCTACTGTTCATCCACCGTTGACTTCCTCCAGCCTCCACGGGCTACTGGTAATCCACTGTCGACTTCCTCTAGCCTCCACCTGCTACTGTTCATCAACCGCGACCTTCCTCCTGCATCCACCAGCTATTGTTAATCCACGGGCTACTGTTCATCCAGCCTCCACCAGCTACTGTTCAACCAGCCCTCCACGGGGTCCTATTCATCCACTGCCAACCTGCTCGGGTGTGTGTGGCAGCCTCCTCGATTGGGGTCCTGTTCATCCAGCGACAACGGCCACTACTACCACGGGGTCCTGTTCATCCAACCCCCAACAATGGTCATTGTTCAACAAGAGGAAGGTTTGCTCAGCTTCAATTAGGAGCAGTGGCGAAGGAATGGCTCGGGTTTAGTTAACAGCCAAGGGATCGGTCACTCGGGTTCAGTAACGTAACAAGTGCAATCGCTCGGGTTCAGTAAGCGAATGCCTCACCCGGGTTCAGTTAGAGCCCAACACCTCGCACACACACGCACATATGTGTATGAGAGAAACGCGCAAACCTGTCTACATCACACAGCCCCGACCACCCACCGTAACTAGGAACTCCCCAATATTTTCCTCACCCTCGCTTCTACCATGATTTTTTCCATCATGGACGGCCCAAAGAATGTCATGCTGCTGCGTCCCCGGACCGGCCAGGACGAAAAGCCCATTTTCTCTCATTATTTTTTGTCATAGAAGTAGGAGCCCACCACATCTATGATGATACGTGGTTTTGTCAAAATCATCGTCATAGAAGTATCATAAGCATGACGGAAAAAAATCCATCCGGCCCATAATGTCACGGATGTACCTTTTTTTGTAGTGGTAACCGATGTTTGACTAGCTCACAGCTTAAACCTGGCATCTCATGATATTCCCATGCAAAGCAACAAACATATCCTTTCAATAGTTCGATCAAATTAGCTTTATGATTGACTCTTAAATTTTCGTTTACAAATGTCGGCCTAGGAATTGGACCATCTCCTATATATATATACATATCATCTAACGCATCTATAGACTCATATATGTCATTCCCATTGGACCGATAATCAACAAGATGTTTTTGCAGCCACTCTGAGTTAGGATCCATTTAAATACATCATACCTTGGAGCCGATTACCACCAACCATATTTAAAGAAACAGGCACGAAACCACTTTTTGTGGCGCTAAGAAAATCAGATGCTGATGTTGCGCCCTATCAAGTAAGTTGCATTGGGGTGTTGCCAATCCACCGATGCATCAGCCAAAGTAACACAAGCCGAATTATCCACATGAATGACTTCTACTTCATCGTCAACCCATTGAATTAAAAAATGGTGCATAGTAGATGGCACGCATTGGTTTGCATGAACCCAATCGCAGCCTAATATCACATTGTAGTTACCTTGCACCTTGGCGACAAAGAATGCGGTAGCCAAACTTTTGCTTCCCACCGTAAGCTCCACATACATTACACCTTTGGCTTCAGTTTTCTCTTTGCCTTCAAATCCATTAAGTACCATGTTGGTCTTTATTAACTCTTCATCATGCAGCCCCAATTTTTTGAAGACCGAATATGGCATAAGATTCACCACAACACCACCACCGACAAGCATTCTAGTAACCGACGATCCATTAATACGACCTTTAAGGAACAATGGCTTCAAGTGCGTCACTGGTTATTTTGTCTTCTCGAATATAGAATTTTTAGGACCAAATCTAGTTGAGCTACTTCCCCTTCTTCATCTATAGCATGAAATTCAGCGGGTAAGTAATACACCATATTAATATCCATATCTTCATGAACTGGTGTAGACACATATTCAAGCACTTCATCTCCTTCCTCAAGCATGTCCACTGACTCTAAAATATCTCCAAGGTAAGAGGAAGTAATTGGCAAAGTGGATGATGTAATAGTAGTCGCATCGTCCTCCGTTGGTGGTGTAGGTGTTGCTATCATCAATGCAGAAGATGCTATGTTTTCCTTTTGCTTTGGCCTCCACACTTGATTTGGGGGTACCATGGGACGACTTTCCTTGAACAATTTATCCCTTTGCTTCTCTGCTTCATGTTCCTCCTTCTCATGTCTCCTAATTCGCTGCAATCTCCATTTTTATGCCTTGGTCAGACCAGGAGGACACCACTTAGGCTGAGTATATTTTGGATCCCTCGACTTGGCCTTGCTTGTGCTAGCTTAATGATCATTTGCCATGGGACCTTTCTGGGAATCTTTATTATAATCAATCAGATTATCAACAATAATCAGCTCTTTGATTGTTAATTCTTTAGTGCCTATCATAATAGGGTCAGCACTAGTCATCTTATCATTTTGCTTGCTCAGCTCTGAAATTTCAGCACTTGATGATTTAGCATGCCACACTTGCTTGCCAACCCTTTCTTGACTATCTTGCATTGGCCAATTGACATCGTTGTTCAAATGGCCTCGTGTGGCATAAAAGAGCCTCTCACGAATGGGCCTCCTAGGTTCTGCCCACACCGGATGAAAAGCATAAGGGGCCATTGGGGGTTGCCCCCATCCTCCATTGAAGCCTCCCATGTAGTATGGCACATAGGGGGGTGGCGCCATCCATGGTCCCGGCGCCCATGACCCATATGGCCTTACGTGATGATGGAATTCTTCCCTCGGAGGTGATCTTGAGCATTTCAAACTGATGACCAGTTAGAGCTAGAACCGGTTGCTAGATTGTCATATTTGGACAGCAACATATGAAAAGTTGGCTTGATTCTCTTGCACTGCACTTTACCTTCATTTGTCTTCCACTTGCCAACCTCTGGTCTCTTGGGCTTAACAAATTTGATATGAGTGTTCTCTTGCACTTGTGGATGCTCCCCGAGTGTATGATTCTTGATGGTGACCATAATTATCTCCTTGCCATTGGGTTGCTTGTCGAGCACAACTTGTCTCCCCAAAACCTTGTTGTCGCTGTCAAAACCGTCCGATCTCGGGTAGGGGTCCCGAACTGTGCGTCTGAGGATCGAAGGTAACAAGGGACAAGTGGGACACAATGTTTACCCAGGTTCGGGCCCTCTTAATGGAGGTAAAACCCTACGTCCTTCTTGATTGTATTTGACCTGTATAGGGGTTACAAGAGTCGATCTACCTCGAGATCGTAATGGTCAAACCCTAGATGTCTAGCCTATATGAATTATGATTGTCCCTACGGACTAAACCCTCCAGTTTATATACACATCGGATGGGCCTAGGGCTGTACAAAGTCGGTTTGTAGAGGAAGGAAATTACATATCCGGACACCAATCTTGCCATCCACGCATAGGGGAGTCCTACTCGCACACGGGGGAAGGTCTTCTGCCTTGTATCTTCACGGCCCATTAGTCGGGCCCATATCGAATAGCTCGGACACCCGAGGATCCCCTAATCCAGGACTCCCTCAGTAGCCCCTGAACCAGTCTTCAATGACGATACGTTCGGCACATGGATTGTCTTCGGCAGTGCAAGGCGGATTCCTCCTCTTGAATACTTTAAAGCAATCTTCAGAATGAAAGAACTATATCCGGCTCTGTATAATTGCACAACCCTTAGCCACGAAGGCAAGATATCAAACAAAACAGTGTCTTTCCACTAACTTTTTTCGGCGAAACATCATGTATGGCCTCTTAACATTTTGAACCACTTTCACGCGTCCCGCTTCGCGTTTCGAGGCACAGCCTCCATTGGCACATCTTGTCAAAATAGAGATAGTGCCCGCCATTATGGGATTCCCATTAATACAGTTTCGGGTGAAACTATCATGGTGCTCACATGATCTCTTTGGAAACAAGCGAGTTTAAAGGCTCGAGAGGGGGGCGTTTGGTATTTCACTACCTATAAGAGCATAAAGAATCCTCCTTTTCACCCACGCCTTCTTCTCGCTCCTGCCTTCCCATCTTCAAGCTCCAGCACCCAAACATCAGCCTTTCCCACTACCACCAACCCCTCGAGCCATGTCTGGATCCGGTTCTAAGGGCAAGTGGGACGCCTCCTGTGTCACGAAGAAGGACATCAAGGAGCTCCGAGGTGCGGGCTACTTGCCCGCGGATATCACCCACCGGCTTCCCAACAAAGATCAAATCATCCCAACTCCGAAGCCCGGCGAGAGGGTAGTGTTCATCCCCCACTTCCTCCGAGGTCTAGGGTTTCCCCTTCATCCCTTTGTTCGGGGCCTCATGTTCTACTATGGTCTATAATTCCACGATCTAGCCCCAAATTCTTTCCTTCACATCTCGGCGTTCATCGTCATGTGTGAGGCTCTACTCCGCATCCACCCACACTTCGGCCTGTGGCTTAAAGTCTTCAACATGAAGCTGAAGGTAGTCGACAGGCAGCACGCAGATTGTGGTGGTGCTATGGTGAGCAAGATTCCCAACGCCGTCTGGCCCAAAGGGGCTTTCGTGGAGACAGTCAAGGTGTGGCGGTAGGAGTGGTTCTACATCACCGAACCCCGCGATGCCAAGTGGGCGGCCGCACCTGACTTTAGATCTGAACCCCCAATGAGACTCACATCATGGACCGCCAAGGGCCTTGATTGGGGGTCCCAGCTAGAGGTGATGATGCTGCAAAAGCGCATCTCCAATGTGTTGGGCAAAAATACCATACTCTCAAACGTGATCCAGTTGATGCTCTTCCACCGTGTACTCCCCTATCAACTCCGGGCCTCGCTATGTGGGAGTTCAATCCGGATATGCCCCGGACCTTTAGGATCTTCTTTGGCACTATGCACAAAGATATATGGAAGCAGCTTTTCAAGGCCCAAAAGAATTGGCCCATGGAGACCGAGGACATCGGGCTCGACATCGAGAACCCGGACTGAACAGTAAGTGTGACCCTTCCAAAGACTTATTTGATTAACACTTCGGATGTGATAAAAAAATTATATTTCCCCCTTTTCACACAGGGCTGGATGAAGAAAGCGAAGCAGATTGACAGCCCAGCGCCACTGCCGGAGAATTCGACCACTCCCTAGCTGACGGAGATGATGGGTCCAATGCCGAAGAAAAAGGCCAAGAAAAAGGGCAAAGAGGCCAAGGGCGGCCCTTGCCACAAAGGTCCTTCGAACGCTAGGTCCGGAGAAACCGAAGCCCTCTACTCTCACGAGGGGTACGAGGAACAAGAAGAGGAGGAATTGAAAAGCGACTCTCCCCGAAAGGGGAGGAAGAAGAAGAGGACGACCTCCAAATACCTGGAGGGGCAGGCATCCAAGAGGGGGAAATCGTCCTCCCAGACAGTTCCGACTCCGAGTCTGAACAAATCCACAAGAAGCTACCAAGGGCGAAGACCCTAGCTGCATCGTAAGTGTCCGGATATACATTGTTTATTTTTAGTCCTCCCTTTCTATTATATAAGTTATTTTGTTATGTTCTCTTCAGCCCTCCATGCGAGCTTCCGAACACTCCGTTATCGGAGGGGAGCTCTCTGCCGCCCGAGATGGTACAGAGCGAGATGCCACCACATGCCTCATCACCTGTCGCCATGGATGACACCGAGGTGTTATCCCGAAGGACCTCTCCATGCAGTGGAGGGGTGGGCGAGGCTGTCGAGAAGGCGCCCAAGGGTAATAGCTCGGTTGCTGGAGACATAGGGGAACCGACCTCTATGGCAACCGACGGCGGGGATCACCAACAATCCAGGCCCCAACCAGGCACCGTTCCAAAGACTAGTGTGCCTCCGGGATCAGGTGAGGAGCCCCTTCAACAGAGGGGGAGGAGCATCGGCTCCATCAGCGACCTCCACTAATCCGGAGGCGCCGAACACTCTAACGGAGGCACTGCAATGTGCTTCCATCGTGGAGGAGCACGGCACCCTGATGGGTGCGGTAGTAGAGAAGGTTCAGTCTGCTAAGAGCAGACTAAACGAAGCCTTACATAGCCTACTGACATGCTTTGAGGTATGCGACATAATGTCCTAAAACATTTTTCGTATAAAGGAATATACCTGTATACAGATAGTAGCCCCTGAGCCTTTATCTGGTTTGAAAAAGTTAGACAGATGATCCATATAGTATTCGGTAGAGTTGGCATACTATTCTATTGTTGTAACAGGCTTCCCTACTGGCGGCGACCGCCCAGGCCAGAGAAGTGTCCGAACTCAATCAGAAGCTTCAGTTGGCCAATGAAGAGATCAAACGCGTGAACAAGCGGTTTGATGAAACGCAAGGTATGTGTATAGTGTTAAAAGTGTACCTGTATCTCATAAGTAATAGCTATATTCAGAGACTAACTCATTTAATGCTTCGATTAGGAGTATAGTTGGGGCAGCCAAGGTCGAGACCCTCAAAGGCACCCATGCCAAAGCCCAACAAGAGGCGAAGGCTAACAAGGAAGCCGCTGACAAAGTGGCTGCAGAGCTGAAAACCAAGCAGGCCGCCCGCTGTCAACCTCAAGCTCGGGTAGCCAAAGTCGAGCAGGAGCTGAAGGACGCCATCCTCAAATGCGTAGAGGAGAAGACTTTGGCCCAATCGACTGAACTTTCCAAGGCTCTTCAGGAGGCTAAGGAGGCGCGGGTCGAGTCTCGGAGTGCTTGCGAGGAGATCCGGAAAGCGAAGCAGATAGCGGCTGGTAAGGCCTTTCTTTTACAGAGTATATTCGAAGGTCAAAGATATGCTTTTCTCACACGGATGTGGAGTTCTCTAGATGCATTTGCGGATTTGCCAAGGAGTGCTGCCGAGGCCGCACACTTCTTCTGAGCCCAGGAGGGGAACTCGACAGAGAAGTTGTTCTAGTCGCAGTTTCTTGCGTCGGAGCATCCGACGCCCTTGAACGACCAGATGAAGCAGCTGATGGAGCTGCATAGGGTGGCCGGCTTGGCCATGAAGAATTTAATAGTCTGCCTATGGCCAGCCTAACCCATTCCGAGTAGCTAGTTTGGTTTGGTGAGGCAGCTCATCGACGCGCTGCCTCGGGTTGATATAGTGAAGCGCTAGACGTGCATAGAGGGAGCTTGGATAGCCTTTAACCGTGTCAAGATGCATTGGGAAAAGATGAAGGCCACCGATGTGGCGACCGCAGGCCCGCCCGAAGGCAAGGACCACCGCAAGCCGGAGAGGTACTTCGAACACGTCCGGGCGGGTGCCCAAATAGTGTGCCCAAATAGTAAAGGGCCAATGCTCAAAAGATGTTATATTTGAGTAGATGTATCCGGGTTGTAAAAACTGTGTTTGTGAACCCAGGCTTGTAATATATTGATGCCTTTGATCTTAAGTTATTTTCCTCCTAAGAGGTCGTCTAATTCTGAAAGTTTGCCAGTCATCGGCCTCAGCCCCCGTATAGATGCTACGAGGTTGTTCGGCATGGCTCATTACCACACTTTATCCAACGTCTTGGTCCGTGAAGGAGGTGTACACGAAGCGAACCGGGCAATCCGACTATGCGGCTTTACTACTTTCACTTAGCCATAGGATTTTGACGGTGGGGCTAAGTACTAGCCCCTTGTGCATGTGCGGCAGTCCAAACTAAGGTGCCTTTTCCACGCGGCTAGACCAAAAACAGCCCCTCATATAACACGGAATAAATCAGCAACGATTTGGAGTACAAGACTAAGTCGCCGAATTGCTGACTAGCTCTCGCCTTATCATGACAGTCAGTTTTTGGCTTTCTCTACTGAGGTATTTGACCAGATGAACCAGAAATACAATCGCAGTAGTTCTCCCTTTACCACTTTAGCTGAACGAGCGGAATGTAAGGTGGTAAGCACAGGAGCCGGGCAACCCAACTATAGACCAAAGACATGATTCGGAGCTGATGCATATAGTGCAATATTTGGGACGTCGAAGACTACCCTATAGTTGTTCGGACTTCAAAAAAATGTGGAGCCACATACAGCCCCCGGTCTTAAGACCGGACTAAGGCACGAGTGGAAATCTGAAGTAAGGAGGGGATGAAGAAAGAAATCAGTGCCAAACAAAAGTGGTGATTGATTACCCACAAGTATAGGGGATAAATTGTAGCCTCTTTTGATAAGTAAGAGTGTCGAACCCAACGAGGAGCTAAAGGAGGAACAAATATTCCCTCAAGTTCTATCGACCACCGATACAATTCTACGCATGATTGATGTTCGCTTTACCTAGAACAAGTATGAAACTAGAAGTACTTTGTAGGTGTTGTTGTATAGGTATGCAAGATATTAAAAAGCAAGTAAATAAAACGTAGGGGCTGTTTAGATAAAGACACAACTAAGTTAGATTTAGTAGAGAGTTTTTTGTTACAAGAAAGTTATTTGTCCTTAGGCAATCGATAACTAGACCGGTAATCATTATTGCAATTTTATTTGAGGGAGAGGCATAAGCTAACATACTTTCTCTACTTGGATCATATGCACTTATGATTGGAACTCTAGCAAGCATCCGCAACTACTAAAGATTCATTAAGGTAAAACCCAACCATAGCATTAAAGCATCAAGTCCCCTTTATCCCATACGCAAACAACCTACTTACTCGTGTCTGTGCTTCTGTCACTCACGCCACCCACCATAAGCAAATCATAAGCATATTGCAAACCCTACAGTGGGAATCCCTCACACTTGCGCGACACGGAGAGCACCATAGGACAGCACCAATAATAAAACATACAACTCAAACCAATCACGATCATCAAATAGCCATTAGGACAAAACAGATCTACTCAAACAGCATAGGATAGCCATACATCATTGGGAAATAATATATAGCGTTGAGCACCATGTTTAAGTAGATATTACAGCGGGTAAGAGAGAGGTTACACCGCTGCATAGAGGGGGGAAGAGTTGGTGATGATGGCGGTGAAGTTCTTGGTGAAGATGGCGGTGATGATGATGGCCCCCGGTGCCACTCCGGCGCCAGCGGAAGCGAGGGGGAGAGGGCCCCCCTTCTTCTTCTTCCTTGACCTCCTCCCTAGATGGGAGAAGGGTTTCCCCTCTGGTCCTTGGCTCCCATGGCATGGGAGGGGCAAGAGCCCTTCCGAGATTGGATTTATCTCTCTGTCTCTCTCTGGTTCTGCGTTCTCAGATTCTTCCCTTTCACCGTTTCTTATATTCCCGGAGATCCATAACTCCGATTGGGCTGAACTTTTCACACGATCGCTATCCGGAAATTATCTTTCTTGCGGCGAAAGAAGGGCTCCAACCGCCTTACGAGGTGGCCACGAGGGTCAGGGGCGCGCCTGACACCCTGGGGCGCGCCCCCTACCTTGTGCCCCCCTCGGGCACCATCTCGCGATGATTCCGCTTCCCAAAATTCATAAATATTCCAAAATAAATCTCCGTTAGTTTTTATTCCGTTTGGACTCCGTTTGGTATGGGTTCTCTACGAAACAAAAAACATGCAACAAACAGGAACTGGCACTAGGCACTGGATCAATATGTTAGTCCAAAAAATAATATAAAAAGTTGACAAAAAGTATATGAAAGTTGAATAATATTGGCATGGAACAATAAAAAATTATAGATACGATGGAGACGTATCAGCATCCCCAAGCTTAATTCCTGCTCATCCTCAAGTAGGTAAATGATAAAAAAGATAATTTTTGATGTGGAATGCTACCTAGCATAATCTTGATCATATGTCTAATGATGGCATGAATATTAAGACATGAGTGATTCAAAGCAATAGTCTATCCTTTGACATAAAAATAATAATACTTCAAGCATACCAACCAAGCAATTATGTCTTATTGAAATAACATAGCCAAAGAAAGCTCATCCCTACAAAATCATATAGTCTGGCTATGCTCCATCTTCACCACACAAAATATTCACATCATGCACAACCCTGATGACAAGCCAAGCAATTGTTTCATACTTTTGACGTTCTCAAACCTTTTCAACTTTCACGCTATACATGAGCGTGAGCCATGGACATAGCACTATAGGTGGAATAGAATATGATGATGGGGTTTATGTGGAGAAGACAAAAAGGAGAAGATAGTCTCACATCAACTAGGCGTATCAACGGGCTATGGAGATGCCCATCAATAGATATCAATGTGAGTGAGTAGGGATTTCCATGCAACGGATGCACTAGAGCTATAAGTATATGAAAGCTCAAACTGAAACTAAGTGGGTGTACATCCAACTTGCTTGCTCATGAAGACCTAGGGCATTTGAGGAAGCCCATCGTTGGAATATACAAGCCAAGTTATATAATGAAAATTCCCACTAGTATATGAAAGTGATAACTCAAGAGACTCTCTATATGAAGAGCATGGTGCTACTTTGAAGCACAAGTGTGGTAAAAGGATAGTAACATTGCCCCTTATTTTTTTGCAGGCTTCTTTGGCCCCCCTTTTTTATTTAGGCTTCTTTGGCCTCTCTTTTTTTGGGCAATGCTCTAATAATGATGATCATCACACTTTTATTTACTTACAACTCAATATTCAACTGGATATCTAGAAAAAAGATATGACTCTATATGAATGCCTCCGGCGGTGTACCGGGATGTGCAATGATCTAGTGTAGCAATGACATCAAAAAATGGACAAGCCATGAAAACATCATGCTAGCTATCTTACGATCATGCAAAGCAATATGACAATAAATTCTCAAGTCATGTATATGATGATGATGGAAGTTGCATGGCAATATATCTCGGTATGGCTATGGAAATTCCATGATAGGTAGGTATGGTGGCTGTTTTGAGGAAGGTATATGGTGGGTTTATGGTACGGGCGAAAGTTGTGCGGTACTAGAGAGGCTAGCAATGATGGAAGGGTGAGAGTGTGTATAATCCATGGACTCAACATTAGTCATAAAGAACTCACATACTTATTGCAAAAATCTATTAGTCATGAAACAAAGTACTACGCACATGCTCCTAGGGGGATAGATTGATAGGAAAAGACCATCGCTCGTCCCCGACCGCCACTCATAAGGAAGACAATCAATAAACACCTCATGCTCCGACTTTGTTACATAACGGTTCACCATACGTGCATGCTACGGGACTTGCAAACCTCAACACAAGTATTTCTCAATTTCACAATTACTCGACTAGCATGACTCTAATATCACCATCTTTATATCGCAAAACTATTGCAAGGAATCAAACATATCATGTTCAGCGATCTACAAGTTTATGTAGGATTTTATGACTAACCATGTGAATGACCAGTTCCTGTCATCTCTCTAAATAGGTATAAGTGCAACACGAGAGTTTAATTCTTTCTACAAAAGATATGCCCCCGCTCTAACAAGTATAAGTGAATAAAAAGAGCATTCTACAAATGGCGGTTGTCTAAGTGAAGAGAAACAGGCAATCCAAACTTCAAATGATATAAGTGAAGCACATGAAGCATTCTATAAAGCCATACTCAAAAGATATAAGTGAAGTGTAAAGAGCATTCTATAAATCAACCAAGTACCATCTCATACCAACATGGTGCATAAAAAAATAAAAACCTAAATGCAAAAGACGCTCCAAGACTTGCACATATCGCATGAACGAAATGAATCTGAAAACATACTGATATTTGTTGAAGAAAGAGGGGATGCCTCCCCAGCATCCCCAATCTTAGACGCTTGAGTCTCCTTGAATATTTACTTGGGTTGCCTCGGGCATCCCCAAGCTTGAGATCTTGCCTCTCTTCCTTCTTCTCACATCGAAACCTTCTCAATCATCGAACACTTCATCCACACAAAACATCAACAGAAAACTCGGTAAGATCCATTAGTATAATAAAGCAAATCACTATTCTAAGTACTGTTGCAAACCAATTCATATTTTGTTTTTGCATTGTGTCTACTGTAATATAACTTTTTCATGGCTTAATCCACTGATATAAATTGATAGGTTCATCAAAACAAGCAAACATGCATCAAAAACAGAATCTGTCTAAAACAGAATAGTCTGTAGCAATCTGAACATTCACCATACTTATACTACTTGAAAAATTTTACCAAAATTATAAAAAATAAAAAATTTGTATAGGAAGACAGTGCAAAAAGAATTAGAACCATTTGACGTTCCAGCTAAAAATGTAAAATCGCGCACTACAGCCAAAGTTTCTGTCCTACACTGTACAAACCATCAAGCAAATGTAAACATCCTAAAGGCAAACCTTGGCACATTATTTTTATAATACAATGAAATTGTACAAGGGGTTAATTATTATTTTTAAAGGTTTCTGTAATTAAGATTCACAAAGTTCCCATGGGCATGAAAAAAGTTCAAGGACGTCCCCCACTTTCACAATGCTCGTCTCTCTCACTTTCACTTATCTTTTTGAAAAAGCTTTGGGTTCCCCTCTTTATTTTTGTTGTTTTTAAACTATATACAAGCACTCAACAGAAATAAATGTCTCTCTAAAACTTCTGGGTTGTCTCCCTGGCAGCGCTTTCTTTAAAGCCATTAAGCTAGGCATATAGTGCTGAAGTAATGGATCCACCCGGATCCCAAGGTATATCAAAGCCAATTTTAATTAGCAATGATTTGTAATTTAGTAGTGAGCACAAAGTAACATATATCAAGCAATTACGAAGTCTAAATCTCTTCCTATGCATCAGCATGTCATAAAAGAACAATTTATGCACACAAAGTAAAGGCCAATGCATAGTATAAACAGTTTCTTGCAATTTTATCATATTGGAAACATAGAGAGGTGGAGATATAGTTCCTCTCTCATAATAATTGCAAGTAGGATCAGCAAGCACATGCATATTATATCTATCAAAATCATCATGTGCAACAGTAAAAGGCAACCCATCAATGTAATCCTTAATAAGTGCAAACTTCTCTGATATAGTGTAATGGGGAGAATTCAAAAAGATAATAGGACTATCATGCGTGGGTGTAATAGCAACAATTTGATGTTTAACATAAGGAACTATAGCAAGTTCATCTCCATAAGCATCATTCATATTGGCATCTTGGCCACAAGCATAGCAAGCATCATTAAAAAGGGATATTTCAAGAGAATCAATGGGATCATAACAGTCATCATAGCAATCATCCTTCGGTAAGCACGAAGGGGAATTAAACAATGTATGAGTTGAAGAGTTACTCTCATTAGAAGGTGGGCACGGGTGATCAATTCGCTCTTCCTCCTTTTGTTCTTCGCTCTCCTCCTCATCTTTTTCATCCAATGAGCTCACAGTTTCATCAATTTCTTCTTCCATAGACTCCTGCAAAATATTAGTCTCTTCTTGGACAGCGGAGTATTCCTCAATATATTGTTTAACATAGGTATTCAAAGAATAATTCTCATAACAATATTCAAGTATAGCAAAATTTTCAGATTTGTAAAGAGTAGCATCATACTTTTCAATCAAAGAAGCAATTTCAAAAGCACCCTTAAAAGCAACAAATTCTTCAATTTGTTGAACACCATAGTAATTATAAACACCCTTAGCATACGAAGATACGATTCCATTATTACTAAACTCACATTGATAGGGAAGGTGTTTCTTAGGGTTTTCAGAACAACAAGTAAAATCATATATTTCACATAAATTCCAAGCATAGCATTGCAAACGTTGAATTTGACCCCATAATAGTTTCCCTTTTTAGATATACGGTGTCGCACATAACAAGCATGCTCATCTAAGGATTTGCCCTCAACTAAACTAGTTGGGGTTTCATCACGAGCACATAGGGATCGAAGATGATCCAAGTAATAAGCTTCAGCAGTGTGATAGATTTTGATTGGTTCTTCAACCATTGGTTCAGTAGGTATAACTAATTTTTTTGGTATTTTGCATTTCCTACCCATAACTAAAGATAGGAAACAACAAAGAACAGCAAATAAAAA
Source organism: Triticum aestivum (assembly GCF_018294505.1). Classification (NCBI taxonomy): domain Eukaryota; kingdom Viridiplantae; phylum Streptophyta; class Magnoliopsida; order Poales; family Poaceae; genus Triticum; species Triticum aestivum. The sequence continues at coordinate 204,887,295 of NC_057803.1, read as the reverse complement.
TTACTTAGTGATAAAGCAAACAAGCACACACGAGAATATTCACCCCACACTATTGCTCCCGGGCAACGGCGCCAGAAAAAGGTCTTGATAACCCACAAGTATAGGGGATCAATTGTAGCCTCTTTGGATAAGTAAGAGTGTCGAACCCAACGAGGAGCTAAAGGCAGAACAAATATTCCCTCAAGTTCTATCGACCACCGATACAACTCTACGCACGCTTGATGTTCGCTTTACCTAGAACAAGTATGAAACTAGAAGTACTTTGTAGGTGTTGTTGGATAGGTATGCAAGATAATAAAGTGCAAGTAAATAAAAAGTAGGGGCTGTTTAGATAAAGACACAACTAAGTTAGATTTAGTAGAGAGTTTGTTGTTACGAGAAAGTTATTTGTCCCTAGGCAATCGATAACTAGACCGGTAATCATTATTGCAATTTTATTTGAGGGAGAGGCATAAGCTAACATACTTTCTCTACTTGGATCATATGCACTTATGATTGGAACTCTAGCAAGCATCCGCAACTACTAAAGATTCATTAAGGTAAAACCCAACCATAGCATTAAAGCATCAAGTCCCCTTTATCCAATGCGCAAACAACCTACTTACTCGGGTCTGTGCTTCTGTCACTCACGGCACCCACCATAAGCAAATCATAAGCATATTGCAAACCCTACAGCGGGAATCCCTCACGCTTGCGTGACACGGAGAGCACCATAGGACAGCACCAATAATAAAACATACAACTCAAACCAATCACGATCATCAAATAGCCATTAGGACAAAACAGATCTACTCAAACATCATAGGATAGCCATACATCATTGGGAAATAATATATAGCATTGAGCACCATGTTTAAGTAGAGATTATAGTGGGTAAGAGAGAGGTTACGCTGCTGCACAGAGGGGGGAAGAGTTGGTGATGATGGCGGTGAAGTTGTTGGTGAAGATGGCGGTGATGATGATGGCCCCCTGTGGCACTCCGGCGCCGCCAAAAGCGAGGGGGAGAGGGCCCCCCCTTCTCCTTCTTCTTCCTTGACCTCCTCCCTAGATGGGAGAAGGGTTTCCCCTCTGTTCCTTAGCTCCCATGGCGTGGGAGGGGCGAGAGCCCCTCCGAGATTGGATCTATCTCTCTGTCTCTCTCTGGTTCTGTGTTCTCAGATTCTTCCCTTTCACTGTTTCTGTTAGGACCCCGACTCAATGCCACATCGATCTAGCATGTAACACCTCATATCACTTTGCGGCCTCATGCACGGTATTCCCACGGGTGTCTCCTTACCTGTGCCCGGGACCGTTTGCGCTTTTTGGCACACGTATATGACAGTGTCGCTAGCATCCATATGATAAGGAGCCCAGGCTGACATGGCTAGTCGTAAACCCAAAGTGGCACAAACTTACAGGGACAGGCATCCATGACCCAGCATCGAACGTGTCGGTCATCAGCGAGTGAACCCAGGCTGTAGCACTGGGCTAGCAGGACTCCGGTGAACCGGGCTGTAGCGGGCTAACAGGACTCCGGTATTCATCGCGTGACATTTCCCCGAAGGGACAGACACAGGAACGAAGAAGGACACATGCCGGCCAGCCTAAGTGTTCCGGAGCAGTAGCAAGCTACCATGGCTCAGTGGAAACACTAGGAGACATTTCCCGGTAAGAGAGGCTACTAAAGATAAACAACTAGATGGTCAGATCCCACACATACCAAGCATTTCAATAACATACACACAATATGCTCGATATGTGCAAATACAACATGGCATCACAACATGACTCTACGACACAAGTAAATATTCATTAGGCTCCGAGGAGCGAGATATTACAAACATGGGTCTTATGACCCAACAATCAGAGCATACAAGTCAAAGCACATGCGGAAGCTTAACATGTCTGAGTACAGACATCTATAAATGAAAAAGGCTGAGAAGCCTGACTATCTACCAGATCCTGCCGAGGGCACAAGATCGTAGCTGAGGTAACAAGCTAAACGTCGAAGACCACACGGAATTACTAGTGAGACTGAAGTCTCTCTGCAAAAACATAAAATAGGCAAACGTGAGTACAAATGTACCCAGCAAGACTTACATCAGAACTATCTACATATGCATCAGTATCAACAAAGGGATGGTGGGGTTTAACTGCAGCAAGCCAGCTTTGACTCGGTGGCTATCCTGAACTACGACTGCAAGTAACTCTTTTGAGGTGGCGCACACGAGTCCACATATTCACCATATCAATACACCACTATGGATCCGCTCCCGTCTCCCTACGAGAACGCCATCCATAGCACTCACGCTTATCTTGCGTATTTTAGAGTATCCACTTTCACTTGTCTATGAACTGATATAAGCAACCCAGAAGTCCTTTACCGCGGACACGGCTATTCGAATAGATGATCTTAACCCTGCAGGGGTGTACTTCTTCATACATGTTTCCACCACTTAGCGTCTGCACACGACATGTGCTCGGCAGACTTCAAGCGAAAGCCGACGTGGGTGTAGACCACGACCTACCTAAACACTCAAGTCTCTAGTCCAGGTTTATCGCCTATTCGGGTTCCATCCATGAGGAGATCCAGCCGGAGTTTCGCTCACAGCCCCAAACGATGTGAACAGGGTTCCGTGACACCAAACGGGCGCCCGGTATACCCGGCCACGTGCCTACCGCATCACAGCCCACCCCTACGGTCAGCGCTGTCCACGGCCTCCAGCATACTACAAACACCATAAACTACTTGCAACTCCTGGACAGAGGACAAGGGTGAATAAGAAGTCGAGCGGGGTCATATTTCAGGGCCCAATGCATGGTAGTAGCTGAATCATGGATCACAAACACAGAACTCAGTTCCTAAGGACGGCTTCAATGAGACAACCCACCACATACTCCTACATGGCCTCTCACCGCTACCTTTACCAAATCGTGTTCACACACTTAGCTCACACACAGTAGGACATGTTCACACGCCTCTGATTCATCCCCGATGAATCAGACCTGACTCAACTCTAAGCAGTAGCAGGCATGACAATCAAGCATGAATGAGTAGGCACAACAGGGCTCAAACAACTCCTACTCATACTAGTGGGTTTCAATCTATTTACTGTGGCAATGACAGGCCATGCAGAGGATAAAGGGGTTCAGCTACCGCAGCAAGTAACAGTTGAATCGTTGTTGTCCTAATGCAATAAAAGAGAGCAGGAGCGAGAGAGTGGGATTGTATCGGAATGAACAAGGGGGTTTTGCTTGCCTGGCACTTCTGAAGATAGCATTGAGTCTTCATCAGTGTCAACGATCACATCATCGGTATCACGTCTATCGAGAGGGGACAATTACCGCAACATAGAAGGGAACACAATCAATGCAATGCACAATATGATGCATGATCATGACATGGCAAAATGAATGTGTTTTGAGCTAATGCAACTAGCAACAGATTAAATGAAGTTGGTTTGAATACAAGATTCAAATTTAAACTCCATATGTGATTATTTAAATGCCCTTTAATTGATTTGTGCTAAACAGCAGCTATAAGTTGTTCTAACATGCATGAAAATGGTACAGATGGATTCCTTGAATTTTTCTGATAATTTTTCATATATAAATTATTTAATTTGGAGTTACGGTTGAATTTCTATGAATTTTAGAAGTTTTAGGCATTTTCTGGAATTTCTGAATAATAATAAATCCAGAAATGAATTATGGCGTCAGCACCACGTCACTGTGACGTCAGCAGGGTCAACTGGGCCGGCTCGGGTCAAACCCGACGTGTGGGGTCCACACGTCAGTGACACAGGGGCTAATCCCGCGTTGACTCGGGCTTTGACCCGCTACGGGGCCCGCTGTCAGTGTCACAGGGTTAGTTAGCAGGGTCATTAGCCCCTAACGACGACGCCACGTCAGCACGCCGGAGACCAGCCGACGGCGACCACAGAACACGGCGGGGCACGCCGGACTTGCGCTAGAGGCGTCAGTTTGGCGCGCTGAGGGCACCAGGGGATGGCCCTTGCTCCCGCGCATCCAGAGGACCGAGTGGGAGGTCGTGGGGTCGCCGGAACTCATGCCGGCGACGAGCTTTGGCGGCGATGGTGTTCGGTGGTGCTCGGGCGCGTCGCTACGGTGCATCAGTGAGCAAATGGAGAGGCTGGGCAGCACCTGCTAGACATGGCGAGCACTAAGAGCAGCTCAGTGAGGCCAGGGGAGCATGGAGGCTATGCGTGCAGCAGCAATGGCGGACGGTGGCTTCGGTGCTCGTGGGGAACGGCGCTACGGCACGGAGGGGAGCATGCTGAGTTAGGGGAGAGGGTCAGTGACTCACGGCGATGACGAGGGGACGCTCGGCGAGGTCGGGGACGGTCCGGAGCCGGCGAATTTGACGAAGATGGCCGGCGGTCCCGAGGTTGAAGAAGGCATCGAGGGCGGTGTTGTGGCACGTCCGGGGCCTCGTGGCTCGTTGAGGAGGTAGAGGGAGGACCGGCGGAGCTTCCTGGGGCGTCAGTGAGCCGTGGGGTGGCCGGTAGCCACGGTGGCTCTCGTCGGTGGCAGCGGCTCCGTTCGGTCGCGGGAGGGGAAACAGAGGAGCGAGGGGGAGGGAGGTCCAGAGAGCGAGGGAGAAGTGAGAGGGGGTCGGGGCTGCGTGGCGTCGCGGGAGGGACCAGGGAAGGAGGAGGCAGCCAGGCAGGGAGGAGGTGGCCTCCTCGGCCGCGCGCGTGCGAGCACGCAGCTGCTCCCACTGGCAAGAGGAAGACGACAGGGGGGGGAGTAGCGGTGGCGGGCTGGGCCGCGCTGGGCCGGTCCTGTTGGGCCACCAGGTGGGCTTCACAGGTAAGTCCTTCTCTCTTTTATTTCTGTTCTGGTTCTCTTTTCTATTTCTGCAATTTGTTTTTGGATTTGATTTAAAATATCAAATCATTTTATAAAATCCTGGAAATAATTATGGGTGCTTTCTGAATTATTTCAGTGACCCTTAACAATTTCCAACATTTATTTGAACATTTAAATTATTTATAGTATTCAAATGCCCAAAGTCAAATACAATATGGTTTATTCAAAAAATCCAAAAATGTCTTGGAAAAATATCCATCATCTCTGGATATGGTTTTCACCCTTTTCCAGTGATCATGAACATTTTTGCAAACCAATTTGGGTTCTTTGAAAATATTTTGAAGTTGAACCTATTTGCAATGCTTTGGTGCTAGGGCTTGGTCATCCCCATTTCAAATTTCATACAATTTAAACATGTTGCACACATGAAGCTAGCCTAGAGCATTACCAGAAGCTAGGGATGTGACAACTCACCCCCACTAAACAAGAATCTCGTCTCGAGATTCAAGCGTAGGGTAAGGTGAAGGGGAAACGCAAACTAGTATAATCTTCACGATCCAGGGTGCACTTCAGTTGAACGTTGATTCATTCACCATCATTGCCTTGAAGTCTTGCCTTGAAAAACCCTGTCAACATGACATGGAGGGAAGAAGGAGACTCTAGAAGGGTCGATCTTCTCGAAGATCGAACAACTCACAGAATGAGACATAGGACCATCTCTCGGGTTGAGACACGAGATACACATCAAGAGGGGTGGAAAGAAATGGATGACGAAGGTTCACTAGGTAGACAACAATTCCACACCTAAGAAGGTGGTAAACGATTGTCAATGTAGCGAGGAGTTGAGTTGCCATGATACCACGACGAAACATCCTGGAGGAGGGTGATTCGTAGATTATTACCTTAAGTGGCTAAAAGAATTACTTTTGATTCAGAGATCATTGAAACTCTTTAAACCAGCCTAAGACAATTCTCGAGCGATCGTTTGGAGGGGGTCGGTAGAATGGCATACTCGGACTTGGATGATGTGGATTACCTTGTTGAAGACAACGCAATGGATGAATTTTCTTATCACCGGAAATGGAAGAGACCCATGGTAGAATGACACATTGGCGGTGCAAGCTAGGAACAAAATGCAAATGCTGGGAATGATTCTGGTAACTGGGGAAGAACCCAACAATAGAGAGTGGATTCACTGTTTGAGAAGGTCACAGCATTGCCGAGGGAACTGAGAGCATCCCAATTAGAGCCGATGATAACACGTAGCGCTTGTGCGTGCTCTCAAGAACTTGAGCATTTCCACAACCATCAAGGTTTTATCAACAACCGCGTCAAGGGTGCTGACAACACAACATACTACCATGGTGAATAGCGATGGACGATGCAGATGCAAAGGAAGATAACACCTTCTCAGATTTCACCCTTGACGGGGCCAAGGAAATAAAATCTGGATGATCGACCGAGAGACATTTAGCACTCCGCTTCTGATGTTCTCCTTGATGTGCTAGCGTAACCATTCATAGATATGGTTTGATATCTAGAACATCAAGTAAAAAGGTCGGACTTCAGGATCTCAAAATCCATAGGGGCAACTAGGGAGTAAATCCTACGAAATCCCTATGGGGAGGTGGCCAACTTCCTCAATCAAGATATTATAATAACAGGTCTTCCGGCTGGATGTGTTGGCCACGACATCCACTTTACCGGTTATCGAGGGACCAATATTATAGTTCTTGGGAAATATTCCAACCATCATATCTGCCTGAGACTCAGATCTGGTTGGTGTCAGGATATTCCAGGCTCATCGAGTCCAGGAGGAAAAAATGAAAGTTTGCAACACAAATCGACGAGATGACGTTGCGGGATTCTCGGGAGATGAACTACGATAGCAAGCTCCAAAACATGAGCTGGTTCTGCTACAAACATGTGAACATGTTGTCCAAGACAAGCTTGACCACAAAGTAGTCTTATAATAAAACACTACCAAGTTCAGGAGGGGGAACCATCATTAATGACATCGAAGTCTCCACGCGTGGAAGTCCAAAGAGTTCACCTTGGACAGACTCCTTTATCTTTGAACAACTCAATCAGTGGCTTGGTGTGCTAGGATATACATATAGAATGGAGGTTGCAAATCTCCAGACCACAGAATACTTCGCACGTATGCATGACTGACTTGGGATGATTCCAGAGGAAGCAAAACTAACTTTCTCAAATTCTCGGCGGCAACTTTCACCAAATGCACGTGTATAAGAGGAAGTCACTCCTTTCATCAAACAAATACTTCATGAGCTAGCATGAAGAAAATGCTTTCCAAAGTTTCCAACACTAGCTTAATGTCCAACAAAATCATGGAGGAGATAAGGATGTTGTCAATGGGCTCAACAACAATTCATCTGGGTTTCCTTTTAAAAGGAATTCCATAGTTAAGTGAACACGGTGATAGCATTGGTCAGACCCAAAAGATATAATGGTGTATGCTCGAGGGATCAACCACGAATAAGACAACATTACGAGCATCGTTGGTACTGATTTGATTTGACGATAGCCCACACTCAAATCAAAGGATTGATAAGACAATAGGTCCAGCAACTGATCACAGGGACCAATCGATGAAGATATCATCTTTCTCCAACACACACTACACAAGAATATTCCTTTGGAACAAACTAAGTTAGGCAAGCTTTTATCTTCCAACTCTCCAAGTTGTTGTCTAGCTTAACCAACTAGCTCAGGGATATCTAACACCGATTCTTGGAGAGAAGGTGGTTCACAAGAAACCAACTTGACCACGAGCTCAACATAACAGTCAGGGAACAACCTGGTAATACTTCCGAGAAGATATTCGGAAAATCACGAACCACCGGTATGTTACTAAGCTCGAGAACAATCTCGCTTTTGAGGGCAAGACGATATGATCAAATGAGTGAGGACTTGACAAGATCCTAACTCATCAATCGAAGGGTGCACCGAAATAAGGACTAGGTAGCACGATCAGTCTTAGAAGGATGATTCAAAAATCAATACACTGAGAATGAGGTTATCGTCCATTTAACTACCAAGCAACAAAGTTGCTAGCAGTATTGATTTCACATGCCACGATCCACTTGTCGGCATTCCGGTTACAATAACACAGGAACCGAGGAATGAACAGTGATGGCAAGAAGTATCACTGTACCAAGAGTTCATAGGATGGTGTGCAATTCCTATAACAATCTCGATATAAAATATGTAATACTCCAAGGTAGAGCAGAACAAAAGCTGGATTAGCAATTTGATCTGCGGAGCACAACTTCTTTGACCCAATCCTGGATATGGATGAGGTACTGGAGTTTGTTTCTCCAAGTCATTCAGGACAGAATGGCTTGACGGACCACAAGGGTAATAGGCATCGATAAACGAACGCACGCATACTCTTGACTATCAATTGATAGGCGAGGGTCAGAGGACAACTAAAGAGGGACAACTCGAAGGAACATACGATTTTCTGAGTTGTGGATGCATGGTTTAGCATGTCGAACGAAGTTCAACATAATTCTTCCGGATAACCCATGCAGAAAGGTTGAGCTGGCAGAGTCACAATATAGCATGGAGAACTCATAGAGGGCCTGTTGTGATCTTTTGATCCAACAAACTTCTGCCATAATGGTTCATGGTATTTGGAAGAACGATATACCACGGACCTCGAGGACTATCGCAAAGGTTACTAATATACTAAAAGAACTAGCAACACTATCAACATGATGTAAGTAGGGTGAATATCGGGTTTAAGAACCCAGGAATAGAATACCTACTAGCTAAATGGCATCACGGGATGCTTTCGATAATGACGGCCAGAGTCATCACACTGGAACATAAATCATGGCTAGACTACTAGATGATCCCCTGAGACACCTAGGGTCATAACAATAACTCCAACATAAAGGTTGAGGCAGTAGAGTACCTCAGCTCAACAATTTGTGTGATTAACCTGGCCTAACAGACATTGAAACCGGAGAAAAAGGATTTTGCAAATGCATCAGACTCTTTAGAAACCTGGGATGACTCGGACAGCATAACGGCTGTAAATGCTCAGAAAAGATTTGAGACATTCACAAAAATGGTGGCATAACCACTCAGAAGCACAATATCAAGGTCTCGAGATCAACAATTAACATACGGAAGTAGTAGAAACTGAACTCAAGCTTAAATCCAACAATCTTATAAGTCCACTGATTAGTAACACGTGATCCTAATAGAAAAGAGATAGCCTAGTTCTTAATCCCCGTAGAAGAGAAGATGATGACTCAGATCAGAAAGCCATGAGGTATAAGGAGTAAAAAGAGCCTTACGTTCCATCCCACAATCAATTCCCTTATATAACTAAAGAATTTCTAGACTCAACTTCGACCAGTTTGGCTTGGTAACCTACAGGCAGTCAAGCTCTGATACCAACGCTGTCAGGACCCCGACTCAATGCCACATCGATCTAGCATGTAACACCTCATATCACTTTGCGGCCTCACGCACGGTATTCCCACGGGTGTCGCCTTACCTGTGCCCGGGACCGTTTGCGCCTTTTGGCACACGTATATGACAGTGTCTCTAGCATCCATATGATAAGGAGCCCGGGCTGACATGGCTAGTCGTAAACCCAAAGTGGCACAAACTTACAGGGACAGGCATCCATGACCCAGCATCAAACGTGTCGGTCATCAGTGAGTGAACCCAGGCTGTAGCACTGGGCTAGCAGGACTCCGGTGAACCGGGCTGTAGCGGGCTAACAGGACTCCGGTATTCATCGCGTGACATTTCCCCGAAGGGACAGACACAGGAACGAAGAAGGACACATGCCGGCCAGCCTAAGTGTTCCAGAGCAGTAGCAAGCTACCATGGCTCAGTGGAAACACTAGGAGACATTTCCCGGTAAGAGAGGCTACTAAAGATAAACAACTAGATGGTCAGATCCCACACATACCAAGCATTTCAATAACATACACACAATATGCTCGATATGTGCAAATACAACATGGCATCACAACATGACTCTACGACACAAGTAAATATTCATTAGGCTCCGAGGAGCGAGATATTACAAACATGGGTCTTATGACCCAACAATCAAAGCATACAAGTCAAAGCACATGCGGAAGCTTAACATGTCTGAGTACAGACATATATAAATGAAAAAGGCTGAGAAGCCTGACTATCTACCAGATCCTGCCGAGGGCACAAGATCGTAGCTGAGGTAACAAGCTAAACGTCGAAGACCACGCGGAATTACTAGTGAGACTGAAGTCTCTCTGCAAAAACATAAAATAGGCAAACGTGAGTACAAATGTACCCAGCAAGACTTACATCAGAACTATCTACATATGCATCATTATCAACAAAGGGATGGTGGGGTTTAACTGCAGCAAGCCAGCTTTAACTCGGTGGCTATCCTGAACTACGACTGCAAGTAACTCTTTTGAGGTGGCGCACACGAGTCCACATATTCACCATATCAATACACCACTATGGATCCGCTCCCGTCTCCCTACGAGAACGCCATCCATAGCACTCACGCTTATCTTGCGTATTTTAGAGTATCCACTTTCATTTGTCTATGAACTGATATAAGCAACCCAGAAGTCCTTTACCGCGGACACGGCTATTCGAATAGATGATGTTAACCCTGCAGGGGTGTACTTCTTCGTACATGTTTCCACCACTTAGCGTCTGCACACGACATGTGCTTGGCAGACTTCAAGCGAAAGCCGACGTGGGTGTAGACCACGACCTACCTAAACACTCAAGTGTCTAGTCCAGGTTTATCGCCTATTCGGGTTCCATCCATGAGGAGATCCGGCCGGAGTTTCGCTCACAGCCCCAAACGATGTGAACAGGGTTCCGTGACACCAAACGGGCGCCCGGTATACCCGGCCACGTGCCTACCGCATCACAGCCCACCCCTACGGTTAGCGCTGTCCACGGACTCCAGCATACTACAAACACCAGAAACTACTTGCAACTCCTGGACAGAGGACAAGGGTGAATAAGAAGTCGAGCGGGGTCATATTTCAGGGCCCAATGCATGGTAGTAGCTGAATCATGGATCACAAACACAGAACTCAGTTCCTAAGGACGGCTTCAATGAGACAACTCACCATGTACTCCTACATGGCCTCTCACCGCTACCTTTACCAAATCGTGTTCACACACTTAGCTCACACACAGTAGGACATGTTCACACGCCTCTGATTCATCCCCGATGAATCAGACCTGACTCAACTCTAAGTAGTAGCAGGCATGACAATCAAGCATGAATGAGTAGGCACAACAGGGCTCAAACAACTCCTACTCATACTAGTGGGTTTCAATCTATTTACTGTGGCAATGACAGGTCATGCAGAGGATAAAGGGGTTCAGTTACCGCAGCAAGTAACAGTTGAATCATTGTTGTCCTAATGCAATAAAAGAGAGCAGGAGCGAGAGAGTGGGATTGTATCGGAATGAACAAGGGGGTTTTGCTTGCCTGGCACTTCTGAAGATAGCATTGAGTCTTCATCAGTGTCAACGATCACATCATCGGTATCACGTCTATCGAGAGGGGACAATTACCGGCAACATAGAAGGGAACACAATCAATGCAATGCACAATATGATGCATGATCATGACATGGCAAAATGAATGTGTTTTGAGCTAATGCAACTAGCAACAGATTAAATGAAGTTGGTTTGAATACAAGATTCAAATTTAAACTCCATATGTGATTATTTAAATGCCCTTTAATTGATTTGTGCTAAACAGCAGCTATAAGTTGTTCTAACATGCATGAAAATGGTACAGATGGATTCCTTGAATTTTTCTGATAATTTTTCATATATAAATTATTTAATTTGGAGTTACAGTTGAATTTCTATGAATTTTAGAAGTTTTAGGCATTTTCTGGAATTTCTGAATAATAATAAATCCAGAAATGAATTATGGCGTCAGCACCACGTCACTGTGACGTCAGCAGGGTCAACTGGGCCGGCTCGGGTCAAACCCGACGTGTGGGGTCCACACGTCAGTGACACAGGGGCTAATCCCGCGTTGACTCGGGCTTTGACCCGCTACGGGGCCCGCTGTCAGTGTCACAGGGTTAGTTAGCAGGGTCATTAGCCCCTAACGACGACGCCACGTCAGCACGCCGGAGACCAGCCGACGGCGACCACAGAACACGGCGGGGCACGCTGGACTTGCGCTAGAGGCGTCAGTTTGGCGCGCTGAGGGCACCAGGGGATGGCCCTTGCTCCCGCGCATCCAGAGGACCGAGTGGGAGGTCGTGGGGTCGCCGGAACTCATGCCGGCGACGAGCTTTGGCGGCGATGGTGTTCGGTGGTGCTTGGGCGCGTCGCTACGGTGCATCAGTGAGCAAATGGAGAGGCTGGGCAGCACCTGCTAGACATGGGGAGCACTAAGAGCAGCTCAGTGAGGCCAGGGGAGCACGGAGGCTATGCGTGCAGCAGCAATGGCGGACGGTGGCTTCGGTGCTCGTGGGGAACGGTGCTACGGCACGGAGGGGAGCATGCTGAGTTAGGGGAGAGGGTCAGTGACTCACGGTGATGACGAGGGGACGCTCGGCGAGGTCGGGGACGGTCCGGAGCCGGCGAATTTGACGAACATGGCCGGCGGTCCCGAGGTTGAAGAAGGCATCGAGGGCAGTGTTGTGGCACGTCCGGGGCCTCGTGGATCGTTGAGGAGGTAGAGGGAGGACCGGCGGAGCTTCCTGGGGCGTCGGTGAGCCGTGGGGTGGCCGGTAGCCACGGTGGCTCTCATCGGTGGCGGCGGCTCCGTTCGGTCGCGGGAGGGGAAACAGAGGAGCGAGGGGGAGGGAGGTCCAGAGAGTGAGGGAGAAGTGAGAGGGGGTCGGGGCTGCGTGGCGTCGCGGGAGGGACCAGGGAAGGAGGAGGCAGCCAGGCAGGGAGGAGGTGGCCTCCTCGGCCGCGCGCGTGCGAGCACGCAGCTGCTCCCACTGGCAAGAGGAAGACGACAGGGGGGGGGGAGTAGCGGTGGCGGGCTGGGCCGCGCTGGGCCGGTCCTGTTGGGCCACCAGGTGGGCTTCACAGGTAAGTCCTTCTCTCTTTTATTTCTGTTCTGGTTCTCTTTTCTATTTCTGCAATTTGTTTTTGGATTTGATTTAAAATATCAAATCATTTTATAAAATCCTGGAAATAATTATGGGTGCTTTCTGAATTATTTCAGTGACCCTTAACAATTTCCAACATTTATTTGAACATTTAAATTTTTTATAGTATTCAAATGCCCAAAGTCAAATACAATATGGTTTATTCAAAAAATCCAAAAATGTCTTGGAAAAATATCCATCATCTCTGGATATGGTTTTCACCCTTTTCCAGTGATCATGAACATTTTTGCAAACCAATTTGGGTTCTTTGAAAATATTTTGAAGTTGAACCTATTTGCAATGCTTTGGTGCTAGGGCTTGGTCATCCCCATTTCAAATTTCATACAATTTAAACATGTTGCACACATGAAGCTAGCCTAGAGCATTACCAGAAGCTAGGGATGTGACAGTTTCTTATATTCCTGAAGATCCGTAACTCCGATTGGTCTGAAATTTTAACACGATCTCTATCTGGAAATTAGCTTTCTTGCGGAGAAAGAAGGGCTCCAACCTTCTTACGGGGTGGCCACGAGGGTCAGGGGCGCGCCTGACACCCTGGGGCGCACCCCCCTACCTCGTGCCCCCCTCGGGCACCGTCTAACGATGATTCCACTTCCCAAAATTCATAAATAGTCCAAAATAAATCTCCGTCAGTTTTTATTCTGTTTGGAATCCGTTTGGTATGGGTTTTCTGCGAAACAAAAAACATGCAACAAATAGGAACTGGCACTGGGCACTAGATCAATATGTTAGTCCCAAAAATAATATAAAATGTTGCCAAAAAGTATATGAAAGTTGAATAATATTTGCATGGAACAATAAAAAATTATAGATACGACGGAGACGTATCAGTGAGCAGTTATTTCCTTTATATCCTATATAATAAGTAAAGACGTGCTATTATAGATAATGCCATAAATATCAAGGCTATTTTACATGCCGAGAGTTGTACACAAGGGAAAGCTTTACGCAGGGCCTAAAAGAAAAAAGCCGTCTTGAAGATCCTAGTGGTGCCCTGCCGCACGTCTGCGCCGTTTCTCCTTGGTGAAAAATCCTTTGAGTGGAGAAGTCGATGGTTGTCTATACGAAAGGGGGGACTGAAACGGAGCCCTTGCACGACCGTAGGGTAGGTAGGTTTTTAATGAACCTGTAGTACGAGAGAGGAAGAAAAAGGAAAGAAGGAGAAAAAAGTTAAGGTCCGAATAGGGTCAAGCCGCACTATAGACCTTTTCTGTAGTGTGCCTTCGTCGCTGCCCAAGGTATTTTAAGTGCGTAATGATGCACACGCGGTACGTAGCCGCGATTTTATGAGGCGATCGGCAGAGGCAAAACTACTATTCAAGCTCTGGATACACCGAGCTGTCGTTCTGCAGAGTGGACGCGACTCACTTGGCAGTGTCAGGGGTCTTAAAGACCGATGAATTGTTCGGCTTGATGAGGCCATTCTGTACTTCGGCTGCAAGGGCCACGATGTGCTCCTTGGTAAGGAGGGAGCGCCCCATATTTCCATTCACTGTGATAACGCCGCGCGGTCCGGGCATTTTGAGCTTTAAGTAAGCATAGTGCGGGACTGCATTGAAACGGGCGAAAGTAGTTCGTCCAAGCAGCGCGTGATAACCACGGCGAAAAGGGACAATGTCGAAGATCAATTCTTCACTTCGGAAGTTCTTTGGTGAACCGAAGACTACTTCCAATGTTAAGGAGCCTGTGCAGCGGGCCTCTACGTCGGGAATCGCTCATTTAAAGGTAGTGTTATTGGGCTTGATTCTTGATGGGTTAATACCCATCTTATCGACAGTGTCTTGATAAATCAGGTTAAGACTATTGTCGCCGTCCATAAGGACTCGAGTGAGATGGTATCAATCAATGATTGGGTCCTGTACTAGGGCCGCCGAACCTCCATGATGGATACTAGTTGGGTGGTCCCTGTAATCAAAGGTGATCGGACAAGCCGACCATGGGTTGAATTTTGGGGCGACAGGCTCTACGGCGTAGACGTCCCTAAGTGCGCGCTTGCGCTCCCTCTTGGGGATATGGGTGACATATATCATGTTCACTTTTTTCACCTCAGGGGGGAATTTCTTATGTCCCCGTATGTTCGATGGACGGGGCTCATCACCGTCCTTGCTTTGAGGCCCTTTCCCCTTGTGTTCGGTATTTAAATTACCAGCCTGTTTGAAAACCCAACAGTTTCTGTTGGAGTGGTTGGCAGGCATGTCGGGGGTGCCATGAATCTGGAAGGCATGTCTAGTATCTTATCCAAATTAGATGGACCATCTCTATTTCCTTTGAATGGCTTCTTCCGCTGACCGGATTTGGAGCCACTGAAAACAGCGTTGACCGCCATATCTTCGGTTTCTTCATTGTTGTTCTGACGCTTGTTTTTGTTACGTCGTGGCCTTCCTTTACCATCCCTGGCTTCAGAGGTGCCAGGGTCGCTAGTACGGTTACTTCTACGATCCAACTAGCTATCTTCGCCCGCGCAGAAGCGGGTCATAAGTGCAGTAAGAGCTGCCATAGTCTTCGACTTTTCTTGACCGAGGTGTCGGGCGAGGCATTTGTCACGGACGCTATGTTTAAAGTCCGCTAAGGCTTCGGCGTCCGTACAGTCGATGATTTGATTATTTTTAATTAAGAATCGAGTCTAGAGTTTGCGGGCTAACTCTCTGGGTTGCTGGACTATGTGACTAAGGTCATCAGCGTCCGGTGGCCAGACATAAGTACCTTGGAAGTTGTCTCGAAAGGCATCTTCCGATTCTTCCCAGCAGCCAATAGAGTTCTCTAGGAGGCTATTCAACCAGTGTCATGCTGGTCCTTTTAACTTTGGGGAGGTATTTAATGGCGTGGAGATCATCACCGCGAGCCATGTGAATATGGAGCAGAAAATCTTCAATCCATACAGCAGGATCTGTTGTTCCATCGTATGCTTCAATGTTTATGGGTTTAAACCCTACTAGAAACTAGTGCTACATTACCTCATTGGTAAAGCACAAGGGGTGTGCGGCGCCTCTGTATCAGGCAATGTCATGACGGAGTTCAGATGACATCTGTGTTCGGTGTTTGGCCCGAGTTTGGTTATGATTATCGTGCCAAGCTTGGTGGTCATCGTCTCGTGTTGGAGCATGTCCCCTTGATCCACAGATTGATCTAGTTTGACCGGATCTATTGTCCAGGTCCTGACGTAAGTCGTAGGTATAGCCCAGAGCCACTACCTCTTTGCCTTGATGGCGAGGTGGCACGGGATAGTGTTCGGCGTAAGTAGCCGCTTTGTTCCGTCCACGAGGTGGTCCGTCTGGTTCGTCAACATGATTATATCTTGATAGTATTGGCTCAAGGGACTCATCTTCAAATTGTGGTGCTAGCCTGCGCTTCAGGTAGCTTTTTGTTGTGCACTCGATGTCATATTCCTTGGCAGCTAGGACCTTGGTCCATCTATCGTTGAGCGTATCCTGTTCGGCTTCAAGCTGTTGCTGTTTCTTTTCGAGGCTCCTCCCAGTGGCGATGAGCTGTCGCTTGAAGTGCTCTTGCTTGAGGTGTTCCTCTGGCATGATGAAATCTTCATTGCTGAGGCTCACATCCTTCTTGGAGGCCGGTAGATATTTACAATCTTCCGAATCCTCATGCTCGACAAGTTCATTTGGATTGACTTGTCCATCTTCCCACTCATCCTGCTCAACAGCAGACTCGACGGGGTTGTCAGAGTCATTGGCATTCTCCGGAGTTTCATTGTCTGGAGTGTCGGTACTACTTTCATTTTCATGACGGGATCGTGAGCAGCACCACTGACATCGGTGTTTTGGTGGTGCCTCGACGAGCTTCTCCTCAATTGGGTCTTGAGCACTACCGTCGTCCTTCTTTTCGGGGGTATCCATCATGTACATGTCATAAGTAGAAGTGGTCATCCAACGCCCAATGATTGGCGGGTTTTGCCCTAGTTCGGCTCCGGCATCGTCGTCCATACTTTCTATGTCTTCGGAGGCATAGTCTATCATGTCAGTCAAGTCCTCGACAGTGGCTATTATGTGGGTGGTGGGTGCGACACAAAATTCCACGGGATCAACCCCTTCTTCAATCTGGGCGTAGTTTGGTAGTGACACTTCCGTGATAGCGAGAGATCGCATTAAGTATAGAGCCTCATTTTGGAGCAAGCTGGACGGGTGACTGAGGGCCTGCGGAGCAGGTTCTGGAAATCACCGTCTGACCGTACTCAATGGATGCAGAGCCCAAGAGTTCGGAGTTAACATCCAGAGGTGAGCCTAGCTTCCCGATGACAGGGAGAGCCTTATTTGATTCCAGGCCTGGCGATAATATGGTCACCTCTGGGTCTCCGGCAGGAAGCTCCATAGTAGGAGAGGGTCCAGTGGGGTTCATACTCCCGTCTTCGGATAGGGTGGTCCGCTCTGGATCTAATGACAGGGCAGGAACGATAGTTGATCCTTGAACGGAGCTTGGTGGTGGATCCAACGGGCTTCATTTATGTAGATGATGAGCGGTGGTCGAGGCCGAGAACCCTTCGAAGATCAAGTCTCGTCGGATATCTATGATTTAATTCAGGCTTCCGAACCTGATCTGGTCACCAGGAGCGTAGCTTTTGATCTATTCAAGGTAACTAGTTGAATTGGTGTAACACCCACGATGCGGCTATATCTCCCACGTGTCGGAGCACAACTTAGAGGCATAATCGTATTGTAGGCAATGTCGCAAAAGGGGTAATCTTTACACATCCCATGTACTGAATAAGAAAAGGTACATAGCTGGCTTACAATCGCCACTTCACACAATAACATAAATATAGTATTACAATCATCCAGATACAATCAAGGTCCGACTACGGAACCAAAATAAAGACAACCCCAAATGCATAATGTCCCTGATCGCCCCAACTAGGCTCCACTACTGATCGCCTGGAAAGGAAACGTAGTATCGTCCTGAGTCCTCATCGAACTCCCACTTGAGCTCAGTCGCATCTCCTAGAATGGTATCATTGGTCCCTACATCTGGTTTTGGAAGTAATCTGTGAGTCACGGGGACTCAACAATCTCACACCCTCGCGATCAAGACTATTTAAGCTTATGGGTAGGTAAAAGGTATGAGGTGGAGCTGCAGCAAGCACTAGCATATATGGTGGCTAACATATGCAAATGAGAGCGAGAAGAGAAGGCAAAGCACGTTCGAGAATCTATGATCAAGAAGTGATCCAAGACTACTTACGTTCAAGCATAACACGAGACCGTGTTATCTTCCCGGACTCCGCCGAAAAGAGACCATCACGGCTACACACGTTGTTGATTCATTTTAATTTAAGTTTAAGTTTCAGGTTTTCTACAACCGGACATTAACAAATTCCCATCTGCCCATAACCATGGGCACGGCTTTCGAAAGTTCAATCCCTGCAGGGGTGTCCCAACTTAGCCCATCACAAGCTCTCACGGTCAACGAATGATATTCCTTCTCCCAGGACGGACTGATTAGACTCGGAATCCCGGTTACAAGACATTTCGACAATGGTAAAACAAGTCCAGCAAGACCACCTGATGTGCCGACAAATCCTGATAGGAGCTGCACATATCTCGTTCTCAGGGCACACCGAATAAGCTAAGCGTACGGGAGCCAACATAACCCAAGTTGCCAAGGGACGGCCCCGCATGCTGCTCTAGGTTGGACCAACACTTAGGGAAGCACAGGCCTGGGGGTTTAAAATAAAGATGACCCTTGAGTCCGCGAAACCCAAGGGAAAAAGGCTAGGTGGCAAATGGTAAAACCAAGATTGGGCCTTGCTGGAGGAGTTTTATTCAAGGCGAACTGTCAAGGGGTTCCCATTATAACGCAACCGTGTAAGGACCACAAAACCAAGGAACATAACACCAGTATGACGGAAACTAGGGCCGCAAGAGTGGAACAAAACACCAGGCATAAGGCCGAGCCTTCCACCCTTTACCAAGTATATAGATGCATTAAAGTAGACAAGATATAATAAAGATATCCCAAAAGTTAAACATGTTCCAACAAGGAACAAACTCCAAACTTCACCTGCAACTAGCAACGCTATAAGAGGGGATGAGCAAAGCGGTAACATAGCCAAACAACAGTTTGCTAGGACAAGGTGGGTTAGAGGCTTGACATGGCAATATGGGAGGCATGATAAAGCATGTGGTAGGTATCATAGCATAGGCATAGCAATAGAGCGAACATCTAGCAAGCAAAGATAGAAGTGATTTCGAGGGTATGGTCATCTTGCCTGCAAAGTTCTCCGAGTTGACGAAAACTTGATCCTCATAAGCGTACTCAACGGGTTCCTCAATCACGTACTCGTCTCCTGGATCTACCCAAAGCAAGAACGCAAGCAAAGGGAGACACAATCAACCACAGTGCAGTGCGCAAGCAACATGATGCAAAACATGGCATGATATGCGGGATGTGATATGCAATGCATATGCATACTCCGGAAGGAAAAGATTGAACCAGGCCTCAACTTGGAAAACAAAGAGTTCCGCTGGAAAGATGAGTTGATTTCGGAAGAAATCGATATAAAGATCACCGGAATCGGATGCACGGTTTGCAAATGGCAAGCAAAACAATAATGGCACAAAGCTGCGATTAACAGCACGATGCCATCTAAATGCATCAAGAAAAATAAGCTACTACACTCTAACATAGCAACAAAGCACATGGCAGTGATCCACTCAAGATGCTTAAAAAAAGATGAACACTGAGCTACGGCTAATTCACACAATAGCAGGTTCAAACAAGCATGGAAAAAGTGCAAAAGATATCAGGTTCACAGACTACACAATGGGAAGCAATGTTTAGAGCAAGATAACAACATGCTACAGGAACATATCATGGCAAAGCAAGGCATGGCATGGAACTACACAAGGCATATAACAAAAGTCCCTTACTGACCATAAGCCAAAAGGGATCAGAAGATACAATGGCAACCATGTAAACATAGCAAGTTTCCTTAACGGAATCAGACTTGGCAGAAAACTGGAACATGGCAAAACAGAAATTACGTAGGCATGTTTATGAGCTTGATGCACGCACCACAAGGCATTGCATGACAAACTAAGCATACACCTAGCAATTAGACATGATAAATAAGCTAACCATGGCAAGAACACTCTCATAGCATGCATGGATCAACTACGACAACCTCAGCAAAATTGCTTAACACATAAACAATCTGCCAGGAACATTTTATAGCAAAAGTAGAGCAAGATTGAGTCATGAGAGGTGCTCCATAATTGCAAACAAAGACATGGATGGATAGAGCATAACAATATCTCAAAACCATCCTAACTGAACATGCTCAAAAGAGGCATGCATCACTCTGTAGCAACAAGAATACATGGCATAAAAATATCTTCAAGGAAATGACCTAGAAGAATTCTAAGTCCGTGAAATCAGCAACATCACGAGAGCTACTTTGCATGCTTGTGCTAGTCACCACATTGATCACAAAAATACATGGCATACACCCCTGTAAAGATGGCTTGTCATATAAGAAAACACATGTAGGGCTCAAGTTCATAGGAGGCACACATTAAACATGGCAAAAATGACAAATGTCCATAATCTGTTAAGAATCTGAAACTAACATTATATAGCACTTTTGCAACAGCATTTAGGACATCAAGATGAACTCAAATGAACATGGTGCAATGAAATGAAATGAAGTGCACATCCAGACGAGCAATTTGATATGTCACACGCCCAAAACGGAGCCACGGATCCAAAGTTATGATGCGATGAACAATGCTAAAAATTATGTAGGCTGGGGACTTCGTGGGAAAAACAACCTCGAGATCTAGGGTTACTGTAGCAGATCTGGCGTACACGAACCAAGGCGGCGGCGCGAGCTCGCAGGAGAAGACGGGGCGGTGGCTGGAGCTGTCGGAGCTGCCGGATCCGGCGCCGGCGGTGTGGTATAGCGATGAGGGGTGGAGGAGCTGGCGCGGCGATGTCGGGGCGGTGCAGCGCGGTCAAGGAGGCGGCGGCTAGACGAGGACGCGGCGGTCGCCGGTGATGTGGGCGGCGGCGAGGTCGCCGGGCGGCGAGGCGAGGGAGCTCGGGCGGGGCTCTCCCGCGGGCGGCGGCGGCGGAACGGGCCCCGCGGGCCGGACCTGGGCCGCGCGGGCCCATGGCAGCGCGCGGTGGAAACAGTGGTGGCGGCAACACGTGTCACGCGTCCATTGGCTGCGGGCGGCGGCGCGAAGACGTCCGGCGGACGGCGGACACGTCCGGTGGTGGCGGGAGTGATTTTTAGGGTTTGGACTATAGGAATTTCGGAGGGGGCATATATTTATAGGTAGAGGGAGCTACGAGGCTCCAAATTGAGCACGATTTTCGGCCACGCGATCGTGATCGAACGACCGAGATGATGGAGGGGGTTTAGGTGGGTTTTTGGCCACTTTGGAGAGGTGTTGGGATGCAACACACACGAGGCCTTTACGGTTCCTCGGTTAACCGTTGGAGTATCAAACGAAGTCCAAATGGCACGAAACTTAACACGCGGTCTACCGGTGGTATACCAAGGCCGCTTGGCAAATCTCGGCCCAATCCGATAATGTTTAACACTCGCACATGAAAAGAGGCAAAAGGGGACACCGGATGACATAGGAGCGCCGGAATGCAAAACGGACAACGGGGAGAATGCTCGGATGCATGAGACGAACACGTATGCAAATGTGATGCACATGATGACATGATATGAGATGCATGACAAAGACAAAAGCAACATGAAGACAAAACCCAACAACAAGGAAAAATCATAACTTAGTGCCGGAAATGGCAAGAGTTGGAATACAAATATGGCAAGTTACATATGGGGCGTTACAACACTCCACCACTACGAAAGGATCTCGTCCCGAGATCTAGGACTGGAAAAACTCGGGGTATTCAGAACGGAGGTGGTCCTCGCGTTCCCAAGTGGATTTCACGGTCGGAATGATGATACCACTTCACTTTCAGGAATTTGAGAGACCTGTTGCGAGTCTTGCACTTAGTTTCTTTAAGAATAGCAACGGGATGCTCATGATAAGACAGGTCTTATTGGAGTTCAATTTCTTCAAAGTTGACGGTGCGGTCAGGAGTCTTGAAACACTTGTGGAGTTGAGACACGTGAAACACGTCGTGCACGTTTTCAAAGTTGGATGGAAGCTCAACTTGATAGGCGAGATCTCCTCTTTTGCCAATGATCTTGAAAGGACCCATGTATCTAGGGGCAAGCTTCCCTTTGATACCGAAGCGATGAGTACCTTTCATTCGAGAGACGCAGAGGTGGACATGGTCTCCGATCTTGAAAGCCAAGTCATGATGCTTGCTATCATAGTAACTCTTTTGGCGCGATTGTGCGGCTTTGAGATTTTCACGAATGACTTTGCACATTTCTTTAGCCTCTGTGATCAAGTCATTGCCAAGAAGTTGGCGTTCACCAGTCTCTGACTAGTTAAGATGAGTACGGCACTTTCTGCCATAGAGAATCTCGAATGGGGCCTTGCCTGAACTCGCTTGGAAGCTGTTATTGTAGGAGAACTCGGCATATGGAAGACAATCTTCCCACTTCATACCGAAGGAAATGACACAAGCCCTGAGCATATCTTCAAGAATTTGATTGACTCGCTCGACTTGGCCACTGGTTTGAGGATAAAAAGCTGTGCTGAAATGAATGTTGGTGCCCATGGCCTTCTGGAAGGAATCCCAAAACTTAGAGGTAAAGATGCTTCCATGATCTGAAGATATCAACTGCGGAATGCCGTGTAGAAAGATAATCCTGGAGGTATATAGCTCTGCCAACTGAGCTGCTATGATAGATTCTTTGATAGGAAGAAAATGAGCCACTTTAGTGAGCTTGTCGATGACAACGAAGATAGCATCATTCCACTCTTGGACTTGGGAAATCTAGTCACGAAGTCCATCTCAATATGGTCAAACTTCCATTCTGGAATGGCAAGAGGTTGGAGGAGACCAGCTGGTCGTTGGTGTTCTGCTTTCACTCTTCTGCAGACATCACATTCATTCACGAACTGAGGAATCTCGCACTTCATTCGAGTCCACCAATACGACAGCTTGAGGTCATGGTACATCTTTGTACTTCCAGGATGAATAGACAGGAGTGAATTGTGAGCCTCGTTCATAATGAATTTATGAAGGTCACCCTTAGGAACAACAATGCGATCCTCGAAGAATAGAGTATCCTTGTCATCAAGGCGATAGCACTTGTACTTGGGTTGACTCTTGTCAATCCCAATCTTCACCTTCTTCATCATAGCATCAAGAAGTTGAGCCTCATGAATCTGATCTTCCAAAGTAGGAGAGACTTGGAGGTTGGCAAGGAATTCTTGAGGAACAACTTGGAGATTAAGTTTGCGGAAAGCTTCACAAAGATCTGGTTGAACAGGCTTGATAATCAAACTGTTGCAGTAAGCCTTCCTGCTGAAAGTGTCAGCAATGACATTGGCCTTGCCTGGAGTATATTCAATACTCGGATTATACTCTTGAATCATTTCGACCCAATGAGTCTGTCTGAGGTTCAGGTTGGGCTGAGTGAAGATGTACTTGAGACTCTTATGATCAATGAAGATGTCCACTTTCCTTCCCAACAAGAGATGTCTCCATATTAAAAGAGCATGGACAACTGCCGCCAACTCGAGGTCATGAGTGGGGTAGTTCTTTTCGTTGGGCTTCAACTGGCGAGAGGTATAGGCCACAACTTTCTTCTCTGGCATTAGCACTACACCAAGACCTTGAAGGGAAGCATCACAGAAAACCTCGAATGGTTCGGATTCATCAGGAGGAGTCAGAACTGGAGCAGTGACTAACTTCTCTTTGAGGGTGTTGAAAGCGATGTCACATTCAGGCGTCCAGACATACTTCACATGCTTCTGGAGAAGGTTGGAAAGAGGCTTTGCGTTCTTTGAGAAATTCTCAATGAACCTTCGAAAATAGCTTGCGAGCCCAAGGAAGCTGCAAAGTTGCTTCACATTCTGAGGCGGTTCCCAATTCGTAATTGCAGACACCTTCTCAGGATTAATAGCTATGCCCTTGGCGGAGATGATATGTCCAAGGTAGAGAACCTCATCGAGCCAAAACTTGCACTTTGAAAACTTCGCATAGAACTGATGTTCTCTGAGTTTATCCAGCACCATTCTCAAATGCTTGGCATGATCCTCCTTGTTCTTGGAAAAGACCAAAATGTCATCGAGATAGACCAAGACGAAGTCATTTGTGTAGGCATTGAAGATGAAGTTCATCATGCGAGAGAATGTTCGAGGAGCGTTGACAAGGCCGAAAGACATGACAGTGTATTCATATGAACCATAGCTTGTTCTGAATGCTGTCTTGGGGATATTTTGTTCACGAATGCGAATCTGATGATAGCCCATACAGAGGTCAAGCTTGGAGAATACTTGATCACATTTGAGTTGTTCGAAAAGCTCATTGATGTTGGGGAGTGGGTACTTGTTCTTTATGGTCTTCTTGTTCAATGGACGGTAGTCGACACAAAGTCGGTATGTTCCATCCTTCTTCTTTACAAAAAGAACACCACAACCCCATGGAGAAGAACTTGGTCGGATGAGACCCATACGCTCTTGAATATCGAGTTGTTTCTTCAGCTCCTTCAACTCTTCTGGTCCAAGCTTGTAAGGACGTTTGCAAACAGGTTCCGTGCCAGGCTCAAGATCGATGATGAATTCAACTGGCCGGTGAGGAGGCATTCCTAGAAGCTCTTCTAGAAAGACATCTTGATATTCACAAACGACTGGAATCTGAGAAATGGCATCCAACTCGCCCTTCTCATTCAGAGAAAACAGTCGAATAGTATCATCACGAGCGGCAAAGACGATCACATCCTTAGATGAGTGTGTCAATTGAATCTGCCTGGCAGCACAATCAAGCTGAGCCTTGTGCTTAGAAAGCCAGTCCATTCCGTGAATAAGATCAATATCCGAGTCACCAAGGACCATTGGAGAAGACAGAAACTTATAGTCGCCCATCGTGATAGTAACATCAAGGACCATCGTGGTAGCCCTCATAGACTTGGCCGGAGAAACCACTCCCATAGGTTTACCCAACATTTCGGAAACAAAGTCATGCTTTGAAATAAATGATCCTGACATGAAACAATGTGATGCATACGTATCAAAAAGGACTTTTGCAGGAGTAGAGTTAACTAGAAAGTTACCCATGATCACTTCTGACGAGTCCTCTGCCTGAGCTGCGTTCACCATGTTGACCTTTGCAAACTTGGGATTATGCTTGACCACTGCAGTGCTTGGAGATCTCACAGGAGGAGGAGGAGGAAGACACCTCTGGTTGAAGCATTTGTTCGCATAGTGACCCTTCTGCTGACACTTGTTGCACACGACCTCTGAAAGCGGACGGTGATACGGAGCACTTGATCTTGGAGCATGAGACGAAGTCTTGTTCTGAAAGCCTGGGTTGGGTGGGTGGGAAGATCCATTGCCACCTTTGCTCTTCTACTGATAAGGCTGATGGAACGGAGGAGGAGGAGGCAACCAATACTTTTGCTGCTTAGCTGCCACTTGAGTTGAGGAAGAAGGAGTTGCATCCCTGACTCGCTTCTTGGAAGCATCGCACTTGAGCTGAGCAGTTTCTTGCTTCAGTGCCATGTTGTAGAATTCATCGTACTTCTTCGGCTCAAAAAGCACGAGATCTAGTTGCAGATCTTCTCCGAGGCCACCTCTGAACTGATAAATCATGCTCTTCTCATCAGGGACGTCTTGCTTAGCGAAACGAGCGAGCTTCTGGAACATGATGTTGTATTGGTAAACAGACAAGCTGCCTTGCTTCAGATTGCGGAACTCCTCACGCTTTCTCTCAACAACACTCTCAGGAATGTGGTGAGCTTTGAAGTCTTGGCGGAATTCATCCCATGTAATCACACGACCTCCTCTGGAATCTTTGTATTGCTGATACCACTCTGCATCTTGGTCTTTGAGTTGGAACGAGGCAAACTTGACAAAGTCCTCAGGCCTGACGTTGCTGCACTCGAAATGTTTGCAGATATCCACGAGCCAATCATCAGCGTCCGTCGACACAGTTACTGAAGGTCTTTGGCTGGTTTGCGAGGAACTAGTTGAGTGTAGCAAACTGATTCTGATTGTTGCCATGGCCTTGATTTCCTTGGTTTCGCTCTTGCAAGAGTTGCATAATCAGCTGTGTGTTGGTGTTGGCAGCGGCCATCACAGCTTTCCATGCCTCCGGAGGTGGAGGTGGTGGCAGTGGATCCAGATTCTAACGCGTTGGAGGAGCCATCCTGAAGAGGGTGACATCCATTAGCATCTTGACAGACATATATTCAAGCTGAATTAAATGGATCGAAATTGCAACGTATAGCCTTAACATTCGAACAAAATGCACGAATCAATTCCAAATTAAATGGTCGCACTTCCATAAATTGAGAAGCCACTTAGATAGAGGTAGAAGAATAAAACAACAAGGTACAGATATGAACAAATACTTGGTAAGGATTACCCATTCACGAACCAAATATCTGCGGAAGAAATACTAGAGCTACATGAACTCCCACCTATGAAACTCCCGAAATTTTCTGGTTATGCAATCAGGTGTTGGGGATATAGGGGAAGCATAATATCTCACCCAAAACTAGCAAATCCTACATCCAGCTGTATCCATCCTTCAACACATAACCAAGAAACCTTCGGAAATCATTTACCTCAACCTTCGAAAAGCATCCGTTATACGAGTTATGGCAATACTCCCGAACTCCCGCCCCAGTACTGGGTGGCGTCGAGGTTATCTCACCAACACCTGCATAAAAGAGATTTTCGATGTCGGCGAAACTCAGGTATTCCAGAACTGCAATGATAAAATTGTGACGACAACACCTCGGAGCTCAACTCCTCGGGACACTGCCACAACCCCTAAATGACAAGAGGCACCAAGAACAATGTTCTCGTCACGAAACCATCGGAACAATTCCAAGATACCCGCGTGATCCTAAAAAAAATTAGTGAAATTTGAGAAGAGAAGAGTCAAAACTCTACGTCAGGATGCCTCACCAGGGCGACGAAGGGACTGAGGAGTAAAAAGAATCCTACTCTCCGATATATATAATCCTAAAAGACTCAAAACATTTTTCTAGACTCAACAACGCCAGCGATTCGATCAAGCAGGGGGCTCCTAAGTCAGGGAAGGCTCTGATTACCAACTTGTAACACCCACGATGCGGCTATATCTCCCACGTGTCGGAGCACAACTTAGAGGCATAACCGCATTGTAGGCAATGTCGCAAAAGGGGTAATCTTTACACATCCCATGTACTGAATAAGAAAAGGTACATAGTTGGCTTAAAGTCGCCACTTCACACAATAACATAAATATAGTATTACAATCATCCAGATACAATCAAGGTCCGACTACGGAACCAAAATAAGGACAACCCCAAATTCATAATGTCCCCGGTCGCCCCAACTTGGCTCCACTACTGATCGTCTGGAAAGGAAACGTAGTATCGTCCTGAGTCCTCATCGAACTCCCACTTAAGCTCAGCCGCATCTCCTGGAATGGTATCATAAGTCCCTGCATCTGGTTTTGGAAGTAATCTGTGAATCACGGGGACTCAACAATCTCACACCCTCGCGATCAAGACTATTTAAGCTTATGGGTAGGTAAAAGGTATGAGGTGGAGCTGCAGCAAGCACTAGCATATATGGTGGCTAACATATGCAAATGAGAGCGAGAAGAGAAGGCAAAGCACGTTCGAGAATCTATGATCAAGAAGTGATCCAAGACTACTTACGTTCAAGCATAACACGAGACCGTGTTATCTTCCCAGACTCCGCCGAAAAGAGACCATCACGGCTACACACGTTGTTGATTCATTTTAATTTAAGTTTAAGTTTCAGGTTTTCTACAACCGGACATTAACAAATTCCCATCTGCCCATAACCATGGGCACGGCTTTCGAAAGTTCAATCCCTGCAGGGGTGTCCCAACTTAGCCCATCACAAGCTCTCACGGTCAACGAAGGATATTCCTTCTCCCAGGATGGCCCGATCAGACTCGGAATCCCGGTTACAAGACAACTCGACAATGGTAAAACAAGTCCAGCAAGACCACCCGCTGTGCCGACAAATCCCGATAGGAGTTGCACATAACTCGTTCTCAGGGCACACCGGATAAGCTAAGCCTACGGGAGCCAACATAACCCAAGTTGCCAAGGGACGGCCCCGCACGGTGCCCTAGGTTGGACGAACACTTAGAGAAGCACTGGCCCAGGGGTTTAAAATAAAGATGACCCTTGAGTCCGCAAAACCCAAGGGATAAAGGCTAGGTGGCAAGTGGTAAAACCAAGGTTGGGCCTTGCTAGAGGAGTTTTATTCAAGGCGAACTGTCAAGGTGTTCCCATTATAACCCAACCGTGTAAGGAACGCAAAATCAAGGAACATAACACCGGTATGACAGAAACTAGGGAGGCAAGAGTGGAACAAAACACCAGGCATAAGGCCGAGCCTTCCACCCTTTACCAAGTATATAGATGCATTAAAGTAGATAAGATATAATAATGATATCCCAATAGTTAAACATGTTCCAACAAGGAACAAACTCCAAACTTCACCTGCAACTAGCAATGCTATAAGAGGGGCTGAGCAAAGCGGTAACATAGCCAAACAACGGTTTGCTAGGACAAGGTGGGTTAGAGGTTTGACATGGCAATATGGGAGGCATGATAAAGCATGTTGTAGGTATCGTAGCATAGGCATAGCAATAGAGCGAGCATCTAGCAAGCAAAGATAGAAGTGATTTCGAGGATATGGTCATCTTGCCTGCAAAGTTCTTCGAGTTGATGAAAACTTGATCCTCGTAAGCGTACTCAATGGGTTCCTCAATCACGTACTCGTCTCCCGGCTCTACCCAAAGCGAGAACACAAGCAAAGGGAGACACAATCAACCACGATGCAGTGCGCAAGCAACATGACGCAAAACATGGCATGATATGCGGGATGTGATATGCAATGCATATGCATGCTCCGGAAGGAAAAGATTGAAACAGGCCTCAACTTGGAAAACCAAGATTGCCGCTGGAAATATGAGTTGATTTCGGATGAAATCGATATAAAGATCACTGGAATCGGATGCACGGTTTGCAAATGGCAAGCAAAATAATAATGGCACAAAGCTGCGATTAACAGCACGATGCCATCTAAATGCATCAAGAAAAATAAGCTACTGCACTCTAACATAGCAACAAAGCACATGTCAGTGATCCACTCAAAATGCTTAACAAAATATGAACACTGAGCTACGGCTAATTCACAAAATAGCAGGTTCAAACAAGCATGGCAAAAGTGCAAAAGATATCAGGTTCACAGACTTTGTGAATAACAACATGGCAGGATTTAACATCAGGAAACAATGTTTATAGCAATATAACAACATGCTATAGGAACATATCATGGCAAAGTAAGGCATGGAATGAAACTACACAAAGCATATAACAAAAGTCCCTTGCTGACCATAAGCCAAAAGGGATCAGAAGATACAATGGCAACCATGTAAACATAGCAAGTTTTGTTAACAGATTTAGACTTAGCAGAAAACTGGAACATGGCAAAACAGAAATTACGTGGGCATGTTTTCGAGCTCGATGCACTCACCACAAGTCATTGCATGGCAACCTAAGCATACACCCAGCAAGTAGACATGATAAATAAGTTAACCATGGCAAGAAACCCTCTCATAGCATGCATGGATCAACTACAACAACCTCGGCAAAATTGCTTAACACATAAACAATCTGCCAGGAACATTTTATAGCAAAAGTAGAGCAAGATTGAGTCATGCTAGGGTGCTCCATAATTGCAAACAAAGACATGGATGGATAGAGCATAACAATATCTCAAAATCATCCTTATTAAACATTCTCAAAAGAGGCATGTATCACTCTGTAGCAACAAGAATACATGGCATAAAAATATCATAAGGGAAATGACTTAGAAGAATTCTAAGTCCCTGAAATCAACAACATCACGAGAGCTACTTTGCATGCTTGTGCTAGTCCCCACATTGATCACAAAAATACATGGCATACACCCCTGTAAAGATGGCATGGCATATAAGAAAACACATGTAGGGCTCAAGTTCATAGGAGGCACACATTAAACATGGCAAAAATGACAAATGTCCATAATCTGTTAAGAATCTGAAACTAACATTACATATCACTCTTGCAATAGCATTTAGGGCATCAAGATGAACTCAAATGAACATGGTGCAATGGAATGAAATGAAGTGCACATCCAGGCGAACAATTTGATATGCTACACTCCCAAAACGGAGCCACGGATGCAAAGTTATGATGTGATGAACAATGCTAAAAATTATGCAGGCTGGGGACTTTGTGGGAAAAACAACCTCGAGATCCAGGGTTACTGTAGCAGATCTGGCGCACGCGAACCGAGGCAGTGGCGCGAGCTCGCCAGAGAAGACAGGGTGGTGGCTGGAGCTATCGGACCTACCGGATCCAGCGCCGGTGGAGTGGTACGGCGACGAGGGGTGGAGGAGCAGGCACAGCGATGTCAGGGCGGCGCGGTCGAGGAGGCGGCGGTCGCCGGCGATGCGGGCGGCGGCGAGGTTGCCGGGCGGCGGGCGAGGGAGCTCAAGCGGTGGCGGCGAAATAGTGGTGGTGGCGACACGTGTCACACGTCCATTGGCTGCGGGCGGTGGCGCGAAGATGTCCGGCGGACGGCGGACACGTCTGGTGGCGGCGGGAGCGATTTTTAGGGTTTGGACTGCGGGAATTTCGGAGGGGCATATATTTATAGGTAGAGGGAGCTAGGAGGCTCCAAATTGAGCACGGTTTGCGGCCACGCGATCATGATCGAACGACCGAAATGATGGAGTGGTTTTTGGTGGGTTTTGGTCCACTTTGGAGAGGTGTTGGGCTGCAACACACACGAGGCCTTTACGGTTGCTCGGTTAACCGTTGGAGTATCAAACGAAGTCCAAATGGCACGAAACTTGACAGGCGGTCTACCGGTGGTATACCAAGGCCTCTGGGCAAGTCTCAGCCCAATCCCATGACGTTTAACACCCGCACACAAAAAAAGGCAAAAGGGGACACCAGATGACATAGGAGCGCCGGAATGCAAAACAGACAACAGGGAGAATGCTCGGATGCATGAGACAAACACGTATGCAAATGCGATGCACATGATGACATGATATGAGATGCATGACAAAGACAAAAGCAACACGAAGACAAAACCCAACAACAAGGAAAAATCATAACTTAGTGCCGGAAATGGCAAGAGTTGGAATACAAATATGGCAAGTTACATATGGGGCGTTACAATTGGCATGCAGAGCGAAGCCACCAAACACAAAAAGTTGACCAGGGGGTAAGTTTCCCTGCAAATAGCATCATTGTTGATGATCAAACGACCCATCAAACCTTCTGTCGATGACACAGTGGAACTCTCAATGAAAGCACCACTGTCGGTGTCAAAACCGGTCGATCTCGGGTACGGGATCCTGAACTGTGCGTCTGATGATAGAAGGTAACAAGGGACAAGTGGGACATGATGTTTACCCAGGTTCGGGCCCTCTTAATGGAGGTAAAACCCTACGTCTTGCTTGACTGTATTTGACGAGTATAGGGGTTACAAAGTTGATCTACCTTGAGATCGTAATGGCCAAACCCTAGATGTCTAGCCTATATGGATTCTGATTGTCCCTACGGACTAAACTGTCCGCTTTATATACACACCGGAGGAGCCTAGTGTTGTACAAAGTCAGTTTGTAGAGGAAGTAAATTACATATCCGGACACCAATCTTGCCATCCACGCATAGTGGAGTCCTACCTGGACACGGGGTATGGTCTTCCACCTTGTATCTTCAGAGCCCATTAGTCCGGCCCATATCGAATAGCCCGGACACCCGAGGACCCACTAATCTAGGACTCCCTCACTTGTCGCTCTCCTTATTTTTCCAGGACTTACGACAATATTATCCTTATTAGCTAATTCCGCTATATTGGGCCGAATTAACATCTTCTTCCCCACCAAATCCATGGTGTTCATTGGGAAAGGCTGCTTATCAACTTGCATCTCAGAAAAATTCAATCATCCGTCATTAATGGTTGATTGTATCTACCGTTAAAAAACATAACAATCATTAGTAGCATGAGAAAAAGAATATGATACTTGCAATAAGCACACTGTTTCAGCTCTTCAAATGGTGGTAAATCATGAGATGTTCTAATAAACTTGGCTTGTAACAAAGCCTCAAATATTTTATCACACTTAGCAATGTTGAAAGTATATTTCATCTCTTCATCATGATTCTTATGAATCGGCTTTAAATCACTGCAAGTAAAGGGTTTGGCCTTAGATGGCCGAACAAATTTGGTAGCAAAAATATCACCCTCATCGTCTGAGTGCGCACTATCATATTCAACCATATTCATCTTAGGACGATCGGTTTTATACCTATGCACCTCTTTAATATTTCGGCTTCTTTGAACCAAAGCCCTTTGTAAGACATGGTTGATGCTTAAAAATTCATAACCTTCTAGTCTTTCTCTAATGTGAGTTCTCAAACCACTAAGCACAACATCAGCCAAATCTCTCTCGGTTATCACCAAACTATAGCACCAATTTTTTGTATCTCTAAATCTCATGACGTAATCAGAGACCGATTCATCATGCTTTTGTCTAACCGATGTAAGATGTGACAACTTAAGCTCATTATCGCCACTATAAAAATGATCATGAAATTTTTGCTCTAGTTGCGACCTAAAAGAATCGAACCATGTGGTAAAGCGGCAAACCATGAAAAGGCGGCACCGATTAAAGATAAAGGAAATAAATGCACTTTCAATTCATCTAGTGAGCCTGCTTCACCCAATTGTGCCAACTATTGACTAACATGCTCCCATGTGGTTTTTGTGTCCTTTCCATTAAACTTAACGAAATCTAGAATTTTATATCCCATAGGGCATTGAATTGCATCAAAGTATTCTGGATATGGCTTTTGGTAAGTACAGTTCCTTGGTAACTCAACTCCAAAATTCTCCCGGAGCATCTTAGCCATCTCCTCTCTAAGATTAGCTAGACCATCATCCGTAGTGGACGATGAAGCTTGTGGCATTGGTATATGAGGAGTAGGGTTAGTAGTTGTAGGTGTGATTTGTGGTATGTATGCCGAATTGTAATTCGACAATGATCTAAAAGTGTTTGCACCTATAGGTAGGGCTTGGTTCGGCGTCACCACCGAACTTGGCATACTCATGATAGGATTAATGCATGCGACAACAAGTTAATTTGTTGGGCTAGGATAATTATTCATTGGCACTGGAGGCACCGATGAAATAGGTAAAGTTGGATTAGGTATTTCTGCGATAGAAGGCGGGCCAAGAAGACCACTAGATGATTGTGGCATTTTTTTGAGCAATACTATTTTCCAACGAAATTTGGTAAAAAATATTATTGCTATTAGTAATGCGACTATCAATTTCAGCCCATACCTCAGGGGAGAAGGCATTACTCACAGAGGGTTTAACTTGTTAGGCCTGAAGAGGAGGGAACTTGATTTCTTCAATGGGAGTGATATTGCCTTGACGATCCATCTTGAAATTCCCAAGGAACTCCTATAACTCGTTCTCTTCATGTGCCTTCTTGTAATCCTCATAAACTTGGCGATGTTCTGCCGATAATTCCTCAAAATTGGGCTTGATGATGTTATTGGCATCCACTTCAGATGGCTTATGAATCTTGTTGCTACAAGACATAATGGATGATGATGATGATGATTGCTCTTTAGTCCCCAGTGGAGTCGCCAAAAAGTGTGTTCGCACATGACCAGATCACATGTACCCTTCATGCCGGGGGTGGTGCTCCGCAGCTCACGTCGAAGGACTCTCACCGGAAGCGCGATTTGCAAGTCGACCGACGAGAGATTTTGAGGACCCAAAAACCCACACTCCCGGTAGGGACCCTATCAGGGAGTGCAACGGCTATGGGCTGTCCTAGGTTGGTCAAGCCACCCCTTTAGCATCGGGATTCGCAGCTCTCCAATATGAAGAACGAGGGAGCAAGTACGATGGAAAGACAAAACATAGATGAAAAAGTTGTAGATGTGTTTGCGATGGCATGTTGTCTTTTCAATCGGCCATCACCCCTCAAGTATATAAGAGGTAGATGGACTTCCTGTGGAAGGGAAAGGTTAGAATTCATGTTCAAAACCCACGTTTGGGTCCAACTCGGAATCCGAAGTTTCGAAAATTGTTCGGTTTGTAATCTGGCAGCCCCTTGCGTGTCACTTTTGAGACAGTAAACCATCTCAGATTAAAATCACATGAAAAGCAAAGTTGTTCGTCTCAAAAAAATGAAAGACTTTCATTTTATGTGTTTTTTCATTTGAGTCCATATTAAGCACTTAATAGTCCATGTACTGATCAAACTTATGAAAACTCACAATTACAATTTGGACCGGACTATTTACCAGATTGTCCGTAGTGAACATAAGGTTTGGACGATTTTCGCGATCTAGACCAGACAATCTGCTCCAACTTCCGGACAGTCTGGTCCCAACCAAAGCTTTGGGCGATTTTCATAATCTAGACCAGACAGTCCGGTAATGTCAAATTTTTCTGCAGCAATATTATATTGGCTTTAACTTTTTGCATACGACCTCGGATCAAGATGATTTGTATATCAAAATCAACTATTATGATGAGACACACAACTTTGATGTTGAAACTTTTCCCATCTATTGTCATCTTGATTGGGTTTGTACCATGCAAAAATCTGGTGTCAACACTTTCCACAATTTGCTAGACTCTTCAGTACCGTGCGTTTCCCCTTCTCACCTTGAGATGTGGTGCAAATTCCGCCGATGCATCCAAAACCTGTGACATCATATGCTCTAGCACACATAAGCCTCCTTATATCTTCCTCAAAACAGCCACCACACCTACCTATTATGGCATTTCCATAGCCATTCCGAGATATATTGCCATGCAACTCCCACCGTTCCGTTTTATTATGACACATATCATCATTGTCATATTACTTTGCATGATCATATAGTTGACATAGTATTTATGGCTCTGCCACTGTTCTTATTTTTTTTATACATTTCATGTTAGATCATTGCACATCTTGGTACACCGTCGGACGAATTCATATAGAGTCATATTTTTGTTCTAGTATCGGGTTGCAATTTTCTTTTGAGTTGTACATAAATAGAACTGTGATGATCATATTCATTATTAGAGCATTGTCCCATGTGAGGAAGAAAAAACAGGCCAAATGAGCCCAAAATAAAAAACATGCCAAATGAGCACAAGAGAAAAGAGGCCAAAGTGCTCAACAAAAAAAAAGAGAAAAAATGAGAGAAAAGGAGAGAAGGTACAAAGTTACTATCCTTTTCCACACTTGTGCTTGAAAGTAGCACCATGTTCTTCATGATAGAGAGTCTCCTATTTCATCGCTTTCATATATTACTAGTGGGATTTTTTCATTACGGAACTTGGCTTGTATATTCCAATGATGTGCGTCCTCAAATGCCCGAGGTCTTCCTGAGCAAGCAAGTTGGATGCACACCCACTTAGTTTTCTTTTGAGCTGCCATACACTTATAGCTCTAGTGCATCTGTTGCATGGCAATCCCTACTCCTTACATTGATATCAATTGATGGGCATCTCCATAGCCCGTTGATTAGCCTCGCCATTGTGAGACTTTCTTATTTTTTTGTCTTCTCCACACAACCTGCAACATCATATTCTATTCCACCCATAGTGCTATATCCATGGCTTACGCTCTTGTATTGCATGAGAGTTGAAAAGCTGAAGCGCAATAAAAAGTATGAACCAATTGCTTGGCTAACACCGGGATTGTGCATGATATATACTTTGTGTTAAGAAGATGGATGATGACAAGAGGACTATATGATTTGTGGGGGTAGCTTTCTTTAGCCATGGTATTTTGAAAAGACATGATTGCTTTTTAGTATGCTTGAAGTATTATTGTTTTTATGTCAATATTAAACTTTTATTTTGAATCTTATGGATCTGAATATTCATGCCACATAAAGAAATATTACATGAAAAACATGTTAGATAGCATTCCACATAAAAAATTCTATTTTTATCATTTACCTACTCGAGGACGAGCAAGAATTAAGCTTGGGGATGCTTGATAAGTCTCCAATGTATCTATAATTTTCTATTGTTCCATGCTATTATATTATCAATCTTGGATGTTTTATATGCATTAGTATGCTATTTTATATCATTTTTGGGACTAAACTATTAGCCTAGTGCCCAGTGCCAGTTGCTATTTTCCCCTTCTTTTTGTCTTTACAAAGAATCAACAACAAACAGAATCCAAATGGAACGAAACTTTCTGACAATTTTTCATGGACCACAAGGCACCCTAGTGAAGGAAATATTCCCTAGAGGCACTAATAAAGTTGTTATTTATATTTCCTTATATCATAATAAATGTTTATTATCCATGCTAGAATTGTATTAACCGGAAACTTAGTACATGTGTGAATACATAGACAAATAGAGTGTCACTAGTATGCCTCTACTTGACTAGCTCGTTAATCAAAGATGGTTAAGTTTCCTAGCCATGGACAAAGAGTTGTCATTTGATGAACGGGATCACATCATTAGAGAATGATGTGATTGACTTGACCCATCCGTTAGCTTAACACGATGATCATTTAGTTTACTGCTATTGCTTTCTCCATAACTTATACATGTTCCTATGTCTATGGGATCATGCAACTCCCGAATACCGGAGGAACACTTAGTGTGCTATCAAACGCCACAACGTAACTGTGTGACTAAAAATATGCTCTACAGGTGTCTCCGATGGTGTTTGTTGGGTTGGCATAGATCGGGATTAGGATTTGTCACTCCAAGTATGGGAGAGGTATCTCCGGGCCCTCTTGGTAATGCACATCACTATAAGCCTTGAAATCAATGTAGCTAATGAGTTAGTTACAGGATGTAGCATTACAGAACGAGTAAAGAGACTTTCCAGTAACGAGATTGAACTAGGTATTGAGATACCAACAATCGAATCTCGGGCAAGTAACATACCGATGACAAAGGGAACAACGTATGTTGTTATGCGGTTTGACTGATAAAGATCTTCATAGAATATGTAGGAACTAATATCAGCATCCAGGTTCCGCTATTGGTTATTGACTAGAGATGAGTCTCGGCCATGTCTACATAGTTCTCAAACTCGTAGGGTCCGCATGCTTAACATTCGGTGATGATCGGTATTATGAGTTTATGTGTTTTGATGTACCGAAGTATGTTCGGAGTCCCGGATGTGATCACGGGCATGACGAGGAGTCTCAATATGGTTGAGACATAAAGATCGATATATTGGATGACTATGTTTGGACATCAGAATGTTTCCAAGTGAGTTCGGGCATTTACCGGAGTACCGGGAGGTTACCAGAACCCCTCGGGAAGTATATGGACCTTATTGGGCCATAGTGGGAGAGAGGAGAAGGAAGCCTAGGAGGGGGAGCTCCCCCCCAAGCCCAATCCGAATTGGGTGCCCCCCCCCCTTTCCTCACTCCTTCCTTCCCCTTCCTTCCTCTCCTAGTACAACTAGGGAAGGGGGAATCCTACTCCCGGTGGGAGTAGGACTCCTCCAGGGTGCGCCATAGAAAGCCGGCTCCCCCCCTCCTCCATTCCTTTATATATAGAGGAGGGGGAACCCCATAGACACACAAGTTGACAATTGTCTTAGCCGTGTGCGGTGCCCCCCTCCACCATAATCCACATCGGTCATATCATAGCAGTGCTTAGGCGAGGCCCTGTTCCGATAGCTTCATCATCACCATCATGACGCCGTCGTGCTGACGAATCTCTTCCTCGACACTCAGCTAGATCTAGAGTTCGTGGGATATCACCGAGCTGAACGTGTGTAGATCACGGAGGTGCCGTACCTTCGGTGCTAGGATAGGTCGGATCATGAAGACGTTCGACTACATCAACCGCGTTGTCATAAAGTTTCCGCTTACGGTCTACGAGGGTACATGGACAACACTCTTCTCCTCTCGTTGCTATGCATCACCTAGATAGATCTTGTGTGTGCGTAGGAATTTTTTTGAAATTGCTGCGTTCCCCAACAGTGGCATCCGAGCCAGGTCTATGCGTAGATGTTATATGCACGAGTAGAACACAAAGGAGTTGTGGGCATGGGTATATACATATTTCTTGTCGTCACTATTTGATTCTTGATTCAGCGGTATTGTTGGATGAAGCGCTCAGACCGACATTACGCGTACGCTTACATGAGACTAGTTCTACCGACGTGCTTCGCACACAGGTGGCTGGTGGATGTCAGTTTCTCCAACTTTAGTTGAATTGGATTCAATGAACATGGTTCTTTCTGAAGATCAAAAATCAATCTCTATAGTATGTTGTGGTTTTTGATGCGTAGGTAAGAACGGTTCTTGCTCAGCCCGTTGCAGCCACGTAAAACTTGCAACAACAAAGTAGAGGACATCTAACTTGTTTTTTCAGGGCATGTTGTGATGAGATATGGTCAAGACATGATGCTAAATTTTATTGTATGGGATTATCATGTTTTGTAACAGAGTTAGCAGCAACTGGCGGGAGCCATATGGTTGTCACTTTATTGTATGAAATGCAATCACCATGCAATTGCTTTACTTGGGCGAGACGACAATGATGCTTCGATGGAGATCAAGGTGTCAAGCTGGTGATGATGGTGATCATGACGGTGCTTTGGAGATGGAGATCAAAGGCACAAAATGATGATCACCATATCAAATCACTTATAGTGATTGCATGTAATGTTTATCCTTTATGCCTCTTATTTTTCTTAGTTCGGCGGTAGCATTATAAGATGATCTCTCACTAAATTTCAAGGTATAAGTGTTCTCCCTGAGTATGCACCGTTGCTACAGTTCGTCGTTCCGAGACACCACGTGATGATCGGGTGTGATAAGCTCTACGTTCACATACAATGGGTGCAAGCCAGTTTTGCACACGCGGAATACTCAGGTTAAACTTGACGAGCCTAGCATATGAAGATATGTCCTCGAAACACTGAGACCGAAAGGTCGAGCGTGAATCATATAGTAGATATGATCAACATAGTGATGTTCACCATTGAAAACTACTCCATCTCATGTGATGATCGGACATGGTTTAGTTGATATGGATCACGTGATCACTTAGATGATTAGAGGGATATCTATCTAAGTGGGAGTTCTTAAGTAATTTGATTAATTGTACTTTAATTTATCATGAACTTAGTACCTGATAGAATTTTGCATGTCTATGTTGTTGTAGATAGATGGCCCGTGCTGTTGTTCCGTTGAATTTTAATGCGGTCCTAGAGAAAGCTAAGTTGAAAGATGATGGTAGCAATTACACAGACTAGGTCCGTAACTTGAGGATTATCCTCATTGCTCCACAAAAGAATTATGTCCTGGAAGCACCGCTAGGTGACAAACCCACTGCAGGAGCAACGCCAGATGTTATGAACACGTGGCAGAGCAAAGCTGATGACTACTCGATAGTTCAGTGTGCCATGCTTTATGGCTTAGAGCCGTGACTTCAACGACGTTTTGAACGTCATGGAGCATATGAGATGTTCTAGGAGTTGAAGTTAATATTTCAAGAAAATGCCCGGATTGAGAGATATGAAGACTCCAGTAAGTTCTACAGCTGCAAAATGGAGGAGAATAGTTCTGTCAGTGAACATATACTCAGAATGTCTGGGTACCACAACCTCTTGACTCAACTGGGAATTAATCTTCCTGATGATAGTGTCATTGAAAGAGTTCTTCAATCACTGCCACCAAGCTACAAGAGCTTCGTGATGAACTATAATATGCAAGGGATGGATAAGATGATTCCCGAGCTCTTCGCAATGCTAAAGGCTGCGGAGGTAGAAATCAAGAAGGAGCATCAAGTGTTGATGGTCAACAAGACCACTAGTTTCAAGAAAAAGGGTAAAGGGAAGAAGAGGAACTTCAAGAAGAACAGCAAGAAAGTTGCTGCTGAAGTGAAGAAGCCCAAGTCTGGACCTAAGCCTGATACAGAGTGCTTCTACTGCAAAGGCACTGGTCACTGGAAGCGGAACTGCCCCAAGTATTTGGCGGAGAAGAAGGATGGCAAAGTGAAAGGTATATTTGATATACATGTTATTGATGTGTACCTTACTAATGCTCATAGTAGCGCCTGGGTATTTGATACTGTTTCTATTCCCAATATTTGCAACTCGAACAGGGGCTACGAATTAAGCGAAGATTGGCTAAGCATGAGGTGATGATGCGTATGGGAAATGGTTCCAAAGTCGATGTGATTGCCGTCGGCATGCTACCTCTACATCTACCTTCGGGATTAGTTTTAGACCTAAATAATTGTTATTTGGTGCCAGCGTTGAGCATGAACATTATATCTGGATCTTGTTTGATGCAAGATAGTTATTCATTTAAATCAGAGAATAATGGTTGTTCTATTTATATGAATAATATCTTTTATGGTCATGCACCCTTGATGAGTGGTCTATTTTTACTAAATCTTGATAGTAGTGATACACATGTTCATAGTATTGAAGCTAAAAGATATAAGTTTAATAATGATAGTGCAACTTATTTGTGGCACTGCCGTTTATGTCATATTGGTGTAAAGCGCATGAAGAAACTCCATGCTGATGGGCTTTTGGAATCACTTGATTATGAATCACTTAATGCTTGCGAACCATGCCTCATGGGCAACATGACTAAGACTCCGTTCTCCGAAACAATGGAGCGAGCAACAGACTTGTTGGAAATAATACATATTGATGTATGTGGTCCAATGAGTGTTGATGCTCGCTGCGGGTATAGTTATTTTCTTTCCTTCACAGATGATTTGAGCAGATATGGGTATATCTACTTAATGAAACATAAGTCTGAAACATTTGAAAAGTTCAAAGAATTTCAGAGTGAAGTGGAAAATCATCGTAACAAGAAAATTAAGTTTCTACAATCTGAGATAGCTGCATTCACGCTAAATAGGGCACCATCAAAATCCATTGAGATGACACCTTATGAACTATGGTTTGCCAAGAAACCCAAGTTGTCGTTTCCTAAAGTTTTTGGCTATGATGCTTATGTGAAAAGGCTTCAACCTGATAAGCTCGAACGCAAATCGGAGAAATGTGTCTTCATAGGATACCCAAAAGATACTGTTGGGTACACCTTCTATCACCGATCCGAAGGCAAGATATTCGTTGCTAAGAACGGATCCTTTCTAGAGAAGGAGTTTATCTCAAAAGAAGTGAGTGGGGGAAAGTAGAACTTGATGAGGTAATTGTACCTGCTCCCTTATTGGAAAGTAGTTCATCACTAAAATTAGTTCCAGTGATTCCTACACCAGTAAGTGAGGAAGCTAATGATGATGATCATGAAACTTCTGATCAAGTTACTACCGAACCTCGTAGGTCAACCAGAGTAAGATCCGCACCAGAGTGGTATGATAATCCTGTTCTGGAGGTCGTGTTACTTGACCATGATGAACCTACGAACTATGAGGAAGCGATGATGAGCCCAAATTTCGTGAAATGGCTTTAGGACATGAAATCTGAGATGGGATCCATGTATGAGAACAAAGTGTGGACTTTGGTTGACTTACCCGATGATCGGCAGGCCGTAGAGAATAAATGGATCTTCAAGAAGAAGACTGACGCTCACGGTAATGTTACTGTCTACAAAGCTCGAATTGTTGCAAAAGGTTTTCGACAAGTTCAAGGAGTTGACTATGATGAGACTTTCTCATCCATAGTTATGCTTAAGTCCGTCCGAATCATGTTAGCAATTGCCGCATTTTATGATTATGAAATTTGGCAAATGGATGTCAAAACTGCATTCCTTAATGGATATCTTAAATAAGACTTGTATATGATGCAACCAGAAGGTTTTGTCGATCCAAAAGGTGCTAACAAAGTGTGCAAGCTCCAGCAATCCATTTATGGACTGGTGCAAGCCTCTCGGAGTTGGAATATACACTTTGATAGTGTGACCAAAGCATATGGTTTTATACAGACTTTTGGAGAAGCCTGTATTTATAAGAAAGTGAGTGGGAGCTCTATAGCATTTTTGATATTATATGTGGATGACATATTGTTTATCGGAAATGATACCGAATTTCTAAATAGCATAAAAGGATACTTGAATAAGAATTTTTCAATGAAAGACCTCGGTGAAGCTGCTTATATATTGGGCATCAAGATCTACAGAGATAGATTAATAGGCTTGATTGGACTTTCACAAAGCACATACCTTGATAAACTTTTGAAGAAGTTCAAAATGGATCAAACAAAGAAAGGGTTCTTGCCTGTGTTACAAGGTGTGAAGTTAAGTTAGACTCAATGCTCGACCACTATAGAGGATAGAGAGAAAATGAAAGTCACTCCCTATGCTTCAGCCATAGGTTCTATCATGTATGCAATGCTGTGTACCAGACCTGATGTGTGCCTTGCTATTAGTTTAGCAGGGAGGTACCAAAGTAATCCAGGAGTGCATCACTGGACAATGGTCAAGAACATCCTAAAATACCTGAAAAGGACTAAGGATATGTTTCTCATTTTATGGAGGTGACGAATAGCTCATCGTAAATGGTTACGTCGATGCAAGCTTTGACACTGATCCGGATGACTCTAAGTCACAAACCGGATACGTATTTTTATTCAATGGAGGAGTTATCAGTTGGTGCAGTTCCAAGCAGAGCGTCTTGGTGGGATCTACATGTGAAGTGCAGTACATAGCTGCTTCAGAAGTAGCAAATGAAGGAGTCTGGATGAAGGAGTTCATCTCCGATCTAGGTGTCATACCTAGTGCATCGGATCCAATGAAAATCTTTTGTGATAATACTGGTGCAATTGCCTTGGCAAAGGAATCCAGATTTCACAAGAGAACCAAGCACATCAAGAGACGCTTCAATTCCATCCGCGATCAAGTCAAGGAGGGATACATAGAGATTTGCAAGATACATACAGATCTGAATGTTGCAGACCCGTTGACTAAGCCTCTCTCACGAGCAAAACATGATCAGCACCAAGACTCCACGGGTGTTAGAATCGTCACAATGTAATCTAGATTATTGACTCTAGTGCAAGTGGGAGACTGAAGGAAATATGCCCTAGAGGCAATAATAAAGTTGTTATTTATATTTCCTTATATCATTATAAATGTTTATTGTTCATGCTAAAATTGTATTCACCGGAAACTTAGTACATGTGTGAATACATAGACAAACAAAGTGTTACTAGTATGCCTCTACTTGACTAGCTCGTTAATCAAAGATGGTTAAGTTTCCTAGCCAAGGACAAAGAGTTGTCATTTGATTAACGGTGTCACATCATTAGAGAATGATGTGACTGACTTGACCGATCCGTTAGCTTATGCAACCCTCGAATACCGGAGGAACACTTAGTGTACTATCAAACGTCACAACATAATTGGATGACTATAAAGATCCTCTACAGGTGTCTCGATGGTGTTTGTTGAGTTGGCATAGATCGAGATTAGGATTTGTCACTATGTCTATCGGAGAGGTATCTCTAGGCCCTCTCGGTAATGCACATCACTATAAGCCTTGCAAATAATGTAACTAATAAGTTAGTTACAGGATGTAGCATTACGGAACGAGTAAAGATACTTGCCGGTAACGATATTGAACTAGGTATTGAGATACCGACGATCGAATCTCGGGAAACGAACATACCGATGACAAAGGGAACAACGTATGTTGTTATGCGGTTTGACCGATAAAGATCTTCGTAGAATATGTAGGAACCAACATGAGCATCCAGGTTCCTCTATTGGTTATTGACCGGAGATGAGTCTCGATCATGTCTACATAGTTCTCGAACCCGTAGGGTCCACACGCTTAACGTTCAGTGACGATCGGTATTATGAGTTTGTGTGTTTTGATATACCGAAGGTTGTTCGGAGTCCCAGATGTGATCACAGGCATGACGAGGAGTCTCAAAATGGTCGAGACATAAAGATCGATATATTGGATGACTATGTTTAAACATCAGAATGGTTCCGGGTGAGTTCGGGTATTTACAAGAGTACCGGGATGTTACCGGAACCCCCCGGGAAGTATATGGGCCTTATTGGGCCATAGTGGGAGAGAGGAGAAGGAAGCCTAGGAGGGGGCGCCCCCCAAGCCCAATTCGAATTGGGTGGGGGCGGCCCCCCCTTTCCTTCCTCCTTCCTTCCCCTTCCTTCCTCTCCTAGTCCAACTAGGGAAGGGGGAATCCTACTCCCGGTGGGTTGTAAATAAGTAGAAGTGTGATCATAGAGTCATATCTTGTTCTAGTATCGAGTTGTAATCATTGAGTTGTAAATAAGTAGAAGTGTGATGATCATCAGTAATAGAGCATTGTCCCATAAAAAAGGCCAAATAATAAAAAAGGAAGGCCCAAAAAAAGGGGGCAATGCTACTATCCTTTTTTCCACACATATGCTTCAAAGTAGCACCATGATCTTTATGATAGAGAGTCTCTTGTTTTGTCATTTTCATATACTAGTGGGAATTTTTCATTATAAAACTTGGGTTGTATATT
Source organism: Triticum aestivum (assembly GCF_018294505.1). Lineage (NCBI taxonomy): Eukaryota > Viridiplantae > Streptophyta > Magnoliopsida > Poales > Poaceae > Triticum > Triticum aestivum. The sequence continues at coordinate 204,842,737 of NC_057803.1, read as the reverse complement.
CCAACAATGGGCCTCCTCAAGTGCCCTAGGTCTTCGTGAGCAAGCAAGTTGGATGCGCACCCACTTAGTTTCTTTTGTTGATCTTTCATACATTTATAGCTCTAGTGCATCCGTTGCATGGCAATCCCTACTGCTTGCATTGACATCAATTGATGGGCATCTCCCTAGCCCATTGATTAGCCGCATCGATGTGAGATTTTCTATTTTTTGTCATCTCCACATAACCCCCTTCATTATATTCCATTCCACCCATAGTGCTATATCCATGGCTCACGCTCATGTATTGCGTGAAAGTTGAAAAAAGTTTGAGATTACTAAAGTATGAAACAATTGCTTGGCTTGTCATCGGGGTAGTGCATGATGAGAGCATTCTTGTGTGACGAAAATGGAGCATGACCAAACTATATGATTTTGTAGGGATGAACTTTCTTTGGCCATGTTATTTTGAGAAGACATGATTGCTTAGTTAGTATGCTTGAATTATTATTATTATTATGTCAATGTTAAACTTTTATCTTGAATCTTTCGGATCTGAACATTCATGCCACAATTAAGAAAAATTACACTGAGAAATATGTTAGGAAGCATTCCACATCAAAAATTCTGTTTTTATCATTTACCTACTCGAGGACGAGCATGAATTAAGCTTGGGGATGCTTGATATGTCTCCAATGTATCTATAATTTTTGATTGTTCCATGCTCTTATATTATTTTTTTTGGATGTTTATGGGCTTTATTATACACTTTTATGTTATTTTTGGGACTAACCTATTAACCGGAGGCCCAGCCCAAATTGTTGTTTTCTTGCCTATTTCAGTATTTCGAAGAGAAGGAATATCAAACGGAGTCCAAACAGAATGAAACCTTTGGGGGAGTTATTTTTGGAATGGAAGCAATCCAGGAGACTTGAAGTAGACGTCTTGTCTCTGCTACCTGCTTCGCTCCAAATGCCCTCTCAAGCCACGCTAGCGCATCGCCCGCGCATTGACCGGGTCAATCGCACGGCAGTACTGCAGCCGTTCTCTGTGTCTTCGTCAGGGACAGGAACCCAGCGCCTGACGCCCGAGCCCCATGGCCACCGCAGCGCTGGATCAGCTCGACCTCATCTTGCCTACATCCGCCGCCGCCGGCTAGTATCTGCCCCGTCCTCGTGTCCCCGCGGCCAGCCGCGCCAAGTCCCTCCTCCGGCCGGCTCTGCTGCTGCAAGTCCCGCCACGCCGAACCACTTCGTCAGAACGAGCGACGCCCAAGCCGTGTTGACCCTTCCCCGAACGAGCCAAGCAGGCCGGCCTAGCGCGCCCCTGCTGGCCTCTCCCTCTCCATCGATCTGGGCCAGGCCCGCTGGGTTAGCTGCCTTCCCCAGCGCCTGTTACCCTGTTGGGCCTCTGCTTAGATTCGGCCCGTAATGTAAAAAAATTTTGGCTCTGTGATTTTAGCAATTATTCCAGAGTTTACCAGTTTTGCAGAAAACCCCCTAGACATCATGCATATAATAACTCCACAACCGTGCATCGGATTAAAATAAATTATATATGAAAGATGCTTAGAATTTTGTGTAGTTTCATAATATGCCATTTCATGCATGTTAAAAATGTTTAAACTGGTGTTTGCATCAATTTTCTCAATGCAATGGTAAAAAGCTTTAATTCATAACTAAATAACCGTAGCTCAGTTTTAAATGGGGTGGAAAAATTCCTAGTTTAACATGGTGCACTCATCTAGCATGTTTAACAACTCTAAAATTTGGTTTAGGGCAGAACAATACCAAATCCATAAATATGCACATGAGGATTTTCCGGACTTGTTGCTTGTTGTTCCGGCCTCATTTAAACTTGCCTAGATAGGTAGTTTTACTATGCTTCACTTCTTGCCATGTTTAACAACATTTAATATTGTTGGGTACACAAGCGAGAGGAACTAAATAATTGACGTGGTGTTTCGTCAATATGCAACGGAGTTGCATATTGAGCTCCACTTAATTTGTAGGATTGTTTATGCATTTTGCCATGCCATGCCTCTTTAAACCGGACATGCAACATACTTGGTTGTGCATCATGCCATGTTGATGTGATGGTTGTTTTACTATATTGTTTTCTTCTTTCCGGTGTTGCTTCTTCGGGTTAGTTCCTATAACGTCACGTTTTTGAGGATCCGTTCGACTACGTCCGTTTGTCTTCTTCATGAACTCGTTCTTCTTACTTGCGGGATCTCAGGCAAGATGACCATACCCTCGAAATCACTTCTATCTTTGCTTGCTAGTTGCTTGCTCTTTTTGCTATGCCCCGATACCTACCACTTGCTATATCATGCCTCCCATATTGCCATGTCAAGCCTCTAACCCAGCTTTCCTAGTAAACCATTGTTTGGCTATGTTACTGCTTTGCTCAGCCCCTCTTATAGCGTTGCTAGTTGCAGGTGAAGATGAAGTTTGTTCCATGTTGGAACATGGATATGTTGGGATATCACAATATCTCTTATTTAATTAATGCATCTATATACTTGGTAAAGGGTGGAAGGCTCGGCCTTATGCCTGGTGTTTTGTTCCACTCTTGTCGCCCTAGTTTCTGTCATACCGGTGTTATGTTCCTTGATTTTGCGTTCCTTACGCGGTTGGATTATAATGGGAACCCCTTGATAGTTCACTTTGAATAAAACTCCTCCAGCAAGGCCCAACTTTGGTTTTACCATTTGTCAACTAAGCCTTTTTCCCTCGGGTTTCCGGAGCCCGAGGGTCATCTTTATTTTAACCCCCCCCCCCCCCGGGCCAGTGCTCCTCTAAGTGTTGGTCCAAACTAGAGCCCCTTGCAGCGCCACCACGGCAAACTTGAGGGTTGGTTTTAGTTGTACGGATTGCTCATCCGGTGTGCCCTGAGAACGAGATATGTGCAGCTCCTATCGGAATTTGTCGGCACATTCGGGTGGCTTTGCTGGTCTTGTTTTACCATTGTCGAAATATCTTGTAACCAGGATTCCGAGTCTGATCGGGTCTTCCTAGGAGAAGCAATATCCTTCGTTAACCGTCAGAGCTTGTGATGGGCTAAGTTGGGACACCCCTGCAGGGTTTGAACTTTCGAAAGCCATGCCCGCGGTTATGGGAAGATGGGAATTTGTTAATGTCCAGTTGTAGAAAACTTGACACTTAACTTAATTAAAATGCATCAACCGCGTGTGTAGCTGTGATGGTCTCTTTCCGGCGTAGTCCGGGAAGTGAACACGGTTCTTGTGTTATGCTTGAACGTAAGTAGTTTCAGGATCACTTCTTGATCACTTCTAGTTCACGACCGTGCATGGCTTTTCTTCTCGCTCTTATTTGCGTATGTTAGCCACCATATATGCTTAGTGCTTGCTGCAACTCCACCTCATTACCCCTTTCCTACCCATAAGCTTAAATAGTCTTGATCTCCCGGGTGTGAGATTATTGAGTCCTCGTAGCTCACAGATACTTCCAAAACAGTTGCAGGTGCAGACGATGCCCATGCAGACAACGCAACTGAGCTCAAGTGGGAGCTCGATGAAGATCGTGTTCCTTGTGTTGTCTCATTTCCAGTTGATCAGTAGTGGAGCCCAGTCGGGGCGATCAGGGATCTAGCATTAGGGGTTGTCTTCTTTTATGTTGGTTCCGTAGTCGGACCTTAATTGTATTTTGGATGATGTAATGCTATATTCATGTATTTTGTGAAGTGGCGATTGTAAGCCAACTCTTTATTCCCTCTCGTATTCAGTACATGGGATGTGTAAAGATTACCCCTCTTGCGACATGCCTACTATGCGGTTATGCCTCTAAGTCGTGCTTCGACACGTGGGAGATATAGCCGCATCATGGGTGTTACACGGTTGAACCGCATTGTGGGACGTGCCATAGCCGTGCCTCCGCCTATACCCATGGTATCCTTAGTGCGTAGGTATGTACGTGCGGCGTAAATTTCATCGCTTGACTGGGACTAGGACGGAGGCCGAATTGCGAGGCGAGCTCTGAACGCTCCTGGCAATTCTGTTGCAGGTTATTTCGGACTCGCTTGAATGTGTCTGTGGACCTTTTTACTGAATTGGCGGTTTGCCTCAAAAGGCTGCTTTGCATTTCTGGTGCAAGGGCCGCAGTGTGCTCCTCCGTGCGGAGCGAGCGTTCTGTGTTTCTGTTAACTGTTATAACCCCGCAAGGTCGTGGCATTTTGAGCTTGAGGTATGCATAATGCGGTACCACATTGAATCTAGAGAATGCGGTTCGTCCGAGTAGTGCATGATAGCCACTGCGGAAGGGGACGATATCGAAGATTAACTCTTCGCTTCGGAAGTTATCCAGAGATCCGAAGACCACTTTGAGTGTGATTGAGCCCGTGCAACAGGCCTCTACACCTTGTATGACACCTTTGAAGGTGGTTTTTGTGGGTTTGATCCTCAAGGGGTCGATACCCATTTTGCGCACCGTATCCTGATAAAGCAGGTTCAGGCTGCTGCCACCGTCCATAAGGACTCGAGTGAGGTGGAATCAATCAATGATAGGATCGAGGACCAATGTGGCAGAACCGCCATGACGGATACTAGTGGGGTGGTCCCTGCGATCAAAAGTGATCGGACAAGAAGACCATGGGTTGAACTTTCGGGCGACTGGCTCCATCTCGTAGACGTCCCTGAGTGCACGCTTCCATTCCCGCTTGGGGATATGGGTTGCGTATATCATGTTCACCGTTTTCACTTGGGGAGGAAATTTCTTCTGTCCTCCTGTGTTCTGCGGCCGGGGCTCCTCCTCGTTGTTGCTATGAAGCCCCTTTTCCTTGCTTTCGGGATTCAACTTGCCGGCCTGTTTGAACACCCAGCACTCTCTATTGGTGTGGTTGGCTGGCTTATCGGGGGTTCCGCGAATTTGACACGAGCAGTCGAGTACGTGGTCCAAACTGGATGGGCCCAGAATGTTTCTTTTGAACGGCTTTTTCCGTTGACCGGATTTAGAGCCACTGAATCCAGCATTGACTGCCGTGTCTTGGGCGTTATCGCCATTGTTGCGGAGCTTGTATCTGTTGCAACGTGGCTTGTCGTTGCTGTCTCTGGCCTCCGATGTGCTAGGGTTACTTGTTGTGTTGTTGGTACGGGCCAACCAGCTATCCTCGCTCGCGCAGAAGCGGGTCATGAGTGTTGTGAGGGCTGCCATGGACTTTGGCTTCTCTTGGCCGAGATGTCTGGCGAGCCACTCGTCACAGATGTTATGTTTAAAGGCCGCTAGGGCTTCGGCATCCAGACAGTCCACAATTTGGTTATTTTTGGTTAGGAACCGAGTCCAAAATTTCCTGGCTAACTCTCCGGGTTGTTGTGTTATGTGACTTAAATCATCAGCATCCGGTGGTCGCACATAAGTGCCCTGGAAGTTGTCCAGGAATGCGTCTGCCAGGTTCTCCCAACTTCCGATGGAGTTTGCTGGCAAGCTATTTAGCCAATACCGAGCTGGTCCTTTGAGTTTTAATGGGAGGTACTCGATGGCGTGTAGATCATCCCCGTGGGCTATGTGAATGTGGAGGAAGAAATCCTCTATCCATACCATGGGGTCAGTAGTACCATCGTATGATTCAATATTCACGGGTTTAAACCCTTCTGGGAATTCATGATCCATTACTTCATCAGTGAAGCATAGGGGGTGTGCGGCGCCTCTGTGTCGGGCTATGTCACGACGCAGTTCGTATGAGTCTTGTCTGCTGTGTTCGGCCCGGCCGGATTTGCTTTTGGTATATCCGGCATGACGGTCATCATCATGTGTTGGGGCGCGCCCTCATGATCCGAAGATCGATCATTTGTGTCCTGCTTTGTTTTCCAATACGTCTCATAGGTCCTGCGTGTTACCCCGAGCTTTGTTGTCCTTGTTTGACTGGCGACGGGGTGCAGGCTCGACTTCGGGCTTATATGCCACTTTGTCTCGGCCACGAGGTGGCCTGTTTGCCGCATCATACGCTGGAAGCGTAGGCTTTAATGCTTCCTCATCAAGCTGGGGTAGCAACCTGCGCTTTGGGAAACTTTTGATTGGGCGCTCGAGTTCGTGTTCCTTGGCTGACAGGACCTCAGTCCATCTATCCTCTAGGAGATCTTGCTCAGCTTGAAGTTGTCGTTGCTTTTTCTTCAGGCTTTGTGTTGTGGCAATAAGCCGGCGCTTAAAGCGTTCCTGTACGATGGGATCCTCAGGCACGATAAATTCTTCGTCGCCGAGGCTCACCTCGTCTTCGGAGAGAGGCATGTAATTGCCATCTTCTGATTCTCCGTCTTCTGCCTGTTCCTTGGGGCTGGCTTGACCATCCTCCTACTCAAAGCCTGGTTGGAGGGGATTGTCTTCGTCTTCGGCACTATTTGCGGCGTTATTGTCTCTTGTGCCGGTATTGCTGTTTTTGCTATGGCGGGGCTTAGAGCGGCGCCGATGACGCTGATTCTTGGATTGCTTCTTGGGGACATTATCCTCCGTTGCCTTGTTGCCATCACTTTCTTTGGGGTGTCCACCATGTATATATCATACGATGAGCTGGCAGTCCAGCGCCCTATGGGCGGTGGTTCCTGTTCGTCTCCCGCATCGTCGTCCATACCGTCGATGTCTTCGGAGTCGAAGTCGAGCATGTCGGTTAGGTCGTCGACAGTGGCTATTAAGTGGGTGGTGGGTGGGGAACGAATTTCTTCGCCGTCCCCTTCCCACTCGAGCCGGACATAGTTCGGCCAAGGGTCTCCTGACAAGGAGAGAGACCGTAATGAGTTCAGCACATCGCCTAGGGGCGAGTGCTGAAAGATATCCGCGGAGGTGAACTAGATGATCAGTGCCCAATCAGATTGGATGGGTACGGACGGGAGCGGTTCGGAGTCTGTGGCCGGGGACGAATCCGAGTGTCCGGCAACACAGGTCTCATAGGAGGTGAAGTCAGTATTCGGCTCCATCGCTGCTGAGTGTGCGGCCTCCGTGGCGGGGTCCATCAACCCGTCCTCGGACGGCGCAATATGTTCCGGATTGAGGGTCGGAGTAGTTACAGGTGTGATCTCCCGAACACTGTCCGATGGCAGAGTGAAATCATGCTCATCGTGACTGTGCAGCGTACCTGACATGGGTTCGTATCCGTCGAAGATCAAGTCTCAGCCGATGTTGGCGGTATAGTTCAAGCTTCCAAACCTGACCTAATTTCCAGGGGCGTAGCTCTCGATCTGCTCCAGATGGCCAAGCGAGTTGGGCCGCAGTACAAAGCCGACGAATACAAAGATCTGTCCGGGGAGGAAAACCTCACCCTGGATCGCATCGCTGCCGATGATCGAAGGAGCCATCAAGCCTTGATTGTGACGGCATAGTGGAACTCTCAATGAAAGCACCAATGTCGGTGTCAAACCCGGCAGATCTTGGGTAGGGGGTACCGAACTGTGCGTCTAAGGCGGATGGTAACAGGAGGTGGGGGACACAATGTTTACCCAGGTTCGGGCCCTCTCGATGGAGGTAATACCCTACTTCCTGCTTGATTGATCTTGATGACATGAGTATTACAAGAGTTGATCTACCACGAGATCGGAGAGGCTAAACCCTAGAAGCTAGCCTATGGTATGATTGTTGTTGTCCTACAGACTAAACCCTCCAGTTTATATAGACACCAGAGTGAGCTAGGGTTACACAGAGTTGGTTAGAAGGGAGGAGATCTACATATCCGAATCGCCAAGCTTGCCTTCCACGCAAAGGAGAGTCCCATCCGGACACGGGACGAAGTTTTCAATCTTGTATCTTCATAGCCAACAGTCCGACCAAAGTATATAGTCCGGCTGTCCAAGGACCCTCTAATCCAGGACTCCCTCAGTCGAGACCCTGAAGAGCATCCTCGCCCAAGACAAGGAGCATGCACGGGTGAGCCAAGCTGCCACTGACAAAGCAGCTGCAGATTTAGAGGCCGAGCAGGTCACCCGCCGCAAGTGTCATGAGCGGGTGACCGAAGTGGAGGAGGAGCTCAAGGATGCTGCCAGCAAGTGTGAGGCCTTAGAGGAGAAGAATAAGGATGAAGCGGTCAATCTCACCAAGGCTCTTCAGGAGTCCAAGGAGGCGCAAACCGAGTCTCGGACTGCTCGCGAGGAGAATAAGTAGGCCAAATAGATAGCGGATGGTAAGCCCTTTCTTTTACAAAGTATTTTAGGCGGTCGGAGATATGCCTTGCTTAATCGACTATGGAGTTCTCCAGATGCCTTTGCGGATCTTCCGAGGAGTGCTGCCGACACCGCATAATATTTCTGGGGCCAGGAGGGGGAACACCACGGAGAAACTCTTCTAGTCACAGTACCAGGCACCAGAGCGTCCGGCACTGCTGAACAACCAGATGATGCAACTGGCGGAGCTGCATAGGATGTCTGATTTGTCCATGAAGGACATCATAGTCCGGCTATGGCCATCCGGACCCATTCCTAACAGCTCCTTCGGCATGGTCAAGCAGCTCGGCGAGGCCTTGCCCCGACTTGAAGCTATGAATCGCTTAGCGTGCATAGAGGGTGTGCGGATGGCCTTTGCCCGTGTCAAGATGCACTGGGCGAAGATGAAGGCCGCCGTCGTGGCGGTCGAGGGTCCACCCGAAGGCAAGGACCATCGCAAGCTGGAGTGGTATTTTGAAGACGTCCTAGAGGGTGCTCGTTTAATAGAGGGTCAATGTTCAAAGGATATCATGTTTGAGTGAATGTATCCAGGCTGCCCAGACTTTGTTTTATGAACCAAGGCTTTTGTAATATATTTGTGGCTTTATCTGAAATTATTTTCCTCCTGTGCGACCGTTTTTATTTCTGAAAGTTTGCCAGTCGTCGGCTTCAGCCCCCACGTAGATACTACGGGGGTGTTCGGAATAGCACATGACCACACTTGACCCAACGTCTTGGTCCGTAAAGGAAGTGTCTGTGCAGCGAACCAGGCAATCAGACTATGCAGCTTTATCACTCTCACTTAGCCATCGGAGTTTGACAATGGGACTATGAGATAGCCCCTGGTGCATGTGCGGCTATCCGAACTTGGATGCCTTAGGTGTGTGACTAGGTGGAGGCCAGTCATTTGTATAATATGGAAAAAATTGCAAAATATCTAGTAAGTCGCCGAACCGCTGACCAGGTCTCGCTATATCATGACAGTCAGTTTTCGGCTTTCTCTACTGAGGTGTCTGACCGGACGAACCAGAAACACAATCACAGTAGTTCTCCCTTTACTACCTTAGCCAAACAAGCGGAACGTAAGGTGGTAACCACAGGAGCCGGGCAACCCAACTACCAAAGACATGATTCAGAGCCGATGAATATAATGCAGTATTCGGGATGCCGAAGTGTACTATAAAAGTGTTTATACTTTTTTGTTTTTGAAAAATATATGTGGCCGAGTAGAGCCCCTGGAAATTTATGCCGAGGTGTATATGTCAATCTGTTATGAAGACGGAATACAGATTATGAAATAAGCCAATACCGAATAGGGTTGGACAAAACTGTTTCCATTATAGTGTGATTGATACATCAAAACATGCTCTTACAGAGAATGCCATAAGCATCAAGGCTATTTTACATGCCAAACATTTGTGAGAAAGGGAAAGTTGTATACAGGTCCTTAAAAAAGGTGGTCTTGAAGATCCTTTGGACACCCTACCGCACGTTGATAATCCCCAAGTGCAGGGAATCATCATAGCAATTTCCAAAGGTGGAAGTCATAAGTATGGAGTGTCGAACCCTCAAGGAGCTAAAGGTAAGATCAATATTCTCTCAAGCCCTATCTTCCACTGATACGACTCTACGTACACCGAACGTTTGCTTCCAACTAGAAATGAGAAATAAAACTACGTTGTGGGTATGAAAAGCATAACTTTGTATAATATCCGAGAGCTAAAATATGAAAGTAGGTGTTGTTATCATAAAGTTAGAATATATTACTAAATATTATAAATAGCGAGTGTGGAACAATGATGGGTCGGTGTGCGAAATTTTCCTAGGCAATTGTTAACAAGACTGGTAATCACTATTGCAATTTCATATGAGGGAGAGGCATAAGCTAACATACTTTCTCTTCTTGGATCATATGAACTTATGATTGGAACTCTAGCAAGCATCCGCAACTACTAAAGATCATTAAGGTAAAACCCAACCATAGCATTAAAGTATCAAGTCCTCTTTATTCCCATACGCCATGTCCCGCTTATCCATGTTTGTGTTTCAGTCACTCACACAACACAGACAATAAGCAAACCATGGACATATTGCAACACCCTACAGTGGGAATCCGTCATGCTTGTGCGACACGGAGGGCACCATAGGACAGCACCAAAGTAAAACATACAACTCATACCAATCTAGATCATCAATCAACCCAAAGACAAAGGATATCTACTCAAAACATCAAAGGATGGAAACACATCATTGGATCATAATATGTGGCATAAAGCACCATGTTCAAGTAGGGATTATAGCGGGGTGCGGGAGAGTGGACCGCGTAAGAGAGATGAGGATGGTGATGATGATGGTGATGTTGATGAAGATGATCACCGCGGCAATGATTCCCTCCCGATGGCACTCAGGTGCCACTAAGAGAGAGAGGAGGAAAGGTTCTCCCCCTTGTGCTTCCTCCTCCATGGCCTCCTCCTGAATGGGGAGAGGTTCTCCCTCTGGTCCTTGGCCTTCATGGTGATGATGGCCCCTCCGGGATGCTCCTCCATAGCCTCCGGTGATGATGTCCCCCTCTGGCAGGGTGCCAGAGAGGGCCTAGGTTGATTTCTCGTGGCTACAGGGGCTTGCGGCGGCGGAACTTCCGACCTAGGTTAATTTCTAGAGGTTTCTGTATATATAAGAGGTTTTGGTGTCGAGAACAAGTCAGGGGGTCTACGGGCTGTCCACGAGGTAGGGGGCGCGCCTCCCACCCTCGTGGGTATCCCGGGACTCTTCTGGCCCAACTCTTTTACTCCATGGCCTTTTTCTGGTCCAAAAATAAGCTCCGTGAAGTTTCAGGTCAATTGGACTCCATTTCGTTTTCCTTTTCTGCGATACTCTAAAACAAGGAAAAAACAAAAACTGGCACTGGGCTCTAGGTTAATAGGTTAGTCCCAAAAATTATATAAAATAGCATATAAAACATCCAAGGTTGATACTATAATAGCATGAATACTTCATAAATTATAGATACATTGGAGATGTATCACACGTCTACGCCGCTTTTCACCTTGGTGAATGATCCTTTGAGAGGATCAATGATCGTATATATAGAAGGGGCCTGGGAAAGGGCCCCTGTACCACCGAAAAGTGATCTAGGTTTTAAAGAACCTGAAATAAGAGAGAAAAGAGAAAAAGGGAGAAGAAGAAGATTAAGGTCCGAACAGGGTCGAGCCGTATTGTGGACCTTGTCCTTAGTGTGCATTCGTCCTTGCCCATGGTATTTTTAGTGCATAGTTATGCACGCACGGTACGTATGCCGCGATTAGGTGGGGGTTTTGAAGGAGGCTGAATTGCTAGTCCAGCTCTAGATGAACTGAATTGTCGTTCTGTGGGGTAGATCGGACTCGTCTGACAGTTCCGGGGGCTTGATGGCCTATGAAGTATTCGGCTTGATAAGGCCACCCTGTACCTCTTCTATGAGGGTCGTGGTATGCTCCTTAGTACAGAGGGAGCGCTCCATATTTCTATTGACTATTATAACATTGCGAGGTCCGGGCATCTTGAGCTTTAGATAAGCATAGTGTGGGACTGCATTGAAACGGGCGAAAGCGGTTCGTCCGTGCAGTGCATGATAACCACTGCGGAAGGGGACGATGTCGAAGATCAAATCTTCGCTTCGGAAATTATCTGGTGAGCCGAAGACTACTTCCAGCATTATTGACCCTGTGCAGCAGGCCTCCACGCCGGGTATTATCCTTTAAAGGTGGTTTTAGTAGGCTTGATTCTTGATGGATCGATACCCATTTTGCGGACCGTGTCTTGATAAATCAAGCTAAGACTTTTGCCGCCGTCCATGAGGACTCTACTATATAAGTTGGAGCCTCATCACTTGTTCGCTAGGGTTTGCACTCTTCACACTCTCACTGCACTACATATATATATACACGTTGGAGGCTCGGTGTTCCTTTGCTAGGGTTTAGTCTATTCACAATCTCTCACCCTCTTCACCAGATATAAACAAGACTGTGTTGGCCTCTGCCCCCCCCCCCCCCCCCCGCCCCCTCACAACTGGTGAAGGATCCGTCTGAATCCCATCGCACCGGGAAGGGGAGGAGGTGCAGCATTCACTCTGTCGCCATCGGCGAGGGAGGCAATCCACTACCGGTTGCATTGTTCTCTTCCACCCAGCGCCTATGTGGGAGGGCCTCCGACCCCTTCTTCCTCGTTGTTGTACATAGTGTGTGCAGATCCAGCCTCCTGCCGCACGCCTAATCACATCCCAATGACCCTAAGGTATAACTTTCTTTAAAACCGTCATTGCTCTAGTTGCATGCAGATCGTTTTCAATTCTGCAGTCGAATCTAGGTACTGGTTCAAAGAGGAAAGAAGGGGGTGTGTAACACCCTCGATGCGACTATAGCTCCCACGTGTCGAGGCACGACTTAGAGATATAATCGCATTGAAGGCATATGTCGCAAGTTAGGCAATCTTCACAACATCCCATGTAATGTGATAACAAAAAGGGAGATAACATAGTTGGCTTACACTCGCCACGTCAATCAAGTACATAAATAACATTACATCATCCAAAACACTCATGGCCCGACTAGGGCGCCAAAATAAAGAGAACCCAGCATGCGACAACGGTCCCAATCACCCCCAACTGGGTACCACTACTGATCATCGGGAAAGGAAACATAGTATCGTTGAGAGTCTTCGTCGAACTCCAACTTGAGCTCATACGCGTCTCCTGGAGCGGAATCATCAGGCCCTGCATCTGGTGTAATAGTAATCTGTGAGCCATGGGGACTCAGCAATCTCGCACCCTCGCGATCAAGACTATTCAAGCTTATAGGTAAGGCAAGGTAAAATATGAGTGGAGCTGCAACAAGCGACTAGCAAGTATGGTGGCTAACTTATTCGCAGAAGAGAGCGAGAAGAGGAGGCAAAGCACGAGCGAGAAACTAGAGAGCAACCTGCGCAAACATTACTCCAACACCGTGTCCACTCCCGGACTCCGCCGAGAAGAGGCCATCACGGTAACACACTCAGTTGATTCATTTTAATTAAATTAAGGTTCAAGTTATCTACAACCGGACATTAACAAATTCCCATCTGCCCATAACCGCGGGCACGGCTTTCGAAAGTTCAAATCCCTGCAGGGGAGTCCCAACTTAGCCCATCACAAGCTCTCACGGTCAACGAAGGAATAGACCTCCTCCCAAGACGTTCCGATCAGACTCGGTATCTCGGTAATTCAAGATACTTCGACAGCTTAAAACAAGACCAGCAACACCGCCCGAATGTGCCGACAAATCCCGATAGGAGCTACACATATCTCTTTCTCAGGGCACACTCAGATGAGCCAGACGTTGGGTAGGCCAGCCCAGAGTTGCCCTTGGTAGCCCCGGACATCGCTCGGTGGGACCAACACTCAGAGGAGCACTGGCCCGGGGGGGTAAAGTAAGATGACCCTTGAGTCTGCAGAACCCAAGGGAAAGAAAAGGCTAGGTGACAAATGGTAAGACCAATGTTGGGCATTGCTGGAAAAGCTTTAATCAAGGCGAAATATCAAGGGGTTCCCATTATAACCCAACCGCGTAAGGAACGCAAAAATCCGGGAACGTAACACCGATATGACGGAAACTAGGACGGCAAGAGTGGAACAAAACACTAGGCGAGAGGCCGAGCCTTCCATCCTTTACCAAGTATATAGATGCATTAAGATAACATAGCAATATAATGATATCCCAACAAGTAAATAAATGTTCCAATAAGGAACGACCTCCAATCTTCACCTGCAACTAGCAACGCTATGAGAGGGGCTGAGCAAAGCGGTAACATAGCCAATCAACGGTTTGCTGGGACAATGGTGGGTTAGAGGTTTGACATGGCAATTTGGGAGGCTTTCAAACAAGTGGTAGGCATCGTAGCATTGGCATAGCAAAAGAGCGAGCAAACTAGCATAGCAAAGATAGTAGTGATTTCGAGGGTATGATCATCTTGCCTGCACAGTTGTCAGAGTTGACTGGATCCTCAAAGCGCAAACTCAACGGGCTCCTCGTTAGCGAACTCGTCTCCCGGCTCTACCCAAACAAGACAAACAGCAACAAGGGTACAATCAACCACGTGCAAACTCAATCAACACGATGCAAAGATGATATGCTATGCGGGATGCGATGCGGGATGCCAAATGCAAGATATGACAGGAAATGCATGAACCTGGCCTCAACTTGGAATTCCAAGGGTGCCACTGGAAAGATGAGATGAAATCACTTGAAAACGATATAAAGAACGCCGGAATCAGAGTTACGGTTTGGAAATGGCAAGCGATTCAAAATTGACACCGGTCTGCGATTTACAGCAAGTAGGCATCTAAATGCAATGAGATGAACATGCTACAGCACCCAAACATGGCAACAAAATACATGGCAGGGAAGCATACAAGATGCTTAACAAAAATCTAGCACTGAGCTACGGCCAATTCATCCATTAGGAGGTTCAAACAAGCATGGCAAAAACGCAAATGGTAAAACAGATCTCAGACTTAGTGAAGTCAACACTTGTCTGGAATTTCAGATCATATAGCCCTCTTCGGAGCAACAAAACAACATGCTACAGGACCTGAACATGACAAAAAAAGACATGGCATAGAGATACTCAACAAGCTTAACAAATGTCCCTTAGTGACCTTGAGCCAAAAGGGATCACAAAATATACTAACAACCACACGAACATAGCAAAAACATAATCAGTTTTCAGACTTAGTGAAAACTGGGACATGCTGAAACGTAACTCACGAAGGCATGTTTACGAGCTTGATGTACTCACCACGGTGCAAGTCATGGCAAGACAAGCATACATCCATCAAGAAGGCACAAAATACAAGCTAGACATGGCAAGAACAATGGCATAACATGCACGGATCAACTACAATAACATCGGCAAAATCGCAAACAAGTTGACGATCTGCCCAGATTCGCAATGAAGCAAAAGTAGAGCTCGATTGACTCAAGCTAGGGTGCTCCATAATTGCAAACAAAGACATGGATGGATAGAGCACTACAATATTTACAAAACTCCCTTACTGATCATCCTCAAAAGAGGCACGGATCACTAGGAATCAACATGAACATATGGCATCGTGAGATAAACAATCCCAGGACTTAGTGAAATCACTAAGTCCCTGAAAACAGAATTAGCAAGCGCACCACTTTGCAAGCTTGCACAAGTCACCACACACATCCTAAAAATACATCGGTTGCACCTCTGGAAAGATGACAAAACCCTTAACAAAACATATGTAGAATTCACGGGCATATCAGGCACACATTAATCATGGCAAAAATGACAAAAGTGCTAAACGGAGTAACAGATCTGACAATTAACTCAAGTAGCCCTCTTCTAACAGCATTTCGGGCATCAAGATGAGCTCAAATTAAAATGATGCAATGGAATGAAATGATGTACTCTATGAGATGAACACTTTGATATGCTATATGCCCAAATCGGGGCTACGGATGCAAAGTTACGGAGCGTCGAACAGGGGCATATGGATCAAGAATCTCAGGACTTAGCAAAAAAAACAACCTTGCGAAAATTAGGGTTTACTGTAGCCGTCTCGGATCCGATCTGGATCGGGGCGTGCGGAGCCCGAGGATCGCCGGCGAGCGAAGAAGCAGCGGGGAGGCGCGGGTCCGGTCGGTGGGGGCGGCGGCTGGCGGCGCCGGGCCCGGCTCCGGTCGCCGGAGTCCCGCGGCGGGGCGGCGAGCTCCAGGCGGAGGCGGCTCCGGGCGGCGGGCGTTGGTGCGGCGGCGGGGCATAGCGGGGTCCGGCCGGTGGCGAACTCCGGCCGGCGAGGCGGCGGGGAGGGGAAGAGGCGGCACGGGCGGGCGCCTCAGGCCCGGCTCGGCGGCGGGGAGGGCCGCGCGTGGGCCTCGCGGGCCTGGCACGGTCGGCGGCGAAGCGGTCCCCCGCGGGACAGGTGGCGCGACGCGGTTGGGCGGCGGTGGCGGCGGACGTTGTCCGGCTCCGTCCGGACACGTCCGGCGGCGGCGGAGACGGATTTTAGGGTTTCGGAGGGAGGAAGGAGATCCGAAAATGGAGGGGCCTTTATATAGGCATAGAGGGAGCTAGGAGAGTCCAAATGAGGTGCAGTTTTCGGCCACGCGATCGTGATTGAACGCTCTAGGACATGGAGCAGAGTTTGGTGGGTTTTGGGCCAAATTGGAGGGGTGTTGGGCTGCAACACACACGAGGCCTTTTCGGTCCCTCGGTTAACCGTTGGAGTATCAAACGAAGTCCAAATGGTACAAAACTTGACAGGCGGTCTACCGGTAGTAAACCAAGGCTGCTTGGCAAGTCTCGGTCCAATCTGGAAATGTTTAATCCCCACACGCGAAAGAAAGCTAGAAATGACCACCGGAGGAGAACGAAGCGCCGGAATGCAAAACGGACAACGGGGAAATGCTCGAATGCATGAGACGAACACGTATGCAAATGCAATGCACATGATGACATGATATGAGATGCATGACAACAACAACAACACACGGAGACAAAAACCCGAACCTGAGGAAATAAAATAACTTAACGCCAGAAATGGCAAGAGTTGGAGTACAAATGGGGAAAGTTACATTCGGGGTGTTACAACACTCCACCTCTACGAAAGGATCTCGTCCCGAGATCTAGGACTGAAAGAACGCCGGGTACTCAGAACGGAGGTGAACCTCGCGTTCCCAGGTAGCTTCACGGTCGGAATGGTGTGACCACTTGACTTTGAGAAATTTGATTGACTTGTTGCGAGTCTTGCGTTCAGTCTCTTCAAGAATAACAACTGGGTGCTCACGATAAGAGAGATCTTCTTGGAGCTCAATGACCTCGAAGTTGACGGTGCGGTCAGGAGTCTTGAAGCGCTTTCGAAGCTGAGAGACATGGAACACGTCATGAACATTTGCAAAGTTTGAAGGAAGCTCGAGTTGATAGGCGAGGTCGCCTCTCTTGCTGACAATCTTGAAAGGTCCCACGTATCTAGGGGCAAGCTTCCCTTTGATACCGAAGCGACGAGTACCTTTCATAGGAGAGACACGGAGGTAAACATGATCTCCGATCTCGAAAGCCAAATCACGGTGCTTACTATCATAGTAGCTCTTCTGGCGGGATTGGGCTGCTTTGAGGTTATCTCGAATGACTTTGCACATTTCTTCTGCCTCTGTGATTAAGTCATTACCCAAAAGCTGACGTTCACCAGTTTCAGACCAGTTGAGAGGGGTACGGCACTTCCTGCCATACAGAATTTCAAATGGGGCCTTGCCCGAACTTGCTTGAAAACTGTTGTTGTAGGAGAATTCAGCATAAGGAAGACAATCCTCCCACTTCATGCCGAAGGAGATCACACAAGCCCTGAGCATATCTTCAAGAATCTGGTTGACACGCTCGACTTGACCGCTTGTTTGAGGATGGAAAGCTGTACTCAAACGGATGTTGGTGCCATGGCCTTCTGGAAAGAATCCCAAAACTTCGAGGTAAAGATGCTGCCACGGTCTGAAGAGATCACTTGAGGAATACCGTGCAGAGAGACAATGCGAGAGGTATAGAGTTCCGCCAATTGAGCTACAGTGATCGACTCTTTGATAGGTAGAAAATGAGCCACTTTGGTGAGTTTGTCGATGACAACAAATATAGCATCATTGCCACGCTTGGACTTTGGAAACCCAGTCACGAAGTCCATCTCAATGTGGTCAAACTTCCATTCTGGAATGGCAAGAGGTTGGAGGAGACCTACTGGCCTTTGGTGTTCTGCCTTCACTCTTCTGTAGACATCACATTCATTCATGAATTGAGCGATCTCGCGCTTCATTCGAGTCCACCAATAAGCTTGCTTAAGGTCCTGATACATCTTCGTGCTCCCAGGGTGGATGGAGAGGAGAGAATTGTGAGCCTCGTTCATGATCACTTTACAGAGGTCACCTTTGGGCACAACAATACGATCCTCGAAGAAGAGAGTGTCCTTGTCATCAAGGCGGTAGCACTTGTACTTGGACTGACTCTTGGCAATCCCAATCTTCACCTTTTTCACCATAGCATCAAGAAGCTGGGCTTGGCGAATCTGGTCTTCTAAGGTAGGAGAGACTTGAAGGTTGGCGAGGAATCCTTGAGGAACAACTTGCAGATTAAGTTTGCGGAAGGCTTCACAAAGCTCGGGTTGATAAGGCTTGAGAATCAGACTGTTGCAGTAAGCTTTCCTGCTCAAAGCGTCAGCAGTCACATTAGCCTTGCCTGGAGTATACTCGATACTCGGATTATACTCTTGAATCATTTCGACCCATCGAGTTTGCCTGAGGTTGAGATTAGGCTGAGTGAAGATGTACTTGAGACTCTTGTGATCAGTGAAAATGTCCACTTTTCTTCCCAATAGAAGATGTCTCCAAGTCAAAAGAGCATGCACAACTGCCGCCAACTCGAGATCATGAGTGGGGTAGTTCTTCTCATTAGGCTTCAACTGGCGAGATGTATAAGCAACAACTTTCCTTCTCTTGCATCAAAACTGCGCCAAGACCTTGGAGAGAGGCATCACAAAAGACCTCGTACGGCTTGGATTCATCAGGTGGAGTCAGAACTGGAGCAGTGATCAATTTCTCTTTCGAAGTGTTGAAAGCAATATCACACTTCGGAGACCAAACGTACTTGACGTGCTTCTGGAGAAGATTTGAGAGAGGCTTCGCGATCTTAGAAAAGTTTTCAACGAATCTTCGGCAATAGCTTGCGAGACCGAGAAAACTGCGGAGTTGCTTCACGTTCTGAGGAGGTTCCCAATTCACAATGGCAGACACCTTCTCAGGATTCACGGCAATGCCCTTGGCAGAGATAATATGACCAAGATAAAGAACCTCATCAAGCCAAAATTCACACTTGGAGAACTTGGCGTAGAACTGATGTTCCCTGAGCTTATCAAGAACCAAACGCAAATGCTTGGCATGATCTTCCTTGTTCTTGGAGAAAACCAGAATGTCGTCGAGATAGACCAAAATGAAGTCATTGGTGTAGGCATTGAAGATGAAGTTCATCATGTGAGAGAAAGTCGGAGGAGCGTTGGCGAGGCCAAAAGACATGACAGTGTATTCATATGAACCAAAGCTTGTTCTGAATGCTATCTTGGGAATATCTTCTTCACGAATGCAAATCTGGTGATAACCCATACGGAGATCAAGCTTGGAGAATACTTGGGCACCTTTGAGTTGCTCGAACAGCTCATTGATGTTGGGAAGTGGGTATTTGTTCTTGATGGTCTTCTTGTTCACTGGACGGTAATCAACACAAAGTCGGTCCGTTCCATCCTTCTTCTTCACAAAAAGAACACCACAACCCCACGGAGAAGAACTAGGCCGGATAAGACCCATTTTCTCTTGCATATCGAGTTGCTTCTTCAGCTCCTTCAACTCTTCAGGTCCGAGCTTGTAAGGACGTTTGCACACAGGTTCCGTGCCAGGCTCAAGATCAATAACGAATTCAACTGGCCGGTGCGGAGGCATTCCTGGGAGCTCTTCTGGAAAGACGTCTTGATATTCGCAAATGACTGGAATTTGAGATATGGCATTCAATTCACCCTTCTCATTGAGATAAAACAGACGAATGGTATCATCACGAGCGACAAAGACAATTACATCCTCAGACGAATGAGTCAATTGAATCTGCCTGGCTGCACAATCAAGATGTGCCTTGTGCTTAGAAAGCCAATCCATTCCGAGAATAAGATCAATATCCGAGTTACCAAGAACCACCGGAGAAGAGGGAAACTTGTAATCGCCCAATGTGATAGAAACATCTGGGGCAAAAGCGCTTGCATTCGTGAATTTACTCGGAGAAACAACAGATAACTGTCTAGGCAAATCTTGCAAAGGCAACTCATGCTTAGAAACAAATGGCCTCGAGATGAAACAATGCGAAGCACCCATGTCAAAAAGAACTTTTGCAGGAATATCATTAACAGGAAGGTTACCCATGATCACATCTGACGAGTCCTCTGCCTGAGCTGCATTCATCAAGTTGACCTTGGCAGACTTGGGGTTATGCTTGACCACAGCTGTACTTGTGGATCTGACAGGAGGAGGAGGAGGTAGACGCCTCTGGTTGAAACACTTGTTGGCATAGTGACCCTTCTGTTGGCACTTGTTGCACGTGACCTCTGAAAGCGGACGGTGATACGGAGCACTCGATCTTGGAGCTTGAGATGAAGTCTTGTTCTGAAAGCCAGGGTTGGGTGGGCGGGAAGAACCACTGCCACCTTTGCTCTTCTGCTGATACGGCTGACGGAACAGAGGAAGAGGAAGCCAAAACTTCTGCTGCTTGGCCACTTGAGTAGAGGAAGAAGGAGTAACATCTCTGACTTGCTTCTTGGAAGCATCACACCTCAACTGAGCAGCCTCCTGCTTCAATGCCATGTTGTAGAACTCATCGTATCTCAAGGGCTCAAAGAGGACAAGAGCGAGCTGAATTTCTTCTCTGAGACCACCCCTGAACTGATATATCATGCTCTTCTCATCAGGGACGTCTTGCTTGGCAAAGCGGGTGAGCTTCTGGAACAACTTGTTGTAGTCATAGACAGACCAAGAGCCTTGCTTCAGATTACGGAATTCCTCACGCTTGCTTTCAACCACGCTCTGCGGAATATGATAAGCTCGGAAATCTCGACGGAAATCGTCCCAAGTGATAACACGTCCACCTCTGGAATCCTTTTACTGTTGGAACCATTCTGCAGCTTGATCTTTGAGTTGGAAGGAAGCGAACTTAACAAATTCCTCAGGCCTGACGTTACTGCACTCGAAATGCTTGCACAGATCCACAAGCCAATCGTCAGCATCAGTTGCCTCAACACAATTGCTGAAAGTCTTTGGCCCGTTAGCAAGGAACTGGTTGAGTGTAGCAAAGTGACTCTGATTGCTGCCTTGATTCCCTTGACTGCCTTGATTGCGCTCTTGAAGAATTTGCATGATCAGCTGTGTGTTTGCATTGGTTGCGGCCATCACAGCTTGCCATGCCTCCGGAGGAGGTGGGGGTGGTGGCGGATTAGGATTCGGAGTCGTGCGGGTTGGAGGAGCCATCCTGAAGAGGTTGACCACCATTAGCACATTGACAGATAAATATTGAAGCTGAATCCAACGGAATAAAAATTGCAACATATAGTCTTCACATCCGAACAAAATGAACGAATGCATTCCTCTTGAAATGGTCACATATCCATAAATTGAGAAGCCACGTAGAATTAAGGTAGAGAAATAAATCAACAAGGTACGGATCAAGAACGAATAATCGGTAAGAAATCCCAATCTCAAACCAATATCCGTGGAAGAAAAACTAGAGCTACTGGAATTCCCACCTATGAAACTCCCGAACCTTTCCGGTTATGCAATCAGGTGTTGGGGATATAGGGGAAGCATAATATCTCACCCAAACTAGCAAATCCTACATCCAGCTGTATCCATCCTTCAACACATAACCAAGAAACCTTCGGAAACCATCTACCTCAACCTTCGAAAAGCATCCGTTATACAAGTTATGGCGATACTCCTGAACTCCCGCCCCAGTACTGGGTGGCGTCGAGGTTATCTCACCAACGAACTGCATAAAAGAGATTTTCGATGTCGGCGTACTAAACTCAGGTATTCTAGAACTGCAACGATAAAAATATGATGACAACACCTCAGAGCTCAACTCCCCGGGACACTTCCACTAAACCCCTGACAGGAGGCACCAAGACAATGTTCTCATCATAAAACCATCGGAACGATTCCAAGATACCCGCGTGATCCTAAAAAAAATTAGTGAAATTTAAGAAGAGAAGAGTCAAAACTCTACGTCAGGAAGCCTTACCAGAGCGATGAGGAGACTGGGAAGTAAAAAGAATTCCTAATCTCTCTGATATATAATTCCTAAAAGACTCAAAGCATTTTTCTAGACACAACTCGGCCGCTAAAACGATCGAGCAATGGGGCTCCTAAGGTCGGGGAAGGCTCTGATACCAACTTGTAACACCCTCGATGCGACTATAGCTCCCACGTGTCGAGGCACGACTTAGAGATATAATCGCATTGAAGGCATATGTCGCAAGTTAGGCAATCTTCACAACATCCCATGTAATGTGATAACAAAAAGGGAGATAACATAGTTGGCTTACACTCGCCACGTCAATCAAGTACATAAATAACATTACATCATCCAAACCACTCATGGCCCGACTACGGCGCCAAAATAAAGAGAACCCAACATGCGACAACGGTCCCAATCACCCCCAACTGGGCACCACTACTGATCATCGGGAAAGGAAACGTAGTATCGTTGAGAGTCTTCGTCGAACTCCCACTTGAGCTCATACGCGTCTCCTGGAGCGGAATCATCAGGCCCTGCATCTGGTGTAATAGTAATCTGTGAGCCACGGGGACTCAGCAATCTCGCACCCTCGCGATCAAGACTATTCGAGCTTATAGGTAAGGCAAGGTAAAATATGAGTGGAGCTGCAGCAAGCGACTAGCAAGTATGGTGGCTAACTTATTCGCAGAAGAGAGCGAGAAGAGGAGGCAAAGCACGAGCGAGACACTAAAGAGCAACCTGCGCAAACATTACTCCAACACCGTGTCCACCTCCTGGACTCCGCCGAGAAGAGGCCATCACGGTAACACACTCAGTTGATTCATTTTAATTAAATTAAGGTTCAAGTTATCGACAACCGGACATTAACAAATTCCCATCTGCCCATAACCACGGGCACGGCTTTCGAAAGTTCAAATCCCTGCAGGGGAGTCCCAACTTAGCCCATGACAAGCTCTCATGGTCAACGAAGGAATAGACCTCCTCCCAAGATGTTCCGATCAGACTCGGTATCTCGGTAATTCAAGATACTTCGATAGCTTAAAACAAGACCAGCAACACCGCCCGAATGTGCCGACAAATCCCGATAGGAGCTGCACATATCTCTTTCTCAGGGCACACTCAGATGAGCCAGACGTTGGGTAGGCTAGCCCAGAGTTGCCCCTGGTAGCCCCGGACATCGCTCGGTGGTACCAACACTCAGAGGAGCACTGGCCCGGGGGGGGGTAAAGTAAGATGACCCTTGAGTCTGCAGAACCCAAGGGAAAGAAAAGGCTAGGTGACAAATGTTAAGACCAATGTTGGGCATTGCTGGAAAAGCTTTAATCAAGGCGAAATATCAAGGGGTTCCCATTATAATCCAACCGCGTAAGGAACGCAAAAATCCTGGAACATAACACCGATATGACGGAAACTAGGGCAGCAAGAGTGGAACAAAACACTAGGCGAGAGGCCGAGCCTTCCACCCTTTACCAAGTATATAGATGCATTAAGATAACATAGCAATATAATGATATCCCAACAAGTAAATAAATGTTCCAATAAGGAACGACCTCCAATCTTCACCTGCAACTAGCAACGCTATGAGAGGGGCTGAGCAAAGCGATAACATAGCCAATGACTGGTTTGCTAGGACAATGGTGGGTTAGAGGTTTGACATGGCAATTTGGGAGGCTTTCAAACAAGTGGTAGGCATCGTAGCATTGGCATAGCAAAAGAGCGAGCAAACTAGCATAGCAAAGATAGTAGTGATTTCAAGGGTATGATCATCTTGCCTGCACAGTTGTCAGAGTTGACTGGATCCTCAAGCGCAAACTCAACGGGCTCCTCGTTAATGAACTCGTCTCCCGGCTCTACCCAAACAAGACAAAAAGCAACAAGGGTACAATCAACCACGTGCAAACTCAATCAACACGATGCAAAGATGATATGTTATGCGGGATGTGATGCTGGATGCTAAATGCAAGATATGACAGGAAATGCATGAACCTGGCCTCAACTTGGAATTCCAAGGGTGCCACTGGAAAGATGAGATGAAATCGCTTGAAAACGATATAAAGAACACCGGAATCGGAGTTACGGTTTGGAAATGGCAAGCGATTCAAAATTGACACCGGTCTGCGATTTACAGCAAGTAGGCATCTAAATGCAATGAGATGAACATGCTACAGCACCCAAACATGGCATCAAAATACATGGCAGGGAAGCATACAAGATTCTTAACAAAAATCTAGCACTGAGCTACGGCCAATTCATCCATTAGGAGGTTCAAACAAGCATGGCAAAAACGCAAATGGTAAAACAGATCTCAGACTTAGTGAAGTCAACACTTGTCTGGAATTTCAGATCATATAGCCCTCTTCGGAGCAACAAAACAACATGCTATAAGACCTGAACATGACAAAGAAAGACATGGCATGGAGCTACTCAACAAGCTTAACGAAAGTCCCTTAGTGACCTTGAGCCAAAAGGGATCACAAAATATACTAACAACCACACGAACATAGCAAAAACATAATCAGTTTTCAGACTTGGTGAAAACTGGGACATGCTGAAATGTAACTCACGAAGGAATGTTTACGAGCTCGATGCACTCACCACGGTGCAATTCATGGAAAGGCAAGCATACATCCATCAAAAAGTCACAAAATACAAGCTAGACATGGCAAGGACAATGGCATAACATGCACGGATCAACTACAATAACATCGGCAAAATCACAAACAAGTTGACGATCTGCCCAATTTCACAACGAAGCAAAAGTAGAGCTCGATTGACTCAAGCTAGGGTGCTCCATAATTGCAAACAAAGACATGGATGGATAGAGCACTACAATATTAACAAAACTCCCTTAATGATCATCCTCAAAAAAGGCACGGATCACTAGGAATCAACATGAACATATGGCATCGTGAGATAAACAATCCCAGGACTTGGTGAAATCACCAAGTCCCTGAAAACAGAATTAGCAAGTGCACCACTTTGCAAGCTTGCACAAGTCACCACACACATCCTAAAAATACATGGGTTGCACCTCTGGAAAGATGACAAAACCCTTAACAAAACATATGTAGAACTCACGGGCATATCATGCACGCATTAATCATGGCAAAAATGACAAAAGTGCTAAACGGAGTAACAGATCTGACAATTAACTCAAGTAGCCCTCTTCTAACAGCATTTCGGGCATCAAGATAAGCTCAAATGAAAATGATGCAATGGAATTAAATGATGTCCTCTCTGAGATGAACATTTTGATATGCTATATGCCCAAATCGGGGCTACGGATGCAAAGTTACGAAGCCTCGAACAGGGGCATATGGATCAAGAATCTCAGGACTTAGCAAAAAAAACAACCTCGCGAAAAATAGGGTTTACTGTAGACGTCTCGGATCCGATCTGGATCGGGGCGCGCAGAGCCCGAGGATCGCCGGCGAGCCTTGCCGGCTCCGGCGAGCGAAGAAGCAGCGGGGAGGCGCGGGTCCGATCGGTGGGGGCGGCGGCTGGCGGCGCCGGGCCCGGCTCCGGTCGCCGGAGTCTCGCGGCGGGGCGGCGAGCTCCGGGTGGAGGCGGCTTCGGGCGGCGTGCGTTGGTGCGGCGGCGGGGCACGGCGGGGTCCGGCCGGCGGCGAACTCCGGCCGGCGAGGCGGCGGGGAGGGGAAGAGGCGGCGCAGGCGGGCGCCTCAGGCCCGGCTCGGCGGCGGGGAGGGCCGCACGTGGGCCTCGCGGGCCTGGCGCGGTCGGCGGCGAAGCGGTCCCCCGTGGGACAGGTGGTGCGACGCGGTTGGGCGGCGGTGGCGGCGGACGTTGTCCGGCTCCGTCCGGACATGTCCGGCGGCGGCGGAGACGGAATTTAGGGTTTTGGAGGGAGGAAGGAGATCCGAAAATGGAGGGGCCTTTATATAGGCATAGAGGGAGCTAGGAGAGTCCAAATGAGGTGCGGTTTTCAGCCACGCAATCGTGATCGAACGCTTAAGGACATGGAGTAGAGTTTGGTGGGTTTTGGGCCAAATTGGAGGGGTGTTGGGCTGCAACACACACGAGGCCTTTTCGGTCCCTCGGTTAACCGTTGGAGTATCAAACGAAGTCCAAATGGTACGAAACTTGACAGGCGGTCTACCGGTAGTAAACCAAGGCCGCTTGGCAAGTCTTGGTCCAATCCGGAAATGTTTAATCCCCACACACGAAAGAAAGCTAGAAATGACCACCGGAGGAGAACGAAGCGCCGGAATGCAAAACGGACAACGGGGAAAATGCTCGAATGCATGAGACAAACATGTATGCAAATGCAATGCACATGATGACATGATATGAGATGCATGACAACGACAACAACACATGGAGACAAAAACCCGAACCCGAGGAAATAAAATAACTTAACGCCGGAAACGGCAAGAGTTGGAGTACAAATGGGGAAAGTTACATCGAGGGTGTTACAGGGTGGGTGGAGCATGAATCTAGGACGTGGTTCAATGAGGAAAGGAGGGAGCGAAAGTAGTATAGACTGGCTATCCAGCCGCTCTGTTGGTCGAAAAGGGAAAAAGGGGGTAACCCAGTACACAACTCTGTAAGGAACCGATCTCTTTGTTGAAAAAGGAAAGAAACTGGGGGGTCGGGTAGTTTGTGCAGGACTATATTTGCTGCCCTCACATAGGAAAAAGGTTGAAAGAGAACAAATATGGGACCAACACAGATATGTTGCTTGGCAACATACTCTGCATCACCCATTTATATGTGTGGACGCACATGGTGCTGGCATGTGCCATGTCCCATACAACTATTTATTTGTTGTTAATCTAAGAATGTCGCTGGAAAATTGAAGCAATGCCACTGTTAAAAGTAAATTACATTTCTAACGAATGTTATTTTAAGAGAATGTCTCTATTAATATGAATCAATGCAACCGTTCTAGAAATGCTACTGTCCTACTTTGTTTTCCATCAAGATAAGGTAGATGCTTCTTTTTGTGGCCATATGATTCATCCTCCTTTATCGGATAGTAATTGTTTCTTTTTTTACCTCTGAAAATAGGGATATCTATTCAACTCATTGCTATTACGAGCTTATGCTTCACTACGGAAAACACTTTTGTTTTAAGAGTGTTTTGTGCAGTTCAACTTAATTGTCACACTGGCAACTTTGCTTCATTTACTTGAAGTACACAAAACGAGATTGGATTTCCTATTCGTGTTGGCAGATTCATATTTGATCTTCTCTGCCTCATGAAAGGTCAGTACCGGCCTTCATCCACATGATTGTGCAGTGTGCTTTGAGATGTTGTGCTACTTGTAGTGGTACTATTTTAAATAAATGTTGAATTGAAGCTATTGTATTATTGTCTTTTCCCATTAAGTGAACAAATATGGGACCAACCCAGACATGATGCTTGTTGCTTTGTTACAACAAACTCTACATCACCCCCTTTATAAGTAGATGGAAGCGCATGGTGTTGTTGCGCCAACTCTCCCCTGGAACTGTTTATGCTTTTTGTTAATCTAATGACACTAGTAAAATTAAGCAATGCCACTCTTAGAATTAACTACTGAATCTTAGTTCAAAACTGCAACACTTCTTATGGATCGGCGGGAGTACCATTTCTGTTAGGGATCAGTGGGAGTACATGTTTAAGAAATGTATTGTTGATATAATGCCTCTGTTATTATATATCAGTTACAGTGTTTTACAAATGGTATTGTCCTACTTTGTAGTTCTTTCTACATGTTTCACCAAGGTATTGTTAAGATAATGTCTCTGTTAATATGGATCAGTTGCACTATTTTAGGAATGGTACTTTTCTGCTTTGTCGTTCTTTATACATGTTATAACAAGGTATTGGTAAGATAATGTCTCAGTTAATATGAATGAATCACATTTTTTGAGAATTGCTACTGTCCTGCTTCGTTTCCCATTAAGATAGGGTAGATGTTTTTTCTTCTGGGAGTATAAGTCATCAACCGTTATTTCTCAGTAATTGTCTCCTTTATACCTATTGTTGCATACCGGGATATCAAAACTTCTGCTCAACTCTATTTCAACTTTGATTTTAGTTGAACTGCACAATAGTAGCCAATGTGTTTAAGGAAAACTGTTGCATTATTGGGCCCAGTTAGTCTTTCCACTTTGCAGAAAGAAGTAGTCATTGTTTGCACTACATTACACAAGGAATGATTGAGAAGCTTTAGAGTATTGGTAGACGCTGGTGACATGACTAATCTGCAGACCAAGGGAAACTCAACTCAACAGCACATGGGCTGCAAAATTCACTCCACAAGTAAAGGTATGACCAAGTCAGTGGCCGGCGCAGCTGTAACAAACGAGGTCAGTATCGGCCTTCATCGACATGATCGTGCTTTGTTATGTTGTGCTAATTATATTGTTGTATTGTTTTGAATAAATGTTTAATTGAAGCTATTGTATTGCTATGTTTTCCTGTTAAGATAATGAAGATGATTATAGTTGTGAGTGTATGTTTAATCAACTAGCACCACTATTATATTCATCACACTTTTTCTATATTTATGCTGACAGGGATGCTCAGCTTGATTTCGGTGGAACTGCACAAAAAAATTAGATGGTTCGTGTCCTCCATAATACTTCATCATGCACAATTCATCGAATGGTTCTCTAATCATTCATCGTCACCTTGAGCCACCGGACTATCTACCTGAATGGAGCTGCCAACGTCTTCAAGGCATTGCAACATATAAATACAAAATACAGCATGCTACGCAAGACATTGTTTGATTTCAGTGGAACTACACAAAAAGATAAGCTGGTTAATCCGGCTCCATGTGCCATTTCAATGTGCAAACTGATGACAAACCGTGCCCATTCCATAGTCATAGGGATTACATATTTTGAATGGGAAAAGCTTGCCAAAGTTTAATCATTGATGTTAGTAAGAAGACATTCGTTTAATATTTTGGAATTGGAAAACCTTGTCAAATTTTGCTCAATGATTTTAGCTAGAAAACATGCATTTGATATTTTGGAATGGCATGCCCTTTGTCGTGAGTAGTGTCGATCATTTTTTTCTATTCGTGTGTTCAATTCAGAAGTAAATATTTACTCTGATGAGATGCAAAGTCACATGAATGTTGACTTATGTAAGGTATTTTAAGAGTTTGTTCTGAATATTGTCTATGAAATGCCAGGCCTTGTGAGTTTGATTGCAAAGTTGAGCTTGGAATGTTGCGGCATGCGGCATCACGAGTTGTTCACCGTGCCTCTTGAGAATAATGCTTCATATTGTTTTGTATGTTGATATAATGCCAGTGATTTGCATATGTTAAGAAGATCATCCTCTTCTGTTGTTTATGTGCTTAAGAAGTTCATCATCTTATACTTCATTCATAGCCTATACAACAACTCGGGTAGGTTAGAGCTGAAACCATATGATCTTCCAACCAACTCATCATCTTAGGCCGTGATTGGATCGTTGTTTTCCAACCAAAACCGCTTGTAAAACCGACGCTTGTAAATAAAAGCAGACGGTATTCGGCGAAGCGCTTAGTTGGTCGTTTTCGACTGGTAAAATATACACTGGTTTCTCCAATTACACATGTAACTCGCTGGTTTTCGTTACAGACCTCGGGCCCTCGGTTTCATTATGCCTATATTATACGCGTTGTTTCCGGCGACGAGTAAATTACACTTGTATCTGAATACAGGTGTGAAACAATCCAGAGCTCCCAAGCGCGGCCTTACCATTTCATGCTGGCTCAGTCTCTCGAAGGTGCTCATAGGTATCAAATGATCCTGGCTTCCTAAACGACTGGCTGACACTGTATCAGACCATTCGTAGGGCCCATGAGGCCCTCTCCGTTGTCCTTCGAGTTGTTGCGCTCGCCGTGGCACCGACTGTTGTCAACATGGTTAACGAACATGAGGAATCAAGAGATGACTTTACTTGGAGAGGATGACAGTAGGGACCCACCAGGGCCATAGCCGTTCGTACGCAAGTTCTGTAACACCCCAGATGTAAAACTTCCCTTTTTGGGCAATATATCCACTTGATCTTATTTCAATTCCTTTTTGGGCATTTACTTATTGCATTTGGTCATTCATGTTGTCTCCATGAGCATCATGTTCATTACCCTTGTCACCCTCTCAAACCATGCACATGCTTCATCGCCTTCCCTTCTCCTTTCTTTTATTTTTTTGCAAGTGACATTCTTACCCTCCATTAATGTCCAACTTTTCCCAAAATTCTAGCACCATGCAAAAGACTTCTCTGCCAAATTTTAGCTTTATCTAAGTTGTTTTGGTCAGGTTCAAAAATGACGCAAGTTTGAACTAAATTCAAAGTTGCTTTATTTCTCTACCTCTAAAATGCCGAGGACAATTTTATTAAATAGAGCACTATTTCAGGGTCATGAGGATATTTTTATTCTCATTTTGCTCCTCTCCTTTTCCCCTGCACTTTTCCATTTGTTTTCTGTCTGAAGAGGAACGGGAAAAGGAAACAGCAGCAGCAGCCAACCTGGACCGGCCTCCCAGCGCGCTAGGCGCCGCAGCCTAGCAACCGGCCCAGCTAACTCCACACCAGCCAGCCTTGCAGCCTGCCTCGCGCCCTCCTTCCTCCTTTTCTCACCAAAATTGCACGCACCCCTCTCTCCCAATCGCTCCATGTGGCCGCATTGGTTCCACTAGTCAGCGACCATGCCCATGCCCTCACCCACCTTTTCCCTCTCCTCTCGCCTTCGCCATGGGGACCACGAGCACAAGTGTGCTCCACCCGTCACCCTGGCCCTCTATAGACCCCCTCTCCTTGCCCTACCGCTCCGCTAGGGTTCCCTCTCCCCCTCGCTGCCGCCGCAAGGCCACCTAACCCACCAGATCCGCCATTCTCCGTCGTGCCCGAGCGCATCTGAGAGCTCGGCCTCGTCGCCGATGTGTACCCAGTCGACCTTCATCTCACGAACCCTGTCCATCTTCTTCCCCGTCATCGACTACGTCCCCTTCATCGACTATGTTGAGCCAAAGCCACCTGCAACGACCTCTTCTTCCTTGTCTACGACTCCGGCCGCCATACGTGTTTGATCGCCGCCATCGCCGTCTCCGTCCACCTCGCGACAAACCAAGTGCACCATCATTCTTGTGGTGACCAAGCGGATCTCCCAGTCCCTTTTCCCCTCGTATGCATGCTTTGTTGCCGTTTTCCATGTTCGCCGAGCCCTCCATCGTCGGAGCTCGTCTCCGGCGAGTGCTCCGACCCCCTCTCATTTGTTTCGCATGTCCGGGGAGTTCCCCTCCTCGCGTAGAGCCTGGCCATAGGAGCCGCATCGCGTTTCGACCTCGGGGTCGTCCTAGTTGATCGCGTCGCCGCCGCCTCTGTTGCTCGTCCCCTCCGTCAACGTCCAGTGCGGCCAGTTACACCTGCGAGTGCGGGATCCTCCCGCGTTCCTTTTGCGCCCCTCCGCCATGCCAAAGGGCCACTAGAGCCACTCCGGCGAGCTCCTCCGCCGCTCTGTGCCCGCGCCGGCCCGCTCCTCTATTTTCCTCTATTTGGAGGCCAGCCACCCAGCCGCTGCCACCTGGAACCCATGGGCCCCACTGCTCAGCCTAGGGGACCAGGACCCACCTGTCATCCCCTCTCCACTTTTCTTCTTTTTTTTCTTTTATTTATTCTCACTGAATATTCCATTTCTGGCATAGAGCATATTTCCAAATCGGGCAAGTCCATTTCTGGACGTTTCCAATTTTGGAAAATGCCATTTCTGTCATGTTCCATTTTAGGTAGGTTATGTTTTTGCATATT
The DNA here is from genome assembly GCF_018294505.1 of Triticum aestivum. Lineage (NCBI taxonomy): Eukaryota > Viridiplantae > Streptophyta > Magnoliopsida > Poales > Poaceae > Triticum > Triticum aestivum. The sequence continues at coordinate 204,811,019 of NC_057803.1, read as the reverse complement.
TGTGAGGATTTTTCTACTGCAACCTAGGCATATTATATATGTTTTTGGGGTAGAAAAATCCCACCAATCCAGTGGTGGCATTAGTTTCTGCATTTGAGCAAGTTCATGACCATGTCATTTTACATCATGTTGTTGTTTTGTCTTTTATGTGTATATTCATGCAAATATGCTATGGGGTAGTTTTGCACATGAACATGCTCTTCAACATGCCTACTACATGCTAGATTTTGTTACATACCATGACATGCTTTATATTAAGTGCCACAAGCTTGTAAACAGGCCTACATGAATCTGTTTTGTCATGCCATGCATATGTTGCTAAGTCTGAAATCTGTTCATATCACTTGCCATGTTTGCATTGTTGCTATCATCTTTTCTGTGGATCTTTGGAACAATTTCAGTAAGGGAGTTTTGTTAATTGCATTTAGTACTAGCATGTCATGCTCAAGTTTACTGTAACATGTAGTTTACTAGCTCTAAACATTGCAACCTGATGTTGTTTCTGTCATTATCAGAAAAAATCTGCTAAGTCTGTAAAACTGTTGTCATTTGCATTTTTGCCATGTTGTTTTAAACATGTTCTAGTCAGTTCTAGCAGTATCTCAGTGTTCATGATTTGTAGAGCTTCACCTGTACTTCACTGCTATGTCTTTTGTTTTCATGCTTGGGTGATGTAGCATATTTAAACCTTGCATCTAAGTGGCAATGTTGTTGTGTTAAGCAGATTGCATTGTATCTTGTTTTGCTCGTCATTTGCAAACCGTGCATCCGTTTCCGGTGATCTTCATATCGATTTCAACCGAAATCTCTCAATCTATCCAGTGGCATGCTTGGTTTGCCAAGTTACTGCCACATTCATCTTTCCCCTTTGGAGTACCCATATGCATTGCACATCATATCTTGTATTCCATGCCATGTCCTGCATCATGTTGCTTGTGCATTGCACCATGATTGATTGTTGTTCCGTTGCTTGTGTACTTGCCTTGGGTAGAGCCAGGAGATGAGTTCATGTTCGAGGACCCTATCGAGTATGTTTATGAGGAGAAAGCTTTCGACACCCTTGAAAACATTGTGGGCAAGATGATCATTACCCCCGATATCACTTCTATCTTTGCTTGCTAGTTGTTCGTTATATCGCTATGTCACGCAACCTACCACTTGTTTATTAAGCTTCCCATATTGCCATTTCAAGTCTCTAACCCACCTTCCTAGCAAACCGTTGTTTGGCTATGTTACCACTTTTGCTCAGCCCCTCTTCTAGTGTTGCTAGTTGCAGGTGAAGTGCCGGTTGTTCCATGTTGGAACATGGATATGTTGGGATATCACAATAAATCTTATTTAATTAATGCATCTATATACTTGGTAAAGGGTGGAAGGCTTGGCCTTTTTCTCGGTGTTTTGTTCCACTTTTGCCGCCTTAGTTTCCATCATACCGGTGTTATGTCCCTTGATTTTGCGTCCCTAACACAGTGAGGGTTTATGGGCCCCTCTTGACAGTTCCCTTTGAATAGAACTCTTCTGGCAAGGCCCAACATTGGTTTTACCATTTGCCTAATAACAACTAAAATATGCATAGGGAGTAATTAACCCAGGGAGTTTTAATCAACAACCCGGACCAGTGTTCCTTTGAGTGCTGGTCCAACCTGGGCGATGTCAGGTGCCCCCTGGGCATCCAGGGTCTCAGCTAACCTGACGTCTTGCCCATCCAGTGTGCCCTGAGAACGAGATACATGCGACTCCTATTGGTATTTGTTGGCACATCGAGCGGTCTTGCTGGTTTTGTTTTACCATTGTCGAAATGTCTTGTGCACCGGGTTTTCGAGTCTGATCGGAGGGTCCCGTGATGGAGGATTGTCTCCGCGGGTCATGACCTTGTTATGGGCTAAGTTGGAACACCCCTGCAGGGTATAAACTTTCGAGAGCCGTGCCCGCGGTTATGTGGCAGATGGGGTTTTTTAATATCCGGTTGTAGAGAACTTGACACTTGACTTAATTAAAATGGGCCAACCGCATGAGTAATCATGATGGTCTCTTTTTGACGAGGTTCGGGAAGTGAACACGGTTGGGTTATGTTTTGAACATAAGTAGTTCAGGATCACTTCTTGTTCATTACTAGATTACGACCGTTGTAGAGTTTCTCATCTTATTCTTGTATGTGTAACTTAGCCACCATACAAATGCTTAGAGCTTGCTGCAACTCCACCACGTAACCTTATCCTTCCCATTTAAGCTTTGTTAGTCTTGATACCGAGGGTGATATGATTGATGAATCCTCGTGGCTCAGAGATACTACAAACACAGTTGCAGGTACCGATGAGACTGATGTAGGTGATGCCACTGAACTCAAGTGGGAGTTCGACGAAGACCGTGGCCGTTACTATGTTTCCTTTTCGGGCGATCAGTAGTGGTGCCCAATAGGGTCGATCAGGACTTAGCATGGGTGGTTATCTTTTATTCGTTTGATTTCGTCCATAGTCGGACTTTGTGTTCATCTTGAATGATTTGATAACTTGATGATATTGTGTGTAATTGTGGCGATTGTAAGCCAAAGCTCGTATTCTATCTATTTAGTACATGAGATGAGCAAAGATACAACCACTCTTGCGACCATACCAATATGCGCTTATACCCCAAGTCGTGCCTCGACACGTATGGAGTATAGTCGCATATTGGGCGTGTCAAGTTCCTCCTTATTATATACAACTATAATTTTTTTTGCTTCCTCCTAGTTTCCTGACATCACGGTCCCACACCAGTGTCAACCTATATAGTCAATAAATGAGAGAATTTCACAAGGAGCGGCAGATAGCTAGGACCTAGCAGGTCGAGCAATATTTGTTTTCTGATGTGTGAGCAGAGTTTTTATTGAACGATGTTTTTGTTGTTGTTCAGAGGAGTAGGGTATCAACTGGGCGGGCTGTGGCCCGTCTAGCCTAGGCTATTATTTTATGTTGACCAAATATCTAGCCCAGATATTAATTTTTCAAGGTGAAAATGGCAAGCCCAGCTATACTTTTTTTTGAGGAATACCCAACCCAGGTCAAATTGTTATTTTCCGCCCCGCTGGGCTGCAAATCTTTCTTAGGAGGGATACATTAGGCCTAAATAGAAAATGGGCTTTAAGAAATAATAAATGGGATATAATTATATAAACTAGGTTGTAAATATACAAAAACACACCAAACAGGTGATTTGTTTCAAAAATATTTTTTTTGAAAATTTTAATTTCATTACTTGTTGCGCACGCAATATTTCATTATATTTTTACCTAATAAAAATTTATTTTGAATTATATTTAATCTGACTCAAAATTTCGAGATAAAAAAATTTCCGATCCCATCAAAATGTGGGATTTTTTGTTGAATTCTGTTTTGAGCGGTTGGTTGAAATTATTAATTGGTGTCTTGGCTAGAAAATGGGATGTAATTTTAACAAATTGTAAATGGGTTGTAGTAAATTCCATCGGAATTCAAAAATGGGGTGTACATTATTACAAATCGCAAATGGGCTATATGTTCTCTACCACAGATGCCATGCTCACTTGTGGGCCTACTAAGTTGATGCGTACGGAAGGCTTTGTCAACTTATAATCAACACACGATTCTAGCAGCAATGGTCATTGGATGTCCATCCAACGGTTGTAGTGCTTCTTCAATCTCAGATATTCTTGCTTCAGCTGCCCAAACCACCGCCGACGGTACCGCCTGCTACCGCCTCCCATGGTCGGCTGTGCTGCCACGCAGGCTTCACTGGCCAATCCTACTCCCAAACATCGTCCAGGCCATTCCTCTACTCACCAACACCTCATGTTATTCTCCGACGACGACAGCCTCACACCGCAGCCGAACTAGTGAACCTTCATACTCCCCTCCGCGTGGGCATCCACTGCTATGTCTTCACCGGCTCCAGGTCGTTCCCTTCCTAGGACTCGCAATCGTTCGTTGTGTTGGTTCTCTTGGCACGGCGTGGTCAACTTTGTCAACAAACGACAGCCATCGGAAGAGGCATGTACGTGGAGTGGTACACAGTAGGGACCTGCTACTTCTTGAGCTTGCGTTGGTTTTTCCCTTGAAGAGGAAAGGGTGGTGCAGCAAAGTAGAGATAAGCATTTCCCTCAGTTAGAGAACCAAGGTATCAATCCAGTAGCATACAATGCACAAATCACCGATACCTGCATAAACAATCAAACAACTTGCACCCAACACGATAAAGGGGTTGTCAATCCCTTCACGGTTACTTGCAAAAATGATATATAATAGAGATAGATGAAACTAAACAAAAGATAAAGTAAAAAATTTTTGTATTTTTTGGTTTATAGATCGGAAAGTAAAAGATTGCAAAATAGTAGATTGGAAACTAATATGATGGAAAATAGTATATCAGAAACTTATATGATGGAAAATGGACCCGGGGGCCATAGGTTTCACTAGAGGCTCCTCTCAAGAGAGCAAGTAACACGGTGGGTGAACAAATTATTGTCGAGAAATTGATAGAAAAGCACAAAGTTATGATGATATCTAAGGCAATGATTATGAAATATAGGCATCACGTCCGTCTCAAGTAGACCGAAACAATTCTGCTACTATTACTCCACACATCGACCGACTCCCGCCTACATCTAGAGTATTAAGTTCATGAATAACAGAGTAACGCATTAAGTAAGATGACATGATGTAGAAGAATAACACAAGCAATATGATGGAAACACCATCTTTTTATCCTTGATGGCAACAATACAATACGTGCCTTGCTGCCCCTACTATCACTGGGAAAGGACACCGCAAGATTGAACCCAAAGCTAAGCACATCTCCCATTGCAAGAAAAACCAATCTAGTTGGCCAAACCAAACCCATAGTTCGAAGAGAATTACAAAGATACAAAATCATTCATAAAAGAATTTAGAGAAGATTCAAATAATATTCATAAACAAGCTGATCATAAATCCACAATTCATTGGATCTCGACAAACACACCGCAAAAGAAGATTACATTGGATAGGTCTCCAAGAACATCGATGTAACACCCCGGATGTAACTTTCCTTATTTGTAACTCCGACTCTTGCCATTCTCGGCTATGTGTTATGAGATTCCCTTTGTGGTTGGGTTTTTACCTTCCGTTTTGTATTTTGTTCATGTCATGCATTTCATATCATGTCATCATGTGCATCGCATTTGCATACGTTTTCGTCTCATGCATCCGAGCATTCTCCCCGTTGTCTGTTTCGTGATCTGACGCTCTCTCGTGCCCCAGTTGCAGCCTTCTAACCTTGTTTCATGAGTGGAGAAAAACTTTCTTGGAAGGGGTCGAGATTTGTCAAGTGGCCTTGGTACATCACTGGTAGGCCGCCTATCAAATTTCGTTCCATTTGGAGGTCGTTTCATGCCCCAACGGTTAACCGGGCAATCGCAAAAGCCTCTTTGGAGTTGCAGCCCAACACCCCTCCAAAACAGCCCAATAACCCATCTAAACCCCCTCCATGCTCTCCGTCGTCGGATCACGATCGTGTGGGCGAAAACTGCACCTCATTTGGACACTCCTACCTCCCTCTACCTATATAAATGCCCCTCTTCCCCGAAATCCCGGATGAAACCCTAGTCTCCTTCCACCTCGTGCCGCCGAACAAGTCCGTCTGCGCCGGACGTGTCCGCCGGACGCGTCAGCCTGACCAATCGGACGCCGCCAAATCACCGTCGCCGCCGCCACGTCGCTGCCGCCGCCCGGAGCCCAGATCCGGGCCGAACCGGGCCACGCCAGGCCCGCGCTGCCCGCGCGCTCCTCCGCCGCCCCGCGCCAAGCTCCGCCGCCTGCCGCCCTTCGCCTCCGCCATCGGCCGTCCTCCGGCGTTGCACCCCGCTGCCTTCCGCGCCAACGGCCGCAGCCTCCGCCGCCGACGGGCGCCGCTCCGCCGTAGGATCGCACCGCCCTGCTCCGGCTCCTCGACAACAAGCTCTAGCGAGCCGCCCTCGTCTCCAGCGCGCTCCTACTAGCCCCGGCGTCGTCTCCCCCCCCCCCACCCGCACTCCGGCGAGTTTACTCCGGCGAGCCTCGGTTTTCGTGCCGCGCCACACAAACCCTAGGTTGACCCCGATTTCTCCAAGTCCTTTTTTGCAGCATTTTTATGCATCCTTCATCATGTCGTATCTCGGTGACCGTGACTCCAAATCATGCATATGATATGTCAAAATATTCGTCTCGTTAAGCTTTTCATGTTAGTAGCATTTGCATGCATGTTACTGTCCATATTGATGCTATTATCATCGTTGCAAGAGAGATATAAAATGTTAACTATTGGTTCTTAATAGAACTTGATGATTTATCATTTTTGTTGCATTTTGTGTTTGCATACTATGATCATGATGTCTACATGTGTTTTGATCTCCAGCATGCCATATTTATAGGGGTGCAAGTATTGCATTTATTTGATCTATGTTGTGACTAGCACAAGCATGAAAAGTAGGCTCCGTGATGTTATTGTTTTCAGGCCCTTAGGATTTTGCTAAGTCATTTTCCTGGATGTTATTTTGATGCCATGGAAACTTGTTGCTGCCATGAGATCCATGCTTATTTTGAGGTAGTTCAGTAAGGATGTTTTGAACATGTGGTTATGCTCTATCTATTGATTCCTCTGGTTGTAATTATGGAGTACTATAGATTGTCAGTACCATGCTGTACTTTTGCTAAATATTGTTCATGGCAGACTGTTAACATGATAATCAATATTGCCATGTGCTTTGCTAGTGATCCATGCATCCTATGAACTTGCTCTTGCCATTCTTAGCTTCTTGGACATGTCTTATTACTGTTGGTATGCTTGTGTTTTCATTTAATGCACTATGGTGAGTGGCATGAGCTTGCAAAGTTGCTATCATGAATCTGTTTCTGCCATGTCCTGAGATTCCACTAAGTCTGAATCTATTTATGTAACTTGATATGTTTACATGGGTTCCATCATATCTTCTGTGCCTTTTTGGCTCATGTACAGTAAGGAAGTGTTGTTCTATGCACTTAGTATAAACATGCCATGCCTTTGTTTTCCTTGATATATTCCTGTAGCATGTTGTACGCTTGCTCTAAACTTTGCTTCCTGATGTTGTTTTTGACATGTTAGTATTTTCTCTAAGTCTGTGAAGCTGATATCTCTTGCACTTTTGCCATGCTTGTTTGAACATGTTCTAGTGTGATTTAGCCATAGCTCAGTGTTCATATTTTGTCAAGAATCTCTCGCGCATCACTGCAATATGCTTTGTTGTTATGTTGGAGTGCAGTAGCTTAGTTTCTTGTTGCATTCTAAGTGCTATCATGCAGTTAATCGCAAATTAGTGTCATCCTTGTTTTGCTTGTCATTTGCAAACCGTGTATCCGTTTGCGGTGATCCTTATATCGATTTCGACCGAAATCACCTCATCTTTCCAGCAGCATACTTGGTTTCCCATGTTGATGCCTTGATCATTATTTCCCTTCCGGAGCACGCATATGCATTGCATATCATATCTTGTATATTATGCCATGTATTGCATCATGTTGCTTGTGCATTGCACTGTGATTGATTGTTATTCCAATGCTTGTGTTCTTGCTTTGGGTAGAGCTAGGAGATGAGTAGGTGAATGAGGAACCCGTTGAGTACGCTAACGAGGATCAAGCTTTCGACAACTCTGAGAACATTGCAGGCAAGATGACCATACCCTCGATATCACTTCTATCTTTGCTTGCTAGTTGTTCGCTCTATCGCTATATCGCGCTACCTACCACTTGTTATATCATGCCTCCCATATTTCCTTGTCAAGCTTCTAACCCACCTTCCTAGCAAACCGTTGTTTGGCTATGTTACCGCTTTTGCTCAGCCCCTCTTATAGTGTTGCTAGTTGCAGGTGAAGTTGAAGTTTGTTCCATGTTGGAACATGGATATGTTGGGATATCACAGTATCTATTATTTTAATTAATGCATCTATATACTTGGTAAAGGGTGGAAGGCTCGGCCTTACGCCTGGCGTTTTGTTCCACTCTTGTTGCCCTAGTTTCTATCATACCGGTGTTATGTTCCTTGATTTTGCGTTCCTTACGCGGTTGGGGTTATGGGACCCCCTTGACGGTTCGCTTTGAATAAAACTCCTCCAGTAAGGCCCAACCTTGGTTTTATCATTTGCCTACCTACCACCTATACCTTTCCCTTGGGTTCTGCAGACTCAATGGTCATCTTTATTTTAAACCCCCCTCCCCCCGGGGCCAGTGCTCCTTTGAGTGTTGGTCCGAACTGGGCAACCTGCGGGGCCACCTTGAGGAAACTTGAGGGCTGGTTTTACTCGTAGCTTGTCCCATCCGGTGTGCCCTGAGAACTAGATACATGCGACTCCTATCAGGATTTTTCGGCACATCGGGCGGCTTTACTGGTCTTGGTTTACCATTGCCGAAATGTCTTGTAACTGGGATTCCGAGACAGATCGGGTCTTTCCGGGAGAAGGAATATCCTTCGTTGACCATGAGAGCTTGTGATGGGCTAAGTTGGGACACCCCTGTAGGGTATAAACTTTCGAGAGCCATGCACGCGGTTATGTGGCAGATGGGAATTTGTTAATATCCGGTTGTAGAGAACTTGACACTTGACTTAATTAAAATAAATCACCCCGTGTGTAGCCGTGATGGCCTCTTTTCGGTGGAGTTCGGAAAGTGAACACGGTCTTGGTTATGTTTGAACGTAAGTAGTTTCAGGATCACTTCTTGATCACTTTTAGCTTCACGACCATTGCGTAGCTTCTCATCTTACTCTTTATTGCGTATGTTACCCACCATATTTTCTTAGCGCTCGTTGCAGCTCCACCTCATTATCTTATCCTACCCATAAGCTTAAATAGTCTTGATCTCGCGGGTGTGAGATTGCTGAGTCCTCGTGACTCACTGATATTTCCAAATAGTTGGAGGTGCCAATGATACCAGTGCAGGTGATGCTACCGAACTCAAGTGGGAGTTCGATGAGGATCTGGGTCGTTACTATGTTTCGTTTCCTAATGATCAGTAGTGGAGCCCAGTTGGGACGATCGAGGATCTAGCATTTGAGGTTGACTTTCTTTATTTTGGTTCCGTAGTCGGACCTTGATTGTACTCTGGATGATGTATGTTTAACTTGTTATTTGTGTGAAGTGGCGATTGTAAGCCAACTCTTTATCCCTTTCTTATTCAGTACATGTGATTGTGTGAAGATTACCCCTCTTGCGACAAAACAACCATGCGGTAATGCCTCTAAGTCGTGCCTCGACACATGGGAGATATAGCTGCATCGTGGGTGTTACAATCAAGGAGAACATGGTATTGAGAATCAAAGAGAGAGAAGAAGTCACCTAGCTATGAGCTATGGACCCGTAGGTCTGTGGTAAACTACTCACGCTTCATCAGAAGGGCAATAGAGTTGATGTAGAAGCCCTCGTGATCGAATCCCCCTTCGGTGGAATGCTAGAAAAGGCCCCTAGATGGGATCTCACAGGATAGGAGGTTGCGGCAGTGGAAAAGTGTTTTCGTGGATACTTCTGGTGGTTTGGGAATATATGTGAATATATAGGAGGAAGATCTAGGTGAGGCGGTCACCGAGGGGTCCAAAAGGTAGGGGGCGCACCCTACCCCCTGGGCATGCCCTCCACCCTTTTGGCCGCCTCGTGGCTCTTCTGACTTGCACTTCAAGTCTCTTGGGTGTCTTCTGGTCCAAGAAAATTCATCGCGAAGGTTTTATTCCGTTTGGACTCCGTTTCCTATTCCTTTTCTGCGAAACTTAAAAACAAGGAAAAAATAGAAACTGGCACTGGGCTCTAGGTTAATAGCTTAGTTCCAAAAGTAATATCAAATAGCATATAAAACAGCCAAAACAGATAATATAATAGCATGGAATAATAAAAATATATAGATATGTTGGAGACGTATCAAGCATCCCCAAGCTTAATTCCTCCTCGTCCTCGAGTTGGTAAATGATAAAAACAGAATTTTTGATGTTGAATGCTAGCTAACATATTTATCCATGTAATTTTTCTTTATTGTGGCATGAATGTTCAGATCCATTAGATTCAAAAAAAAGTTTAATATTGACGAAAAAACAATAATACTTAAAGCATACTAATAAGGCAATTATGTCTTCTCAAAATAACATGGCCAAAGAAAGCTTATCCCTACAAAATCATATAGTCTGGCTATGCTCCATCTTCATCACACAAAATATTCAAATCAAGCACAACCCCGATGACAAGCCAAGCAATTGTTTCATACTTTTGATATTCTCAAACTTTTTTCAACTTTCACGCAATACATGAGTGTGAGCCATGGACATAGCACTATAGGTGGAGTAGAATATGGTGGTTGTGGAGAAGACAAAAAAGGAGATAGTCTCACATCAACTAGGCATATCAACGGGCTATGGAGATGCCCATCAAAAGATATTAATGTGAGTGAGTAGGTATTGCCATGCAACGGATGGACTAGAGCTATAAATTTATGAAAGCTCAAAAAGAAATTAAGTGGGTGTGCATCCACCTCGCTTGCTCACGAAGACCTAGGGCAATTTGAGAAAGCCTGTCATTGGAATATACAAGCCAAGTTCTATAATGAAAAATTCCCAGTAGTATATGAGAGTGACAACATAGGAGACTCTCTATCATGAAGATCATGGTGCTACTTCAAAGCACAAGTGTGGTAAAAAGGATAGTATCATTACCCCTTCTCTCTTTTCTCTCAATTTTTTCGTCCTGAGTCTCATCCCGACTTGTGGGGGAATCATAGTCTCCATCATCCTTTCCTGACATGGAACAATGCTCTTATAATGAAGATCATCACACTTTTTTTACTTACAACTCGAGACTTACAAATCGATACTTAGAACAAAATAGGACTCTATATGAATGCCTCTGGCAGTGTACCGGGATGTGCAATGAATCAAGAGTGACAGGTATGAAAGAATTATGAATGGTGGCTTTGCCACAAATACGATGTCAACTACATGATCATGCAAAGCAATATGACAATGATGAAGTGTATCATAATAAACGGAACGGTGGAAAGTTGAATGGAAATATATCTCGGAATGGCTATGGAAATGCCATAATAGGTAGGTAGGGTGGCTGTTTTGAGGAAGGTTTATGGTGGGTGTATGGTACCGGCGAAAGTTGTGCGGTACTAGAGAGGCTAGCAATGGTGGAAGGGTGAGAGTGTGTATAATCCATGGACTCAACATTAGTCAAAAATAACTCACATACTTATTGCAAAAATCTATTAGTTATCGAAATGAAGTACTGCGTGCATGCTCCTAGGGGGATAGATTGGTAGGAAAAGACCATCCCTCATCCCCGACCGCCACTCATAAGGAAGACAAGCAATAAATAAAGCATGCTCTGACTTCATCACATAACGGTTCACCATACGTGCATGCTACGGGAATCACAAAGTTTAACACAAGTATTTCTACAATCCACAATTACTCACTAGCATGACTCTAATATCACCATCTTTATATCTCAAAACAATCGTAAGGAATCAAACTTCTCATAGCATTCAATGCACTTTATATTAGGACTAAATTTATAACCAAAGAAAATTACCATGCTGCTTAGAGACTCTCAAAATAATATAAGTGAAGCATGAGAGTTCAATAATTTCTATAAAATAAAGCCACCGCCGTGCTCTAAAAATATATAAGTGAAGCACATAGAGTATTCTAATAAATCACGATTCATGTGTGTCCATCTCAAAAGGTGTGTACAGCAAGGATTATTGTGGCAAACTAAAAAGTGAATACTCATATCATACAAGATTCTCCAAGCAAAACACATATCATGTGGTGAATAAAAATATAGCCTCAAGTAAAGTTGCCGATAGACGAAGACGAAAGAGGGGATGCCTTCCGGGGCATCCCCAAGCTTAGGATCTTGGTTGTACTTGAATATTACATTAGGGTGCCTTGGGAATCCCCAAGATTAGGCTCTTGCCACTCCTTATTCCATAGTCCATCAAATCCTTACCCAAAACTTGAAAACTTCACAACACAAAACTCAACAGAAAATCTCATAAGCTCCGGTAGTATAAGAAAATAAATCACCACTTTTGGTACTATTGTGAACTCATTATTTATTTATATTGGTGTAATATATAATGTATTCCAACTTTTCGATGGTTTATACCCCATGATACTACCCATAGATTCATCAAAATAAGCAAACAACGCAAAGAAAACAGAATCTGTCAAAATAGAACAGTCTGTAGTAGTCTGTAACTCTCAAATAGTTCTGTAAATCCAAAACTTCTGAAAAATTAGGACAAACTAATAAATTTTTTCATGAATCTTCTTCATAAAGAATCAATATTTTATCACGCTTATGTTAAAAATGTGAATTGTTTTTCTGATCATAAAAGTTTCTCTTTTTCAGCAAGATCAAATCAACTATCACCGTAAGCCATCCCAAAGGTCTTACTTGGCACAAACACTAATTAAAACACAAAACCACATCTAACCAGAGGCTAGATGAATTATTTATTGAAAAATAGAAGCAAAAAATCAAAGAACAAAAATAAAATTGGGTTTCCTCCCAACAAGCGCTATTGTTTAATGCCCTTAGCTAGGCATAAAAAACACATAGATAAATCTAGGTATAATCATCTTCCCCTTTTTGAAGTAAGGAGAAAATTTCTTGTCCAGAACATTTATATTTCTATTTTTGTGAAAGCACATGGCCATTAATAGTATAAGAAATATTAAGCACACTTCAAAAATTTGCATCTAAACTAGCCTTCATCTCTTTGATTATTTAATTTTCATAAAAGCACATAAGAGCAGTTGATTCAACACTTTCACATTTGGAGCGCCCAGGTATGGTTTTCATATTTTCATAAGTATCAAAGGAATATCCTCCAAGAAAACCATTTTCAAATATAGAATCCAAAGCTTGTTTAAAAGAAAGAGGCAAACCAACATAAAAGCTTCTCAAGTATAGCTTAATATGATGTTGAGGCACATGGCTAGCTCTAGTCCTCAATAGTCTATCCCAAGCATCTTTTAAAGATTCATTGAGCAAATAACGAAAGATTCCAGGATCATCTTCATCAAAATTATTTAGACTTTCCTTCACAACATCGTACGGTCTTTCTGTAGCATCATTATTTATGAGGTTAGAAAGAACGAGGGGCTATCTAAAGCAACTAAACTCGGGAGAAAACCCTTAGCCCTTTTTAGGTCGACCATAGCGATAGAAAGACAGACTTAGGCAAACAAGAGAACGGTGAGAGAAAAGGAAAATCTTTTTGAAAATCGTTTTAGAAGTGGGGGAGATGAAAACGAGAGGCAACTGGCAAATAATGTAATGCAAGAGATGAGAGTTTATGATGTGTACTTGGTATGTCTTGACTTGGCGTAGATCTCCCCAGCAACGGCGCCAGAAATTCTTCCTGCTACTTCTTGAGCTTGCGTTGTTTTTTCCCTTGAAGAGGAAAGGGTGATGCAACAAAGTAGAGATAAGTATTTCCCTCTATTAGAGAACCAAGGTATCAATCCAGTAGCATACAACGCACAAATCACCAATACCTGCACAAACAATCAAACAACTTGCACCCAACGGAATAAAGGGGTTGTCAATCCCTTCACAGTTACTTGCAAAAGTTAGATCTAATAGAGATAGGTGAAACTAAACAAAAGATGAAGTAAATATTTTTGGTATTTTTTAGTTTATAGATCGGAAAGTAAAAGATTGCAAAATAGTAGATTGGCAATTAATATGATGGAAAATAGTAGATTGGAAACTTATATGATGGAAAATAGATCCGGGGCCATAGGTTTCACTAGAGGCTTCTCTCAAGATAGCAAATAACACGGTGGGTGAACAAATTACTGTCGAGCAATTGATAGAAAAGCGCAAAGTTATGATGATATCTAAGGCAATGGTTATGAAATATAGGCATCACGTCCGTGTCAAGTAGACCGAAACGATTCTACATCTATTACTATTACTCCACACATCAACCGACTCCTGCCTGTATCTAGAGTATGAAGTTCATGAAGAATAGAGTCACGCATTAAGTAAGATGACATGTGATACGTCTCCAATGTACCTACTTTTCCAAACACTTTTGCCCTTGTTTTGGACTCTAACTTGCATGATTTGAATGGAACTAACCCGGACTGACGCTGTTTTCAGCAGAATGGACATGGTGTTATTTTTGTGCAGAAATAAAAGTTCTTGGAATGAACTAAAAATCAACGGAGATTATTTTTGGAATATATAAAAATACTGGCGAAAGAATCAAGGCCAGGGGGCCCACATCCTGCCTATGAGGGTGGGGGCGCGCCTACCCACCTGGGCACACCCCCTGCCTCGTGGGCCCCCTGGTGCTCCTCCGACCTCAACTCCAACTCTATATATTCGTGTTTGGGGAAAAAAATAAGAGATAAGGTGTAGCGACCAGACCTCAAACAATCTGATCTCTATGCTCCGGTGTCATCCCTGGATCAGTAATGCTGACACCACACAGTACTCGAAGGATTTATAGCAGAGTAGCAATCACACACTTATTACATCGAGTGTCTCAAAAGAGAACTTATTACAATAAATATGGCTTAAGGCCATCTAATAACGATAACAGCAGAAGGCTTGGAAGATAAGTGAGTCCATCAACTCCAACGGCATCACTGAGTATAGAACCACGACCTAAAAACTCCTTAATCATCGTCTGAAAAGTCTGCAACATTAACGTTGCAGCCCAAAAACGGGTCAGCACATGGAATATGCTGGCAAGGTAACACATAGAGAGTAATGGAATGCAACAGCTATACTATATGCATATTTGGCTGGTGGAAAGCTCTATGGTTACAGTTTTTGCGTAAAGCCAATTTTTCCCTACTTCAAAGGAATAAATTTAATTACTATCAATGTGGTTGTTAAACATTGAGAATGGTTAACGGCATTCTCAATCCCAATTAAGCATCATCATTAACCCAACAACATTAACTTTAGAGTAACATGTTGAGATTCACATGATAATCCAGGTACTAGATACTCAAGATGTCCATAACCGGGGACACGACTAACCATGATTAGTTTATTACACTCTGCAGAGGTTTGTGCACTTTTCCCCACAAGACTCGATCGCCTCCGTTTGGTTTCTCGCACTACAGGGTGTTTGAGAAAACGGATGACCGAGACATAGACTTTCAGAAGCGCTAGCACCTTACGATCGGGTAGACCGTACCACCTACATCCCCTACATCTGCTAGTCTACCACTGTAAGAGTTCGCACAACTTAGTCAACTATGCCAGAGCCCATAATGGCTTGTGGCTGCACACGGAAGTTTCTAGTATGAATAATCTCATGATCCCTTTGAGCCTGGGTGGCGGTCCAAAAAAACAGGCAAGTCCTGGAAACCAGGTGCCTCAATCCACCCAGATGTGTGTTTAAGTTGCCACCTTAGATAAACCATTAATTATCAATCTCACATCTGTCATGGATATCACTCACCCAATCCACGTCTACTAGCTTTGCATGGCATAATAAGCAAATGTAGAAGTAACTCCCAAAGGTTTGATAATAAACAGGTAATAGGTACTACCTCATCTACTTCCCATCCCACAATTTAATTAGATCCTAATCATGCAATGTGTGAGGATTGATCTAATGCAATAAAACTGGGTTTTAGAAAAAGGTATGATCAAAGTGTTACTTGCCTTGCTGATGATCCGCGAAACCTAGAGATTCAAAGTAACAGGCGGCGCACTCCGGGTATTCTATCGCAGAAAAACAAACAAGCATACAATAAGTACTCTTCTAATGCACAGGTAAAACTCAAATAGAAGATCTAACTAGAAAGTTCAACTTAAGAACCCTGGTTTGCAAAAAGAATCAAATCGAACGAAGCAAAGAAAGTCAAACGGCGAAAGAAAACAACTTCGTTCTAGTAATCTGGATCAAGGGAAAATTTTACAGTAGCAAAAACTTTTTTAAGTTGATTATTCGGAAAGAGGGTTTCGAGACGAAACTCCAGGCGCTTGAATCGCCTGATTCCGATAAACGAGCGAAAAGTTATACTAAAACGAAAATCGGATCAGAAATCACGATCAGAAAATAACCGCGGAAAATCCGACGAAAAAGAAGAAAAAAAATGACAAACAGAAAAAAAAAATTAACGGCACAGAAGTCGAGGCGGCGGCGAACCTCGGGCGGCGTGCAACTCCGGCGAGTCGGCGGCGGCGGCTATGGGCTAGGGTTTCGGCGCGGCTATGGGCTGGGCGCCGGGTGCCTCGCTATATAAAGGCGCCCCCGGGCGGAGTCCCACTCGGGTACGGCCAATAGTCGATTTCGTTTTTTTTTAAATAATTACGCTCGGAAGAAAAATAAAAAGAAATACTAAACGGACTCCAAAAAACATGAAATAAATTTTCCCTGGTTTCTAAAATCAAGCCCGATAAAGTGAACATTTATCTGGGCCCAAACTACAACCTTGAAAAACGCGCATTTTTCCTAAATTCAAATAAAATACCGAAAACTCCGAAATAAAACTTATTTGATTTTTTTATTAAATCCTCAATATTTCTTTTTTTTGGGAAAGTCATTTTATTCCCTCTCTCATATTTTTGTAATAGAAATAATTGATGATAAAATAAATAAAATCAAATGATCCTGTTTACAAAATTTGAGAAAACTCAAATATGTAAATAACGAAATCCCCAACTCTCTCCGTGGGTCCTTGAGTTGCTTAGGATTTTCTAGGATCAAAACCAAAAGCAAAATAAAATATGATATGCATGATGATCTAATGTATAACATTCCAAATTGAAAATTTGGGATGTTACAAACCTACCCCCCTTAAGATGAATCTCGCCCTCGAGATTCGGGTTGGCTAGAAAATAGGTGAGGGTGGTCCTTGAGCAAATCTTCCTCTTGTTCCCAGGTGGCTTCATCCTCCGTGTGGTGGCTCCACTGAACTTTGCAAAACTTGATAACCTTGTTGCGAGTAACTCGGCTGGCAAACTCGAGAATCTTGACTGGTTTCTCCTCATAGGTCAAATTGTTATCCAACTGAATTGCTTCCAATGGCACTGTGTCTCTCAAAGGTATGTCAGCCATCTCCATGTGACACTTCTTCAACTGAGAAACGTGGAACACATCATGAACTCCTGTCAATCCTTCTGGCAATTCCAACTTGTAGGCCACTTCTCCCATACGCTCCAAAACTCGATATGGCCCTACAAATCGTGGCGCTAACTTCCCCTTAACTCCAAAGCGCTTAATCCCTCGAAGTGGGGATACTCGAAGATAAACTCTGTCTCCGACTTCGTAAACTGTCTCCTTGCATTTAGAATCTGTGTAGCTCTTCTGCCTGGACTGGGCTACCTTGAGCCTATCGCGAATCAACTTCACCTTCTGTTCAGACTCCTTAATCAAGTCTGGTCCAAACAACTGGCAGTCTCCAACTTCGTCCCACGACAACGGTGTCCTGCACCTCCTTCCATATAGAGCTTCGAAAGGGGCCATCTTTAAACTGGTTTGATAACTGTTGTTGTAAGAGAACTCTGCATATGGCAAATTATCATCCCAACTAGATCCATAATCTAGCGCACAAGCTCTCAGCATATCCTCCAAAATCTGATTGACTCTCTCGTCTGTCCATCTGTCTGTGGATGAAAAGTTGTACTAAATTCTAGCCTAGTACCCAAAGTCTCATGCAACTGCTTCCAGAAATTTTATGTAAACAGGGTTCCTCTATCTGATACGATGCTCCTCGAAACTCCATGCAAACATACGATCCTGGTCATGTATATCTTTGCCAACTTAGCACTGGTGTAAGTGGTCTTTACTGGGATGAAATGAGCTACCTACGTCAATCGATCGACTACAACCCAAATCGAGTCATAGCCTGAACGAGTCCTTGGTAATCCCGTGATAAAATCCATGCCTAGCTTATCCCACTTCCATTCGGGTATCGGCAATGGTTCCAACAATCCTGCTGGCTTCTGATGCTCTGCCTTTAGTCTCTGACATACATCACAAACTGCTACATACTCCGCAATATCCTTCTTCATTCCGGTCCACCAGAAAATATCCTTCAAATCCAAATACATCTTGGTATTTCCTGGGTGAATCGAATACGGTGAATCATGTGCCTCTTGCAGAATCAACTTCCTGATCTCCGGGTCATTGGGTACATAAATACGGTCTTCAAACCATAGGGTGTCGTGCTCATCCTCACGAAATCCTTTAGCTTTTCCTTGGCTCATTTTCTCTTTTATAGCGGCAATCTCCTTGTCAGTTTTCTGAGCTTCTCTGATTCTATCCATCAAAGTTTACTGAATTTCCAATGCAGCTACATAGCCTCTCGGAACTATTTCCAAACATAGTTCACGAAGATTTTCTGCTAACTCTGTGGGTATTTCTCCCCTCATTAACGTATTGACATGGCTCTTGCGGCTTAATGCATCAGCTACTACATTAGCTTTTCCGGGATGATAATGCAATCTCATATCATAATCCTTGATGAGCTCCAACCATCTCCTTTGTCTGAGGTTCAACTCCTTCTGCGTGAAAATGTACTTCAAACTCTTGTGATCTGTGTACACCTCACAATGATTTCCGATGAGGAAATGTCTCCATGTCTTCAATGCATGCACTACGGCTGCTAACTCCAAATCATGCGTGGCATAATTCAACTCATGGGGCTTCATTTGTCTTGAGGCATATGAAACAACTCCCCCTTCCTGCATAAGCACTGCTCCAAGTCCTCGACGTGAAGCATCGCAATACACCTCATAATCCTTGGTTTGATCTAGCAAAATCAACACTGGTGAGGTAACCAAATGGTTCTTCAAGTCCTGAAAACTAGCCTCACACTCCTCAGTCCATTTGAACTTAGTATCCTTCTTCAGCAACTCCGTCATAGGCTTCGCAATCTTTGAGAAATTCTCAATAAATCTCCGGTAGTATCCTGCGAGTCCAAGAAAACTCCGGATCTCTGCAACTGTTGTTGGGGCTTCCCACTTGGTCACGGTTTCAACTTTAGCGAGATCTACTGCTATACCTTCTCCGGATATAACGTGTCCGAGGAATCCTACTTCCTTCAACCAAAACTAACATTTGTTGAACTTGGCATATAATTGATGTTCTCTGAGCCTTCCAAGTACCAAACGCAAATGCTCCTTATTCTCCTCTTCATTCTTCGAATAAACCAGGATATCATCAATGAACACTACGACGAACTTATCCAAAAACTCCATAAACACTTTGTTCATCATGTTCATAAAATAGGCAGGCGCGTTAGTTAGACCAAATGACATAATGGTATACTCATACAGTCCATATCTGGTAGTAAAAGCTATCTTCGGAATATCCTGTTATCGAATCTTCAACTGGTGGTACCCTGATCGCAAATCGATCTTGGAAAACACTTTAGCTCCTTGCAATCGATCAAACAGATCGTTGATCATTGGTAGTGGGTACTTGTTCTTGATCGTTACTTCGTTCAATCCTCGATAATCAACAACCATCCTTAACGATCCATCCTTCTTCTCCACTAGAAGTACTGGCGATCCCCAAGGCGAAGAACTTTGGCGCATATATCCCTTATCCAGTAACTCCTTAATCTGCTTCTTAATTTCCACCAAATCCTTTGCTGGCATCCTATATGGTATCTTTGATATTGGCCCAGTGCCTGGCAAAAGCTCAATCAAAAACTCAATGTCTCTATCCGGTGGCATGCCTGGCAATTCTTCGGGAAATACATCAGGGAAATCCTTTACCACTGGTACTTCCTCCTGCACAACTCCTGTTAGGCAATTTACTTGGGTCCTCTTTGGCACATGTCGGGATACATACTTGATCCTTCTCCCTTCTGGTGTGGTAAGCAAAATTGACTTACTAGCACACTCAATATTCCCTTCATACTTTGATAACCAATCCATGCCTAATATCACATCCAATCCTTGAGATTCCAATACTACTAGGTCTGAGGGAAAAACATAGTTACCAATCCTTAATGGTAACCGATCACACCATAGACTAGCCACATACTCTGCTCCTGGCGAGGTTACTAACATGGGTGACCTAAGGGCTTGGGTTGGTAGGTTATACTTATCCACAAATCCCCTTGAGATGTATGAATGCGATGCACCAGTATCAAAAAGAACGAGTGCAGTAAATGACTTAACCAAAGACTTACCTATTACTGCAGCAGGCTGAGCTTCAACCTCCTCCACATTAACATGGTTCACCTGTCCCCTGTTGAAAGGGTTCGGCTTCTTCCCAGAACTTCCATTGCCATTTTGGCCTTCAGGACATTCATTTGCATAATGTCCTGGCTTCGAACACTTATAACAAGTGACGTGGCTCAAGTCCTTCTTGGCTGGGGTTGATGGAGTGTTGCGGTTCTGTCCATTGCTTCCTCCATTCCCATTACCATTCTTGGTGCCATTGTGATTGTGCGAGCTACCTACTCCATGGGTATGCTGAAAATGTCCTCCCGGCCTAGGGGTAAAACGTGGCTTCTGCTGAGCTCCTGAATTATACTTTCCTTGTCCATACTTCCTCTTGCGGTTCTCAATTTGCTGCTGCTTCCCTTCAATCATAAGAGCACGGTCTACCAACTCCTGGTAGTTGTTGAAGGTGGCTACCATCAACTGCATACTCAACTCATCATTCAGTCCTTCCAGGAATTTCTCCTGCTTAGCTGCATCCGTAGCAACGTCATTTGGGGCATAACGTGCTAGCTTACTAAACTCCTCCACATACTGGCCAACTGTCTGTCCTCCTTGGCGCAAGTTACGAAACTCACGCTTCTTCATGGCCATTGCTCCTGCTAAAACATGGGCAGTACGGAAAGCCTGCTGAAACTGGTCCCATGTGACAGTGTCGACTGGGAAGGTGGCTGTGAAATTCTCCCACCAGGATGCTGCGGGTCCTTCTAACTGATGTGCGGCAAACTTCACCTTCTCCGCATCTGTGCATCCTGCTGTGGTCAACTCCCTAGCTATCTTGCGGAGCCAATCATCTGCTACTATCGGCTCGGTGCTGTTGGAAAACACTGGCGGATTCAGCCTAAGAAAACGGGCTAAGTGGTCAACAGGTGGTGGTGGTGGTGGGTTGTTGTTGTTGTTTCCCTTATTCTGATTCTGAACTAGCAACTGCATCAAGGTGTTCTGCTGCTGGATCAAATGAGTGAGCTCCGGCAGAAAGGCAAATCCGGGGTCACATCTCGGAGGCATCTGAGGGTTTAGAAAAGACGAGATATAAGAATAGAGGGGGTCTAAAGAGAAAACACTACCCATATGCACATGAGGCAAAAGCAAACAATTCACTTCAGTCAAACAAACAAGGCATACAATCGATCTAACTATTGCAGAGTGCTCGGACTAATATATTTACATGGTGGACTACTACTACTGATGAGGTGGTCTACTAGAAATATTCTACGGTTGTAGACTCCATGATATCTGCTCCTGCTTCTTCAACATAGTCCTTATCGCTACTATCTTGTTCCGAGTCGGTGCCATCAATGATGATGTAGTCTTCCGGGCTAATCTCCTTGGGTTCCTCGTCTTCCTCTACTGGCGTCGGGCCTCCCATAAATATTGCTAGCTTCATAGTTAGGTCGGCATTCTTATCCACCAATACTTCGATTTCTTCTTCATAATCTTCACGTGTAGCCTTGAGTTCTTCCTCCAGTTCCTTGATTCTAGTCTTAGCCTTCTTCAGATCTATCATGTTGGCGCACATCTGATTCTCCTGTCATCGAATGTGCTGGTTTAACTCCTGGATAAAAGCTGCAATTGATCTATCTTTCCTGGTGCTGATCATCTCCTAGTGTTCATCTCGACACCCACAAATCTGGTAGATAATATCCTTGAGATCCTTGCGGTAGACTTCTCCAATGCGTCCCATGGCAATGTGAGCTGCCATACTCTTTCCTAGACTCGAAGTTGGTGCATCAAAAGAAAACTCTATGGGCTCAGTGACTGGCATGAACGTCCTTCCTGGAACTTGAACTTGAATCATCCAGCGCCCTTCTTCAGGTAGAGTGGCATTGTAGGTTCCCGTGAAGCTTGGTATTCCTATGTTCAGGTATCTAGTGACTTCCTTCAAGTGGCGTCCAAAGGGTGTATCTTCATCTGGTTGTCTGAACTTGTTCCTTGCATCCGCCATCCTAAAGAGTAGAAAAAATGAGAGGTCAGAAGAGAAGAGAGTGAGTAGTGATCTAGGTCTTTAGCTTAGTGGTCGTGTCCTACAGTCAGCGTGTGCTCTGATACCATCTCTGTAGCGACCAGACCTCAAACAGTCTGATCTCTGTGCTCCGGTGTCATCCCTGGATCAGTAATGCTGACACCACACAGTACTCGAAGGATTTATAGCAGAGTAGCAATCACACACTTATTACATTAAGTGTCTCAAAAGAGAACTTATTACAATAAATATGGCTTAAGGCCATCTAATAACGATAACAGCAGAAGGCTTGGAAGATAAGTGAGTCCATCAACTCCAACGGCATCACTGAGTATAGAACCACGACCTAAAAACTCCTTAATCATCGTCTGAAAAGTCTGCAACATTAACGTTGCAGCCCAAAAACGGGTCAGCACATGGAATATGCTGGCAAGGTAACACATAGAGAGTAATGGAATGCAACAGCTATACTATATGCATATTTGGCCGGTGGAAAGCTCTATGGTTACAGTTTTTGCGTAAAGCCAATTTTTCCCTACTTCAAAGGAATAAATTTAATTACTATCAATGTGGTTGTTAAACATTGAGAATGGTTGACAGCATTCTCAATCCCAATTAAGCATCATCATTAACCCAACAACATTAACTTTAGAGTAACATGTTGAGATTCACATGATAATCCAGGACTAGATACTCAAGATGTCCATAACCCGGGACACGGCTAACCATGATTAGTTTATTACACTCTGCAGAGGTTTGCGCACTTTTCCCCACAAGACTCGATCGCCTCCGTTTGGTTTCTCGCACTACAGGGTGTTTGAGAAAACGGATGACCGAGACATAGTCTTTCAGAAGCGCTAGCACCTTACGATCGGGTAGACCGTACCACCTACATCCCCTACATCTGCTAGTCTACCACTGTAAGAGTTCGCACAACTTAGTCAACTATGCCAGAGCCCATAATGGCTTGTGGCTGCACACGGAAGTTTCTAGTATGAATAATCTCATGATCCCTTTGAGCCTGGGTGGCGGTCCAAAAAAACAGGCAAGTCCTGGAAACCAGGTGCCTCAATCCACCCAAATGTGTATTTAAGTTGCCACCTTAGATAAACCATTAATTATCAATCTCACATCTGTCATGGATATCACTCACCCAATCCACGTCTACTAGCTTTGCATGGCATAATAAGCAAATGTAGAAGTAACTCCCAAAGGTTTGATAATAAACAGGTAATAGGTACTACCTCATCTACTTCACATCCCACAATTTAATTAGATCCTAATCATGCAATGTGTGAGGATTGATCTAATGCAATAAAACTGGGTTGTAGAAAAAGGTATGATCAAAGTGTTACTTTCCTTGCTGATGATCAGCGAAACCTAGAGATTCAAAGTAACAGGCGGCGCACTCCGGGTATTCTATCGCAGACAAACAAACAAGCATACAATAAGTACTCTTCTAATGCACAGGTAAAACTCAAATAGAAGATCTAACCAGAAAGTTCAACTTAAGAACCCTGGTTTGCAAAAAGAATCAAATCGAACGAAGCAAAGAAAGTCAAACGGCGAAAGAAAACAACTTCGTTCTAGTAATCTGGATCTAGGGCAAATTTTACAGTAGCAAAAACTTGTTTAAGTTGATTATTCGGAAAGAGGGTTTCGAGACGAAACTCCATGCGCTTGAATCGCCTGATTCCGATAAACGAGCGAAAAGGTATACTAAAACGAAAATCGGATCAGAAATCGCGATCAGAAAATAACCGCGGAAAATCCGACGAAAAAGAAGAAAAAAACGACGAACAGAAAAAAAATTAACGGCACGGAAGTCGAGGCGGCGGTGAACCTCGGGCAGCGTGCAACTCCGGCGAGTCGGCGGCGGCGGCGGCTATGGGCTAGGGTTTCGGTGCGGCTATGGGCTGGGCGCCGGGTGCCTCGCTATATAAAGGCGCCCCCGGGCGGAGTCCCGCTCGGGTACGACCCATAGTCGGTTTCGTTTTTTTTTAAATAATTACGCTCGGAAGAAAAATAAAAAGAAATACTAAACGGACTCCAAAAAACATGAAATAAATTTTCCTTGGTTTCTAAAATCAAGTCCGATAAAGTGAACATTTATCTGGGCCCAAACTACAACTTTCAAAAACGCGCATTTTTCCTAAATTCAAATAAAATACCGAAACTCCGAAATAAAACTTATTTGATTTTTTTATTAAATCCTCAATATTTCTATATTTTGGGAAAGTCATTTTATTCCCTCTCTCATATTTTTGTAATAGAAATAATTGATGATAAAATAAATAAAATCAAATGATCCTGTTTACAAAATTTGAGAAAACTCAAATATGTAAATAACGAAATCCCCAACTATCTCCGTGGGTCCTTGAGTTGCTTAGGATTTTCTAGGATCAAAACCAAAAGCAAAATAAAATATGATATGCATGATGATCTAATGTATAACATTCCAAATTGAAAATTTGGGATGTTACATAAGGATTCGTCGTGTTTTACGGTACGGAGCCGCCGCCAAGCCTTAATCTCTCTCAGGAGGGTTGATCTAGAGTCCGTTCGGGGCTCCGGAGAGGGGAATCCGTCGCCATCGTCATCATCAACCTTCCTCCATCACCAATCTCATAATGCTCACCGCCGTGCATGAGTAATTCCATCGTAGGCTTGCTGGACGGTGATGGGTTGGATGATATTTATCATGTAATCGAGTTAGTTTTGTTACGGTTTGATCCCTAGTATCCACTATGTTCCGAGATTGATTATGCTATGACTTTGCTATGCTTAATGCTTGTCACTAGGGCCCGAGTGCCATGATTTAAGATCTGAACCTATTATGTTTTCATGAATATATGTGAGTTCTTGATCCTATCTTGCAAGTCTATAGTCACCTATTATGTGTTATGATCCGTTAACCCCGAAGTGACAATAATCGGGATACTTACCGGCGATGACCGTAGTTTGAGGTGTTCATGTATTCACTATGTGTTAATGCTTTGGTTCAGTACTATATTAAAAGGAGGCCTTAATATCCCTTAGTTTCCAATAGGACCCCGCTGCCACGGGAGGGTAGGACAAAAGATGCCATGCAAGTTCTTTTCCATAAGCATGTATGACTATATTCGAAATACATGCCTACATTACATTGATGAACTGGAGCTAGTTCTGTGTCACCATATGTTATAACTATTGCATGAGGAATCGCATCCAACATAATTATCCATCACTGATCCATTGCATACGAGCTTTCCACATATTGTTGTTCGCTTATTTACTTTTCGGTTGCTACTGTTACAATCACTATAAAACCAAAACTGCTACCGTTACTTTTGCCACCGTTACCACTGCTATCATATTACTTTGCTACTAAATACTTTGCTGCAGATATTAAGTTTCCAGGTGTGGTTGAATTGACAAATCAGCTGCTAATAATTGAGAATATTCATTGGCTCCCCTTGTGTCGAATCAATAAATTTGGGTTGAATACTCTACCCTCGAAAATTGTTGCAATCCCCTTTACTTGTGGGTTATCAAGACTATTTACTGGCGCTATTGCCGAGGAGCATAGCTCTATTCTTTGAGTCACTTGGGATTTATATCTGCTGGTCACTATGAAGAATTTGAAAGATCAAAGAACCACGATTTTTCCCTCAACTACGAGGGGAGGTAAGGAACTGCCATCTAGCTCTGCACATGATTCACCTTCTGTTTTGAGTGAACTTGTGACACCTACACCTGCAATTCATTCTGATATCTCGCATGTTATTGATGATGCCACTTCTGCTTTGCATGATACTTATGATGAAAATACTTCTATGCTTCATAATACTATGCCACTAGGTGAATTTCTTGATGAACAACTTTCTAGGGTTAGAGAGAATGAAATTATTGAAACTGATAATATTGATGAAAGTGATGATGAAGATTCTCCCCTAGATATGAATAGCCTGTTGTGCCTGAGGGTTATGTTATGGATGAAGAAACTGCTAGAGACTTCTTAGCTTGCAATGATAGATCTGATCTTAAGAAATTATTAGCTAAGCTTAAAGAAAAGACTTTGAATGCTAGAATGAAATATGACCCTACTTTTGCTACTTCACCTATCTTTATTACTGATAAGGATTATGATTTCTCTGTCGATCCTGAGTTAATTACTTTGGTTGAATCTGATCCTTTTTACGGCTATGAAACTGAAACTATTGTGGCACATCTTACTAAATTAAATGATATAGCCACTCTGTTCAGTAATGATGAGAAAACTCGCTATTACTTTATCCTTAAGTTGTTTCCGTTCTCATTAAAGGGTGATGCTAAAACATGGTTTAATTCTCTTGATCT
Source organism: Triticum aestivum (assembly GCF_018294505.1). Taxonomy (NCBI): domain Eukaryota; kingdom Viridiplantae; phylum Streptophyta; class Magnoliopsida; order Poales; family Poaceae; genus Triticum; species Triticum aestivum. The sequence continues at coordinate 204,784,518 of NC_057803.1, read as the reverse complement.
TGGTTGTGTGCGTAGTCCCCAGGATACGATTTATTACTTCTCTGCTAAATATTTCCCCGCTCATAAGAAACAAGCTGCCTTAAGGGGAATATATAATTTTGTGCAAATTGAAGAAGAGAGTCTCCCACAAGCTTGGGGGAGGCTTCTCCAATTACTTAATGCTTTGCCTGAGCATCCTCTCCAGAAAAATGAAATACTTGATATCTTTTATAATGGACTAACTGATGCTTCGAGAGATTACCTGGATAGTTGTGTTGGTTGTGTTTTCAGGGAAAGAACTGTTGATCAAGTTGAATTGCTATTGAATAATATGTTGAGTAATGAAAAATATTGGACACTTCCTGAACCAACTCCTAAGCCAACTCCGAAGAAAAGGGGTATTCTATTTCTCATTCTTGAAGATATGCAAGAGGCAAAGAAATCTATGAAAGAACAAGGTATTAAAACTAAAGATGTTAAGAATTTACCACCTACTGAAGAAATACATGGTCTTGATAACCCGACATGGGTAGTAAAGGTAAATTCTCTCTATAGATTTGATTAAGGTGATATCCCTCATTATAAGTATGCTAGCCAATGCTTAGATGAGTTTGACAATTTTATTGTTAAACAAGAAAACGTCAATGCTTATGTTGGTAGACAAGTGAAACATAATGATCATATGCTTGAACACTTGAGTGGTTATATGTCTAGAGTTAAAGGTGGACTTAAACTTATTAGTAAACATGCTTCTATGGTTACCACTCAAAGTAGAACAAGTACTTAAGGCTCAGAATGATTTGCTCAATGAATTAAATAATAAGAAAAATGATAATGCTGTTAGAGTCATGACTAGAGGGGGTAAAATGACTCAGGAACCTTTGTATTCTGAGGGCCATCCTAAGAGAATTGAGCAAGATTCTCAGAGAAGTAATGTTGATGCACCTAGTCCTTCTAAGAGGAAGAAAAAGAAAAATGATGGGACTTTGCATGCTTCTAGCGAACCTGTTGTTGATACACCTGAGAATCCCAATGATATTTCTATTTCTGATGCTAAGACACAATCTGGTAATGAACATGAACCTAGTGATCATGTTAATAATGATGTTCATGTTGATGCTCAACCTAGCCATGACAATGATGTAGAGATTGAACCCGTTGTTGATCTTGATAACCCACAATCAAAGAATCAACATTATAATAAGAGAGACTTTGTTGCTAAGAAGCACGGTAAAGAAAGAGATCCATGGGTTCATAAACCCATGCCTTTTCCTCCTAAACCATCCATGAAAAAGGATGATGGGGATTTTGAGCACTTTGCTGAAATGATTAGACCTATGTTTTTGCGTATGCGTTTGATTGATATGCTTAAAATGAATCCTTATGCTAATTACATGAAGGATATTATTACTAATAAAATAAAGATACCGGAAGCTAAAATTTCCGCCATGCTTGCTAATTATACTTTTAAGGGTGGAATACCAAAGAAACTTGGAGATCCCAGAGTACCAACTATACCATGCTCCATTAAAAGAAACTATGTTCAAACTACCTTATGTGATCTTGGAGCCGGTGTTAGTGTTATGCCACTCTCTTTATACCATAGACTTTATTTGAATAAGTTGGCACCTACTGAAATATCTTTTCATGTTAATGGTAATGAGCATACGGCACACTTTCCGAGGAAACAACCTCAAGTCCACAATACCAATTCTATTGGAAAAAAATTAACAATCACTATTGGAGGTTTCGAATTTCCTCTTCCTACTATCAAGAAGAAATATGATATTCTTAATGTTGGGGATGTGCATATCCCCGTTGAGGTAACCTAGTGTTATTCGAAATTTCTCCGGTTGCATGTTATTCGAAATGAGTTTGTTAACAAGACCTGATCAACCTTGTTAGTGGATTCCTTTTGATGAGCATGAGATGGATGAAGTTAGAAAGCACAACTTTCTATACCCTTTTTTTACTTTCTATTATTTATATTAAATAAATTAAAAATACTATTTTTTGTCTGTTTTCTGAATTATCCTTGCAATAAAAAAATACCCCGAAAATAAAAGTTCTCCAAATGCCCTAAAAATGAAATATGATTTTTTTTCTAGAATATTTGAGAATTTTAGGCACTGAGGACACAGCAGGGGGAGCAGCCACGTGCCCACGAGGGTGGACGGCCCGCCCACCCCGCTAGGCGTGCGCCCCTGCCTTGTGGACCCCACGTGGGTCCCCTCCACTTGTTCTTGCACCCACACACTTCGTCTTCCTCTAGAAAAATCATCCACCAGCTCAAACCCGAGTTCTAGCTCATCTTGCTGCCATTTTCGATCTCCTTGCTCAAAGCTCCATTCACAAAACTGCTTTGGGGGATTGTTCTTCGGTATGTGACTCCTCCAATGGTCCAATTAGTTTTTGTTCTAGTGATTTATTTATTGCAAATTTTTGCTGCTTAGGTGACCCTGTTCTTGAGCTTGCATGTCAAATTTATGTGGTCAAAAGTAGTTTTAATGCATGATATAGCCTCTAGGCACTTGTAGGAGTAGTTGCTATCAATTTTGTTGAGTTTGGTTCACTTTTATTTTAAGTTACTAAAAATTTCAGAAATTTTCAGAAAAAGATGAAGAGATTTTTGAGGGGCTCATCGAGCCGAAGCTCTAAGGATAAGCAAAGTGAAGAGAATAAGATGCCCATGTATAATCTCCCTTGTGCTGCGGAGGTTCGGCCGTGTGAATGGCCTTGTGATGAGTTCTTGAGAGAAGCCAGGATTCATGAAGATTTTTATTATTTGGCTAAGAATGCAGGCCTAACCGACTTCCTCCACAAACAGCGCGAACAGTATCTCTTACTCACCAATATTTTTGTGCAAAATTTTCATTTCCATGCTAGGAGATCACCACCTTCGGTGGAATTTTATTTATATAATGAGCATAAGGAAATGTCACTTTATGATTTTTGCCGGGTTTGTAGGATACCCTTTGAGGGCAGCATAGAGGAACCATATCGTAATGATGTGGAGGGATTTATTTATATGATTGTTGTAGGGGAAACGAGGAAAGTTTCCAATGCAAGAATCACTAGCATGCATTTTCCTGTTCTATGTTACTTTGCAATATTTGCTAGTAGATGCTTAATTGGTCGCGGGAACTGTGGAAATCTTAGTGCCCCTGATATTGTTATTTTGCGCCATGCTTTGTTTCGTGATACCACTTTTAGTTTAGGCGCTATTGTTGCTAAATGGTTAAATCTGAACCGTACAAAGGGTCCCGTCTTGGGAGGCATCTTCGCCTTGCGCGTTGCTGCACACTTTAACATACCTATTAGGCATTATGAGAAAGAGGAAAAGTTGTTGCCTCATGTTTTTCTAGATTATAAGAGCATGGTAGCACATGATTTTATTGTTAAGAATAAGAAGAAGATGCTTAACTATAGATTGATATTTAATAAGAATCACTTTGAGACTATTACCTTGCCTGCTCCCTCTTTGTTCAACATATTTTCAGGCATGTACCTTATTTTGCCGGAGGTCGTTCAGGCATACCAGAGCCTGACATCAGCTCTAGAGCTGGAGCCACTATCTGATCCTCACGGTCAGTCTGTTTATCTGTGTGATCCGGAGGAGATCGCCAACTAGTTGCAACCCGAGGACCCTCCTCAATACACCGGAGAGGGCAGCTTCAATCTGTGGGCACATACCAACTTAGGCCAAAATCCTAAGCTTGGGGGAGTACGTATTTCTCAACAACATTACATTCCTATTCACACACTCATGCCAGTTGTCGGTGCTCATAGTTTTTCATTGTATCATCCATGCTAGTTTATTTTCTTTTTAAGCTTTCTTCTTGTGTGTTTGAAAAACCTTAAGAAAAAACAAAAAAAATAGTTGTAGCTTTTAGCTAGTTTACTTTCCATGCATGTAGTAGTAGTAATTAAAAAGAAAACCCAAGAAGATTTCTCGTTCTTCTTCTGCTTGTTGTGAGCTTTCCCGTGTAAATTGTTTTGTTTCTTTTCTTTTTCTTTGGGGGTCGAGAGGAGAAGACCATGATGAAAATGTTGAGTGGTTCTCATATGCATTATTGTTGATCTAACAAGGAGCCCATATTAGCTTGTCTCCTCCCTTGTATTGAATGCTTCCAGATTCCAGCTTAGTCCAATGCATGTGCACTATTATTATTATCCACACTACTCTGTTGTGCAAGTGAAAGGCAATAATGACGATATATGATGAACTGATTGAGATGAGGAAAGCTGGTATGAACTCGACCTCTCTTGTTTTTGTAAATATCATTAGTCCATCGTTCCTGATTCATCCTATTATGAGTGAAACATGTTTGCCATGACAATTAGAGATTATATTTGCTCATGCCATGCTTAAGTAGATAGGAGTTTATAATGGTTTATCTTGCGTGCCAACATGCTATTAAAATGGTTGTGATGTGGTATGATAGGGTGGTATCCTCCTTTGAACGATTCAAGTGGCTTGACTTGGCACATGTTCACGCATGTAGTTGAAATAACATCAACATAGCCTCCACGATATTTATGTTCATGGTGAATTATATCCTACTCATGCTTGCCTTCGGTGTTGATTAATTTTAATGCATGTTCATGACTGTTGTTGCTCTCTAGCTGGTCGCTTCCCAGTCTCTTTCTAGCATTCACTTGTACTAAGCGGGAATACTGCTTGTGCATCCAACTCCATAAACCCCAAAAGTTATTTCATATGAGTCCACTATACCTTCCTATATACGGTATCTACATGCCGTTCCAAGTAAATTTGTATGTGCCAAACTCTAAACCTTCAAATAAACATCCTGTTTTGTATGCTCAAATAGCTCATGTATCATGTAGGGCTGTCTGTATCTTCCATGCTAGGCGGGTTATTCTCAAAAGGAGTGGACTCCGCTCCTCACTCACGAGAAAATGGCTGGTCACCGGGATGCCCAGTCCCATGCTCAAATCAAATCAAAATAATTGCAAACAAAACTCCCCCAAGATTGTTGTTAGTTGGAGGCAGCCGTTGTTTCGGGGAAGCCATGGATTGATGCTTGTTGGTGGTGGGGGAGTACAAACTTTACCATTCTGCTTGGGAACCGCCTATAATGTGTGTAGCATGGAAGATATCGAGATCTCTCAGTTGTTATGTTGACAATGAAAGTATACCACCCAAAATATTATTCATCTCTATTTCAAAATCAAGCTCTAGTGCCTCTACAAATCCCTGCTTCCCTCTGCGAAGGGCCTATCTATTTACTTTTATGTTGAGTCATCATCCTCTTATTAAAAAGCACCAGTTGGAGAGCATCGCTGTAATTTGCATGTATTATTATTAGTTTACATTGAGTATGACTATGACTGGATCTCTTTTACCATGAATTACAATTTCCAGTCAGCCCTTGATCTTCAAGGGTGCTCTGCATTTATGTTTTGCGGTCTCAGAAAGGGCTAGCAAGATACCATCTTGTTATATCATATTATGATTGTTTTGAGAAAGTGTTGTCATCTGAGATTTATTATTATTGCTCGCTAGTTGATTTTGCCATTGATATGAGTAAACATGAGACCTAAATGTTATTGTGAATATGGTTAGTTCATAATCTTTGCTGAAAACTTGAACGTTGGCTTTACATATTTACAACAACAAGAGCAAACAGAGTTTGTAAAAGTTTTTCTTTATCACTTTCAGTTTATCAACTGAATTGCTTGAGGACAAGCAAAGGTTTATGCTTGGGAGAGTTGATACGTCTCCAACGTATCTACTTTTACAAACACTTTTGCCCTTGTTTTGGACTCTAACTTGCATGATTTGAATGGAACTAACCCGATCTGACGCTATTTTCAGCAGAATTGCCATGGTGTTATTTTTGTGCAGAAATAAAAGTTCTTGGAATGACCTGAAAATCAATGGAGATTATTTTTGGAATATATAAAAAATACTTGCGAAAGAATCAAGGCCAGGGGGCCGCGCCCTGTCTGTGAGGGTGGGGGGCGTGCCTACCCCCCTGGGCACACGCCCCTTGCCTTGTGGTATCCATGGTGATCCTCTGACCTTAACTACAACTCTATATATTCGTGTTCGGGGATAAAAATAAGAGAGAAGGATTCATCGCATTTTATGATACGGAGCCGCCGCCAAGCCCTAATCTCTCTCAGGAGGGCTTATCTGGAGTACGTTCGGGGCTCCGAGGAGAGGAATCCATCGCCATCTTCATCATCAACCTTCCTCCATCACCAATTTCATAATGTTCACCGTCGTGCATGAGTAATTCCCTCGTAGGCTTGCTGGACGGTGATGGGTTGGATGAGATTTATCATGTAATCAAGTTAGTTTTGTTAGGGTATGATCCCTAGTATCCACTATGTTTCGAGATTGATATTGTTATGACTTTTCTATGCTTAATTCTTGTCACTAGGGCCCGAGTGCCATGATTTCAGATCTGAACCTATTATGTTTTCATGAATATATGTGAGTTCTTGATCCTATCTTGCAAGTCTATAGTCACCTACTGTGTGTTATGATCCGTTAACCCCGAAGTGACAATAATCGGGATACTTACCGGTGATGACCGTAGTTTGAGGAGTTCATGTAGTCACTATGTGTTAATGCTTTGGTCCAGTACTCTATTAAAAGGAGGCCTTAATATCCCTTAGTTTCCAATAGGACCCCGCTGCCACGGGAGGGTAGGACAAAAGATGTCATGTAAATTCTTTTCCATAAGCACGTATGACTATATTCGGAATACATGCCTACATTACATTGATGAACTGGAGCTAGTTTTGTGTCACCCTATGTTATAACTATTGCATGAGGAATCGCATCCGACATAATTATCCATCACTGATCCATTGCCTACGAGCTTTTCACATATTGTTCTTCCCTTATTTACTTTTCTGTAGCTACTATTACAATCACTATAAAACCAAAACCGCTACCGTTACTTTTGCCACCGTTACCACTGCTATCATATTACTTTGCTACTAAATGCTTTGCTGCAGATATTATGTTTCCAGGTGTGGTTGAATTGACAACTCAGCTGCTAATAATTTAGAATATTCTTTGGCTCCCCTTGTGTCGAATCAATAATTTTGGGTTGAATACTCTACCCTCGAAAACTGTTGCGATCACCTATACTTGTGGGTTATCAACATGATGTAGAGGAATAAACTCAAGCAATATGATGTAAACCCCATATTTTTATACTCGATGGGAACACTACAATACGTGCCTTGCTTCCCCTACTATCACTGGGAAAGGACACCGCAAGATTGAACCCAAAGCTAGGCACTTCTCCCATTGCAAGAAAAACCAATCTAGTTGGCCAAACCAAACCGATAGTTCAAAGAGAATTACAAAGATACCAAATCATGCATAAAAGAATTCAGAGAAGATTCAAATAATATTCATAGATAAGTTGATCATAAATCCATAATTCATGGGATCTCGACAAACATGCCGCAAAAGAAGATTACATTGGATAGATCTCCAAGAACATCGTCGAGAACATGGTATTGAGAATCAAAGAGAGAGATGAAGCCATATAGCTACTAGCTATGGACCCGTAGGTCTGTGTTAAACTACTCATGCTTCATCAGAAGGGAAATAGAGTTGATTTAGAAGCCCTCCATGATCGAATCCCCCTCCGGCAGGATGTTGGAAAAGGCCTCTAGATGGGATCTCACGGGAACAGAAGGTTGCGGCAGTGGAAACGTGTTTTCATGGATACTTCAGGTGGTTTGGGAATATATGTAAATATATAGGAGGGAGATCTAGGTGAGGGGGTCACCAAGGGGCCCACAAGGTAGGGGGCGCACCCTCCACCCTTGTGGCCGCTTCGTGGCTCGTCTGACTTGCACTACAAGTCTCCTGGGTGTCTTCTGGTCCAAGAAAAATAATCGCAAAGGTTTAATTCCGTTTGGACTCTGTTTGGTATTCCTTTTCTGTGAAATTCAAAAACAAGGAAAAAACAAAAACTGGCACTGGCACTGGGCTCTAGGTTAATAGGTTAGTCCCAAAAATAATATAAAATAGCATATTAATGCATATAAAACATCCAAAACAGATAATATAATAGCATGGAAAAATCAAAAATTATAGATACGTTGGAGACATATCAGGACCCACATGGCCCATGGCCGCACGCAGCAAGTGCCCCCGTATTATGAGAAAACAATTGATTTCTCCCCCTGACGGGTTTGATCCACCAGCTACATCTTCACATGCAAGGAAGTGCCTCCTTTATTACACAGAAATAAAAAAGTTTCCTCTCCCTGATAGTTGGGACCCACCAGCTTTATTATGACCCATTTCAAGAAAATATAGATTTACCAAAGATTCTAAATTGGTTTATTTTTATTCTAACTCGAAAAAGAAGAAATTAAAAAAGCCAGAAAACATCTTCGCACACAAGGAAGTGCCACCTTATTACGCGCAAAAAATGATTCCCCCTGCTAGCTAGGACCCACCAGATTTGGAGGCGGACTTGTGGGCCTACTAAGTTAACGCGTATGCAGGGCTTTGTCAACTTAGTCAATAAACGGTTCTAGTTGTAGTGACCGTTGGATGTTAATCCAACGACCGAGCTGCGTCTTCAACCTCTAGTTTTCTTGCTCCAGCCGTTCAAACCTGTGCCTGCCATACTGCCTGCTCCAGCCCATGGCCGGCTATGCTGCTGCGTAGGCCTCACCGCCTGAACAAACTACCACTAGCCAGGACTTGCCTCTACTCACCCACACCCCCTATTATTCTCCGGTGATGGCAGCCTTACACCGCAGCCGAACCAGTGAACCCTTGTACTCCCCTCCGCATGGACATCCACCTGCCTCGTCTTCCCTGGCTGAGCGTCGTTCCCTTCCTAGGCCTCGCCCTCATCCACCGACTGGGTGTTATCCGCGCAGCATGGACAACATGGTCAACGAACAACAGCCGTCGAAAGAGTAGTGTCCGCGGTGAGGCTGACAGATGGACCCACCAGCTACATATTTGCACGCAAGGAAGTGCCTCCTTATTACACACAAAAAACTGAATCCTCCCCCTGACAGCTCGGACCCACCATCTATATCTTCAAATGGAAGGAAGTGCGTCCTTATCCTCCCTGACAGCTGGGACCCAGCCGGTCGAAGCATACGTACTGTTGTCTATCTACTTGCTGACGTGTACGTACATACTGGTCAATCGGTCTCTCTGCAACGATGAACCGTGGCCGAGCAAGAAGTGGCGCGTGTAGTAGTAGATCCCCCAACGTAGCAGTTCGGGCAGTCCTGATGTCTACTACACAACCTTCTTCTTGTAGACGTTGTTGGGCCTCCAAGTGCAAAGGCTTGTAGGACAGTAGCAAATTTCCCTCAAGTGCATGACCTAAGGTTTATCAATCCGTAGGAGGCGTAGGATGAAGATGGTCTCTCTCGAGCAACCCTGCAACCAAATAACAAAGAGTCTCTTGTGTCCCCAACACACCCAATACAACGGTAAATTGTACAGGTGCACTAGTTCGGTGAAGAGATGGTGAAACAAGTGGTATATGGATAGTAGATAAAGGTATTTTTAATCTGAAATTATAAAAACAGCAAGGTAACTAATGATAAAAAGTGAGCGTAAACGGAATTGCAATGCTAGGAAACAAGGCCTAGGATTCATACTTTCGCCAGTGTAAGTTCCCTCAACAATAATGACATAATTGGATCACATAACTAACCCTCAACATGCAACAAAGAGTCAGTCCAAAGTCACTAATAGCGGAGAACGAATGAAGAGATTATGGTAGGGTACGAAACCACCTCAAAGTTATTCTTTCCAATCAATCCGTTGGGCTATTCCTATAGGTGTCACAAACAGCCCTAGAGTTCGTACTAGAATAACACCTTAAGTCACAAATCAACCAAAACCCTAATGTCACCTCTCCAATGTCACCTCAAGTATCCGTGGTCATGATTATACGATATGCATCACACAATCTCAGATTCATCTATTCAACCAACACAAAGGACCTCAAAGAGTGCCCCAAAGTTCTACCGGAGAATCACGACAAAAACGTGTGCCAACCCCTATGCATAGGTTCATGGGCGGAACCTGCAAGTTGATCACCAAAACATACATCAAGTGAATCACGTGATATCCCATTGTCACCACAGATACGCACGGCAAGACATACATCAAGTGTTCTCAAATCTTTAAAGACTCAATCCGATAAGATTACTTCAAAGGGGAAACTCAATTCATTACAAGAGAGAAGAGGGGGAGGAGAAACATAATATCCAACTATAATAGCAAAGCTCGCGATACATAAATATCGTGCCAAATAAAGAACACGAGAGAGAGAGAGAGATCAAACACATAGCTACTGGTGCATACCCTCAGCCCCGAGGGAGAACTAGTACCTCCTCGTCATGGAGAGCACTGGGATGATGAAGATGGCCACCAGAGAAGGATTGCCCCCTCCGGCAGGGTGCCGGAACGGGTCTAGATTGGTTTTCGGTGGCTACGGAGGCTTCTGGTGGCGGAACTCCCGATCTATTGTGCTCCCTGGAAGTTTTACGATACGTAGGTATATATGGGTGAAAGGAGTACGTTGGTGGACCGAAGGGGGGGGCACGAGGCAGGGGGGCGCGCCCCAGGGGGGTGGGCGCGCCCCTACCCTCGTGAGCACCTCCTTCATCTTCTCACGTAGGGTCCAAGTCTATCTGGTAGGTTTCCTTCCAAAAATAAATTCTCCAGTTGATTTTGTTCCGTTTTGACTCTGTTTGATATTCCTTTTCCTCGAAACACTGAAATAGGCCTAAAACAGCAAATCTGGGCTGGGCCTCCGGTTAATAGGTTAGTCCCAAAAATAATATAATAGTGGAAAATAAAGCCCAATATTGCCCAAAGCAGTAGATAATATAGCATGGAGCAATCAAAAATTATAGATACATTGGAGACGTATCAACATCCCCAAGCTTAATTCCTGCTCGTCCTCGAGTAGGTAAATGATAAAAGAAAGAATTTTTTATGCGGAGTGCTACTTGGGATAATGTCAATGTAATTCTTCTTAATTGCGGCATGAATATTCAGATCCATAAGATTCAAGAGAAAAGTTTAATATTGACATAAAACAATAATACTTGAAGCATACTAACTAAGCAATTATGTTTTCTCAAAATAACATGGCCAAAGAAAGCTATCCCTACAAAATCATATAGTCTTGCTATGCTCTATCTTCACCACACAAAATATTTAAATCATGCACAACCCCGATGACAAGCCAAGCAATTGTTTCATACTTTTGATGTTCTCAAACTTTTTCAATCTTCACGCAATACATGAGCGTGGGCCATGGATATAGCACTATAGGTGGAATAGAATGGTGGTTGTGGAGAAGACAAAAAGGGAGAAGATAGTCTCACATCAACTAGGCGTATCTACGGGCTATGGAGATGCCCATCAATAGATATTAATGTGAGTGAGTAGGGATTGCCATGCAACGGATACACTAGAGCTATAAATGTATGAAAGCTCAACAAAAGAAACTAGTGGGTGTGCATCCAACTCGGTTGCTCACGAAGACCTAGGGCATTTTGAGGAAGCCCATCATTGGAATATACAAGCCAAGTTCTATAATGAAAGATTCCCACTAGTATATGAAAGTGACAACATAGGAGACTCTCTATCATGAAGATCATGGTGCTACTTTGAAGCACAAGTGTGGTAAAAGGATAGTAGCATTGCCCCTTCTCTCTTTTTCTCTCATTTTTTTATTTTTTTATTTTTTTTATTCGGGCCTTCTCTTTTTTTATGGCCTCTTTTTTTTATTTGGGCTTTTTTGGCCTCTCTTTTTTTCGTCCGGAGTCTCATCCCGACTTGTGGGGGAATCATAGTCTCCATCATCCTTTCCTCACTGGGACAATGCTCTATTAATGATGATCATCACACTTTTATTTTTCTTACAACTCAAGAATTACAACTCGATACTTAGAACAAGATATGACTCTATATGAATGCCTCCGGCGGTGTACCGGGAGGTGCAATGATGCATGAGTGACATGTATGAAAGAATTATGAATGGTGGCTTTGCCACAAATACAATGTCAACTACATGATCATGCTAAGAAATATGACAATGATGAAGCGTGTCATAATAAACTGAACGGTGGAAAGTTGCATGGAAATATATCTCGGAATGGCTATGGAATTGCCACAATAGGTAGGGATGGTGGCTATTTTGAGGAAGGTATATGGTGGGTTTATTGTACCGGCGAAAGTTGCGCAGTACTAGAGAGGCTAGCAATGGTGGAAGGGTGAGAGTGCGTATAATCCATGGACTCAACATTAGTCATAAAGAAATCACATATTTATTGCAAAAATCTATTAGTTATCGAAACAAAGTACTACGCGCATGCTCCTAGGGGTATAGATTGGTAGGAAAAGACCATCGCTCGTCCCCGACCGCCACTCATAAGGAAGGCAATAAATAAATAAATCATGCTCCGACTTCATCACATAACGGTTCACCATACGTGCATGCTACAGGAATCACAAACTTCAACACAAGTATTTCTCAAATTCACAACTACTCAACTAGCATGACTCTAATATTACCATCCTCATATCTCAAAACAATCATCAAGTATCAAACTTCTCTTAGTATTCAACACACTCATAAGAGAATTTTATTATTCTTGAATACCTAGCATATTAGGATTTTAAGCAAATTACCATGCTATTTAAGACTCTCAAAATAATCTAAGTGAAGCATGAGAGTTCATTTATTTCTTCAAAATAAACCGCCATGCTCTAAAAGATATAAGTGAAGCACTAGAGCAAATGACACACTACTCCGAAAGATGTAAGTGAAGATCAATGAGTAGTCGAATAATTATGCAACTATGCGAAGACTCTCTCTCATTTAATAATTTCAGATCCTGATAATTTATTCAAACAGCAAGCAAAGCAAAATAAAATGACATTCTAAGAATGGCAAACATCATGTGAAGAAGCGAAAACTTAGGATCAACCGAAACTAACCGCTAGTTGTTGAAGAAGAAAGGTGGGATGCCAACCGGGGCATCCCCAAGCTTAGACGCTTGAGACTTCTTGAAATATTATCTTGGGGTGCCTTGGGCATCCCCAAGCTTGAGCTTTTGTGTCTCCTTAATTCCTCTCATATCACGGTCTCCCTAAATCTCAAAAGCTTCATTCACACAAAACTCAACAAGAACTCGTGAGATAAGTTAGTATAAACCATCGCAAAAACCTTATCATACTATACTGTAGCAAATCACTAAAATTATTATTCAACATTGCATACTAAATTCCTCTGCATATTTAAGAGTCCTATCCTCAAATAGAATCATTAAAGAAGCAACCATATGCAAACAATGCAAACATAACAGCAATCTGCCTAAACAGGATAGTCTGTAAAGAATGCTGCAACATCCATACTTCCCTAGCTCCACAAATTATGAAATAAAATTCCCACTGTAGTAAATTTATCAGATCTTAATATGCAAAAGGTTTCAACATTTTATCACATTCTGACTTTTCTAGGGAATTACTGCAACAGCGGTAAACTTTCTGTTTTCAAATAGCGACATGTATACTTGTCGCATAGGCATAGTAAAGGCTATCAATGCCACTTTTATTGAAATAAAAGATGCAAAATATTTTTCTAAATAACATAAAGCAAATCCTAACAAAATAAATTGACGCTCCAAGCAAAACACATATCATGTGGTAAATAAAAATATAGCTCCAAGTAAAGTTACCGATGAACGAAGACGAAAGAGGGGATGACTTCCGGGGCATCCCCAAGCTTAGGCTCTTGGTAGTCCTTGATTTTTACCTTGGGGTGACATGGGAATCTCCAATCTTAGGTTCTTTCCACTCCTTGTTCCATAGTCCATCGAATCCTTACTCAAAACTTGAAAACTTCACAACACAAAACTTAACAGAAAACTCGTAAGCTCTGTTAGCGAAAGAAAACAAAACACCACTTCAAGGTACTGTAATGAACTCATTCTTTATTTATATTGGTGTTAAACCTACTTTATTCCAACTTCTCTATGGTTTATAAACTATTTTACTAGCCATAGATTCATCAAAATAAGCAAACAACACACGAAAATAGAATCTGTCAAAAACAGAACAGTCTGTAGTAATCTGGATCAAACGTATACTTCTGAAACTCATAAAATTCTCAAATAAATTTATGGACCTGAGGAATTTATCTATTAATCATCTGCAAAAATAATTAACTAAATATCACTCTCCAAATAAAAATGGCAGCAGTTCTCGTGAGCACTAAAGTTTCTGTTTTTTACAGCATGATCAACAAGACTTTCCCCAAGTCTTCCCAAAGGTTCTACTTGGCACAAACACTAATTAAAAGCATAAAACCACATATAAACAGAGTCTAGATGAATTATTTACTACTAAACAGGAACAAAAAGCAAGGAACAAAAATAAAATTGGGTTGCCTCCCAACAAGCGCTATCGTTTAACGCCCCTAGCTAGGCACGATGATTTCAATGATGCTCATAGAAAAGATAAGAATTGTAACATAAAGAGAGCATCATGAAGAATATGACTAGCATATTTAAGTCTAACATACTTCCTATGCATAGGGATTTTGTGAGCAAACAACTTATGGGAACAACAATCAACTTGCATAGGAAGGTAAAACAAGCATAACTTCAAGATTTAAAGCACATAGAGAGGAAACTTGATATTGTTGCAATTCCTACAAACATATATTCCTCCCTCATAATAATTTTCAGTAGCATCATGAATGAATTAAACAATATAACCAGCACCTAAAGCATTCTTTTCATGATCTACAAGCATAGAAAATTTACTACTCTCCACACAAGAAAGATTCTTTTCATGAATAATAGTGGGAGCAAACTCAACAAAATAACTATCATGTGATTGAAAATTGAGATCAAGATGACAAGTTTCATGGTTATCATTATTCTTTAAAGCATACGTGTCATCACAATAATCATCATAGATAGGAGGCATGCTTTCATCATAATAAATTTGCTCATCAAAACTTGGGGGACAAAAAATATCATCTTCATCAAACATAGCTTCCCCAAGCTTGTGGCTTTGCATATCATTAGCATCATGGATATTCAAGGAATTCATACTAACAACATTGCAATCATGCTCATCATTCAAATATTTAGCGCCAAACATTTTATAGATTTCTTCTTCTAGCACTTGAGCACAATTATCCTTTCCATCATACTCACGAAAGATATTAAAAAGGTGAAGCGTATGAGACAAACTTAATTCCATTTTTTGTAATTTTCTTTTATAAACTAAACTAGTGATAAAACAAGAAACTAAAAGACTCGATTGCAAGATCTAAAGATATACCTTCAAGCACTAACCTCCTCGGCAACGGCGCTAGAAAAGAGCTTGATGTCTACTACACAACCTTCTTCTTGTAGACGTTGTTGGGCCTCCAAGTGCAGAGGTTTGTAGGACAGTAGCAAATTTCCACCAAGTGGATGACCTAAGGTTTATCAATCCGTAGGAGGCGTAGGATGAAGATGGTCTCTCTCGAGCAACCCTGAAACCAAATAACAAAGAGTCTCTTGTGTCCCCAACACACCCAATACAACGGTAAATTGTATAGGTGACTAGTTCGGCGAAGAGATGGTGAAACAAGTGGTATATGGATAGTAGATAAAGGTATTTGTAATCTGAAATTATAAAAACAGCAAGGTAACTAATGATAAAAGTGAACGTAAACGGTATTGCAATGCTAGGAAACAAGGCCTAGGGTTCATACTTTCGCTAGTGTAAGTTCCCTCAACAATATTAACATAATTGGATCACATAACTAACCCTCAACATGCAACAAAGAGTCACTCCAAAGTCACTAATAGCAGAGAATGAACGAAGAGATTATGGTAGGGTACGAAACCACCTCAAAGTTATTCTTTCCAATCAATCCGTTGGGCTATTCCTAGGTGTCACAAACAGCCCTAGAGTTCGTACTAGAATAACACCTTAAGACACAAATCTACCAAAACCCTAATGTCACCTAGATACTCCAATGTCACCTCAGGTATCCGTGGGCATGATTATACGATATGTATCACACAATCTCAGATTCATCTATTCAACCAACACAAAGGACCTCAAAGAGTGCCCCAAAGTTCTACCGGAGAATCACGACGAAAACGTGTGCCAACCCCTATGCATAGGTTCATCGGTGGAACCCGCAAGTTGATCACCAAAACATACATCAAGTGAATCACGTGATATCCCATTGTCACCACAGATACGCACGGCAAGACATACATCAAGTGTTCTCAAATCTTTAAAGACTCAACCCGATAAGATTACTTCAAAGGGGAAACTCAATTCATTACAAGAGAGAAGAGGGGGAGGAGAAACATAAGATCCAACTATAATAGCAAAGCTCGCGATACATCAAGATCGTGCCAAATCAAGAACATGAGAGAGAGAGAGAGAGAGAGAGAGAGAGAGATCAAACACATAGCTACTGGTACATACCCTCAGCCCCGAGGGAGAACTACTCCCTCCTCGTCATGGAGAGCACTGGGATGATGAAGATGGACACCAGAGAAGGATTGCCCCCTCCGGCAGGGTGTCGAAACGGGTCTAGATTGGTTTTCGGTGGCTACGTAGGCTTCTGGCGGCGGAACTCCCGATCTATTGTGCTCCCTGGAAGTTTTACAATACGTAGGTATATATGGGTGAAAGGAGTACGTCGGTGGACCGAGGGGAGGGGGCACGAGGCAGGGGGGCGTGCCCTAGGGGGGTGGGCACGCCCCCTACCCTCGTGAGCACCTCCTTCATCTTATGACGTAGGGTCCAAGTTAATCCGGTAGGTTTCCTTCCAAAAATAGCTTCTCCAGTTGATTTTGTTCCGTTTTGACTCTGTTTGATATTCCTTTTCCTTGAAACACTGAAATAGGCATAAAACAGCAAATCTGGGCTGGGCCTCCGGTTAATAGGTTAGTCCCAAAAATAATATAAAAGTGGAAAATAAAGCCCAATATTGCCAAAAACAGTAGATAATATAGCATGGAGCAATCAAAAATTATAGATACGTTGGAGACGTATCAAGTCCCTTCTAAACTGTGTACACGTACGTACAGCCACATGCCAAAAAATATGGCCACGTACGTACATACAGGCTGGGTCTTGAACACATACTCGTGCACACGTACGGATAGAGCTCGTGTACATGGAGAGGCAACGGATGGCAGCAACAGCGTCTTGTTCATCGGCAGCCAGCCGGCTGGGTTCAAACAAAGGAAATAGCATCGTCTTCATCGGGAGGCAACCGACTGGGTCGGAATACGTCATGTTCATCGGGAGCCAGTCGGCTTGGACGAAACAGCCAAAACGAGGTCTGGCGTAGCGCCAAATGGAGGAAACACACTTGTGTTTGAGCTCCTACGGTCAAAACAGGGTGTTGTTGATCGGGAGGGGCGTGGCGTACCGCAAAACAGAGGAAATAGACTTGTGTCAGAGTGCCTATGGTCACAATGGGGTCCTGTTCATTGGGAGGGGTGTGGCGCACCGCAAAATGGGACTCCACAGGCAACTGTTCATCCACCATCTACTGCATCGCTCCAGGCTCCATGGGCTACTATTCATCCACCATCGACTTCCTCCAGCCTCCACCTACTACTGTTCATCCACTGTCGACTTCCTCTAGCCTCCACCAGCTACTGTCCATCCACGGGATCCTGTTCATACAGCTTCCACCAGCAACTATTCAATCAGCCCTCCACGGGGTCCTGTTCATCCAGCCTCCACCGGCTAATGTTCAACCATCCCTCCACGGGGTCCTATTCATCCACCCCCAACCGGCTCGGGTGTGCGGCGGCCTCCTCAATTGGGGGCTTGTTCATCCAGCGGCAACAGCCTCTACTACCACGGGGTCCTGTTCATCCAACCCCCACCGGGAACTATACATCCAACCCCCAACAAAGGTCACTGTTCATCAAGAGGCACCAGGTTCGATTGGCTTCATTTAGCAGCAGTACTGAAGGAATCGCTTGGGTTCAGTTAACAGCCAAGGGATCGATCCCTCGGGTTCAGTAATGTAGCTAGCGCAATCGCTCGGGTTCAGTAAGCGAACGCCTTGCTCGGGTTTAGTTAGAGCCCAATGCCTCACACACACTCGCGTCCGTGTACGAGAGAAACACGCAAACCTCTCATGCATTGCTCTACACCGACCACCCACCGCAATCGGGAACTCCCCGAATTTTTCCTCGCCCTCGCTTCTACCACAAATTTTTCCATCATGGACGGCCCAAAGAATGTCATGCCGGTGCGTCCCCGGCCCGCCCAAGACGAAAAACCCATTTTCTGTCATGATTTTTTGTCATAGAAGTAGGAGCCCACCACATTGATACGTCTCCAACGTATCTATAATTTTTGATTGTTCCATGCTATTATATTATCTGTTTTGGATGTTTATGGGCTTTATTATACACTTTTATATTACTTTTGGGACTAACCTATTAACCCAGAGCCCAGCGCCAGTTTTTGTTTTCCCTTGTTTTAGAGTATCGTAGAAAAGGAAAATCAAACGGAGTCCAATTGACCTGAAACTTCACAGAACTTATTTTTGGACCAGAAGAAGCCCACGGAGTATCGTAGATGGACCAAGAGAGTCCCGGGCTGCCCACGAGGGTGGAGGGCGTGCCCACCCCCCTGGGCACGCCCCCTTGCCTCGTGGACAGCCCGGAGATCCACCGACGTACTTCTTCCTCCTATATATACCCATATACCCTAAAAACTTCGAGGAGCACAATAGATCGGGAGTTCCGCCGCCAGAAGTCTCCGTAGCCACAGAAAACCAATCTAGACCCATTCCGGCACCCTGCCGGAGGGGGAATCCCTCTCTGATGGCCATCTTCATCATCCCGGTGATCTCCATGACGAGGAGGGAGTAGTTCACCCTCGGGGCTGAGGGTATGTACCAGTAGCTATGTGTTTGATCTCTCTCTCTCTCTCATGTTCTTGAGGTGGTATGATCTTGATGTATCGCGAGCTTTGCTATTATAGTTGGATCTTATGATGTTTCCCCCCCTCTACTCTCTTGTAATGGATTGAGTTTTCCCTTTGAAGTTATCTTATCAGATTGAGTCTTTAAGGATTTGAGAACACTTGATGTATGTCTTGTCGTGCTTATCTGTGGTGACAATGGGATATGACGTGATCCACTTGATGTATGTTTGGGTGATCAACTTGCGGGTTCCTCCCATGAACCTATGCATAGGAGTTGGCACACGTTTTCGTCTTGACTCTCCGTTAGAAACTTTGGGGCACTCTTTGAAGTAGATTGTGTGATGCATATCGTATAATCATACCCACGGATACTTGAGGTGACAATGGAGTATCTAGGTGACATTAGGGTTTTGGTTGATTTGTGTCTTAAGGTATTATTCTAGTACGAACTCTATGATAGATTGAACGGAAATAATAGCTTCATGTTATTTTACTAGGGACTCTTGAATAGATCAATCAGAAAGGATAACTTTGATGTGGTTTCGTACCCTACCATAATCTCTTCGTTTGTTCTCCGCTATTAGTGACTTTGGAGTGACTCTTTGTTGCATGTCGAGGGATATTTATATGATCCAATTATGTTATTATTGTTGAGAGAACTTGCACTAGTGAAAGTATGAACCCTAAGTCGTGTTTGAACGCATTGCAATACCAGTTGTGCTCACTTTTATCATTAGTTACCTTGCTGTTTTTATATTTTCAGATTACAAAAACCTTTATCTACCATCCATATACCACTTGTATCAGCATCTCTTCGTCGAACTAGTGCACCAATACAATTTACCATTGTATTGGGTGTGTTGGGGACACAAGAGACTCTTTGTTATTTGGTTGCATGGTTGCTTGAGAGAGACCATCTTCATCCTATGCCTCCTACGGATTGATAAACCTTAGGTCATCCACTTGAGGGAAATTTGTTACTATCCTACAAACCTCTGTACTTGGAGGCCCAACAACGTCTACTAGAAGAAGGTTGTGTAGTAGAAATCAAGCTCTTTTTTGGCACCGTTGCCGGGGAGGTGAGTGCTTGAAGGTATATCTTTAGATCTTGCAATCGAATCTTTTTGTTTCTTCTTTTAGCACTAGTTTATTTTATAAAAGAAAACTACAAAAAAGTTATGGAATTGAGTTTGCCTCATACGCTTCATCTTTTTAATATCTTTTGTGAGTATGATGGAAAGGAAAATTGTGCCAAAGTGTTAGAAAAAGAATGCATTAAAATGTTTGGCACTAAATATTTGAATGATCAGCATGATTGTAATGTTGTTAGTATGAATTCCTTGAATATCCATGATGCTAATGATATGCAAAGCCACAAGCTTGGGGAAGCTATGTTTGATGAAGATGATATTTTTTGTCCACCAAGTTTTGATGAGCAAATTTATTATGATGAAAACATGCCTCCTATTTATGATGATTATATTTATGAAAGTGGATTTGGAGAGGTCATGACTTTATTTTGTGATGAATCCACTATTCCGGAAGAGGTTCCAATTGATTATGAGAAAAAAGTTGCTATTTATGATGATTATTGTGATGACTTGTATGTTATAAAGAATAATGATATCCATGAAGATTGTCATCATGATTTTAGTTTTCAATTGGATTATGCCTCACATGATAATTATTTTCTTGAGTTTGCTCCCACTATTATTCATGAGAAGAATTTTGCTTATGTGGAGAGTAAGAAAATTTCTATGCTTGTAGATCATGAAAATAATGCTTTATGTGATAGTTATATTGTTGAATTCATTCAAGATGCTACTGAAAATTATTATGAGGGAGGAACATATGCTTGTAGGAATTGCAATAATATCAAGTTTCCTCTCTATGCGCTTAAAATCTTGAAGTTATGCGTGTTTTGCTTTCCTATGCAAGTTGATTCTTGTTCCCACAAGTTGTTTGCTCACAAAATCCCTATGCATAAGAAGAGGGTTAGACTTAAATGTGCTAGTCATATTCTTAATGATGCTATCTTTATGTTACAATTCTTATCTTTTATGTGAGCATCATTGAAATCATCATGCGTAGCTAGGGGCGTTAAACGATAGCGCTTGTTGGGAGGCAACCCAATTTTATTTTCGTTCTTTGCTTTTTGATCATGTTTAGTAATAAATAATTCATATAGCCTCTGTTTAGATGTGGTTTTATGATTTTAATTAGTGTTTGTGCCAAGTAGAATCTTTGGGAAGACTTGGGGAAAGTCTTTTTGATCTTGCTGTAAAAAACAGAAACTTTAGTGCTCACGAGAATTGCTTCCCTTTTTATTGGAGAGTGATATTTAGTTAATTCTTTTTGAAGATAATTAATAGATAAATTCCTCACGTCCAGAAATTTATTTTAGAATTTTTGGGGTTCTAGAAGGATACGTTTGATCCAGATTAGTACAGACTGTTCTGTTTTTGACAGATTCTGTTTTCTATGTGTTGTTTACTTATTTTGATGAATCTATGGCTAGTAAAAGAGTTTATAAACCATAGAGAAGTTGGAATACAGCAGGTTTAACCCCAATATAAATAAAGAATGAGTTCATTACAGTACCTTGAAGTGGTGTTTTGTTTTCTTTCGCTAACGGAGCTTACGAGTTTTCTATTAAGTTTTGTGTTGTGGAGTTTTCAAGTTTTGGGTAAAGATTCGATGGACTATGGAATAAGGAGTGGCAAGAGACTAAGCTTGGGGATGCCCAAGGCACCCCACGGCAATATTCAATGACAACCAAGAGCCTAAGCTTGGGGATGCCCCGGAAGGCATCCCCTCTTTCGTCTTCGTTCATCGGTAACTTTACTTGGAGCTATATTTTTATTCGCCACATGATATGTGTTTTTCTTGGAGCGTCATTTTATTTTCTTTTGTTTTGCTTGCTGTTTGAATAAAATACCAAGATCTGAAATTCTTAAATGTTAGAGAGTATTCACATAGTTGCATAATTATTCGACTACTCATTGATCTTCACTTATATCTTTCGGAGTAGTTTGTCATTTGCTCTAGTGCTTCACTTATATGTTTTTAGAGCACGGTGGTGGTTTTATTTTGAGAGTCAGTCTTTTATAACAGCATGGTAGTTTGCTTTGGTTATGAAACTAGTCCTAATATGAGGGGTATCCAAGAGGGATATAATAAAAACTTTCATATAGAGTGCATTGAATACTAAGAGAAGTTTGATACTTGATAATTGTTTTGAGATATGGAGATAGTGATATCAAAGTTGTGCTAGTTGAGTAGTTGTGAATTTGAGAAATACTTGTGTTGAAGTTTGTGATTCCCGTAGCATGCACATATGGTGAACCGTTATGTGAAGAAGTCGGAGCATGATTTATTTATTGATTGTCTTCCTTATGAGTGGCGGTCGGGGACGAGCGGTGGTCTTTTCCTACCAATCTATCCCCCTAGGAGCATGCGCGTGGTACTTTGTTTCGATAACTAATAGATTTTTGCAAAAAGTATGTGAGTTCTTTATGACTAATGATGAGTCCATGGATTATACGCACTCTCACCCTTCCACCATTGCTAGCCTCTCTAATACCATGCACCTTTCGCCGGTATCATACACCCACCATATACCTTCCTCAAAACAGCCACCATACCTACCTATCATGGCATTTCCATAGCCATTCCGAGATATATTGCCATGCAACTTTCTACCATTCCGTTTATTATGACACGCTCCGTCATTGTCATATTGTTATGCATGATCATGTAGTTGACATCTTATTTGCGGCAAAGACACCTTTCATAATTCTTTCATTGTAACGCCCCGTATGTAACTTGCCATATTTGTATTCCAACTCTTGCCATCTTCGGCACTAAGTTATGATATTCCCTCGTGGTTGGGTTTTGTCTTCGTTTTGCATTTTGTCCATGTCATGCATCTCATATCATGTCATCATGTGCATCGCATTTGCATACGTGTTCGTCTCATGCATCTGAGCATTTTCCCCGTTGTCCGTTTTGCATTCCGGCACTCCCACGCCCTTCGGTGTCCCCTTTTGTCTCTTTTCGTGTGCGAGTGTTAAACGTTCTCGGATTGGACCGAGACTTGCCAAGCGGCCTTGGTACACCACCGGTAGACCGCCTGTCAAGTTTCGTGCCATTTGGACTTCGTTTGATACTCCAACGGTTAACCGAGGAACCGTAAAGGCCTCGTGTGTGTGTTGCAGCCCAACACCCCTCCAAAGTGGCCCAAAACCCATCTAAACCCCCTCCATCCTCTCGGCCGTTCGATCACGATCGCGTGGCCGAAAATGGCACTCCATTTGGAGTTTCCTAGCTCCCTCTACCTATAAATATATGCCCCCCT
Source organism: Triticum aestivum (assembly GCF_018294505.1). Taxonomy (NCBI): domain Eukaryota; kingdom Viridiplantae; phylum Streptophyta; class Magnoliopsida; order Poales; family Poaceae; genus Triticum; species Triticum aestivum. The sequence continues at coordinate 204,761,209 of NC_057803.1, read as the reverse complement.
CCAAAAATGTTCTTGAAGCATGTTGTTATCTTGCTCTAAACATTGCTTCCTGATGTTAATTCCTGACATGTTGTTATTTTCACTAAGTCTGTGAACCTGATATCTTTTGCACTTTTGCCATGCTTGTTTGAACCTGCTATTGTGTGATTTAGCCATAGCTCAGTGTTCATCTTTTGTCAAGCATCTTTAGTGGATCACTGCCATGTGCTTTGTTGCTATGTTAGAGTGTAGTAGCTTAGTTTCTTGTTGCATTTTTGATGGCATTGTGCTGTTAATCGCAGAATAGTGCCTTGATTGTTTTGCTTGCCATTTGCAAACCGTGCATCCGATTCCGGTGATCTTTGTAACGATTTCGACCGAAATCGACTCATATTTCCAGTGGCGCTCTTGGTTTGCCAAGTTGAGGCCAGGTTCAATCTTTCCTTTCTGAAGCACGCATATGCATTGCATTTTACATCCCGTGTATCATGCCATGTTTTGCATCATGTTGCTTGCGCATTGCACCGTGGTTGATTGTGGTTCCCTTTGCTTGTGTTCTTCCCTTGGGTAGAGCCGGGAGACGAGTACATGATCGAGGAAATCGTTGAGTACGCTTACGAGGATCAAGCTTACGTCAACTCGGAGAACTTTGCAGGCAAGATGGCCATACCCTCCAAATCACTTCTATCTTTGCTTGCTAGTTGCTCTCTCTATTGCTATGCCTATGTCGCGATACCTACCACATGCTTTATCATGCCTCCCATATTGCCATGTCAAACCTCTAACCCACCTTGTCCTAGCAAACCGTTGTTTGGCTATGTTACCGCTTTGCTCAGCCCCTCTTATAGCGTCTCTAGTTGCAGGTGAAGATTGGAGTTTGTTCCTTGTTGGAACATGTTTATTGTTGGGATATCATTATTTATATGTTGTTTACTTTAATGCACCTATATACTTGGTAAAGGGTGGAAGGCTCGGCCTTATGCCTGGTGTTTTGTTCCACTCTTGTCGCCCTAGTTTCCGTCATACCGGTGTTATGTTTCTTGATTTTGCGTTCCTTATGCGGTTGGATTATAATGGGAACCCCTTGACAGTTCGCCTTGAATAAAACTCCTCCAGCAAGGCCCAACCTTGGTTTTACCATTTGCCACCTAAGCCTTTTTCCCTTGGGTTCCGCGGACTCAATGGTCATCTTTATTTTAAACCCTCGGGCCAGTGCTCCTCTGAGTGTTGGTCCAAACTAGAGCCCCTTGCAGCGCCACCTCGGGGAAACTCGAGGGTTGGTTTTAGTTGTACGGATTGCTTATCTGGTGTGCCCTGAGAACGAGATATGTGCAGCTCCTATCGGGATTTGTCGGCACATTCGGGTGGCTTTGCTGGTCTTGTTTTACCATTGTCAAAATGTCTTGTAACCGGGATTCCGAGTCTGATCGGGTCGTCCTGGGAGAAGGAATATCCTTCGTTGATCGTGAGAGCTTGTGATGGGCTAAGTTGGGACACCCCTGTAGGGTTTTGAACTTTCGAAAGACGTGCCCGCGGTTATGGGCAGATGTGAATTTGTTAATATCCGGTTGTAGAGAACCTGAAACTTAACTTAATTAAAATGAATCAACAGCGTGTGTAGCCGTGATGGTCTTTTCGGCGGAGTCCGGGAAGAGAACACGGTCTCGTGCTATGCTTGAACGTAAGTATTTCTAGGATCACTACTTGATCATAGATTCTCTATGATGCCCCGAGACCGATGTGCCAGGTTTCTTCCAGTTATTCGCTGTTGTTGCCTTGTCATTTGCTTGCGTGTCGTGCATTTCATATCATGTCATTATGTGCATCACATTTGCATACATGTTCGTCTCATGCATCCGAGCATTTTCCCCATTGTCCGTTTTGCATTCCCGCGCTCCGATGTCCTCTGGTATCCCCTTCTACCTCTTTTCATGTGCGGGTGTTAAACGTATTCGGATTGGACCGAGACTTGCCATGCGGCCTTGGTTTACTACCGGTAGACCGCCTGTCAAGTTTCGTGCCATTTGGACTTCATTTGATACTCCAACGGTTAACCGAGGAACCATAAAGGCCTCGTGTGTGTTGCAGCCCAACACCTCTCCAAAGTGGCCCAAAACCCACCTAAACCCCCTCCATCATCTTGGTCGTTCGATCACGATCGCGTGGCCAGAAACCGCACTCCATTTGGAGCCTCCTAGCTCCCTCTACCTATAAATATGTGACTCCTCCCGAAGTATTCGCGGATGAAACCCTAACTTCGTCCTCCTCGCGCCGCCGGACACTTCTCCACCGCCCGGACATGTCCGCGCTGCCGTTCGCATCCAACCAGGAAGCGCCACGTGTCCCAGCGCCGCCCTCCTCCGCCGCGGCCCGCGAGGCCCATGGTCGGCCCGCCCGAGCCGCTCCGGGCCCGAGCACCCGAGCCTCCCTCCGCCGCGCCTCCCGCTCTCCTCGCCGGACCGCGCCGCCCGCCAGCGCCCCGCTCCACTACCGTACGCTGACTCCTTTCTCCGCCGCCGACCCAACGTCCGGTCGCCGCTCCGCCACTGCCAAGGGTCGCCGCCGCCCTGTTCCGGTTCCCGGTCGCCGCCATGCCCCGCCCGAGCTCCGCCGCCTTGCCGTCCTTCGCCTGTCGGCGCCCGCCTCGCCACTGCCATCCTCGCCGGAGGCCCCGCGTCTCCCTCGTCGCCGGCCTCAAGCTCGTCGGAGCTTTCTCCTGCCGGATCTGGAGTGAGTGGATCAGATCCACCCGCTCCACGAACCAAACGCTCCCCTCCGTCCCGAATCGCGCCATCCCGCACCGCTCCGTCCCGTTGACTTTCTCGGAGAGGTTGATTTTTCTCTAAGTCCCAATAATTTTGAGCATACTTCATCGCATCATAACTTTGCATCAGTGGCTCCATTTTGGGCGTGTAGCATGTCAAATTGTTCGCCTCGACGAGCACTTCATTTCATTCCATTGCACCATGTTCATTTGAGTTCATATTGATGATGTAAATGCTGTTGTAAGAGTGCTATGTAATGTTAGTTTCAGATTCTTATCAGTAATTGGGCATTTGTCATTTTTGCCATGTTTAATGTGTGCCTCCTATGAACTTGAGCTCTACATGAGTTTTGAAGTATGCCATGCCATCTTTACAGGGGTGTATGCCATGTATTTTTGTGATCATTGTGGTGTCTAGCACAAGCATGCAAAGTAGCTCTCGTGATGTTGCTGATTTCAGGGACTTAGAATTTCACTAAGTCCTTTTCCTGCTGTTATTTTTATGCCATGTATTCATGTTGCTACAAAGTGATCCATGCCTCTTTTGAGCATGTTCAGTAAGGATCATTTTGAGATTATGTTGTGCTCTATCCATCCATGTCTTTGTTTGCAATTATGGAGAAGCCTAGCATGACTCAATCTTGCTCTACTTTTGCTGTAAAATGTTCGTGGTAGATTGTTTACATGTTAAGCAATTTTGCCGAGGTTGTTATAGTTTATCCATGCATGCTATGAGAGTGTTATTGCCATGTTTAGCTTCTATGCCATGTGTACTTGTTGGGTGTATGATTAGTTTGTCATTCAATGTCTTGTGGTGAGTGCATCGAGCTCGCAAACATGCCTACATGAATCTGTTTTGCCATGTTCTAGTTTTCTGCTAAGTCTGAATCTGTTAACGGAACTTGCTATGTTCACATGGTTGCCATTGTATTTTCTGATCCCTTTTGGCTTATGGTCAGTAAGGGACTTTTGTTATATGCTTTGAGTACTTTCATGCCATGCCTTGATTTTCCATGATATGTTCCTGTAGCATGTTGTTATCTTGCTCTAAACATTGCTTCCTGATGTTAAATCCTGCCATGTTGTTATTTTCTCTAAATCTGTAACATGATATCTTTTGCTCTTTTGCCATGCTTGTTTGAACTTGTTATTGTGTGAAGTTGTCGTAGCTCAGTGTTCATCGTTTGTCAAGAATCTTGAGTGGATCCCTGCCATGTGCTTTGTTGCTATGTTAGAGTGCAGTAGCTTGTTGTTCTTGATGCATTTAGATGACCTCATGTTGTTAATCGCAGATCGGTGCCATATTTGTTTTGCTTGCCATTTGCAAACCGTGCAACCGATTCCGGTGATCTTTATATCGATTTCGACCAAAATCAACTCATCTTTCCAGCGGCACTCTTGGTTTTCCAAGTTGAGGCCAGGTTCAATCCTTCCTTCCCGAAGCATGCATATGCACCGCATATCGCATCCCGCATATCATGACATGTTTTGCATCATGTTGCTTGTGCATTGCACGTGGTTGATTGTGTCTCCCTTTGCTTGTGTTCTTGCTTTGGGTAGAGTCGGGAGATGAGTACGTGATCAAGGAACCTGTTGAGTACATTTACGAGGATCAAGCTAATGTCAACTCGGAGAACTGCGCAGGCAAGATGACCATACCCTCGAAATCACTTCTATGTTTGCTTGCGTGTTGCTCGCTCTTTTGCTATGCCTATGCTGCGATACCTACCACCTGCTATATCATGCCTCCCATATTGCCATGTCAACCTCTAACCCACCTTGTCCTAGCAAACCGTTGTTTGGCTATGTTACGGCTTTGCTCAGCCCCTCTTATAGCGTTGTTAGTTGCAGGTGAAGATTGGAGTTTGTTCCTTGTTGGAACATGGATATTTGTTGGGATATCACAATATCTATTATTTAATTAATGCATCTATATACTTGGTTAAGGGTGGAAGGCTCGGCCTTTTGCCTGGTGTTTTGTTCCACTCTTGCCGCCCTAGTTTCCGTCATACCGGTGTTATGTTCCTTGATTTTGCGTTCCTTACGCGGTTGGGTTATAATGGGAACCCCTTGACAGTTTGTCTTGAATAAAACTCCTCCAGTAAGGCCCAACATTGGTTTTACCATTTGCCACCTAGCCTTTTTTCCTTACGCGGTTGGGTTGGCTTTAGTTGTACGGATTGCTCATCCGGTGTGCCCTACAAACGAGATATGTGCAGCTCCTATCGGGATTTGTCGGCACATCTGGGTGGCTTTGCTGGTCTTGTTTTACCATTGTCGAGATGTATTGTAACCGGGATTCCGAGCCTGATCGGTTCTTCCTGGGAGAAGGAATATCCTTGGTTAACCGTGAGAGCTTGTGATGGGCTAAGTTGGGACACCCCTGTAGGGATTTGAACTTTCGAAAGCCATGCCCGCGGTTATGGGCAGATGGGAATTTGTTAATGTCCGGTTGTAGAAAACTTGATACTTAACTTAATTAACATGCATCCACCGCATGTGTAGCCGTGATGGTCTCTTTCCGGCGGAGTCCGTGAAGTGAACTCGGTGTTGGAGTTATGCTTGAACGTAGATTGTTCTAGGATCACTTCTTGATCACTTCTAGTTCACGACCGTGCCTTGCTTTCTCTTCTCGCTCTCATTTGCGTAAGTTAGCCACCATATATGCTAGTGCTTGTTGTAGTTCCACCTCATACCTTTCCCTACCCATAAGCTTAAATAGTCTTGATCGCGAGGGTGTGAGATTGCTGAGTCCCCGTGACTCACAGATTACTTCCAAAACCAGTTTGTAGGGGCCGAAGATACCATGCAGGTGACGCAACCGAGCTTAAGGAGGAGCTCGATGAAGATCGTGTTCGTTATGTTGTTTCTATTTCCAGTTGATCAGTAGTGGAGCCCAGATGGGTCGATCAGGGATCTGTAGCATTAGGGGTAGTCCTCTTTTATTTTGGTTCCGTAGTCGGACCTTGATTGTATCTGGATGATTGTAATGTTATATTAATGTATTGTGTGAAGTGGCGATTGTAAGCCAACCCTGTATCTCTTTCTTATTCAGTACATGGGATGTGTAAAGATTACCCCTCTTGCGACATTGCCTTCAATGCGGTTATGCCTCTAAGTCGTGCTCCGACACGTGGGAAATATAGCCGCATCGAGGGTGTTACATTCTCGAACGTGCTTTGCCTCCTCTTCTCGCTCTCATTTGCGTAAGGTAGCCACCATATATGCTAGTTCTTGCTGCAGCTCCACCTCTTACCTTTTCCCTACCCATAAGCTTAAATAGTCTTGATCGCGAGGGTGTGAGATTGCTGAGTCCCCGTGACTCACAGATTACTTCAAAAAATAGATGCAGGTGCCGATGATGCCATTCCAGGAGATGCGACTGAACTCAAGTGGGAGTTTGATGAGGACTTAGGACGTTACTACGTTTCCTTTCCACACGATCAGTAGTGGAGCCCAGTTGGGGCGATTGGGGATCTTATGCATTTGGGGTTGTCTTTATTTTGGTTCCGTAGTCGGACCTTGATTGTATCTGGATGATGTAATGTTATATTTATGTATTGTGTGAAGTGGCGATTGTAAGCCAACTCTGTACCTCTTTCTTATTCAGTACATGGGATGTGTAAAGATTACACCTCTTGCGACATGCCTACAATGCGGTTATGCCTCTAAGTCGTGCTCCGACACGTGGGAGATATAGCCGCATCGTGGGTGTTACAAGTTGATAATCAGAGCCTTCCCCGACTTAGGAGCCCCCCTGCTTGATCGAATCGCTGGCATTGTTGAGTCTAGAAAAATGTTTTGAGTCTTTTAGGATTATATATATCGGAGAGTAGGATTCTTTTTACTCCTCAATCCCTTCTTCGCTCTGGTGGGGCATCCTGACGTAGAGTTTTGACTCTTCTCTTCTCAAATTTCACTAAAAAAATTTAGGATCACGCGGGTATCTTGGAATCGTTTCGATGGTTTTGTCATGAGAACATTGTTTTTGGTGCCTCCTGACATTTAGGGGTTGTGGCATTGTCCCGGGGAGTTGAGCTCCGAGGTGTTGTCGTCACAATTTTATCGTTGCAGTTCTGGAATACCTGAGTTTCGCCGACATCGAAAATCTCTTTTATGTAGTTGTTGGTGAGATAACCTCGACGCCACCCAGTACTGGGGCGGGAGTTCGGGAGTATTGCCATAACTCGTATAACGGATGCTTTTAGAAGGTTGAGGTATATGATTTCCGAAGATTTCTTGGTTATGTGTTGAAGGATGGATACAGCTGGATGTAGGATTTGCTAGTTTTGGGTGAGATATTATGCTTCCCCTGTATCCCCAACACCTGATTGCATAACCAGAAAGTTTCGGGAGCTTCATTGGTGGGAATTCATGTAGCTCTAGTATTTCTTCCGCAGATATTTGGTTTGTGATTGGGTAATCCTTACCAAGTATTTGTTCATGCCCGTACCTTGTTGTTTTATTCATCTACCTGTATCTAAGTGGATTCTCAATTTATGGAAGTGTGACCATTTAATTTGGAATTCATTCGTTCATTCTTGTTCAAATGTTAAGGCTATATGTTGCAATTTCGATCCATTTGATTCAGCTTGAATATATGTCTTTCAAGATGCTAACGAATGTCACCCTTCAGGATGCTCCTCCAACGCGTCAGAATCCGAAACCACTGCCACCACCTCCACCTCCGGAGGCATGGCAAGTTGTGATGGCCGCTACCAATGCCAACACGCAGTTGATTATGCAACTCCTGCAAGAGCGCAACCAAGGAAATCAAGGTTATGGCAACAATCAAACTCAATTTGCTACCCTCAACTAGTTCCTCGCAAACTAGCCGAAGTCTTTCAGTAACTGTGTCGAGGCTACAGACGCTGACGATTGGCTCATGGATATCTGCAAACATTTTGAGTGTAGCAACGTCAGGCCTGAGGACTTTGTCAAGTTTGCTTCGTTCCAACTCAAAGACCAAGCTACTGAGTGGTATCAACAATACAAAGATTCCAGAGGAGGTCGTGTGATTACCTGGGATGATTTCCGTCAAGATTTCAAAGCTCACCACATTCCTCAGAGTGTTGTTGAGAGTAAGCGTGAGGAGTTCCGCAATCTGAATCGAGGCAGCTTGTCTGTTTACCAATACAACATCCTGTTCCAGAGGCTCGCTCGCTCCACCAAGCAAGACGTCCCTGACGAGAAGAGCATGATTTATCAATTTAGAGGTGGCCTTAGAGAAGATCTGCAACTAGCTCGTGTGCTTTTGAGCCGAAAAAGTATGATGAGTTCTACAACATGGCACTAAAGCAAGAGGCTGCTCAGCTCAAGTGCGATGCTTCCAAGAAGAGAGTCAGGGATGCAACTCCTTCTTCTTTAACTCAAGTGGCAGCTAAGCAGCAAAAGTATTGGTTGCCTCCTCCTCCTCCGTTTTGTCAGCCTTATTAGCAAAAGAGCAAAGGTGGCAATGGATCTTCCCACCCACCCAACCCAGGCTTTCAGAACAAAGATTCGTCTCATGCTCCAAGGTCAAGTGCTCCGTATCACTGGCCGCTCTCAGAGGTTACGTGCAACAAGTGTCAGCAGAAGGGTCATTATGCAAACAAATGCTTCAACCAAAGGTGTCTTCCGCCATCTCCTCCTATGAGATCTGCCAGCAATGCAGTGGTCAAGCGTAATCCCAAGTTTGCAAAGGTCAACATGATGAACGCGGCTCAGGCAGAGGACTCTTCAGAAGTGATCATGGGTAACCTTCCTGTTAACGATATTCCTGCAGAAGTCCTTTTTGATACTGGTGCATCGCATTCTTTCATTTCAAGACCTTTTGTGGCTATGCATGATTTGGTTACTCAAGTATTGCCGAGACCTCTGTCTATTGTTTCTCTAGCCCGACAAATGACTTCTCGAGTATTCATTCCGGATGTGTCTATCAAGATGGGTGACTATAAGTTTCTGTCTTCTCCTAATGTTCTTGGTGACTCGGATATTGATCTTATTCTCGGAATGGACTGGCTTTCTAAGCACAAGGCTCAGCTTGATTGTGCCGCCAGACAGATTCAATTGACACACTCGTCTAAGGATGTGATCGTCTTTGCCGCTCGTGATGATACCATTCGACTGTTTTCTCTCAATGAGAAGGGCGAGTTGAATGCCATCTCTCAGATTCCAGTCGTTTGTGAATATTAAGACATCTTTCCAGAAGAGCTTCCAGGAATGCCTCCTCACCGGCCAGTTGAATTCATCATTGATCTTGAGCCTGGTACGGAACCTGTTTGCAAACGTCCTTACAAGCTTGGACCAGAAGAGTTGAAGGAGTTGAAGAAACAACTCGATATACAAGAGCGTATGGGTCTGATCCGATCGAGTTCTTCTCCATGGGGTTGTGGTGTTCTTTTTGTCAAGAAGAACGATGGCACGGACCGACTCTACGTCGACTACCGTCCATTGAACAAGAAGACCATAAAGAAGAAGTACCCACTTCCCAACATCAATGAGCTTTTCGAGCAACTCAAAGGTGCTCAAGTATTCTCCAAGCTTGACCTCCGTATGGGCTATCATCAGATTCACATCCGTGAACAAGACATCCCCGAACAAGCTATGGTTCCTATGAATACACTGTCATGTCTTTCGGCCTTTTCAACGCTCCTCCAACATTCTCTCGCATGATGAACTTCATCTTCAACCCTTACACAAATGACTTCGTCTTGGTCTATATCGATGACATTTTGGTCTTTTCCAAGAACAAGGAGGATCATGCCAAGCACTTGAGATTGGTGCTGGACAAACTCAGAGAACATCAGTTCTATGCGAAGTTTTCAAAGTCCGAGTTTTGGCTCTATGAGATTCTCTACCTTGGGCATATCATCTCCGCCAAGGGCATAGCTGTTAATCCTGAGAAGGTGTCTGCAATTGTTAAATGGGAACCGCCTCAGGATGTGAAGCAACTCCGCGGCTTTCTTGGGCTCGCAAGCTATTGTCGAAGATTCGTTGAGAATTTCTCTAAGATCGTGAAGCCTCTTTCCAACCTCCTCCAGAAGCATGTGAAGTATGTCTGGATGCCTGAATGTGACGTGGCTTTCAACACCCTCAAAGAGAAGTTAGTCACAGCTCCAGTTCTGACTCCTCCTGATGAATCCAAACCATTTGAGGTTTTCTATCATGCTTCCCTGCAAGGTCTCGGTGTCGTGTTAATGCAAGAGAAGAAAGTTGTGGCCTATACCTCTCACCAGTTGAAGCCCAACGAAAAGAACTACCCCACTCATGACCTCGAGTTAGCAGCAGTTGTCCATGCTCTTTTAACATGGAGACATCTCTTGTTGGGAAGAAAGTGGACATCTTCACTGATCATAAGAGTCTCAAGTATATCTTCACTCATCCCAACCTCAACCTCAGGTGGACTCGTTGGGTCGAGATGATTCAAGAGTATAATCCAAGTATTGAATATACTCCAGGCAAGGCCAATGTAATTGTTGACGCTTTGAGCAGGAAGGCTTACTGCAACAGTTTGATTCTCAAGCCCTTCCAACCGGATCTTGGTGAAGCTTTCCGCAAACTTAATCTCCAAGTTGTTCCTCAAGGATTCCTTGCCAACCTCCAAGTCTCTCCTACTTTGGAAGATCATATTCGTGAGGCTCAACTTCTTAATGCTATGGTGAAGAAGGTGAAGTTTGGTATTGCCAAGAGCCAACCCAAGTACAAGTGCTATCGCCTTGATGACAAAGATACTCTTTTCTTCGAGGATCGAATTGTTGTTCCTAAGGGTGACCTTCGTAAAGTCATTATGAACGAGGCTCACAATTCACTCCTTTCTATTCATCCTGGAAGTACAACGATGTACCATGACCTTAAGCAGTCGTATTGGTGGACTCGAATGAAGCGCGAGATTGCTCAGTTCGTGAATGAATGTGATGTTTGTAGAAGAGTGAAAGCAGAATACCAACGGCCAGCTGGTCTCCTCCAACCTCTTGCCATTCCAGAATGGAAGTTTGACCATATTGAGATGGACTTCGTGACTGGATTTCCCACGTCCAAGCGTGGCAATGATGATATGTTCGTTATCATCGACAAGCTCACTAAAGTGGCTCATTTTCTTCCTATCAAAGAATCTATCATAGCAGCTCAGTTGGCAGAGCTATATACCTCCAGGATTGTCTCCTTGCACGGCATTTCGCAGTTGATATCTTCAGATCGTGGAAGCATTTTTACCTCTAAGTTCTGGGATTCCTTCCAGAAGGCCATGGGCACCAGCATTCGCTTCAGCACAGCCTTTCATCCTCAAACTAGTGGCCAAGTCGAGTGAGTAAATCAAATTCTTGAAGATATGCTCAGGGCATGTGTCATTTATTTCGGTATGAAGTGGGAAGATTGTCTTCCATATGCCGAGTTCTCCTACAACAACGGCTTCCAAGCGAGTTCGGGCAAGGCCCCATTCGAGATTCTCTATGGCAGAAAGTGTCGTACTCCTCTTAATTGATCAGAGACTGGTGAACGCCAACTTCTTGGCAATGACTTGATCACAGAGGCTGAAGAAATGTGCAAAGTCATTCGTGAAAATCTCAAAGCTGTGCAATCGCGCCAAAAGAGTTACTATGATAGCAAGCATCATGACTTGGCTTTCGAGATCGGAGACCATGTCTACCTCCGCGTCTCTCCAATGAAAGGTACTCATCGCTTCGGTATCAAAGGGAAGCTTGCCCCTAGATACGTGGGTCCTTTCAATATCATTGGCAAAAGAGGCTATCTCGCCTATCAACTTGAGATTCCATCCAACTTTGCAAATGTGTACGACGTGTTTCACGTGTCTCAGCTTCGCAAGTGTTTCAAGACTCCTAACCGCACCATCAACTTCGAAGAGATTGATCTCCAAGAAGACATGTCTTATCATGAGCATCCTGTTGCTATTCTTGAAGAAACTGAGCGCAAGACTAGCAACAAGTCTATCAAATTCCTGAAAGTGAAGTGGTCACATCATTCCGACCGTGAAGCCACCTGGGAAAGCGAGGACCACCTCCATTCCGAATATCCGGAGTTTTTTCAGTCCTAGATCTCGGGACGAGATCCTTTCATAGGGGTGGAGTGTTGTAACGCCCCGTATGTAACTTGCCATATTTGTATTCCAACTCTTGCCATTTTTGACACTAAGTTATGATATTCCCTCATGGTTGGGTTTTGTCTTCATTTTGCATTTTGTCCATGTCATGCATCTCATATCATGTCATCATGTGCATCGCATTTGCATACGTGTTCGTCTCATGCATCGGAGCAATTTCCCCGTTGTCCGTTTTGCATTCCGGCACTCCTACGCCCTCCGGCGTCCCCTTTTGCCTCTTTTCATGTGCGAGTGTTAAATATTCTCAGATTGGACTGAGACTTGCCAAGCGGCCTTGGTACACCACCGGTAGACCGCCTGTCATGTTTCGTGCCATTTGGACTTTGTTTGATACTCCAACGGTTAACCGAGGAACCGTAAAGGCCTCGTGTGTGCTGCAGCCCAACACCCCTCCAAAGTGGCCCAAACCCCATCTAAACCCCCTCCATCCTCTCGGCCGTTCGATCACGATCGCATGGCCGAAAACGGCACTCCATTTGGAGTCTCCTAGCTCCCTCTACCTATAAATATATGCCCCCCTCCAAAAATCCCGGGTGCAAACCCTAGAATTCTTTCCCCGCCGCCGGACACGTCCGGGACAGCCGGACGTGTCCGCACCGCCACCCGACCAACCCCGCGCCACCACGCCGCTCCGCCCGCACCCACTTCGCCACCCTCCCGCACTGGCCCGCCAGGCCCGAGGCGGGCCCCCGAGGCCCGTCGCCTCCATCGCTGCCCGCTCGGCCCCCGCACGCCTGCAAGCTCCATCGCCGCCTCCCGCGGTCGCCGCTCCGCC